>NW_022111368.1:18536887-18539046 GCF_000313985.2 Echinops telfairi
CTCATAAAACTCGCTTCGATCACGAACCAGGCTTCGGCGTGAATTCTTTCTCGCGCGGAGCCAAGGACCGAAGTATAAATCTAGCTCCAGAGAAATCTAACAGAAGCAGCAGTCAAGAAGTCAAACGACATATCGCATTGGCAAATCCAGCGCACAAGATCCACCTACAGTGTTAAAGAGTAAAAATGTCATTTTGAGGACTGCAGTGCACCGGAGCCAAGCCTTGGAATATTCAACCACTTTACATGCCTGTGAAAGCTGGACTGTTCAGAAGGAAGATTGAGAAGGATGGATGCATTTGAATTTTGGTGTTGGCGAAGCATATTGACAGGACTACCAGAAGAACAAACAAGCCTGTCTTGGCCGAGGTCCGTCCAGAAGGCTCCTGGGAAGCAAGGGTGTTGAGACTTCCTCTTCTGTACTTCGGACATGTTAGCAGGAGAAACTTGTCTCTGCAAAGGGACATGATGCTTGTAAAGTAGGGGGGTCATGCACAAGAGGGAGGCCCTTGACAAGATGAATTGATACCGTGGCTGCAACAACGGGCTCATACATAACAATTGTGAGGCTGGCGCAGGACTGGGCAGTGTTTTGTGCATGGTACATGGGGTCATTCTGAGTCAGAGCCAACTCGGGGGCTCATAACAATAACAGCCCGGGGCATAAAATGAAAGTGGACATCAGGAGGCTTTGCGGACAGAAGGGGGATTCGGCATGGGAACAATTGGCAAATGTGAGAGCCCGAAAGAAAATAAATCAAATTCCACAAAGCATGCTCTTTTGAACAGAGTTATTTCTCCAACAAACTCTGGACATGGACTGCGTCATGCAGTCTTCAGAAGATGCATCGCTCCTGCGTGTGTTCTGAGATGCTAAACTCGACTCCCAGTGACACATGAATGACCATGTAGAAGTTTTGCACCAACTTTGCAACCTCCCTCATCTCGTCAGTTCACCAAGATGCACGCTCAGTGGAAACGGGGCGCAGGAGACACTAGGCTATGCTGGGCCCAAACAACTGCCCATAAATAAAAAATGGTGCAGCCCCTGTGAAAAACTGGCACGCCCTCAGGAAATGAAATATAAATTTACTGCACGACCCAGCAAGCTCACTCCTTTGTAAGCCCCCAAAGAATTGACAACAGGCACCCTCACCAAGATGTCACTTTGAGCTCTAGAACGAACCTGAACCAGCCACGGCATTTTCAGTGCACGTGAAAGCTGGGCCTGAGTAAAGATACTCACAGAGGAATGGTCATCCCCATGCTCACATGTAGGGTGCTTCACAGTGGCTAGTAAGTGAAGACAACCTTCAATAGATGAACGGATAGACAAAATAGAGGGTGTGTCTACCTTGGGATATTGACTCACAAAGAGGAAATTAAATTCTGAGACAGGCTATGACATATATCAGATGAGGAACCTTAAAGACATTTCAGTAAGTGAAATGATCAAGACACTTACATGAAATAATGAGAATAAGCAAATGCACAGATGTGGAAAATAGAATAGAGGTCATCCGGAGCTGGGGAGAGGAAGAAATGGCAAGGTATGTCTTAAGGGGTACAGAATTCCTGTTTGGGGTTATGAAACATTTTTGAAAATAGATAGTGGTGAAGGTTGTAAACTGTGTCCATGGAATTAGTGTCACTGGATTATATACTTAAAGTGGTTAATTTGGCAAATTTTATGTTATTTATTTTGCCATAATTGTCATCAGCAGAGCATCACTAAGTTAGTTAAAACACAATAGCAACTGTAGGCTTCCTTTTACACAAGGAAACTTCGGTCATTGTCAAACTTCAGCACACGTCAGACGGAAACTGTGAATGTGCTGCAAAAATACATTCATTTTTCAAAAGCGGGATCCCTGGTTGTGCAGTAGAGAACTTGGCTGTTAATGGAAAGGTGGGCAGTTCAAACCCATCAACAAGGCCCCTAGGGAGTCTGTTTCCATGAAGTTGTGTAGTCTTGGAAACGCTGCGGGACAGTTGTAGTCTGCCCTGGAGTGTCCCTATGAATGGAATGGAGTCACCAGCAACCGGTTCCTTTTTAAAAGTTCTACTATTCTTTCTTGGTATATTTTAATTTGTTCTTTGTCAGTGGCTTGATGTTGTTGCTGTTTTGTTGTACATTGTTGCTTGGTTTTGCTCTGTCTT
>NW_022111368.1:18540500-18542538 GCF_000313985.2 Echinops telfairi
GAAAATGTTTTGAGAAACGATGTACCAATGTGCTTTACACAATTGATGTGTGTATGGATTGGGATAACAGTTGTATGAGCCCCTAATAAAATGTTTAAAAAAAAAAAAAAGTTCTACTATTCATGTGTAGTTCAAGCTAACCTGACAATAAAGAAATCTTAACTGTCCTTTCTCCCTGCTGCCCAGGGGAAGGCACTGCTAACATGATGAGCATATTCTCCCAGACACGTTCTCTCCGAGTACAGCCCGCTTGTGCAGATGCAAGTGTGACAGGGAAGTTTCTGGTGATGGGAAGAGGTTGCTTGCTCTCCCTCCGTGTGTACATTCTCATGACGACAGTCTCACAAGACAAACTGCCCTCTTATCTACCAGGCTGACTCCTTCGCTTTAGGCTCCACGTCCAGCCATGGTTCTGTGAGACACTGGTCCCAAACCAAAGTCACGGCCCTAGCACTTGGCAAAGTCACCGCACTTCCTGTCCAGCACTCTTCCAGGTTGTTTCCGCCAAACTAAGGCAGATGATGAAGACAGTGCTGGCATTCTGCTTCAGTTAATCAGACAATGACAGCCGTATGGATCTCGACAGTTCGGTCCCGTTGTGCATGGGGTGACCATTACCTGGGGCTGCACTACAGCGTCTAGCAACGGTGACAACCAACAGGAGCTAAAGAGCCGAAGAAAGGTCTCTCTCTCTCCTGGAGTCGTGTCCCAATTTCCTACTTCCAGCCTCCCAAACCACCTGGGTTATATTTTGGAAACAAACACACTCGGTTTTTGCGTGGCTTTGGCCTTGGTTCTTTAGAAACAACTTGAGAGGATTTTTTTCCCTCCTTAATCCCTAAGAGTTACCTTTGCCCTAGTTTTTGACCACGGAGGGTTTGTCATTTTTTGTCCAAGTGGACTGGACTCTCCCAGGGAAGCTTTAAACAACGCATAGTTTAATGCGTTCACTCTGGTCCTGGACTGTAGTCTGCCTGTAAGTGGTTGGCACCTGGTAGTGATTGGTTAATACAGTATGCAAATGAAGTGACTATGTACTATGTAAATGAAGAAACTTCAGGCTACTAAGAAGGGATTGGTCAGTTTGTGGCTCCTCCTTTGGGAGCAGCCTGCCCTTGGAACTGACAAATTGTTGTGTCTATAAGCAGCCAACTTCACCGAGATTATTGAGAGAGAATGAACCCTGAAGAGAGCAGGAGGGAGCTAGAAAGAAGAGGCAGAGAGAAAGACAGGAGGCCAAGAATCGTGTAAAATTCAGACCCAGGAGAGGGACAGACCTGGAAGGAGCACAGCAGCAGAGGCGGGGCCAGCAAGCCTACAGAGCCCTGCATCAGAGTCAATAGTGACTACAGGGTGGCAGAACCTAGAAGGACTTGTCCTTGGTGAGCCCAGAGAAGCTCTGTTCTCAGGAACTCAGATGAGTCTGCTCTCAGAGTGCGGAGATAAGGCTTGTCTAGTCCAGATGAGCTGAGATGACTGTCATGCACAGAAGAAGGAAGACTTCACCCATGTGCTCCCTGTACTTAATCTGGAATTGTAGCCTGTTGATCCCGATGTTGACTTGTACTTCACTACTTCTTTAATTAACCACTTGGCTGTCAATAGAGTCTGTGAATTATAATAGGTTTTCCTAACCCAGAAGAGAAGTAGAGGGAAAGATGGCTGGTGTCAGAACTGGAAAAAAGATGTGAAGAGTGAGCTTTCTGAGTCCCAACTGGTAGAGATTAACCTTGGGTTGCCCTTGATCAGTCTTGTACCCCTGAAGTTAGACAGGTTCTGAGATTAGAGCTATTACTATACCCATGAGATATTTTCTTACGGTAATGTTATGGAGTTCGTACTCCAAACCAACCTATGTACAAAGTGCCTTTTATAATATTTATGTTAGTTTAGTTTTGTTCCAAACAACTCTATGGGGGAGATATTATCATTGACATTTTACAAAATAGGAAATTGAGGTTTGAAGTACATATGCCCAAGTTTATGAGGGATTGAATCCAGATAGTCTGGGTTTTTTCATTCTTTTTTTTTTTTTTTT
>NW_022111368.1:18543944-18621712 GCF_000313985.2 Echinops telfairi
GTTCACTGATTTGTCCTTCCTCTGTGCAGTCAGCATCATAGTGTGTGTTTTGTGAGATGGAGGAGGACTTTGTGGATTGGTGTCAGACACATGGGCTAATGTTGGACTTGTGGGCCGGGGAAGCACTGGGTTGGGATGTTTTCTTGATGTGCACTTACCCTTCATATAAAAATCTCTTTGTACATATGAATTTCTGTGGATTTGTTTCTCTAAAATACCCAGACTAACACAATCAGCCTAAGAAGTAGGTACTGCGTACCAACTACATTACTCTCCCCACTGTGCAACCATAAACCCGGGGGTTTGAGAGACTTTCCAACATGCAAATAGAAGGTGGAGAGGAGAAGCCCTCACCCCAAGTGATTCTTTCTAATCGCTAGATACCAGTCCCTCCCTTCCTGGCCCTGGACCAGGCCTGAAGATAAATAGCTAAGGACCTAAAATAAATGAAAGCCACACTCTTCCCCAAATAAATCAACAATGTTCTCTGCTATAACAGAGATCTTCACATGGGACTGCAAACAGATCCCTGCTCAGCCCAGGCTGTATTACTTCCACTCTCATCTAAGTCTTATTCCAAGCCCTGAGTTAGGGTTCCACCTTGATGCTACTTTCAGCTCCTCTGGATTCCGGTGTTTGTTCTGGTTTCTTAGGCCTGTGGTTCTCCTTTTACTTTGGTGCCTGGCTCCTGTCTTCTCCTAATTGCTTCAGTAAGCTCTCCTATCCCAATTGTCACCAAATAGACACCAGTCTTCATCCTCAATCGCTTAAATAAAAGCACTCCAAGTTTTTGGTGTTTAGTGAAATACACAACATTTAAAATATGGAGATATTATTAAAAAAACAATCCCATTACCATTGAATTCTGACTCATGGTGATACTATAAAACAAGTTATAACTGTACCCTCTGAGTTTCCAAGACTAACTCTTTACAGAGGTATAAATCCTGATATTTCTTTCTAATTAAAAGATTGCAATGAATCATTAAAATATTTATTCTGTCCAAATAAATAAATGATGCTGTGGCCCTAGTTCTAATATCTAGGATGTTCTGTCCTGACCTCTGGTCTTCGGGTTTCATGGTGGTCTTTGTACAGGTTCTACCTGCTCTCCTAAACTCTGTAGGTTACACATACTCACGCTTACTGCCATCGTGACAATGTCGACTCATAGAGACCCTATCGGGCAGGGTAGCACTGCCCCTGTAGTTTCCAAGACTGTAACTGTTTATGGGAATAGAGAGCCTCACCCAGTAAGTTCAATAGAGTTGAATATAGTAATAGAATAAATTAGTGGCTTCGAAATGATTACCCACTCTGAAAGAGATCGGCAACTGGATCAACTCTATGTGTTGCATCATTTCTGATACTGGTGGAAGTCTAACAGAACTTTATCTTTGAAAAGAACCTTAAGGAACTTCCAGCCCTATCACTTCATTTTACAAATTAAAAATTAAGATCCTAAGGAGTTAAATGCTGCCCAAAGTCACATAGATAATTGCATGCTGGAAGAGGCACTAGATAGTAGGTCTCCTGATTCCTATTACCCTGTGGTTTCCTGTGGGACACTACCTTGATGGACTTTCAGTCTAGAATTATCTTCCACAATAAAAGAAGAAGCTGGCTACAACTTCAACACCTTTGCAAAGACCTGAGATTCTAGTCAAACCGGCTCTATCAGAGGCTTCTCCCTACCAACTTGGTTGACAAAAGCTGATGGTGAGGAGCCATACCACAACGAAGTACCTCTGTTGATCCCCAAGAACACAAGGATGACAAATGTAGGCAGGGCCTCATTAATTATTGCGTTCCATCATTCCATTAGAGAAAACTTCCAAGTCCATGTCTGGGAACAATGAGTTTTGGGGCTGATGCCATCTGATGCCATACAGCTCAAGAATATTTCCCAAGCTCTTTTGCAAAGACATAGGTGTCTCCTTATATGAAATTGAAGAGAACGTAGACTTAGATTTCCTTTCCTTTTCCAATTCAACAAATAAACTAGTAGTTACCACCTGCTCCTATTTGCACGATATTATTAAGTATGTTCATTGAGAATGAAATAGGCATGCCATCCACTGAGTCACTCTTTCTTTTTTTTTTTTTTTGAGGGAGCTGTCTTAAATTGTGTTAGTCATTGTTTCTGTGACAATGATTTTCTGTAATTATATGATTTTTTAGCTTCCCAGGAACTTAATTACAATGTTAATGTAAATATATAAATGAGAAGGAAAAGAAGATGCTATTATATTTTACTAGCATAACATTCATGTAAAGTGGATTAGAGAAGTTGCCTTTAAAACTGAATTATTGTGAATCACACAGATTTCTTTTATTAAAATGTATGCTATGTACCCTGACTGAATTTTTTTAATGGTGTCCTTTTTAGTTTTATTCTTTGTATGTTTTTTAACTGAAGACTCAAAAACTCACAGCTAAACTCACTGCCATTCTGACTCACAGCGAGCTCCCTGTGCAACAGGGTAGAGATGGCCCAGGGGCTTTTCCGGACTGTGGCTCTTTATGGGAGTACAGAGCCTTGACTCTTCCCTGTGTGGCAGCTGGTGGTTTCAAACTGCTGAGTAACCCACAATGCCATGGGGGCTGAATGGTGTCCTTTTTAAAAAAGAGCCTCTGAAGGATTAAATTAAGTCCTCCTTAAGAGCCTTTTAGGGATTAAATTGAGTCCTCCAAAAATTTTGTATTGAAATCCTGGTCCTACTACCTGCCAATAGAAGCCTGTTTGGAAGTAAGGTCTTTAATTGTGTTAGTCATTGATCAGTCATTGTGTTACTCAAACAACACCCACGTTGGGTGGGTTCTAAGTCTAATCACTTCTGAGTTATAGAAAGCACCACAGACACTCAAAGGCACACAGGGAGAAGAGCAAGACAGATGAGAGAGACAAATGTATGTACTAGAATTGCTGGTGGCTACTAGAAGCTGAACTAGACAGGAAAGAGCCTCTCCTCAGAACCACACCTTGAATTCAAACTTCTAGCTCCCTGAACTTGTAGCCAATCCATTTCTGTTCTTGAAAGGCACCCGCTGGTGATGCTACCGCAGCACGAGGAAACTAAGACAGTGTCAGCTAAGGAAAATGTGGCAGGAATTTTTAGAAGACAACAATTTTGTTTATTTTAACGAGCTATGCATTATTTCATAATTACACGCATCCCTCCAAATCCCACATGTACTGGGTTTTACAGCATATGCTAAAGTTTTCTGATAATAAGTGTAGCATGCATTACAAAACATGATTAGTCAAAGATTTAGTTTAAAATGTAATATGAGTTTAGAACCATGGCCAAGGTAATTTTCAGCGAAGATAGATATTAGACTTAATTATATTTCTCCCCCTATAGAATAGCATGCCAAAGGGCAATGGAACATTTTTGTCAGAATTCCCTTTTTAGCCATAGTGAAAGCAAAAGGACCTTCTTTGATCATATAGCCACAAAGACGTGCTCTAAGTATTAGACTGACTCGGAAGGACACATCTTTAAATTTTAGCTTATGGTCTATGATCATAATGTCACATGAATTTTTCATAAACTTGTTAGACTCGTGTAAACAAAGCTGATTTTTTTGGTTCAAGTTTTCCTCAAGACTAGTCCTTTTCACTTCCCAATGAACACATTCGTTTCAGAAACTAGATTTTGCTGAGTATGAGTCCCCACAAATAGATCCGACGTTTGTGTAGCCCTCCATTTGGAACCAAGAGGGATCTACAAACACGTGTCAAAATGAACACCCTGTGGACAGTGATAACCCTCCCTCCCACCCATCCTGTAGCTTTCCATCAGGGCAGTGGCAGCCCTGCAGCTCGCTTCTGGGGTCTTGATTGGGATTCCTTTATAGGCTTGAATGATGAGTATTATACACACAAATTGGACTTGGAAAAAAAAATAAAGCTCAGGTATTTTTCCATTGCTTTGGCAGGGGACTGAAAACACAGGACACCTTTGCTTTTTAAAAAAGGAAAACAAAACAAACTAATTCTTTTCATTCCCTGCAGATTATCTTATGAGGTCATCTTGTGAGGATCTGGTTTCATTTACCCATAGAAACCACATCTGCTTCCAGGCGATTGGCTCGCTCAACAACATATTCAATTTGACACCTTATCTTTGCAGGCCTTCGGCCACTGCAACTTTATGGCAGACAAGCCTCAGGTTCCAGCCTGGAATCTGCTCTCGGTTAGAGAAATCCTTTTCCCAGGAGCCTGTGACGCTAGTCTGCTGCCCCTTCCTGCCTCCTGGCCGTAACCACTGCCCAACCACCCATATGTGACTCTTCTCAGATAGGACTCTTCCAGTGCTACCGGCACAATAGCCCCTCTCAAGTTACTCTTGGGATATCATTTAGAATCACCTCCTTTTTAATTAAAACAAGGTTCACAAGTGACTTGAAGTAACTGTGAGTTATGAACTTGGGGACCTTATTTTATGGGCATAAGGCTTCTTACAACACTTCATCTCAGGATATTCACCTTCAAAAACTTGTCAATGGCATAAATCGAAGGAAGGCATCCCTGCTAGACCAGGAGGTAGGAGAGTTCAGGGCGATACAGGCATACCTCCTTTTACAGCACTTGGCCCTGTTATGCTGCCCAGATACTGCTTAATAAAAAACAGCAAAAAACGAACTGAAGGCAACCCTGCAAGGAGCAAGTCTCTCGAGGTCGTTTTTCCGGCAGCAGTTACTGACTTCTTCACTTGGGGTGACACATGCTGGTGATTCTCGCAGGGTTTCAGATCTTTTCATTGGTAAACTGCCATAGAGGGTCCACCTGACGTTTAGATACACTGGGAAACCAAAAAATGTGTGTGTGACTTGCTTCTTTCTGATATTCGCTTTATTACAGTGGTATGGACCCAAACCCACAGATTTCTGAGGTCAGTCTATAGTCATAATGGCGGAAGGTGCGAGCCAGTCTAAGCAGTCAAATGGCATCCCTATGTCTTTAGTGACAAAGCAGAATGGCCATGAGTAGAAGAAGCATACGAATCATTCATACTTGTGCCATGGAGAAAGTCCCGCAGTGACATACGTGGTTAAACACTGTTACCTGAAAGGTTGCAGGTGCACGTCCCCCGCACCCCCAAGGCAAATACCCTGTCAATGTACTCCCCAAACATCAGCCTCGGAAAACCCTATGGAGCAGAGTCCTACTCTCACACACATGGGGTCATCAGGGGTCAGAAGAGACTCAGTGGTCACTGGCTTTGTGTTTAGTTTTATGATGAAAAAGAATCTCCAGATCAGCCCTAGAGGCACTGTGGGTTAGGTGTTGGGCTATTAACTAAAAGATCAGTGGTTCAAGCCCACCATTCCCTCTTTGGGAGCAGGATGAAGCTGTTTGCTCCTGTAGAGATGCAGGGCAACAGAAACCAGAGACAGGGTCGCTGTGCATCACAACCTTGGGCAGCAGACTGACCCAGTGCAACGCATCGTTTGATCCCTTGATTGCTGCTCACTGAAGAAGCGCTGGCGATGCGTCTGCATTATGGCGCCAGGGAAGAACATGGAAAGGACCCTAAGCCGCCAAAAGAACAAATGGAACTGTCTTGGAAGAAGTGCAGCCAGAATGCTAGAGGCAGGGATGGCAAGACACTCTCCAGGACTTTGGAACATGGTGTCAGGAGAGAACAACCGCTAGAGAAGAACATTGTGCTTCGTAAAGTGGAGGGGCAGCGAAAATGAGGACAGACGGACTGACGCAGCGGCTGCATCAATGGGCTGACACGTAAGAACAATTGTGAGCTGGCACAGGACCCGGCAGTGCTTCCTTCTGTTGTGCAGAAGGTGGCTGTGAGTCAGTGCCATCTAACACCGACACCAGGCATCAGAATAGCCTCCGTGCCAGTGGGTGGGTAGAACCTCCAGAGATGAGGTGTTAGGCTGGCAGGCGTGGGTAGAAACTATACATGAGATGTTAGGAATAGGACGAGGGGAGGAACAGAAGTTTGAGAATCCATATCAAACCAAGTCCCTTCTAATGATGGAGTGGCCCCTTCCAGATGCTTCTAAGGAAGCATTCAAGCTAAGGAAAATGGGAACTTGTGTTAGTTTTATCGAAGACTAAACAACCGCTGGGAACTGGGAATCCCTACCAGCCCCGTGCCCCCCCCATCCCCACCCCGCAGCTTCCAGGTGACACATACCTACTTAAGTGACCTTTCCAGTCTGTAGTGACACGAGTCCTTGGCTTTCTCTGGGCTGCACTGTCCTTGTACCCTATCCTTTGGCTGACTTACTTATGCTGCTTTAGTTCTCGAATGAGGGAAGAGATATCATTCAATTAAATTAATGTCATCTTTAAAGATATAACCGATTTTTTTTAATGCTGACAATTTATAGAAACTTTATCCCCCTCCTCTAAATGGAGTAAACATTCACTTAAGGTAGGGAACAAGTCCAGAAGCAAATATTCCACACAGTCATTTAGGGCCCTTCTCACCACTCAATCTCTTTGCCTACAATTAACGTGGGTTCCTCTGTAGGAGCTGATCTAGCAGTTGGTGTGAGCACACTTCTCAGTACACATGAGTGTGAAATGTAATCTCCCATCAAACCAGACAGCTAGCGGTCAGGACCAAAAGAGGAGGTCAGACGAGGCATGCTGGCTGATGTAGTTGTAGGGCGTAGAATCTGAACTCACCGGAGAGAGAGGACAGGAAGTAGGGAATATTCAGAGACAATTTGAGGGAGGGAACACTAGATGCGAGTTCAAAGCCCTGAATTCTAACCTGGTCTCTTTCCCTGACTGTGGAGGTCATGCAAGTCACAAAGCCTACCTGAGAAACAAGAGGCTCTCACCATATGACACCCACCTTCCGTTCCATAATGGGCCTATGAGGGTAGACTGGGAGGCGTATGTCTGTCACAAAGCACCCCTGGCCTTATCCTTCTCAAGACCTGGGTCCGTCTGGACCAGTGATATCCGTGGGGTTGGGGTTGCCCTGTGTGGTGACTCATAGTGTCACCCCGACCTCCTGGACCCCTCCAATATAAGTTCATCCAGAATCCTTGGTAATGTTTCACAGAGCTGTGTTGATGGCTCAGAGTAGTTTAACTGGGATGAATATGACCTCACAAAGTTAAATAAAACACTTCAAAATGGGGGCATGACAGGAGCATGTTTCAGAGGTCAAATGAAGTTATAGCATTGGGGTTGAACGTTGCAGATGAGGGAAGTTGGAGGGGAGAAATTGAAGCGGCGTTTACTCATTGGTTGGAAACACGGATATGCTCTATTTAGATTCATTAAGGGTAACTAATTGTCTAATCGGGTAGGGAGAGCATGAAAGGGTAGACCCCGGTAATTAGGAATGATCGTAAAGCACTTCTGGAGGGCAGCTGAGAGAATGTCTATGGAAGGACCCTTAACTGCAGTGCCTCCGATAGGACTGATCTTCCCATATTTTGAGATTAACCCCAGAGGGAAAACATGTTTTCTCAGTTACATTTTTAATAGGGTCTCTAGGAGTTGAAATCAACTCCATAACAGTGATTTTTTTTGGGGGGGTGGGGGGTGAGGGGGAAAGGTTCTCCAGTGGCAGGGGAAAGATTCTGTTTTTTAAAAATTTCTCCAGGAGTTTGATGTTTGCAAGGGAAATAAGAAAACGCTAAGATGGCATTAGGAGGCCTGGTATTGGAGTGGGTGTTGACTTGGGTTGTTAAGGGCAAGTCAGCAGTTTGCTACCACCAGACCCTTCAAATGGAGATGGGCAAGGCCTGCTTTCTACCTTGGTAACGTCTCCGACACCCCCGGCGCAGTTCTACCTTGTCCTCTAGGGTGGGGGCTCAGAGTTGGAATCCACTGGCGGGCAGAGAGTTTGGGTTTTCGGAGATGGAGCAGGGCCACAGACGGTTGCGGGGAGGGGGGCTATCAAACAGGCACAAGTTAAAGCTCCCACTTTGGAACCCTTGCCGAAGTTGTAAATGGCTTCATTGTAATAGTTCGTAGATTATATGAATACTAACAACAAAGTTGCTTTGCAACTCTTTCTCCACTGAATTACATTATTGGTGACCATTTTTAGTAACTGGAAGTCTTTTTAGAATTCTCTCCTCTTCCTTTAATGACTGTGTCTTTCTCAAAAGTCATTGATCTAGCTTCATAAATACCAACTACTACACCATTGTAACTAAAACACCAAGATATTTGGCAAAAGCAGCGACAAGAAAGCCACCAGCAGTGATGCAGTGCATGCAGATTTGATTCAAAGTCTCCTTGTCATTGGATAATCACGACACCTGTGACTGTAGCCAGGAGAAGGGCCCAAAGGAAGCCAGCAGCGCATGCTAGTCTCTTAGGTAGATTGGTAGATTTTGAAATACTGACCTGACAGCTGACCGCCCAATGCACTAACAGCACTGTGCTCCGGGCGCTGTTGTTTGGCCCTGTCGAGTCTGGTCTGGCTCACAGTGACTGTACAACAGAGGGAAAGACCGCCCGGTGCTGCACCATCCTCACCAGTGTTCTGATGTTTGAGCCCACCATTGCAGCCACTATGGCACTCCATCTGGTTGAGGGGCTTCCTCTTTTTTGATGCTCCTCTACTTTACCAAGCATGAAGCCCTTCTCCAGGGACTGACCGCTTCTGACACGCTGTCAAGAAAGTTGTATGTCCTGGTTGTATCCTCTCATTCAAGCTCTCTGCTGAACAGATGATCAGAGCAAGTGGATTACAAGGAAAAGGATGCAACACCAGGATTGGGGGAATGTTTATTAACAATCTTTGAGATGCAGATGACACGACTTTGTCTGATGAAATGAGGAGAACTTCAAACAGTTGGGGATGAAGATCAAGGATTGCAGCCTTCAGTATGGATTAGAATTCAATGAAAAGAAGACCAACATCCTCACAACTGGACCAATGGGTAGACAGAGAAAATATGGACATTGTCAAGGATCTCATCTTGCTCGGATCCACAGTCACTGTTCATGGAAGCAGCAGTCAAGTGACCTGAGGCATTGCATTGGGTAAATCTGCTCCATAAGACCTCCTGAAATTGTTGAAAAGCCAGGCTGTCACTTTCAGGACTAAGGTGCACCTGACACCAGCCATGAGATTTTCAATCACCTCAGACGCAGGTGAAAGTTGAGCGTTGAATCGGGAAGGTTGAAGGAGAATGGGTGAGTTTGAATGATGGTGCTGGTGACGAAGATTGAAAGAACCATGGACGGTCAAAGGGCAAACAAATCTGTCATGGAAGAAGGATGACCAGAACGCTCCTGGTGCACGGATGAGGAAACTTCATCTCAAGTACTGTGGATACGACCGGGGAATCCCTTTAACTAACTACAGGGATATGTTAATAAAACAATACATTTCAATGAAAACACTTCACAGCAATTTTATGGACTATCATTTTAGCGTCAACCCCACTCCCCTGCTAACAATGACACCTGGTGTAATCCACACTCCTTGAAACTCCAGAGACCCCACTGAGGCAGACCCTCTGACTCGGCTAAGATCAAAAAAGCAAACCCCAATGATAACCTTCACAAACCAAGTTTTAACAACTAAAGAATTAGGAAAAGAGCTTTTCAGAAAGATGCCAACGAAAACTCAAGTGCCAAAAGGCACGAGATAAAACAGCTGTCAAAAATAGCCAAGAGTCCACTACACCACCTAAGAAACTGTTTACTCTGCACAATAGGAGTGAGGCAGACAGACCGCACAAGAAAATACAGGTTGGGCCTGGTGGGAATAGAAATTTTAGCTCTCTGCTCAAAATGAATCATTGTCGTGGCTAGAGGAAACACACTTGTTTACGTACAAATGCTGCTAATCTTATTTTCCATCAAGCTCCAGCCGGTGACTCACTGTTTGCTCACTGATGGTGATGAGCCACCACTTTGGTGTTTTCTGTCATAAGCTTCAGCGCAGCCACAGGCAGACAGCACAGCCAGACAGGCATGCACGCAGCATAGTGGCAGGCAGGCCCAGGGATTTGCTTTGCAATCGTCAGCCCTGGCCCAAAGGCTTGTTTTACTTAAAAATAAGTCCACTTTAGGCAAGGGGTGGGTGGAATCACTTTAAGAAACAATTTGGCTGTAAGAAAAATATATATAACAAAGCACTTGTCATTTCAACAATCTCTGCACGTATGGCCTATGCACATGTTCATCATGCTGTTCAATGTATCCACTCCTCCATGATATCATTGCCCTCACAGCCGCTCAGTGCTCAGCATGCGGGCCTCCTTTTCCAGTCTCTTCCATCTGCCTGCCCCTGGGGGT
Source organism: Echinops telfairi (assembly GCF_000313985.2). Taxonomy (NCBI): domain Eukaryota; kingdom Metazoa; phylum Chordata; class Mammalia; order Afrosoricida; family Tenrecidae; genus Echinops; species Echinops telfairi. The sequence continues at coordinate 18,554,200 of NW_022111368.1, forward strand.
GGGGGTGGTGTCTGTAGGGTCTGACACACAGAGACCCCAGGGGTAATCTGTAGGAGGGCACATCATCAGGTCTTTTCCTGCGAAGCCATGGGGTGGATTCAAATCTTTTGGATTGCAGCCCAGTACTTAACCAATGCACCACTAGGATTCCTAGTAACTATGAAGCGTGGGTCTCCGAATAAATGAAGAAGGGTGTGCGGTTTTTTTTGTTTGTTTTTTGAAGAGTGTGTTTTGTGGGCTTTTTCCAACCTAAGTGGAGTCAATACTTCTTGTGTAACCTGAAGCAAGTTTTTAAATCTCCTCGAGCTCGTTTCCATATTTCGAAGACACACCAATGGTGTCTACCTCACGGAGTTGTTAGGTTAACTTCGACAACACAAGCGGAGGATTTGATAGGGGGACAAAGAAGAGTCCTCAGTATAACGTTAGCTATTTTTCCCTTTGCATTTGTGCTAGGGCTTAGAAAGTCCAGCCCAGCACAAGCCATAAAGCATAGCAGAGCTTATTATACACACATTAAACAACGCATGGAACAAGATGGTACACTATCCATCTATCTTGACATACTCATATAGACAGGATAGCATGCTAAGGTGAGCGATTCAGAGAGAGATTCAAAACCTCATTGTCATCAGTCAATTGCAGCGTACGGCTATCCCATGGGTTTGCTAGTAGACCTGTCCTCCACAGGGTTTTTATTGACTGTCCTCTTGTTGAAGCAAGTTGCCAGGCCTTGCTTCTGTGGTTGCCACTGGGTGGATTGGAATATCAGGTGAGCACAGCCTGTATGTACCACCCAGAGACTTCAGAAAGATAATGAGATACTCTGAGGGGGCTTCAAAAAGTTTATGGAGAAGGAAAAGATGGTGGTGGAATGACATTTTTTAATATGACTCTTTGACTCTAGTCCCTGGAACTCCCATCAAATGATTGGGTGGGACCAAGCAACCAGCGCTTGTGTCACACTAACAAAGGAGATTCACTAATTTTTATTACCACCCCCAGCCCAGCCCAGCCCCAGCCCTGCTATAAGGATGATCCATCTTTCCAGCAGCATCAGAGAAAGCCCAGGCCCATTCTGGAAGAGCACAGCCAACATCTCTGTCTGAAGGGGTAGAGGTTCCTGAGACCAGCAGAGTCAGACTTGGGGGAGCAGCTCTGAGACTATGGGGTGCCTGCTCCTCTGAGCCGAGACTATGGAACTGTGGGGCAGGGTGACAGGTGGGCTGGCTTCCCAGCTGATGGAGGCAAAGGCCAAGGAACCATGTGGCAGAGAGGCTGAGAACAACCAGAGAGAGACTGGGCTGCTAGTGGAGGAGACCAATGACTGCATTCTTACTGCTTGCTGATCTGGACTTGTGGTGACCTGTTCCCTTCCCTAGTAAGCCCCCTCAGTTGTGAGTGTGAGTGTCGTGTAGCCATTGCAACGAATTATGGAACCCAGCATACGTGTAGAGTGGCGTAGGAAGAATGGTTGGTATCGGTATCAAGAAGGATGGACCAGGAAGCCTTGACTGCCTCCTGCCTTGTGGCAATAGGGACCCAGAGGAGGTCAGATATGGCCCTCCATTGTCATTTATTGCAAAGATAATGGAGTTTTAAAATTTCTTCTATGAATTCTTGAAGTCTCCCTTACATATGACAAAGAATTAATAGTGTGCTGTGGAGAATAAGGAATTCCTGGACAGCACAACCGATTAAGTGTCTGACCATGAGCTTGCGCTCACCCAGAGAAGCCTCGGAAGACATGTGATGTGATTCCAAAAGATCACAGCCTGGCAAAGTCCAGGGGTCAGTTCTCCTGTGTGTGTGGGCTCACCAGGAGTCAACACCAACTAGTGGCTACTCATGCCAACACCTGGAGAACACACGGTGCATAGAGGAGGCCAGGCTGGGTGCTGGCTGATGTGACCAAGAAAAGTCTCTGTCCAAAGCTAACACGATTCTGAGATGACAGCCTGGGTGGGAGGTGGCCAGGCAGGGAAGACAAGACATGACCCCACGGCCAGTGGAAGATTGAAACTTAAACATGTTTAAGGATGTTTGGTGTACGAGGGATGGACTTACAGAGACTAGAGGGATGGGAGCCAGAGGAAGGAGGTCCTTGTATAGCAGACAGGTACTTTTAATGATTTTACCTAAACTTCCTGGAAAAGGCAACAATGAGCAAAGGAAGAAATACGTGGGAGACTAATACAAAGAGAATGTGGTTAGGAGAGATTGCCTCGGGGCAGCGAGACTCTGTCCTACATGGTTGCTGAGGATTCCTGGTGGCTTCGTGGTTGGTTATGTGTTGGGCTACCATCCCAAAGGTCAGCAGTTCAAAACCACTGGGTGCTCCCTGCGATAAAGATTGGATTTTCTACTCCCATAAAGAGTTATGGTCTGAAACCCACAGGGACACTTTTATCGTGTCCTGTAGGTCCTAGAAGGTTGCTGTGGGTCAGAAATGACTTGATGGCAGTGCGTTTTTTGTTAGTTTGTTTTATAGGGTTGCTGTGAGTTGGGATCAACTTATATGACACAGAACAATAACAATACAATAACAACAATCATCTGACTTACAGAGGAGCTGTGGTTGGGGAGGTGGAGAACAAAAGGTGAGAAATGGGGTGGGAGAAAAAGTTGGCTGGGAAATGAGTAATAAGGCTTAGTGTTAGGAACTTTGCGTTCGAAGTGCAATTGCTCATGGCTGGACCAAAAATTTTTAGAAATGCAGGAATCAGTGCTCCGGATGGAACAGGAACAGACATCCAGGATGAGGAGAAGTCCCCCTGTAGAAATACCAAAGTAGACAAAACAGAGCTTTCCCCAGAAGGCTGGTCACTGGGAAGTCAGGCCCCAACTGGATGTGACATATCCTCATTCACTGGTGGACAAAGAGGATGACAGATGGGACCAAGGATAGCAACTGGACAGGTGGGAGGAAAACTTGGTAGGTCAATTGGAAATATCTTTTTCCAATATCCTAAGTGGCAACTATACATATGAAATACACAGGAATCAGAGAGACTAAAGTCATACACCGGTAAAACTTTGCTGAAGATCATTTTTAAATGGTTGATACAATATATTGACAGGCTAAAAAAAGCTCACTCATTTAGCCCTCATGAAGGAAACACAGAAGAGATGGGTGCTATAGCAAAGGGTGGTGAAGAAATCAGATGGTGCCCAGCTATCAGAATCGCATCTGGGGTCTTAAAGGCTTGTTTCCAAACAAACCACTACCTAAGTGAGATGTCAACTAAATCCATATGGAAGAAGCACACCAACATCGGGGACAAGAGGACTGGAAATTATATAAAGTCGAAGGAGGGAACAGTATCAGAGCCTAAATTGTGAGATTTTGGTTTGCAGAAGGCTATAGATGACAGTGGAAGCCTAAGATACATTCGTGAGATCGACACAGGAAATAAGCCTCCCGTGTTTTCCCTCTATCCATAATTGAGGAATGGGAACAAACTGGTTACCAAACAGAGAGTTTGGAGATCTCTGTAACCAAACAGAGAGATGACTATAAGAGATCAAAATGATAAACCTGACTTGAACGGTTAAAACCTTGCCACTTGATCCCTACTTTGATGTACTTTGAGCCAGATCTGATTTTCAACATTTTTTGTGTTTTTTTCTTTTTTTCATATTGGGGTTCATCTCTGATGTATTTTGTCATGTGGGTAGCCCACTTGAATTGTTGTTATATATATTTTTTCCTTTCAGTATATGACACCCAGGATGGATGAAACTATAGACAACAAGTAGAATAAGGTGGAGGTACAGTGGGGTAGGGGAGGCAAAGGGAAGCCCATACCAAGGAGTTCAAGAAAGAAGAAAGTGCTTTGAAACAGATGTGGTAGCAATTGTACACAATATGGCTCGATGTGTTTGAACTATGGAAAGGTATGCTATCTGTAAGAGTTCCCAAGAAAATGGTTTGGGGGAGAAAAAAAACACACTCATTCCCATTGAGTCTGTTCTGACTCAAAATGACCTTAAAGGACAGGGAGAAGCTTCCCCTGTGGGGTTCTGAGACTAACCCTTTATGGGAGTAAGCAGGAAGCCACCTTTTCTCTCTTTGAACAGCTGGTGGTTTTGAATTGCTCCTGACCCTGTAGTTAGCAGCCTAGACTGTAACCCACTGTGCCACCAATTTAAGCCAGTGTCAGAAGATGACATGGGATATCCTTTCTGATGTCAGATAGATCTTGACTGGACCAGAGACTACCTGAAAGATGTTTACCTGTGCCTTATTGACTATGCAGAAACATTCAGCTATGTGGATCATAACAAATTATGGATAACCTTTTGACAAAATGGGAATACTGCAACATTTAATTGGGCTCATGTGGGAACTGTACATAGACCAAGAAGCAGTCGTTCAAATAGATCAAGAGGATGTTGAGCAGTTTTGAATCAGAACAGGTGTTTGTTTGAGCTGTATTATTTACTACTTATTCAATCTCTATGTGGAGCAAATCATCTTAGAAGCCGGACTATATGAAGAAGAATGCGACTTGCAGATGACATACTATTGTTGGCTGAAAGAGAAGCAGACTTAGAGCATTTCCTGATGAAAATCAAAGACTGCAGACTTCAGGGTGGATTACACCCCAACCCAAAGAAAACAAAGGTCCCTCACAACTGGACCAATAAGCATCATCATGATAAATGAAAAAAAACCAACATTGCATGTGTTAAGGATTTTGTTTTATTTGCATCTATGATCAACATTCATAGAAGCAGCAGGCAAGAAAGCAAATGGCATGTTGCATTGCATTTAACACTTTGAAGAGCAAAGACGTCCCTCTGCAGACCCTCGTGTCCCTGACCCATGTGCTGCATACTAACACAGAACTTGGACAATCACTGAGGAAGACCGACGTAAAACTGATGCCTTTGAATTATGGTGGTGTGAAGAATATGGAATATGCCATTGAAATACCAAAAGAATGGGGAAAAGATGAGGCTTTCTACTCCTGTAAAGATTTCCAGTCTCAGAAGCTCACCAGAGCAGTTCTCCCCTGTCCTGTAGAGAGGCTGTGAGTCAGAATCGACCCCTTGGGCAGTGAGAAGAGAAGAATGATCACATCTGTCTTGGAAAAAGTACAGCCAGAATGTTCCTTAGAAGCAAGGATGGCGAACTTTCATCTAACATAATTAGGACCTGCTTCCAGGAGGAACCAGTCCCTGGAGGAGGACATCACGCTAAGTAAAGCAGGGGGTCACTGGGAAAGAGGCAGACCCTGAATGAGATGGTTTGACACAGTGGCTGCAGAATGGAGTCAAACACTCAGGAGGATGGTGCAGGCCCGGCAGTGTTTTATCTGTTATACAGAGAGTGGCTATGAAACCACCCTAACATAGCGGTTCTCAACCTGTGGGTCGTGACCCCTTTGGGGTTCGAATGATCCTTTCACAACAGTAGCAAAATGACAGTGATGAAGTAGCAACGAAAATAGTTGTATGGTTGGGGGTGAGGGACTGTATTAAAGGGTCTCGGGATTAGGTAGGTTGAGAACAACTACCCTAGCACAACTGACAACATAGTACACATAGCACAAGCGTGTACACACACACACACACACACACACACACACACACACACACACACCCTCTTCCTAAATTTTAAAACAGATCTTTGACTAGACGAGTGACTTTCAGCTTTTCTCTTCTCTCCTCACTAGGCTTTCTTCCGGTGCCAGACATGCTGTAGGAATACCTTCTCGGGGCCCTCTTGAGAAAGCAGGATGAGAGAAAGGCATGGGGAAAAGCCGCATTTAGAAACCTTTTGTCTACAGTTACGAAAAGGGAACCAGATGAAGCTGAGGGCCTTTTTGTAACGTGGTAAATGCATAATTCGAGAAGGACTGAGTTCCTGGGTGGTGTGATCTGTTAAGGACTTGACTGGAGGCTGGAGGTTCAAACCTGGCCAAGGCCACCTCTGACGAAAGGCCTGGTGGTCTAGTTTCAAAGTCCACAGCTTTGAAAACTCTACGGTCAACTCACAGCTTGGCTCTGCACAATGGGATCGCTGTGAGTCGACATCGACTTCAAGGCCAAGGGCTTTGCTTTATTTATTTATGTTTTATTGACTGTTTTCCCACAGCCTGTCTCTTTTTGACCGGCAAGGACTTCGGCTTGCTAAGGGATTGCCCTCTGTCTTCATTTTATAATAACAGCCCTATCCATTCATTTGTCCCATTACTTATGGGATGAATTATTTATTCATTCCTTATTTATCCCTGTGTACTGGGCATGTGCTAGAAAATGGAAGCCCAAAGAGGAACATGAACTTTCCACTGCCATCCTGCCTTCCAGGAAATTGTACTCTACGTCGGGAAATTAGCCAGATCAGCCTGGCTCACTGTGCTCAGCAGAAAGACAAAGGCGGTTTCTATCCTGCCCATGAGTTTCCAGAGCACTGACTCATCTCTCCTTTGAGAGGACATCTTCGGGAGGCAGACATTCAAGAATACTGATTTTTAAAGACAAGGGAAACACCAGAAGACTCCCATTTACATGACAGCATCTCCAAATAGGATTTCTCTCCCAGGTTTCAAAGCACTGTGATGACTGCATTTTTGCTTTCTGAGCAAATTCGCTTGGCCCCACAGAGCTGCCTGCTCTCCAGCGGGTCACTGCAAACGCTGACGGGGCCTCACGCCTGACAGGTCCGCTCCGCAGAGCAGGTGACTGAACATTTGCTAAACAGTCCGGGGCAGGCTTTCTGCTGCCCAGATAGGGCCTGTCGGGAATGGGGAGGCATGCCATGGTGTCCACTCTAGCTGATGATGAAAGAAACAGACAATCTGGCCCAGCGGGGGAAGGGGTATGGGGGGGGGGGTTTGGGGGCGGGAGCGAGGGTGGAGCCAATGTTCTATGAGACTCCCTAAAGAGAGGGATGAGGAGGTAGCTGGGGGTCTCCTCTGGCCCATTCCTTGTGGGGGTGGCAGGGCATGTGCGCTCAGTCAGGGAGCTGCGAGGCCTTTGCAGAGGGGCTATAGGGTCAGCACACCATGAATTTACAAACCTTTTCCGGGAAGGACATTTAAAATGTTGAGCTACTGCAGATAGATGGCTTTAGTGCGGCTCCAACAGTTAGGCACAAAAGGTTTGAGTCTCCCGGGAGGTGAGCGGAAGGAAAGACCTGGCGGTCTTTATCCCGAAAGAGCACAGTCATGAAAAATTCCGCGGAACACAGTTCTGTCCTGAGATCCACAGGGTCGCCTTAAATCAGAACCGACTGCACAGCACCTAGTTCAGGCTTTTTTTTAAAGGGACCCCAAGGGCTAAGAAGAGACTACAGTCCCCTTTGCTGCCTCCCTTCCCGACAGGCTGTGGACACATAAGCAACAAGAAATGTATGACTATACGTGGGTCAGTCTGAAAAGAAGCAAATCTTTAAAAAAAAAATCTTTTTACTGGGGGCTCATACAACTCTTATCACAATCCATACATCCATCCATTGTGTCAAGCACATTTATACATTTGTTGCCATCATCATTCTCAAAAAATTTGCTTTCTACTTGAGCCCTTGGTATCAGCTCATTTTTCCCCTGCCTCCACGCCCCCTCCCTCATGAACCCTTGATAATTTATAAATCATTATTATTTTGTCAAGTCTTACACTGTCCCACGTCTCCCTTCACCCACTTTTCTGTTGTCCATCCCTCAGGGAGGGGGGTATATGTAGATCCTTGTGATCGGTTCCCCTTTTCTACCCCTCATTATTGGTATCACTACTCTCATTATTGGTCCTGAGGGGTTATCTGTCCTGGATTCCCTGTGTTTCCAGTTATCGGTACCAGTGTCTATCCACTGGTCTAGCCGGATTTGTAAGGTAGAATTGGGATCATGATAGTGGGTGGGGAAGAAGCATTTAGGAACTAGATGAAAGTTGTATGTTTCATCATTGCTATACTGCACTCTGACTGGCTCATCTCCTCCCTGTGACCCTTTTGTAAGGGGAAGTCCAGTTGCCTACAGATGGACTTTGGGTCTCCACTCCCCCTCATTCACAATGATATCATTTTTTGTTCTTTGATGCCAGATACCTGATCCTTTTGACACCTCATGGTCACACAGGCTAGTGTGCTTCTTCCATGTGGGCTTTGTTACTTCTCAGCTAGATGGCTGCTTTTTTACCTTAACGCCTTTAAGACCCCAGACACTATATCTTTGGATAGCTGGGTACCATCAGCTTCTTCACCACATTTGCTTATGTACCCGCTTTGTCTTCAGCGATCCTGTCAGGAAGGTGAGCATCATGGAATGATAGTTTAATAGAACAAAGTGTTCTTGCATTGAGGGAGTACTTGAGTAGAGGCCCAATGTCCATCTGCTACCTTAATACTATACCTATAAATATATGCACATAGATCTATTCCTTATCTTCATATATTAATTTACATATATAGATGCCTGTCTTTAGACCTCTATAAATGCCCTTTGCCTCCGAGTTCCTTCACCAAGTTCAGCCTTTATTTGGTTTTCAGTGATTCCTCTCGGTTACATTGCCCTTGATCAAGCCCTACTGGGCCTCCTACACCCTCCTTGCCATGGATATTGGATCACTTGTCATTCCTTTGTACCTGGGTTGGTTAACACCCACTTCCTTTCTCCCGCCTCCCCCTCTCCCATGTTCCCCTGGAACGGTCGGTCCATTTTTTTCTCCTCCAGATTGTTTATTCCGCCTATTTTATCTAGATAGACCTGCAGAGAAAGTAATGTGTACAAAAAACAAGACAGAGCAAAACAAAGCAACAAAACAACAACAAAGATAATGACAAAAAAAATTTTTTTTAAGAGAAACCTGTGAATAGTTCAAGTATGTTTGTTGACTTTTAGGAGTGTTTTCCAGTCGAGTCTGATGGGGTGCTATGCTCTTAGTCCAAAGTCAATTTTTGGTATTCCCTTGGGACTTCGGTGCTCTGTTCCCCTTGCTGTTCTGTTGCACGCCCTTAGTGTTTTGCCTCGGTATGGTGAGGTCAGATTGGGTACAATTCCTGCACTGTGTCTCCAGTGTTGTTCCCCATAGGGCTATGGGTCAGTGAGGGATGTCATGTCTCCTAGTGAGGCCAGACCTATGGTCCTCTCTGTGCATTGGCTGCTCTGAGCAAGGATATCATCATCAGAGTTTGGGGGGGCCAGGATGTGCTCCACTCTCTCTTCCTCCCCCTTCATTTGCTCCTGTGGGCTCCCATCAGAAATGTCCCTCTCCCTGAGCTATAGCTTTGGTCCTGTCCTCTGAAGTAAATTCTTCTGTCCACGTAGTTGGGATTGGGGCTGGCCCCTCAGACCTCTCTCTTGGTTTGAAGCAGGTCTTTTTATTCTCCATCTAGTCTCATCGTTTATCATTTAATAGGATAATTCCCTAGATGTACACAACGCATTATAGTTTAGAAAATATATATATCTGCCCCCACCCCTGCCGCCCCTAACACATTATCTTCACTGCCTTCTTGGGAGAATTTTTCTCCCACTTTTACAGGGAAAAAGGAGTGCTGGGAAGCTAGTGGGTAACATGTTGGACTGCTAACCACAAGGTCAGCGGTTTGACTCCATTGGTGGCTCCTGGGAGATAGTTGAGGTTTTCTGCTCCTGTCAAGGTAGATGAGTACAAGGATGAAGAAAATGTTCTAAACTCGATTTTGGTTGGAGATTAGACAACTTGTCTTAATATGATAGAACTATTGAATTGCGTGATTTCAGAATTATATGCCAATAAAACTGGCCATGGGTGTGGGGGTGTGATCTAAAGAGTTACAGCTTCGGAAACCCACAGGGGCAGTTAGTTCTACACTACCTGATAGGGGTGTCATGAGTCAGAATCAACTGGATGTCAGTGGGTTTTACCCAGGAGGGAGTTCAGGCGCTGGGATATTAGGGGGGCTGACTCAGATGCTAGAACTCAGCTGTCAGGTTTTAGATGCAGATTTAGTTATAAGGAAGCAAAAGGCAGACAGAAACCACACCGCACGAGCAAGTGCCAATTAGCCTGCAAGGAGAGAGGGCTTAGCCCTGCATGTTCAAACCTGGGCAAAAGCAGGGGGGTCTTCGCCAGGACAGAAGCAGAATCCTACAGCCACCCTGCTGCATATTTTGCTTTTCTCTTTTAAAGTGTGCCTTTCTGGGCTGCCTTTCTGGCTGGGGCTTTGAAGGAAACATCCACTGTGTGCCACCCACTCAGGTTTTGCACTCCAGTTTCTGGGTAAAAGTCTGGTGCATTTTTCACTGAGACAACTCTCCTCACCCACGGCCATGATCTTTGATATCCGCTCGATTTCTTAGGCTGGGACTCCTTCCCAAATGAGGAAGGCCCTAGGGTTGGCACAAGCTTCAGGAGGGTTAGCAGGTGGGGTCTATCTTTCAGTTCAAGGGTAACATAACAGGACAGAATGCTCATGGTAGGGTGCCTCATCCAAGATTTAAGTACACCAAACCTTCTCTCCTTTGTCTCCGGGGTCCGCTGCCATTCCAGGTGCAGTCAAGTAGGTGGCATCCCTGTGGCAGATCCGGTTCATTTGCAACAGAGTACCCTCACACTGGCATGAGTTCCCCTCTGCTCTGTAGAAGCAGGCAATGCCCCTTTTCTCAGGGGTCCCAGAGATGTCAGTCTCCAAAGCCATTAATTTCCTCTCCAAGGGAGTGGAGCATGTGGACAGAGGACAACAATAGAGCTCTCTCTCCCTGGAATCTGGACCCTTTAGAAACTTCAATTTTGATTGTCACTGAAATAAACCGCCACTGTGTTGTTTGGGGATAAATACAAATCAGTGCATTGAAACCGGGAGAAAAGTGCCATTCTCAAGAAGCTGGGGAACTCTAAAAAATGAGGCTGTCCACAGGCAGCCCTTTCAGGAGCCCGGGAAGCACCGAGCCTGGCTAGGAACAAGAGCCTCGTTCTCATTTGGTTCCCTGTAAGGAAAACAACAACTTTGCCTGGAACACACACCAGAGCTGGTCGGGGCAGTTGCATGTGTGGGGGAACATTCTTCACATGTCCACCTGGAACTGTTTGTTGTTCATTTGCAAACATGTTCTTCTGACTCCCAACTATCTGACAGGCACCCTGGATAGTCCGGTCTGGAAAGCAACTGGAATGTTGACAGGGAGTCGTGCTTGCTGTTATTGCTTCACGATAAAGATTGGGGGCAGAGAGAGGGGGTGCTAGCCCCTCCACTTAGAACAAAAGGGAAAACGGAGCACTTGTGTGGTCTCCACCTGCCTGTCCTGATCTCATTTTAGTGAAAAATGAGTTCAGTAAAAAGAAGAAACCAGAGAAACCTCTCTGGCAAAAGAAGACATCGCGTCGCCTGACAGCTGTGTGCTTTGCCTCCACTCTCCAATTATGTCATTTTTCTCTCTACTTTGCCTGACGGGAAGAAAAACCTCCTTCTAGCTAATAGGATGCACTTCGGGGCCTCCTCCGGCTATGCCCTGTAGCTGAGGATTAGTGGGGAGTCATCCGGAGGGTGTCCACATTTGTACTGGGAATGGTGGTTGTTAGTTAGCTCCCACCTATGGGGACGCCACGCGCAACGGAATGCAATGTTGCTCAGTCCATGTCGTCCTCATGGTCATTGGGATGCTCAGCCCCATGGCGTGGCCGTGGTAGAATCTCCCCTCCTTCATACTTAGAAAGCCAACTACTCAATTCTTGCTCACACGTCAAGATCCTCTGTCTTCTCCCGCATCTTATAGCTTCAAGGCCAGCCTCTCTCTTCTTGGAAGGCCCTAGCATTTGTGGCATAAACCAAATATTTGATGAGTACATTGCTTTGCCACGAGATGACTTTTATTGGTTGATGTGCCTCTTCTTTCCAACCAGACAATAAACTCTTCACCATCAAACCTGGAATAGTTGAACTTCTGTTCACATTTTATGACTGAGCGTCCCATTTGTCAAGCAGTAGGAGTGTACTATGGGAACCCCAATGGTGTCGTGGTTAAGCATTGGGATGCTAACTGCAAGGTAGTTTGAAGCCACCAGCTGCTCCACAGGAGAAGGACGGACTTTCTGGTCCTGTGCAGGGTTACAGGGTTGGAGCCCACGGGGCCGTTGTACCGTGTCGTACAGGGTCTCTATGAGTTGGCATCAACTGACCAGCCTTGACTTTGGTTTTGGTTGGGAGGGCCTTACGGTAACATGCTCATCTTTCATGCAACCTGCATTTCAGCATCGAAATGAAAAGTGGAGGTGAAGATACTGTTCATGTTCCAATGAACATGAATGGTGGGGCAGTGGTGAAGCACCTGAATCCTAAGCAAAAAGTTGCCAGTTTGAGCCCATTCAGTGAGGGAGAAAGATGTAGCAGCCTGCTTCTGTAAGGATTTACAGCCTTGGAAACACTGTGGGGCAGTTCTACCCTGTCCTACAATGTCTCTTTGCATTGGAATGAACTTGACAGCTACAGTCTCAGGTTTAAAGCTCTATAGCAGTGGTTCTCAACCTGTGCGTCACGACCCCCTTTGGGGGTTGAATGACCCTTTCACAGGGGTTGCCTAAGACCACCAGAAAACACATAAATATTTCACAATATATAATTACATATTGTTTTGTGAGTAATCACCATGCATTAATTATGTTTAATTATGTTCAATTTGTAACAATGAAAATACATCCTGCATATCAGATATTTAGATTATGATTCATAACAGTAGCAAAATTATAGTTATGAAGTAGCAATGAAAATAATTTTATGGTTGAGGGTCACCACAGTATGAGTTAACTGTATGAAAGGGTCGCGGCATGAGGAAGGGTGAGAAACACTGCTCCATAGTCTTGTAAGAACACTGCCTTAACAGTTAGGGAATGTGGGTTTTAATCTCTATCCTACCAGTTGTCCTTGCACGGATTCCATGTGTGTCAGAATGGAGCTGTATCCTAGAGTCTTCTTTCAATGGCTGGTTTTTCCCAACTAGGCCACCAGGCCTTTCTTGCGAGGCACTTGTGATTAAACCCATACCTCCAAGCTTTCAGTTAGCGGCCAAGTGCCTTCACTGCTTGTAGTATGCCAGTCCTCATCCCTCATGAACGACCTGTGATTTTGTCTTAGCCTCAGTGCTCTCATCTAGAAACTCAGGAGATTAATGCAGATGACCTGTCACCTGCTAATGAGCGCTGCATCCCTCCTCCTGAAAGAGAGGATGATTTTGTAGAATCAAAGCATCCCATGTGGAAGAAGACTTGAAAGGTCTTGGGAGTTACTGAAACCCCACCTGCCAGTGAACACCTCGCCTTCTTGTTTGGGCCAGGAAACCTGGGTTATCTGGAGTGGAAGTCTTCCTCTTAAGCTCCATCCTTCAGTGTGTAGTGCTGTCCTTTGAAGCCACATGACATTGAAGACTTCTCTTCTATGACAGCCTTCCAAATGCAAGAGCTCAAATGTCCCATGCTGTCCCACTTCCTCCCTGGTCTTATCCAGTCCACACATCTGTTCCTCTGGCTGCTGAGCATGCTGGTCCCTGCCTAATTGTCAGAGCTGACCACAGTCCCCCAATGGGATGTGTGCCGCCAAGCACACAGAGCGGTGGGACTATTCTCACCACAGTAATGGACACTGTACTTTTATCCATATAGCTTAAGCTGGCTGAGCTCTTTGTCGGTGACCTTGGCCTTGTTTGTGTTCCAAATCACTGTATGGTGATATCAAGCCCCTCGGCCCTTCTCGGGAGGAATAAAAAGGGTAACTGGTCTCCCTAATTCTAGTACTATGCATTGTTTTTATAATTTAAATTTTTATTGAAACAAATTTACTAGTGCCTATTGATTTAAAAGAGTGGCTGCTTTGTAATAGGACACTTGCTAAAAAATTTACATATATATATGTATATACTTTTGATGTCATCTCGCTTGAGTGATATTTTAACTTAAGAAAAAGAAGGGATTTAGTACTTACATTTGGATAAACAATGTGTTTTCTGTGTGGTGAAGTGGGTGCTGTCAGCTTTGAAACTCTAAATTAAACATCAGTATATTCTTTATACCCATTTCTCATTCTCTGATGTGTCGACCAGCCCTGCTCATGCTTTGGTAAGCACTGGACTGCTCACCCAAAAGTTGGTGGTTCAAACCAACTAGCTTCTTGGAGGGAAAATGATGACGTTATATACTGTACCACAGATACACAGTCTCTAAAACCCCACAGGTGGTCACTGCCCATGGAACTGACTTGATGAAAATAGGGAGTGTGCAGCTAGATTGTTCCAAATACGTTAGACTGTTGCCTTGGGAAAATCCAGGAGGAGTGAACAAAGGAACTAAAAGAAACTACCTGATGTTGATAGAAATGTCTACTCAGCTGCTTTCTGTGCTGCTGAATTAGAAACAAAATTAATTATGAGATTCACAGATGGAGCTTTGCAGTTGTTCAATTTGCAGACACTTTCAAATCTATCTGAACTTTTCAGTAAATTTCTTGTTTGGGGATTTATCAGACTTTAAGTCTAAACAAGTCAGCCTAGCACTTTAATAATAAACTGTAGACCAGACTTGCCACCACCTGTCACTTTTATGTGTAGAAAACCCCAAAGATGCCACAAAAAGCTTGTTGGAAGCAATGGAAGGATTTGGTAAAGTAGCTTGCTTGCATGTTGGTACAGTGCTGGTATATATGCTACAGATATAATGGAGGCAGCAGAACAGCGCACGGTGAACCTGACATTAACAGAACTTTAAGACTAAGACTAGAACGATTTGGCAAGATACTTCTGAAAACGGGTCAGTGACATCCTGCTGGAAGATGCGTCCTCTAGATCGTAGCCACAGCAATGGACTCGAGCATGATGAAGATGGCACAGGGCCAAAGACTATCTCCTTCGAAGAGGTGATTTCGCCTCTGTGGCAACTAGCCGTGAAAGGCTAGACTTCACTCAGAGAAGCACACCGAGTCCTCGTTCTCCCAGGGTGCTTGTTAAAGTCATTTGGACCATAGTCAATTGGTGGCAATTGTTCACAAGGAAAAGACTCAGGGTTTCGAAGGTCTAGAACAGGAACATCGAGTGGAATTTAATGCACAGCAATTCCAATGAAATGCAAGGTAGCTTCAACGTCCTATTATTCAACTATCAGCTTTAAGCGATTTAAATTAGTCTGCAGACTCAGTCACAGTGTCTTGTTTCTAATAGAAAGCTAAACTACTCTGCAAAAAAAGGCCTTTGAAAATATTCATGAAATTTCTGAGATTAGAGTCACCCCAATCTTCTTTCCAGCACAGAAATGAACCTGCTCTCTGACACCTGTCATTGTTAACCATCAGAGCTGTATTTTGGACTAGGAAACATCATCTGGCTAGTTTGGAAATCTGTGCCTGTGTGCGCATGTGACATGTTGCTCGCTAGTTCTTAAAAAAATTAAACAAATGTAATTTATTATAAATGTAACACATCTATTCATTGCTAAAAATTATAAAATTAAGTAAAAGTCTAAAAGCTGAAATATAAACTTTGAACCAAGAAAGCTCAAGTCCAGATCGCTTCACAGGAAAATTCTACCAAGTATTCAGAGAAAGGCTATCACTGATTCTACACAGATTCCTCCAGAATATCAAAAGGGACAGTGAACTTCCAAGTTCATTCTCTGATGCAAGCATAACTCTGATACCCAAACCAGGCAAGGTCCCCACAAGGACAGAAAACTACTGACAAATATCCCTCGTGAATACAAATGCAAAATTTCTCAATACAATTCTAATCAATAGACTCCAACAATGTATCAAAAAATAATTCACCATGATCAAGTGAGACTGATACCAGACAGGTAAGAATAGTTCAACCTCAGAAGACCAGTCAATGTAATCAACCATATAAATAAGACAAAGAATAAGAACGACATGATCATATTAATAGATGAATTGAAAGCATTTGACAATATCCAACACATATTTCTGATAAAAATAAAAACACTCAACAAAATAGAACTAGAAGGAAAATTCCTTAATATAATAAAGGCTTTATAAGAAAAATCATCAGCTAACATCACACTCAACAGAGACAAACTGAAAACATTTTCCTTGAGAATGGGAACTAGACAAAGACCACTCCTATTCAACATCATCCTGGAGGTCTTAGCCAGAAGCATCATACAACAAAAAGAAATTAAGGGAATATAATTGAGCAAAGAAGAAATGAAACTTTATTTGCAGAAGGCATGATTTTATATGTAGCCCCAAAGACTCTACAAAAAGATTTATTATAAATAATTAAAGAAGCTGGTGAAGTAGCAAGATATAATATTAACAAGCAGAAATCAATAGGATTCCTATATACTAGGAATAGAGCTCTGAAAAAGATATTTTATTAAGAAAGCAATACCATTTATAATAGCCATACGAAAGATGAAATATTTACAAATAAACCTGACCAAAAAAATAGAAGTTCTGTACTAAAAAAGCTACAGATCAGTACTACACGAAACCAATCGAGACTTGCACAAATGGAAGAATCACCAATGTTCATGGATAGGAAGACGTAATATCATAAAAATACCGTGACTACCCATAGCAATCTATAAATACAATGCAATTCTGATCCAAACTCTAATTTCATTCTTTAAAGAATGGAAAAACTAATTTCCAACTTCATATGGAGAAGGAAGAGACCAGGATAAGCAAAGAACTCAAAAAGAAGACAAAGCAATAGGTCTCACATTACACGACCTCAAAATCTACACAGCCACAGTAGTCAAAACAGCCTATGGAACAGAATAGACAACACAGAAATAAATGCATCCATCGACAGGCAATTGATCTTTGACAAAGGGCCAAAAAGCATTAAATGAGAAAAGCAGAAATATAATCACAACCATGTGATTTAAAGAACTATATATTTTCATATGGATTTCTTTTTAATTTGTAAATATGAATATGCCGGGTATTTTTTAAAATGTAATTATTATATATATTTACATATATACTTACATAAAATTTTATAAGCTTCCTTTTTCTCTTAAAATTATCAGATGAGTATTTCTACATATAGTTGAATTAGTTCATTGTGAATGGTTACACTTAATATTATCTCCTTGTCTATATAATTTACAAATATATCTAGTCTCCTAAATTCACTTGGCTGAGTGAACTCAGATCTTTTGCTCTAATGATGCTGTGATGAATGTCTTTGTGCATATATCTTTGACCAGCTCATTATATGTATTTAGAATAAATTACAGCAAGTTTGATGATTGGGCTTAAAGGGATTAATAGTTGTTGTTTTTTAAGGCTCTTGATACACATGGACCAATGGCTTTTAAGGAATGCTTTCTAGAAGATTCATTCAAAGGATGGGCTGACAGGAATCCTCCTTCATCATCCTTTGTAGCCCTGAGTACTCTTTAACTTCTGTAAATTTTATATGAAGCAATAACTAGTACTTTTTAAAATGTACATTTATTTGATTTTTTAATTTGATATTTACTATTTGCATTGAGCTTTAAAAAAAAATCATTGTATTGGGGGCTCATACAATTCTTACCACAATCCACACATACATCCATTGTGTCAAGCACATTTGTACATTTGTTATCATTATTCTCAAAACATTTGCTTTCTACTTGCCCTTGGTATCAGCTCCTCATTTTTCCCCTTCATCCCCACTCTCCCCTCCCTCATGAACTCTTGGTAATTTATAAATTATTATTTTGTCATATCTTACACTGTCCAATGTCTCCGTTCACCTACTTTTCTGCTGTCCGTCCCCCAGGGCGGAGGTTATATGTAGATCCTTGTAATCGGTTCTCCCTTTCCACCCCACCTCTGTCCAACCTCCCAGTATTGCCACTCTCACCCCTGGTCCTGAAGGGATCATCTGTCCTAGATTCCCTGTGTTTCCAGTTCCTATCTGTACCAGTGTACATCCTCTGGTCTAGCCAGATTTGTAAGGTAGAATTGGGATCATGATAGTGGTGGTGGGGCCAGCAGGGGGGTTGGGGGGGATTATTTAGGATTTTAGGAACTAGAGGAAAGTTGTATGTTTCATTGTTGCTACACAGCACTCTGATTGCATTGAGCTTTGATAGGTATTCATTTAGGCTTCTTTTATGAACTAGACTTTTGTCTTTTGTTTACATTGAGTTTTATTACCCTTAACCCTAACCCTGTTGTAAAAGAACCAAGGTAGTTGACCTTTTAAAAAATTGCTCTGGATTGTGCCTTTTTCTAATGCATTGTTCTTGTAAAAATATAGGAATTTGGGTGGTACAAGTGAGCTGCTGGAGCGAATCCACCCAATGGCTCCATCGAGGACACACCTGTCATACTGCTTCCATAAATGTTGTAGCCAAGAAAACCCTATGGAGCAGCCAGTGGTTTTGAACTGCCGAATTTAGGCTTAACATCCCAATATGCAATCTACTATGCCACTGGGGTGCCTCCTGGAAAATAAGAAAGTTAGGAACAAATACAATTTGCTTTTGAGAAACAAGTGAAACAACAAGCTGGGGCAGGTGTACCTGGATGTACTAGACAGAGGCCTTCTTGAGAAGGCCAGAGTTCCTTCCGTCCTCGTCCATTACATTGTTGACAGGAGGGTGGAGAGTGAGGGCTAATTCATCCAGCACAGCCTGTTGATGAGGACTGGTAAAATAGCTCCTGGATTTCACAGGCGAAGAGGAACTTGACGCCAGGCTCTTCATCATTTCTTATTTTCTCTGACTCACACGGATTCACCCTTAAGCATCTGATTAATTCACACTCCCTTTTATTGTCCCATCAGCTCTTTGGAACTCTCCTCTAGCAAGACTTCTTGCGATTTTTGACAACCATTAGTAAAGTCTTATAATGACATGCAGAAAATTCATAAAGGTCTATTGCCCAAGTAAGTAAGCATATGAATAAATGGATGAGCTGCCAAATATGTTCGTCATAAAATTCACAATAATTCCTTCCTAAAGCCTGATGTTCAGGACACACTAGAAAAAAAAAGGATCCTATCATTCTAGATGGTAAACATATTTCTCATAGACCCCACCTTTCTGAAACTTTGGGACATTTCCTCCAAGAAGGCAGCGTAAAACAGCCCCGATACGGAGATGTTTGGTGGTTGAAAGAGACAAGTACTTTTCTATTTGTATGGTTAGTCAATTTACGTACTTTACACACTTTTGAAATGAAAATGGCTTGGTCATCCAGATGCCAGATTGTGGCTGTTGTATTTAGGTGTTGTTGAGTTCATTCCAATCCACAGAGGCCTGTGGGCAACAGCACAGCACCCTGCCAGGGCCTATGCCATCCTCACAACTGCTGTTATGTTTGAGCCCATTGTTGCAGTCACTGTGTCAGTCCATCACATTAAGGGATTTTTTTCTCCTTTGCTGACCCACTACTTTACCAAATGCACTGTCCTCTTCTGGGGACAGGTCTCACCATGTCCGAAGTATGTGAGACAAAATCTCACCATCTTTACTTCTAAGGAGCAGAGTGCTAGTTACGTAATCTGTTGTCAACTTGAGACTTAAGAATGAAGGGCTGGAGTGTGGTCTGTCAATCGGGTCACAGCTTGATGACCTCATTTGGAAGCGTTAAGGGGATAAAAAACTCACTGGAGGTGGTACACACACTCACTCCTTGCAAGACATTGCAGTTGACAAGCCACATGGAGCTACGCTGATGGCAGCCAGGGCCTTGGAGCTAGAGGAGCCACATGGAGATCCACACAAGCACTAAGATGCTTCCATCACCACTGGACCCACAAGACTTTCCACCGACTGACCTGGGATCTTCCTGCACTCAGTGTCATTGCATGTGTTGTGTGATTCTGAAGAGGAATTTACAGACTGCTACTGGAAATATGGTCTTGATCTGGACCAGGCTGGGATATTTTCTTAATGTATAATTATTCTTTATATAAAGCTCTTTCCTATACACATGAGTATCTATCAATATGTTTTTCTAGTCTACCCAGACTAACACAAGCAGTCTGGCTGTACTTCTGCAAAGAGAGATTTGTTTGTTTGTTTGTGCCTCTGGTGGTCCACAGTCCTTTCGGTGTTCTTTGCCAATGTTGCTGTAGGTAGGTGCCATCAAGTTGATTCTGAACCATAGGGATGAAACACTGCCCGGTCCTTCCCCATCCTCCCAATTGTTCCTACACTGGAGTGAATTGTTGCAGTCTACCATTCTTCATCAATACCATCATTCAAATGCAGTAATTCTTGTGCAGTCTTCTTTATTTGTGAAACTTTCACATACAGATGAGGTGATGGAAAATACCATGACTCCTGTCAGGTGCACTTTACTCCTCAGAGTGACATCCTTGTTCTTCAACGCAATAGAGAGGACTTGTGCAGTCAATTTGCTTAATGCACCTCATTAAGATCAGCTCTCCTTTGAGGAGAAAGCTCTTCCCCAAGTTGCCTTCCAACTTGAAGGGCTCATCTTCCAGCCCCATAGCTGACAATGTTCGGCTGCTATTCATAAGGTTTTCAGTGGCTAATCCCTCAGAAGGGGACCGGTGTCCTGCATCACGCCAACTAACACATCAGCCACCACAGTGGGACAAACTGATAAGAGGAGTGATGGAGATTTTAGGTTATGGCAGGATTTAGATGAAAAAGTAGAACATAAATTAGGCAAAGAGAATGGAGCTAAAAACGTAATTTGGAAGTTCTAATGGGGAATAGTCTCTGCATTGTAAATCAGGAACATATTACTTAAAAAAAATAGTTCCCATGTTTAACATCTTATAAGCTATTTTACGGCACAGTCACAAACTCAAACACTCCGGCCCACTTAGATAATCAGGTAAAACAAACACTTGCCAAGGGTAGATTTGGGTGAAGGGGATGCAGTTGTACATGAAATTGCATACTCCTTTCCAATGAATTTTTACTTTGTGAAAAATATCCACCTTTAGTCAATATCAGGGAATGTATGACATGCACTCTGAAGATGGATATTCACAGGAAGTTTGTTACAAATAATGATATCACAAAACTCCAACAACATCTTTCCATCTGTAATATCACAGCAGAAAGAAGTGTTACTTTTGTTTACCACACACAGTTTATTGGCTTCTGAAATCGTGCCTCCCCCACTGGCTCACTTGCCACTTCTGTCTGAGCTCCTATTAATACCCACTGGTCAGACGATCTGTTTAATAAATGGAGGGATTGGATGTGAATATCCAAAGCGCATAGAGCTCTATAGGCTCACTGGCTCACTTAAGCTGACATAGCAGGAAACGTTGGTGTAACAACGAGGTGTTTCAACTAGCAAAGAGGATAGGGTCAATACTGCATGGCGATGCTCCTCCAACTTTCCTACGTACACAAGTCACCTGAGATCACATGAGAACCCAGAGTCTCATTCAGTAGTTCTGGGCAGGACCCAGGATTCCAATTTCCCTGCAAGCTCCATGGTGATTTTCATATCTCAAGGCCATGTGCCTACACTTTGGTTACCAAACTTCTAGGGATGTAGCTTTATCCATTTTCACTGGTTAATAGCACAGGCTATGTATTCCATGAACTTGGCCAGGGGCATATCTGTTGCTAAGATGGCTACAATGATTGAGAAGACTAAAATCTACTAGGAAGGGAAATACATGAGTACTAGTCAAAGCAACACGAGCTCATGGAACTGACCAAACTTGAAATCTTTCTCAGTGGTCTCTCTCTCTCTCTCTCTCTCTCTCTCTCTCTCTCTCTCTCTCTCTCTCTCTCTCTCTCTCTCTCACACACACACACACACACACACACACACACCATTGCTGTAGAGCCAACCCCATCACATATCCATGTGCTGCAGAGTAGAGCTGCCCCATGGGTTTTCTTGGCTGTCAGCCTTGCAGAAGCAGGCTGCCCAGCCTATTTTCCACGGTGAGTTTGCACAGCCAACCTTTAGATTAGTAGGCAAGTGCAAATAGTTTGAACCTCTCAAGGACATTTGCTCAACACAATAGAGGTCTATTTTCTTATCATGGAAATTCCAATCAGCTGTAAAATTGTAGCTGTTCCCTAAAGTTGTTATATAGGAATATAGGTTTCAGTCATTTTTAACAGATGGCCTTTAAGAACCCTGGGAAGTTAGCTGGCAGATGGAGAAAAGGAGCTGGAAGTGACATGCCACTGAGTCTAAAAGTGACACACATTTTTGCAGATTCTCCTGCAAGCATTAGACACGGGGCTTCACCTACATCCAAAGGAAACTGGGAAATGTAGTGCCTGACTAAGCAGCCACTTCCCAGCTGCCGCTCTACATCATGGAAGGGAAGGCAGCTGGCTGGCCCAGCTGTTGTGATAGAGATCAATATTCATTCATTGCATCTTCTATTGTCACGCAGCTATTGCATTCCACAGTATGAAGCTAGCTGTTCTAGATAGATGATATCACTTCTAAAATGCCTGAAGTTCAGTGGTGAATACTTGGTGCAATAGATTTTAATCGAACCCTGCATTTTGGTGCATAATCCAATGAGAGTCGCACTCCCAGCAGTGGAATCAAGAAATCACAAGTGTTTACAGGAGCTCCTTCCCCCCCCCTCCCCCCAGCTTCCTTTCTGACTTTGGAGTGCTCTCATTGTATGCCGGGGAGGAAGGTTGGGGGGGTGGGGGGGTGTATTTCATCCTTTCAAAAACTGATTTCTAGCCTATACATTGGGAGGATATAATTATGCTCTTTTCTCCTCTTTGCTTTTGTATATTACAAAATACATAAGTTTGAGCACACCAAAAATGGGAGATTTTCTGATCACTCTAAATCTCCCTGACTTTAGCCAAAGGTGCTCTTTCTTCTGGGAGTGGGGCTTCCAGGTCAAGCAATGGAATGCCATTCATTGAATTTTACCTTCTGGGAGTGGACTTGTCGTCTCAAATTATCACCACAATTCATTCAGTCAAGAACTTTATTGGTAGTGGCAATGGTAATAACTAGATATTGCATTAAATTCTTCTTATTCGTTTAGCTCTGGGTTGTTTTTTTTTTAAAGTCCCTCATTTCATAGATAGAATGGGTTCCCAAAGGGCCCTGATGAAGTGACAATGGGTTATCTCTCAGGTCTCTTTTATGTTTCGTGGAAACACAGGTATGAAACCAGAGAGCATGGAGGTATGGAGCGGCTGGTGAAGAGGCCGTTTACCATTTGTTTGCGTCTTCAGTTTTCAATCTAAGAAATATAGCAGACCTTATCAGCGATTATATAAGTGGGAGCAGGGACAGGCAGGAAAAGTACCCCCATAACCCATTACACAGGGGTTAGTCAAAAAAAGATTGTTACTAGGGTTCTGGTTCACACATGCACCAGTTTGGTCTGAACAATATGTGGTTCAACACGTCTCTGTGATCAGTGGATAGGTGCTGACAAGTCCCCTCAGTCGTGCACCTGTCTTCCTGTCATGGGGGTGACTTCAAAGAAAAATAAACAAAGGTGCGTTCAAAACAATGGCTTCAAAGGAAATCTCCTGTACCAATTACATCTGAGGCAGAGAGGTCAGCTCAGAAGGGATGGCAACTGTCTGAAGGGGTCATCTTGATAGACTTTCTTGGAGAACACAAGATAATCGCTGGGTTTATTAGGAAGAAATTTTTGAAATAGTTGAAAACTGCATTGGTGAGAAAGAGGCCAGGAAAGTTAGGCTGAGATTTTTTTTTTTAAACAGTTGTATTGGCACATAATTTACATAGCATACCTGTATTAGTCTGGGTACTTTGGAGAAACAAATCCACGGCGACTCACGTATAAGAGAGAGTTTTATGTAAAGAAAAGGTGCATCACGAAAATATCCCAACCCAATGCTGCCCAAGCCCACAAGTCCAACATTAACCCATTAACCCAACAACCCAACACCAGTCCACAAAGTCCTCCACCTCACAAAACAGAGGCAATGATGCCGACTGCAGGAGGAAAGCTGAGTCCGTGAACGTGTAAGCATTCAGCACTGGCAAGGGTCTCCACATGGCTGCTCCAGCACCCAGGGCTGCATCAGGATAGATCCATGCGGCTTCTCCTTGGGGATGTCTTGTAGGAAGTCAATCTTGCAAGCTGAAGCAGGGAACTGCTAAGGCAGCTGCACCCAATACAACCATCACAAAACAAGAGACCCGAGAACCAGAAAGGCGAGGCTTCACCACCCATTTATCCCTCCGCCTTTCAACCAGCACCACATGTGATTATCGGCCAGGCTGGCACAATTAACTAACTCAATACCCTTCAATAATTCAATCATTTCAAGGAGAATTGTACAATCATTATCATATCAAATTTAGAGCACCCCCAACCCCCATGTTTAAGTTGCCTTTAAAATGAGTTGTGCGAGGGGCCAGATTCCACCCAGGGATGCATATGGCAGCCCACTAGAAAGGAAGGGGGACAAAAGCGACATGGGTAGCAGGGGAACAGGGCACTAACCCACCCAAGGAGAGGGTATTGTTTATGTCTCCACAGGAAAGAGAGAGAGAAACCCGACCTCAACCTGGTGCGCCAAGCCTTGAGGGCAACATAGTAGCATGAAGCAGGGAACTTACAGAGAGGAATGTGGGGCCAGCCCCATTCCCAGATACATTGACCCCCTCCCCAGAAGATGCCCTGGAGACACAATGTGGATATTGTGCCCGGTTCTGTGCCCCCACACCAGGGTGAAACACAAAGGGAGCACAACAGAGCAGCAAGAGGAGCAAAGCAATGAAGTCCTTGAAGAATCCCAAAAATAGACTTCAGGCTTGGAGGGCACGGCTTGGCAATTCATCAGACTCCATCAGAAAATATACATAAGGATTAGCAGAGAGATCTGGAGCTATTTATAGACCCCTTTCTTCTTCTTTTTTTTAATGTCTATCTATATAACATAGACAAGATAAACAACCCCAAGGAGAAAACAACAAGACAGATGGTTCCGGGAGGACAGGGGAGAGGGGGAGATGGGGGGAAAAGGGGAGCCAACAAACCCAGGGAAAAGGGAACAACAAGAGATATAAATCGATGGCAAGGTGGGTATAGAATTCCTGGTGGGGTTTGAGCTATGTAGCTAAGAGGAATTACTCAGAGTCAAATGAAGGTTGAACATGATATTGGGACAGGAGAAAAGTAAAAGGAAATAGAGAAAAGAACTAGGAGGCAAAAAACATTTATAGAGATATAAATATAGGCATATATATGTAAATATATTAATATATAACAATAGGGATAGGTCTATGCACATTTGGTTATATGTTAAGTATCAAGGTAGCAGATGGACATTGGCCCTCTATTCAAGTCCCCCCTCAATGCCAAAACACTTTGTTCTAATAACCTGGCATTCTGTGATGCTCACCTTTCTGACACAATCACTGAAGTCAAAATGGGTGCATAAGCAAAGGTGGTGAAGAAAGCTGATGGTGCCTGGCTATTCCAAAATATAGCACCTGGGGTCTTAAAGGCTTAAAGTTAAACAAGCAGCCATCTAACAGGGAAGCAACAAAGTCCACATGGAAGAAGCATACTAGTTTGTATGATCTTGAGGTGTATACAGGATCAGGTATTAGGCATCAGAAAACCCAAAACAAAAAGTCATAATGATGCAAACAAGGGGTGGTCAGAGACGAGACCCAAAGTCCATCATCAGTAGACAAATGGACATCCCCTCGCAGAAGTGTCACAAGGAAGAGACGAGACAGCCAGGGTGCAGTATAGCACTGATGGAACACACAACATTCCTCTAGTTCTTTAATGCATTCTCTCCCCGCCTACAACACACACACACACACGCACGCACGCATGCACGCACGCACGCACACACACATGCACACACACACACAATCATGACCCCCGTTCTACCTTACAAACCTGCCTGTACCGGAGCATGTATACCGGTACAGAAAAGAGCTCTCGACACATGGAACCCAGGACAGATAAATCCCTTAGGAACAATAATGGGAGTAGAGATACCATGAGGGTAGGGAGGAAGGTTTAGGAATACGGGGAGAAAAGGGGAACTGATCACAATGATTGATGTATTCTGCCTGCCCCGAAGGGGGGGGGGGCAGAAATGTGGGAGAAGGGAGACAGCAGATGGTGTAATATATGAAAATAATAATTATTTGTAATTTATCAAGGGGTCATGATTGGGGAGGGAGGGGAAAAAGAGGAGCTGATACCAAGGGCTCAAATAGAAAGTAAATGTTTAGAAAATGATGATGGCGGCATATGTACAAATATGCTTGATGCAATTGATGTATGAAATGTTAAAAGAGCCTGAGGTAGTTAGTTTATTGTGCCAACCTGGCCGATAAACACATGTGGTGTTAATTGAAGGGTAGAGGGATAAATGGCTTGGTGAGCCTCGCCTTTCAAGTTCTCAGGTCTCTTGCCTTCTGATGGTTGGACCAGGCAGCTGCCTTAGCCAGTTCCCTGCTTTAGCTGGCAAGACTCACTTCCTGCAAGACATCCCTGAGGAGAACCACATGGACCTACCCCAATGCAGCCCTGGGTGTTGGAGCAGCCGTGTGGAGACCCCTGCCAGCGCTGAGAGGCTTACACATTCACTGATTCGGCTTTCCTCCTGCAGTTGGCATCATAGTGTGTGTTCTGTGAGATGGAGGAGGACTTTGTGGATTTGTGTCAGACATATGGGTTAATGAGTTAATGTTGAACTTGTGGGCTTGGTCAGCACTGGGTTGGGATGTTTTCTTGATGTATACTTAACCTTTATATAAAACTTTCTCTTATACATGAGTTTCTGTAGATTTGTTTCTCTAAAGTACCCAGACTAACACAGAGCCCCAAATAAAGTGATTTTTTTAGAAGAACCAAATTTGAAATAAGGTGGTAAGGATAAAACAATAATAATGTAAAGACCAAAAGACAACTAATAAGTAAGAAAGAAAACACCCTCATCAACATTCCACAAGCCAGGGAAGAAATTTCTGTCATGAAACAAGAGACACTTGCACACAGAACCAACTCAGGTCGGATCTATTGGGAGGTCATCCAGCTAAGTATTGAGTTCAATTCACATATTAAAGATTAAATGGTCTCTGCTTGACCGCAAGGCTATTTGAGACTCTCACCTGTGGCTAGAGCGGATGTGCCAGCAGTATGGTCTGACTGGATACTCTGCAAATGGGTTTTGGGCTCCCACTGTCCTCCATAGACTTCTACAAATTGGATGTTCATAATATTAGCATTGATACTTTTCCCTTTGCCATATTTGAATTTTTTAACTGTAATCTTTGGATCATGCAAGCTGGTGTGTTTCTTTTGTGTGGACTTAGTTGACTCCTTGCTGAGATAACTCCTTGTTTGAATACAAGCCTGTAAGACCCCAGACACCATTCTAATTGACAGCCAGGCACGACGTACTTCCTTCACGACACTTTGCTGAGCATTCCGTGAAAGTGAGTATCGAGCAGGGCGATGTTATCAGAACTCACTGTTCTTAATTGGGGCTAGAGTTAAGTAGGAGCCTAGACTCCATCTGCTTGTCCATGGGGTTTTCTCTCAGGTTTACTTTGATGGTCAGAAAATGACAAAATCACAGCCCCACCATATCAACCAGATTGATAGCAGCCATAAGGCAATCAGCAACCAAACAAACAGAACACACCCACCCAAAAAGCAAAGGGAAAAAAAGAAAGAAAAAACAAGGATAAACAAAATCACACACACAAAAGAAAAACAAGCTATAAGCAGGAAAGCAAAAACCCACATAAACAAAGAAGTACAGCATTGTCAGTCACCCATGTTGATTGCACTATTCGTTTCATCCATTTCCCTAGGTGTCCCAGTTTCTCCTGCAGTCACCACCCACGAGTTGTTGTCCTACACAGTTCCACCTCTCATTCCATTGGGTTCCATTGACCCTAAGTATGTGAGGAATTTTTTTCCCACCATGACAATGCACTGCTTATTCCTTGAGGGTGGCAATGGCTGTCCTTGGAGAATTTGTTGGGAAACATTACTCTATCTACCCTATAGCTCTGATGGTCCCCACACCCAAAGAACATTAGAAGGGAGCACAATTTGAGTTCTGGAAAATACCGAAAGTCCCATATTGGTGACGTGTAAATAGAAAAGTAAAGAGTTTTTGGAAACATAGATTGCAGAAGTGCAAAACCTACATGGAACAAGACCAAGAAACAATAGCTTCACATTTCGATATTTTTGTTTGATACTTTTTTTATGATATTGTAGCAATTACTGTTAAAAAGTGTTCGTTACGTCTAGCTTCTGGGATTATGAGTAATGTTTATTCCTTCCTTCCTCTACGCATTTTAATTATACCTACTCTATCACTAGAAAAAAATAGTTCTCATTAAGATGCCTGGAGCTTCCCTGACAACAATGCTAGCTAAATGGGCCACACTGAGCCCGGGCCAAGCAGAGCACAGTGAGGCAACAAGGAGAAAAGAACAGGATTTTTACTTGCATTTCTGCTTTATTCCATCCTTCAAAATGTTTGTGTCTTCAGGTGTGACGATGTATTAGTGCAGCACATTCATGCATGTTTAGTTTTTGAAAGATAATATCCAAAGCATACGTATTAAAAAATGTGTTAAGCTTGTATTTTATTGTGCTCTCATTGGCATGTATTGACACTTTCTTTTCTTTTTCCTGGTTGTCACTGAGAAGATCCCTGGCAGAGCACCCGCCAATTGAACAGTCTCTGCAGGTGCAGTGTGATGACACCGATGACATTCTTTAAATGGTGACTCCGTTCCCACCCTCCTTTCCTGAGCTGTTCCTCTGGCTCACACATAGACTCACTGCCCCGGAAGGCTCCTGTCTACCCTCTGTGGGTTGTCCTCAGTTTGATCACACATAGAGAGATCCTCAAAGAGCACAGCACTTAAAGCAGACATTCTTTTTCAAGTTCAACCGAACTGGTGTTTGGATTTAAGAATTGGTTTGTGTTTTCAATCATCGCTTCAGCTCAAATTGCAAGCTTTGGGGGAGCTCTCTGTTAAAACAGCACTTTAATATTACAGAAGCATCCTTAGAAGGCTTGCAATTACTAAGTCCTCCTCCCCTTGCAAACAAAATCATCCAGTGGCCAGAAGTGGGGAAAGACAACTATTAGTAGTGATCACTCTTAGAAAAGCCATTCCCCTGGGAGAGGGAACAAGTTTGTCAGTGGGAAGAGAAAAGAATGCTAATTTTATTCATTTCGAATCTCCACAGACTTCCACAGGGAGGCAGAGGCTCAAGAAGGCTGCTAAAATTTGCTTGGCACGGTTAATGATTGTGAAGCTTCACCCACTGA
This sequence comes from Echinops telfairi, assembly GCF_000313985.2. Classification (NCBI taxonomy): domain Eukaryota; kingdom Metazoa; phylum Chordata; class Mammalia; order Afrosoricida; family Tenrecidae; genus Echinops; species Echinops telfairi. The sequence goes on from NW_022111368.1 coordinate 18,583,366, forward strand.
AAAAAACAAACCTCAGAGAACTTTTCTATTTAACTTTCTGTTTTCCTTTAGCACCTTTTCTTCAACAAGCTTTCATGCATGACAGTTTCTGAAGTGAGAGGAATTACTCAAGGTCATGTGCTATTTAGAGGTAGGAAGAGGTCTAGCACCCCACTGGCTGAGTGTCATCTGGTGTTGGGAGTGGGGAGTCTGGGGGAATTTTACACGTAGAGTCTGGGGCCAGAAAAAAAACCCAGAGTGATCGTTCACTTTCACTTGGTCACCCCTGGACCCCACCTTCAGAATCCTCTTTTTCAGAATATGTAGGCCACACAAAGCAACAGCGTTATAAGTAAGTCCCAGTTAGCTCTCCCTATAAACTGAAAATTATTTCCAGTGGGCTAAAAATATATCGTAAATAATTGAATGAGTGCTACTTTGATTTCAAATCCACCCCAGAGATTTCAGAGGCGTGTCTTGGAAAATGTACAATATTTTTCTTCATGTTCATCTAGCTCCTTCCTTCTTCCCCTTTAACGAAACAGTATGATCTCAGCTGTCTTTTTTCAGGTAGCGGCTACTAGCAAGTCCTGCTGCTGGGCTGGCTGGTGCAGAAGCCACCAGGACAAAGCAAAGAACTTTGACCTGAACATTAAGGGGGGGACAGCAGACAGACTTAACAATTTCGGCACAAGAGCATTTCAAGGAAAACCCAAGGGTTTTCGGAATGCGGAGAGGCTGTGATTTGCCAAATGTAACACTCTGTTTATCTGTCACCATGTCTTCTTGAAGTGTAGCAAATGCAGACAATGGCACAAACCACAAATACATTTGCACAAGGTTGCACGGTGTGTGGAACAGAAAGACGTGATGATGAAGCAGTAGCTCATCTTCCCTTTTTTCCTCTCTCCTGAAGAACACAGACTACTTGAAATAATTCCCACGGAGCATAAGCCAGAGCCGAAAACAAAGCAAAAGCAGTCCTGCGCTTCCAGCCCAGGAGGCCTGAGGCAGCCTACACGAAATTCTGTCTGCGAAGTGGTGCTCAGTCAAGTCTGAGCACCATGCCAGCTGGAGTGGCCCGCAGCCTCCCGCTGAGATCCTACCACCTGTTTCCGCTGTGCTTCTGCTCTGTGCCCAACCCAAACCAAGGCACTGCCATCGAGTCGATGCCAACTCATAGCGACCCTAGGGGACAAGGTAGAACTGCCCCTGTGAATTTGCAAGGCTGTAACTTCCTTTCTACAGGAGTAGAAAGCCTTGTCTTTCTCCCAAGGTGCTGACGGGTGGTTTTGAACTGCTGATGTTATGGTGAGCAGCCCAATCCAGAACCACTATGCCACCAGGGTTCAGTAAAAACAGGTGGAAAGAACAATGGGGTAGGTGAGATGGCTTGACTTGTGGGTGGAAGATCGGGGTGGCAGGGTGAAGATTGGATGGAGGAGCTGGGGGTGGGGACAATGGTCTGCCCTTCCCACTCTTGCTGGATTTCTGAATCTGTCCCCTCAGCCTGTCTTTTTCCACCCTGCTGTCCTGGTGTTTTGTCTTCTCTCTCCCTAGCAGTCTGCCTGGGTAGAGTCAAATGACAGAGTGGCCTCTGAGCTTATGTAGCAGTCTTGAAGAAGCGCTCAAATGTAGTTGAAGGCAAGCAAACAGTTAAAATGAGTAGGGGAAGGTGGGAAATATTCTGCTTCTTTTATTTTCCTAAGGTGGGCTCTGGGTGAATAAAAGGGTAGAAAGGACAGTAATCATATATGAATGAATGAATGAAGCATTCCTCATATTCCAGCCCCCCGAATGTCAGTGAGGGCGCCTACAACATGACTCTCCCTTAAGTCTCATCAGAAGCAGAAACTGTGATTGAGTGGATCCCCCCATCCTAGCTCCCCAAAGGCTTTCAACAGCCCCTAGCTGCCCACTTTTAGTCCTGACAGGAAGGTCAGAGGATTTGCGCTTTGTGCCCCACTTCCCCCTGTTACCCCCACATTTAATCAGGGCAACTCTGGGGTGCAGGGCTCCCTGTGGGAATGAGCTGACATTACCCTGCAGGATTCTTATAATTGCAGCTCAGCTTGCTGCCCTCATCATTCCCTTGTCACAACCATCACCCCCCCCCTGAATATTTGCTAAGAAATCACATGATTCATTCTCTCAGTGTCTACTTCTAAGGAACCCAAATAAAACAGTGTTCTTTTGACTCCTCACAAATATTTTCAATATCCCAAGCTTGGCTCATGGAATTCAGAAAATGAATCTTAAACAAATCTCTGGTTTTTTCGCAAGGTGTCATGTGAGATCTCTAGTAGCAAATTAATCTGAGGAAGACTGACGGTCTGAGTTTCTTAATTGTATTCAAGGGGAAAAAATTTTGAGGCAAATATATAAGACCTATGATATTTAAAAGGAGGAAAATCTATTAGGCATAGAACTATGTTAAGCAAATGGCCATTTGAGGTATAGCCCAGGGTCCCCCAACATTTGAGAAAGAGCACGAGTTCTCTATTATCTATATTGGCTCATTGAGAATATGAGCGAATGATTTGGAATTAACTTGAGAGCGGTCATTTCGTGTGTGTTGTGTGTGTGATAAATGGAAAGTGGGTAGGGCACACGAAGAGGAGGATGTCTACATCGCTCATCTCAAACTCGTGTGTCATTCCTATCAACCACTCACTACCTACTAACTCTCCTGATAGATGAGGGTAAGTACCCTTCATTTTTCTTTATGACTGCAGCTCTGACCCTCTTCTGTCCTCACTTCCCAGTCACAGATTGTGTGTGTGTGTGTGTGTGTGTAATACTCTCTAATACATCCCATGATGTGTTCTTTCAGAGTCTACCTCTTGGGATCCCAAATATGACATTATTCTTTTGACACATACATATACGTGCATGTTGTTGTTGTTAGGGGGCACCAACTAGGTTCCGATTCATAAAGACCTTCTGTGCAAAAACACTACCTGGTTCTGCACCATCTTCACAATCATTGCTATGTTTGAGCCCATTGCTATGTCATTGCTAAGTTTGAGCTATGTTTATCATTGCTATGTTAATGTTAATCATTGTTATTGATAATGCTAATCATGTTATTAATGTTAATCATTGCTATGTTTGAGCCCACTGCTATGTTTGAACTACTGTTAATCCATCCCATAGAGCAGTGGTTTTCAACCTGTGGGTTGTGACCCCTTTGGGGGTCCAATGACCCTTTCACAGGGGTTGCCCAATTCATAACAGTAGCAAAATTACAGTTATGAAGTAGCAATGAAATAATTTTATGGTTGGGGTCACCACAACTGTATTAAAGGGTTGTGGTTTTAGGAAGGTTGAGAGCCACTGCCATAGAGGGTCTTTTTGTGCTCACCCTCCACTTTACCAAGCATGATGTCTTTCTCCATGGATTGGTCCTTTCTGACGACATGTCCAAAGGAAGTGAGATAAAGTCTTGTCATCCTCATTTCTAAGGAATATTCTGGTTATACTTCTTCCAAGACAGACTATTCAGTCTTCTGGCAGCACCCGGTATCTTCGTTATTCATTGCATACACCAACATTCAAATACATCACTTCTTCAGGCTCCCTTAATCATTATCCAGCTTTTAACTGAGATGGAGACACTGGAAATACCATTTTTTGAGTCAAATGCAGCTTAGTACTCAAAGTAATATCTTTGCTTTTCAACATTTTATAGAGGTAGTAGACTTACCAAATGCAATGCCTTGTGTGATTTCTACTTCATGGGCATTGGTTGTGGAGCCAAGCAAATAAAACTCCTTGACTCCTCAAGCTTTTCTGTGTTTCTCATAATGCTGCCTATTGCTCTGGTTGTATTGCTTTATTTATGTTGAGGTGTTATCCATACTGAAGGCTGTAGTCTTTGATCTTCATCAGTAAGTATTTTAATCCTCTTCACTTTTACTAGCAAGGTTGTATCATCTACATATCCTATGTTGTTAATGAGTCTTCCTCCAATCCTCATGCCTTGTTCTTAGCACCTGGCTTCTCAGATTATTTGCTCGGCATACAGAATGAATAAGTATGTGAAATAGCACAAGTCTGACACACATCTTTCCTGATTTTAAGTCATGCAGTATCCGCTTATTGTTTGAACAATTGATTCTTGGTCTATTTACAGTTTTGGCATGAGCATAATACAGTGTTCTGGAATTCCCATTGTTCACAATATTATCCATAATTTGTTATGATCCATACAGTTCAGTGTCTTTGCATAGTCAATAAAGCACAAGCAAACATCTTTCTGGTATTCTCTGCTTACTGCCAACATATATCTGATTATAAACAATGATAATCTTCATTCCATAACTTCTTGCAAATCTGGCTTGAATTCCTGACAATTTCCTGTCAATATCATTGTATTTGGCTATTATCTCCAGTACAATTTTACTTGTGTGTGATATTAATGACACCATTCAATCATTTCATTGGATCACCTTTCTTTGGGATGGACTTGCATATGGACATTTTTCAATTGATTGGCCATGTAGCTGTGTTCCAAATTTCTTGGCATAGATGAGTGAGTCCTTCCGTGCTGCACCCATTTTTAGAAGAATCTCAATGGGAATTCCATCAATTTCTAAAGCCTTGTTTTTCATCAATGCTTTCAGTGTACTGTGAAATTCTTCCTTCAGTTCCACTGTTTCTCAACTATGTGCCACATCCTGAAATAGTTGATTGTTGACTAATTTTTTTTAGTATAATAATGCCTATTCCTTCCATTTTCTCTTAATGCCTCTACACTGCTCAATTATTTTGCCCTTAGAATCCTTCAATATAGCAACTCAGGGCTTGGTTGTTTGGTTGTTTTTTTTTTAGCTCTTTTAGCTTAAGAAAGTTTTCTAACCTCAGGATTTTGCCCATTTCATTAGAATACTTTGTATTTTCAAACTGCTTTTTGAAACATTCTGTTCAATTCTTTTACTTCACCATTTCTACCTTTTGCTTTAACTACTTATGTTCAAGAGCAAGTTTCAGAGTCTGTTCTGACAGCCGTGTTGATCTTTTCTTGTCTTTTAACGACCTTTTGTTTTCTTCATGTATGGTGTTCTCGATGCCATCCCTCAACTTGTTTGGACTTTGGGCATTATTGATTAATGCGTCAAATCTATTATTGAAATAATGGGACATACACAAGTTTGTATTTTGACTCCCCTGGACTTGTTTCAATTTTCTTTTAGGCTTCAACTTTAACTAGCATATGCCTGTTCTTCAGTGGGCCTCTGGTCTTGTTCTGACTGATCAATGTCCATATGCACACTCACTGCCAAGGGGCGGATGCCCACTCATGGTGACCCTTCAGGGTGTGGTAGAACTGCCCCTGTAGGCTTCTGAGACTATAACTCTGGATGGGAATAGAAACACTCATCTTTCTCCTGCCGAGTGGCTGGTGGGTTTGGAATGGCTGACCTTGCAGATCTCAGCCCAACACATAACCACTTTGCCACCAGGACTCCTGTCCATATGTATCGTTGCTATTTACATTGTTGAAAAGGTTATTTTCAACCAATAGATTATTCATCTTGCACATTTTTTTTCATGTGATCTCCTGAGTCATTCCTGCCACCAAGACCCTATTTTCCAACTACTGATCATTCTTCCTTGTTTCCCACTTTTGCATTTCAATCATTGGTAATTATCAGTGCATCCTGATTGCATGTTTGATCAAACCAAGACTACTGAAGTTAATAAAAATATTCAGTTTCTTCATCTTTGGCACTAATGGTTAGTACATATATTTGACCAATTTGTATATGCTTATGTACTGTATATGTGCATACATATGTATTTATAGGGGCAAGTCAAAAAGTATTACTACAAAATCATAGAAACCTTTATTGATAAAAGATATCAACATGTGAAGCTGCTGTTTCTGGTTATATACTCCATCTAAGTCTCAAATAGGCAATGTTGGCACTTTCCAGGGTCTCAAATTATGTTCCCTTCAAATGTTATTTGAGTTTGGGGAACAAAAAGAAGTCTGAAGAGGTAAGAGCAGGCCTGTCGGTGGGTGGGGTAAGGTTTCCCTCCAAAATGCTTGCAGGAAAGCCCTCACTACCCTCCAAGAAGGAGCAGGTACATTGGTGGATTGGGAAGCATCCCTGGCACAACTTTGCTCACCTTTTTCTCTCCAAGATACTTAAGAGTTTTCTAAAATAGTCTTCATGTGATCATCGTGAATCCTTGGAAAACATCTATCAAGACTGTCCCGAGGAGTGCCCAAAACAACCAGCATAACTTTCTGAGCTGATCGCTCTGCCTTGAATGTAACTGGCCCAGCACATCCTCAGAGGCTGTGTTCTGACTAAGCTTTTATTTTGAAGTCACCATTAACGAGACGAAGACGAGTGTATTATCAGGAGAACTCGTCTGCAGCAATCCACTGCTGGCAGAGACCTGTTTAAACATGTTTTTGTCTGGAATAAATCTCTGTGTATATGAATGAGAACCATAGTAGCTCTATTGTTTGACTTATCTTTATGTCTGTGTAAGGAGTGTCAACAAGTTTGTAGCAAAATTGAAAGATAACAGAATTGTGTTCATGAACTTTTAAATACATACACACATGAGAATTAATCCAATTCACTTTTTAATCACCCCCCCTCCCGCCCCCACCCCAGGGGACAGTCTAGTCTCAGGTTGCCATACATTCTTAAAACTATATTACGTATTTTAAACATTTACAAAATGGTGCAATAAACACTTATTAAGACATCCCCTGGCAAAGGAATCAAAGATTTTAACACAGCCAAGGGCCCTGTGCTTGTGTCACATCTCATCTGTCTTCGCTCGCTAAGTCACAACCTTATTTCAGATTGTTGTCGTGACAAGTCCTAACTGTTTCTTTGTATCGTTCTCTCAGATACTTACATTTTTAAAATCAAGATATAATCTGGTTTTTTCATGCCTTACTCTTTCATATACAATATATTATATAAATATATTTTATATCATTTTCTGATACTTGCTTTTTTGCTTCCTTAAAAAGAATCTGTTTGGGAGATTCATCCGTGTAGACTTGTACCCATCTTGGCCACTCAGCTCCACTTCAATACGCTCTAACATGGTGTGATACCCGTCAGTGTGTCCCTGAAGCTGCTTATGGAAGTGTAAGTTGTTTCTAGTATTTTCCTTTTATAAACACTGCTGATATGAACATTCCTGGATGTTGTCTTCTTTTTTTACATATGTGAGAATTTAACAGAAGATACCTAACGTGTCATTGCTGGGTGTGCATAATTTTTACCTAACTAGAAATTACCCTTGTGGCATAGTGATTACGAGAAGGGCTGCTAACCACAAGGAAGGTCAGCAGTTCAAACCCACCAGCCACCCCATAGGAGAAAGATGAGGCTTTCTACTCCCATAAAGATCCCACAGGCGCATCGGGTCTGTAGAGTTACGATAAGTCAGGATGGACTTGAGGGCAGTGAGTAGAGTAGATATTGCCAAATTGGTTTTGAAAGTTTAATTTCCATGAGTACTACTAACATGGAATTTGTATCACCCTAGATCCTTGGGAATACACAGAACTGTCAGATTTTTACATTTTATCTGTCTGATGGGTATAAAGGGGTGTATCATTGTGGTTTAATTAGCACTTCCCAATGGTTCAATAATACAATTTTTAACGGATATATAAATATATTCTAACATGTTCACACTTCCGTTGTATTGTAAATAAGTGTTCCCAATGTTCCATTCCAATAACAGTACTCATTGAACACCCTTGTACTTAGTTCTTGAACAAAATGAGGGATGACTATTGCTTAGGATCAATGTATGGAAGCTTCCATTACTCAGCATGCTCAGATATATTGCCCAAAGTCCACCAGAAGTCCACATCCATTTACACACCTGGCAATGTCCATCAGTGTCTGATTGTATTCTCATGGATACTGGTTTATAGTATCTATTAAACAATATTTATCAACATAATTACAGAAAAACTACAGCTTGTTTAAATTTACATTTTACTTCCTTATTGGTGATAATGGTTATGTTTTTATATGTTTATTACTACTTACATTTCTTATTTTATAAATTATTAATTCAGTCTTATCTTTTTATATTGTTTATAGAATGACATGATTGGGCTTTGAAAAAATTTTAACCTAAGAATAAATTTGTATCAGTGCAGTTAAAGAAATTTCCCCCCACCCCCTACCCGTGCACCCCACACCATTCTATGTGGTATAAAGTTTTCTGTCCAGAGTAAAGTATCATTAATCTAGTCATGTGTCACCATTAGGAGATAATTACATGGACTTAGAACTTTTGGACTCACTTCGATATTTGATTTTGGTTTGAGCCAAGTCACTCAATAACTGGCATTTATAATTCTAATATTGGAGATGAATAAAATGTGTAGAAAAGAATATTTTTCTGTAAACCCCCAAAAAGAATCTAGTTGAAAAAACCTCATTGGAACACATATCTCATTCCCAAATAATCACACACAAGAGCATTCACAGGGAAACCTCTTGGCAAAATTCATAATTAAATGTAGTTATAGATGAGAGCATAATTCAGGGCTGAGACAATTTTCTACTATGACATAGAGCCATAAGAAAAAAACTCACTTTAGCTAAGATTCATAAAACAAGCTGGTAATGAAGCTCATTTGCAAGGGAAATGCAGCATTTGTGTGAACTGAGCTGATTGCCTTCCTTAAATGGGAAAAAATGGTGGTCTTTTAAACCTGCTAGGAAGGCTTACCTTCTCTCTGAGGAAGAGCAAGTCTGCCTCCCTTGTCCATCCACACAATAAACTTCTAATGAACACCTGCTAAGGTTTAGGCACTGAACTAATCACTTGGGATGCAGAAGAATGAATGAGACTTCATTCTGTATTCACAAATAGTTGCTGAGTACCTAAGGAAACCCACATTTCTGCCTCTGGGAGCCTTCATTTTGCTAGAGGAACCTTACATGTAAACAGTCAAATGACAGTCAAATGCACCAAGTTCTATGTCTTTTACCTCCTCTTGCTCCACAGTATGTACCTTGAACTAGCAGCATCAGTGGCACCTAGGAGACTGTAAGTAATGGGAGAATCTCCGCAGCTCCAGACCTGCCGAATCAGAACCTGCGTCTTAACAAGAGCCCTGGGGACTTCTCACACAGAGCAATGTCTAGGAAGCCCTGCAATAGGCATAATGCTGAAACACCACATTGGAGCAACATAACCCTGCAGCCATCACTGAGAAGGCTCTTGAGAAAGCACTAAGAGTTTCCTAAGAGAGGAGGGTATGCAAAGTTGAGAGGCTGTGAGAGGATCAGGCTTTTCAGGAGGAGAGAATTCTGGGTCACTAAAAACAGGTAGGAGATGTGAAAGGAAAGGGAATGGTTTGAAGGTAAGACCTGGGGGATGAGGAAGGGTCCATTGTGAAAGCTACGTCCAGTGGCAGGCAGGTCTTTAAGGGTGAAGAGTTTTGCTTTTCAGAAAGACAACTCCAGCAACTGCATCAAGAACAGTGGACCATGGGGAAAATCTGTGGTGGTAGCAAAATGATAAACTGGACAAGAAACAGAAGGGCAATGCCATTATTCCCAAGCCCTCTCCCTCCTGAGTTTTTCATGGCACCACCGTATGTTTTCCAGATAAGAATCTCTTATGTTTTGCTGGAATCATCCTGGTCAGTAAGTACTGTTTTGGAACCTACAACGCAGGCTCAGGTATCAAGTAGTAGGACTCAAGGATACTCAATGCACAGTTTTGCTCTTGCCGGAGTCAGAGAAGGAAAATTGGGGAGTTGGGTGCATGCTCATAAAAGATAATTATGACACAAGTGCTAAATGCCAAATGAAAGGGAGAGTCAATACATGCTGTAGAAATAGGAAAGTGTTCATCTGGCTAGAATTGTTGAGAAGAATTTTTAAAGAAGGTAAGATCATAAGTGGGTCTTTGTGGTAGGTCCCAGTCATCTATTTTGTCTTCCACTCTGTGCACTTTTTTTTGTTAGTGTGTTAGTCTGGGTTGACTAGAAAGACAAATCCAGTGACACTCATATGTGTGTAAGAGAGAGTTTTATATAAAGAGTAATTGTATATTAAGAAAACATCCCGGCCCAGTCCAGATCAAGTCCACAAGTCCAATATTAACCCATTTGTCTGATACTGGTCTATAAATTCCTTTTCAGACTCACACAACACATTCTATTTTTTTTTTAACATTTTATTAGGGGCTCATACAACTGTTATCCCAATCCATACACACATCAATTGTGTAAAGCGCATTTGTACATCATTCTCCAACAACATTCTCAAAACATTTTCTCTCCACTTAAACCCCCGACATTAGGTCCTCATTTTCCCCCTCCTTCCCCGCTCCCCCCTCCCGCACGAGCCCTTGATAGTTTATAAATTGGTATTTTGTCATATCTTGCCCTGTCCGACGTCTCCCTTCACCCACTTTTCGGTTGTCTGTCCCCCAGGGAGGAGGTCACATATAGTTCCTTGTAATCGATTCCCTCTTTCCTACCCATTCTCCCTTTACCCTCCCTGTTTCGCCACTCACACCACTGGTCCTATAGGGCTCATCCATCCTGGATTCCCTGTATTTTCAGTTCCTATCTGTACCAGTGTACATCCTCTGGTCTAGCCAGACTTGCAAGGTCGAATTCGAGTCATGGTAGTGGGAGCGGGGAGGAAGCATTTAGGAACTAGAGGAAAGTTGTATTTCTCATCGTTGTTACATCGCACCCTGACTGGCTCGTCTCCTCCCCGAGACCCCTCTGCAAGGGGATCTCCAGTGGCCTACTAATGGGCTTTGGATCTCCACTCCGCACTCCCCCCATCATTCACTATGGTAAGATTGTTTGTTCTGATGATGCCTTATACCTGATCCCTTCGACACCTCGTGGTTGCATAGGCTGGTGTGCTTCTTCCATGTGGGCTTTGTTGCTTCTGAGCTTGATGGCCGCTTGATTATCTTCAAGCCTTTAAGACCCCAGACGCTATACTTTTTGATAGCCAGGCACCATCAGCTTTCTTTGCCACATTTGCCTATGCACCCATTTGCCTTCAGTGATCCGTTCGACACCTCGTGATCACACAACACATTCAATGATGCTGAATGCAGGAAGATCACGGGCTGGTGGGTGGAAAGTATTATGGATCCAGTGGTGGTAGAAGCATCTCCAAGGCTCTGGCTGTCATCAGTGTGGTTCCATGTGGCTAGTCAACAGAATGTGAAGCAGAGAGAGTGTGTGTCCTGCCTCCAATGGGCAAGACAGGTGTTTCCAGAATTCTCAGGAGAAGGCCATGCCCACACAGACGCCTCATTGGCTAAGACCTGATTGACAGACTACACTCCACCCCTTCGCTCAAGTTGACAGGAGATTATGTAATGCCACAGTTATACTCAGAAATATGTGTATTCCTCACAATAGGGACATTAAGCTTATCTCAATTTTCTCATTGATGATCATTATATCTCGAGGGTGTACATTGGGGTCTTTACTTACCTTGAGTTCATTTTTGTGCATGAGGTGAGGTATGGGTCCTTTTTTCATTGCTCTGCAGATAGAGATCCCATTTTGTTATTGGCATTTGTTAGTCAGGGTGCCCCTTTAATGTTTTTTTGATCCTTTGTCAAAAATCACTTGCCTGTAGGTGGAAGTTTTTGTTTCTGAGTTTTCTGTTCTTTTCCATTGGTCTATGTATCTATCATTGTACCAGTTCCAGGCTGTCTTGATTACTGTCGCTGTCTTATAGCTTGTGAGGTTGGGTAGTGCAAGATCTCCCATTTCGCTCTTTTTCAGTTGTTTGCTTCTCACAGGTCTCTTCCCTCTCCCCGTGAATTCGGTTATTTGTTTTTCCCTTTCTTTAAAGGATGAAAGTGGGCTTTGATGGGAATTGTGTTGTCTGTGTACATTGCTTTAGATAGTATTGATATTTTCACAACCGTAAGTCTTCCTGTCTGTGAACATGGAATATCCTTTCATTTGTGTCGGTCTCATTTGGTTTCTTGCAATAATGCTCTGTAGCTTTCTCTGTATTGGCCTTTTCTTTCTTTGGTTAGGTTTATTCCTAAGTATTACATCATTTGTGACTATTGTAAATGATATCGTTTTCCTGCTATCTTTTTTGGAGCTTTCTTCGCTAGTATGTATGAATCCAATACATTTCTGTGTGTGTTAATTTTGTATTCTGCTACGTCACTAAATCCCTCAATTGTTTCCAGCAGTCTTTTTGTGTAGTCCTTGGAGTTCTATCTACATAAAAACATATCATCTGAAATGACAAGAGGTTCACTCTTTTCCCAATTGTGTTCCTTTGATTTCTTTCCATAGTCTCATGGTTCTGGCTAAGACATCTGGAAAGGTGTTGAGTAAGTGTGGTGATGGCATCCTTGTCCAGTCTCCATTCTGTCTCCTCAATAGGAGAAATTGCAGGCTGATTCCTAACTGCCCACAAAAGGGTAATTCCAATAGTTATGGCTGTTAATACTCAGGTACAATTTTAGGCAGATATTTTCTACATTTGGGAGAAGAAATGTCACCTTACTTAACATTTCTAAATCATATTATCACCATGTCTAAGGCCTCGTTTCCCAGGTGGGCATGAAATTCAATAAACCAGACTCCTTTATTGCAAAACCTGAGTCATACAAAGATCCCAGGAAAGAAGAAAGACCTGCCAATCAGCCAATGAAAAGCTTACAGGTCACAGACAGATCACTGTTAACATCTTCATGATCTAAGAGCAGGCATTCCTGTGGGGAGTCCATACGGACCAAGTTTCTAACTGGGACTCTTGAGGATTAGGTCAACCACATTATCTCCTTCTGCAGGCTCTGCCTCTTCCTGGGATGCTGAAGTGGCCCATAAGCTTCCAAGTCTACCTCTGCAGCCCTGTTCTCTATTTCCTTCACTCCCTCCCCCACCCCCAAACTGGTCAGTGGGTTAGGATGCTGCCTGACATTACCTCAATTTGACTTTAAAAGCAGGGTTACACCCCTGTGGTGGGCAGAATAATGACTCCCAGGGATGCCCAGACCTAATTTATAGAACTTCTGGATCTATTAGCATCCCGATTGGTGCAGTGGTTAAAGTTTTTGACTTTTAACCAAAGGCCAGTGGTCCAAACTCAGGAGGTGCTCAGAAGAAGAACGAAGTAGCAGTCTTCTCCCATAAAGACTACAGTCCTGCAATCCCTATGGGGCAGTTATAGTCTGCTGCACCGGGATGCTGTGACTTGGAACAGACTCAATGGCAGTGGGCTTTGCTTTTATTCATACATTACCTTGTATAGCTGAAGGGACTTTGCAGATGTGAGGAAGTCAAGAATTTTGAGATGAGATTATCCTGCAAGATCTGCGTGAGCCCAATGTAACCACAAACATTTCTGTAAGAGAAAGAGGGAAGCAGGAAGGCCAGGGTCAGCGAGAGATGTGGAGATGCTCTGCTGCTGGCTTCGAGGATGGGGGAAAGGCTACAGGCTGAGGCAAGCAGGTAGTCCTTAAACAACAATGATCGCAGCCACAACAAAAACCAAACTCACTGCCATTGAATCAATTCTGTGAGCACAGTGAATCATGCATCGGTCAGCAATTCAAACCCACCAGCAGCTTCATGGGAGAAAGCTGAGGCTTTTTGTCCATAAAGGATTTACAGAAACTCAAAGGGGCAGTTCTACTTTGCATTTATAAGCTCACTATGAGGGAGCCTCTATTATCTGAAAAGGGCAAGAAAATAGGTTTTCTCTTAGCCCTTGAGAAGAGGAATAGAGTCCGGCCAATACCTGGGTTGAAGCCCACTGAAACCTACTTCAGACGCCTAACCTCCAGAGCTGAAAGATCATAAAGTCAAAACCTGTCAGGAAAATAATGGCAAGAGGAGCAGAGGTGATCAGTGGCAGAAAACTGGCAGGAATCTGAAACACAAAAGAGGGCGACAGGCTTCCTCACACTCCTCTCCAGCACGAAGAAAGGACAAGGGCAGAACAGAAAACATTTCCTTATCAATGGAAGAGACCCGAGATGTTGGAGATAATGAAGGGACCCTGGGAAGGAAGACCGGATATTCACACAACCCCCACAATGACTGAATAGACTTGGTTTGGGGTCAGGACTTGAGCACAGCATGGAGTCTGGGGCACTGGGTGGATAGAATGCCCAAACCTGCATACCTGAAAGGAGGGGGGACTCACAGAGGTCCAGCTAACAGCAAAGGCCCTCCAGAAAGCCAGTTGTTGGCGGGAGTCCACCATGAGCCAATTTAAGGTCCTGCATTATGTTTGGCCAGGCCTTTGAGACTAGTTAAGGGCCCCGTGGATATCGTTTCCAATGTACCCCCGCTTCGATAAAGTCACTTTCTATTCAAACCTTTTCTCTGACCCTTGTCTGGATTTTGTCCCTCACCTGAAATCTTTCTTGCCAGTGGGACAAGAAGCGAGGAATAGAGAGGCTTGAAATTCTCCGACTCCTCCCGGTAACCAACCTGTCTGGTTTTAAGCCAACAACTGAATTTGTTACTGCAGCAACAGGCAACAAGCACAGCCCACTTTGTTTGGAAAAGACAACAGGGAGAATTGAGGGTCTCAATCTTACCAACCCTTTTTTAGTACATTGAAAATGACATATTAATCATACCTTTATTTAATCACCAAAGCAAATGGAGCCACGGTATCAGGAAACAGGAATCCCTAAGAGCTTCAAAAAGCTCGTGGAAATTTTCCATGATCTCTTTAATATCGTTTTCCCACAAACGTTTTGAAGCCCTCCCATATATGTCCATTGTTGGAAGAGTTTAAGACCACTTGCTGGAGATGCTTGGCGAGGGGGTCAAGCTTTTGTGTACGTAGGAGGTGGTGGGAGGAGAAGGCTTCATCCACAGTGGACTCTTTGGGGCTTCCCGGACCTTGCTTTGCACGATTTTTAATTTTTTAAAAATAAACACCTTTCTTTTGTTTTTCCTTCACCTTTCTTTTCTATGATCAAATAACAAATCCCTATTTTAAACACCGGCTCTCTTTTCTTCTTTTTTGCATTAGGAGATGGTAATACAAGCTGCCAACACAGTTCATAATCCTTTATTTGAATAACATTCAAATTGCAAAAGGAGCTTGTTTACACCGCACACAATGTGTGTGTGAGCTGGTTTCATTTTGCACTCCCTACAGAGGGGATTGTTTTCAGGGCTCCAAAGAGGGCTGCCCTGGGCTGGGATCCAATGAGCCCCACGGGTCTGGGAACCTCTGCTCTGCCAGTTCGGGCTCCAGCAAGTGGTCTTAAACTTCTTCAACAATGGACACGTATATGGGAGGGCTTCAAAACGTTTGTGGGAAAACGATATTAAAAAGATCATGGAAAATTTCCACGGGCGTTTTGAAGCTCTCACGGATTTCTCCCATATACGTGTCCATTGTTGAAGAAGTTTAAGACCACTTGCTGGAGCCCAAACTGGCAGAGCAGCCCCAGAGCACAGACAGTCTGAGGAGTACTTTGGATAACTGATTCAGAGTGTTTTCGGGGAAACCTAGGATCTTCACTCCCCAGGTCAGTCAGTAGTGACACTGGAGACAGAATTCTGAAAGAAGCTTACTGTGGACTAGGGATTTTGTGATCTGTTGGGAGCCGGTGGCCTTTAAGGCCTTAGCCTCAGCCTGAGCCGAACTTGGCTGCTTCCTAGTCTTTCATTTGCAAAACCTGTGAGGCCCTGCCTAAATTCCTGCCTCCGCGTTCCTAGCTACGTGCTCTGTGGCACGGGCAGTTGTAAAGTTGACCTTTTCACCCATTGGTTAATAATGCCAGGCGCTCATTGGACTAAGATGGACTTTGCTTTACACCTGATGGACCTTAATCTGCATGCAGGACGTCTTTGAGAACTAGCGCGCGCCCTTTTACCTACAGCTGATTGGTTAACGTTCTTATGCTTCATTAATGTACCTGTTGGATTGGATGCTGTGTCGCACACCTTCTTAAAATATGCACCTCCCAGTTCCCCCTTTTATATACCCCAGCTTTGCCCAAATAAAGAAGCTTGATCAGAGTTTTGTCTTGCTCCACGCCCCCGTGTCTCTTTTTCTCCAACCAGGTTCGTCTTTCCCCGCAGGGCTTTGCTCGTGCGTCCCGCAGGCCGGGACGCAACAGTGATCCTCCAATCTGTCTTTTGTACAAGGAGGATCCGGGTATCTGGGACTGGGAATCAACCCCCACCTCCTAGCCACCTCACTCATGCCTAACAGAATGAAACACTTCCTGGTCCAGGTGGTCCCTGCTCTTCTCATTAAGACAGAAGTAACCTATTGCCAGAAAGTCGATTCCGACTCATAGCAATTCTATAGGACAGAGTAGAACTACTCCATAGGGTTTTCTAGCAGATAGCCTCATCTTTCTCGTGAAGAGCATCTGGTGGGTTTGAACTGCTGACCATATGTGGCTAGTAGCCTCCCACTTAATCTACTGCACCACCAGGGCTACTTAAGAAAGTATCAGTTGGCTTTCGCGGTTTGCCCTGCTTAGAGAACTTGAACTTCAAAAGTGCAGCCTGGAGAGACCGATGCTTAACCCAGAGAAATGCATCTCTCAATGGTGGCAGGGTGGGTGGAGAGCATATTCCTGGACAATTCTCGCCGCCCCCTTCTGCACGCACTCAGTCTTCTTTTGCAGCCTTTCTTTGTATCACACAGAGACCATGTGTCACATTTGTCTGCTGTCTCTTCGCTTTTGTCCCGTGTGAAAAAGGAAAGCTGAACAAGGGTGTGCCCAGCACAATCTGTCAAACCCTCCGGAGGAACAAGTGCCCCCTCTACTGATGGCGGGGCCATTTTCCTGGCCGACACAACGCCTCCAAACAAAATGAAAAATGAATGAGCTAAAAATGGAATGTTTCTTCTTCTTCACAGGTGCGTCTAACTAGAAATGATTTCCACCACCGTGCTCTAGGTGAGTAAAAGCCCACCCTCCAGTCTTAAATCCTGGTAAGGCTGTGACACTTCAAACGCATTCCCAACAGTCGTTTTCCCTATTCTGTGGAGTTCCTGGTATCTCTCTCCTCCTTCAGCTTCTCACCTTGCAAATGACACGGTCATCTGGGAGTCTCCATTTGCTTAGGGTGCCGAAGCCTTTTGCTCTGGGGTCTTTAGGCCGGAACCAAAGATTGAGTGCCCCGTGATGAGCATTCTAGCACACACGCACACGGCTATGCTGGACCCTCCTAGAATAACCGAAGGAATGGAAGATGGCCCAAGGTCTGATTCAACAACTGCCTGTCTTGACTACTCATGAATCTCTCAGGTTGGGTTTGATGTCCATTGGTCCATTTGAACATACTCTCAGAACCGTAACCTGCTATCCAGTTCCATACTCCAGAGGAGAGCCTCTGCCTCTGAGAAACCCTAACCGGGCAGCCTTCCAGCCAACACCATTCGCCTGAGAAGTCTCAAGGTCATGTCTGTTGAGCCCAAAGCCCACTCTGTCTTCTTCTCACCTAAGCAGCCATCATTGCCTGCTCTATGTCACCTCTCTCCAAAGTGCTTGGACTTTCTAAAGCTTTCTAATAGAAGTTGGACTGTGCTCACGGTCCTTAACTCAATTCAGGATCAGAGTCCATTATTTTATTATTAACTATGATTAGGGCTCTCTTTTATTAAATGCTTGCTGACTGAGCCAGGTGCTTCATGTAATTTCCAAAATAGCATTGTGATCTTCATTTTAGAGAGAAAGAAACGGAAGCTCAGAGAAGTTAAACTTACATGTTGGTAAGTGAGATATACCGGAAGTCCCAAAGCTAGGTCTCTCCGACTTGGTTGTTAAGGTGCTGCCTACTCAGATCCAACTCATAGCAAACCCACGTACAACAGAACCAGCATTGCACCGTCTTCAAACCCTTTCCAGAGTTGATCCCATTCCTGCAGCCCCGGTGTCAGTCCATCTTGCTGGCAGTCTTCTTTTTACCCCTTGACCCTCTGCATTCCTATGTAGGATGTTCTTCTCCAGAAGTGAATCTCTCTTGATAACATGTTCCAAGTACATGAGATGGAATATTCTAGAATTCCCATTCTTCCCAATGCTATCCATAGCCAATAAAACACAGGTAAGTCCTCTGATTTTGCTATCTGTTGTATTATATGTCCTCCCTATTGTTTGTCCCACTTCTCAAAGCATGCTGGTTCTCTTTAATTTTACTTCTACTACCCAATTTTGTTACTAGTCAGGATGAACATTTTCTCAACTTTCCTGCACATTAGAATTCACTGGGGACAGTTTTTAGATTAATGATGCCTCCCTTACTCATCCCCAGAGATCCTGATTTAATTGACTGGAGATGGAGGCAGTGTCTCAAACTTGATTGAGCATCAGAATCAGCTGAAGGGCTTGTTAAACCCAACAATGGTCAACCCAAAACAAGAAGGACACACCTGAGTTTCTGCTTCAGAACGTATATGGTAAAGTCTGAGCTATGCCTTTCTACCATGTTCGCAGGTGCTGTTGAAGCGGGCTGAGATGTAAGTAGTCTTCAAAGGCCACAGATGACTGTCGCAGGCAGTCAAAACAGCCAGGACTGAGAACAAAGTCAAATGGAGAAAAAAAAAAAAAAAAGTCAAATGGAGAATATCATATACTTCACTCATACGTGAAGCCTTTTCTAAAACTTAAAAAAAAAAAAAGCAAAACTACTATAGAGTCTGAATCTGACAGACTCCTGGTGATCTAGGTGTCCACGGAATCCAGTGACACACGGTAACTGGAATCTGCTTGACTTCTCCATTTCAATGATTCGATGTGAGCACCAATGATGGGCCCACCGAGTTTCGATCGTTTCCGATGGCTACAAATGAAGGTGAACCTGGCTGAGAGGAATTCCCCACTGCCACACCTAACAATGGTCCTATTTTGACATTGTGTCTGGGTTGGGGACGGGTATCGGCAGCAGGAGTGCCTTGCGGGGTTGACAGGGGGAGGCCCCGTTAAACCATCAAGAACAAAAACGCAAGTCTACTTTCAGTAACGGGTTTCTCCCTTGGCAGTACATCGCTGGACAAGTTTTCAAATGGCCAACAAGCCATCTTGGCCACACACGGGATTTTTCCCTGTCCATGAAAGCTAATCATGGGTGAGGACTCTTTCCTGATTTTTAGCTTTTCACCAATCCTTTATACCTAGCTTCTCTGGAATAAAGCTTTGCAAAGCCCTGGGCAACACTGACCCAAACAAAATGACAGAAAACTCTCTGCCCTGGAGGCATTACTGCCTCCTAGCGGTGGAATGCCCCTGCAGGTTTCCAAGACTGTAACTCTACCGAAAGCCTCGTCTTTCTCCCTCAGCAGGTCCGGTAGTTTCCAACCGCTGACCTTGCGATTAGCAGCCGGATGTGTAACCCCTGCACCTCCAGGGCTCCTCACATTGACCAAGAACGTGGATTTCTCCTTTGGCTGGGGACCGCACAGGTCACGGAAGTGGTGAAGGGCAGGTCACATGCTCACTGCGATTCTCCATAGCTTTCCCACTTCTGGAAGAAATATGAACTCACTGCTCCCGCCTCTTCCTCGCTCCGCCCCCCACCCCCACCCCATTTTCCGTGATGATGCTCCTAATCACTCCGGGTCACCTGTAAGTTGGTGCACGTGAAATCATTTCTGTTTCCTTTAAAATCTCTTCCTTCGTGCACGATTTGTTTCACCCGCTGCTGCGCCCGGAGCGGCAGGATGCTTATCATGGGAAATCCTGCCAGCCGTCTCCCTCAGGCACCGGAAGTGCTTCTGGCTGCAACCGAGCCTCCATTCCCTTTCCCTGCTTTTGAAGAAAGCTCATGACTGTAACAAATACCACGGCGTCTCAAGGCTCTCCATTCCCGGGATTGTTTTAGTCTGTGCTTTTCTTTTCCATTGAAATCCTGACTGCCCCTGGTGTCTGATACGGACGCCATTAGAACGCCGCCGCTATTACAGTCCGACTAACACGGAGTCGAATAGCCGACCTCAAGGGCAGCGGGTGCCCGCCTCGTGCTGTAGAAACGACCACCCACACGTGTCCGGATGGAGACACAGCGAGCGACCCTTTAGTTCACACCTGTAGTTTTCCCAGGCTTCTCCTAGGAGCCCTGGGGTCCCCACACAGCTGTCCCAGGGGTCACCGCAGGAGGGAGGGGAGAGGCCGCAGGTGGGAGAAACTCAGGCCCCTTCCTGCCCAATATCAGCCACCACTGCTGTGCTTTCCAGTGGCGTCTGCTTGAGATTCTATCTGACCAAAAGGTTCAGCTGAGGGAATAGGAGAATTAAACAATTTTCTTCCAAACATCTTTCTTCCTCTATTTTCATTGCGATCGATCTGGGTAATACAAGCAGCTAACACACGCCAGTGCTGACTCGTGGGGTCAGGGTTTGAACCCCTGGAAAGCAAGGCCAGGCAATGTACCCCCCGAAACCCAGCCCTCGAAGACGCTCGGGAGGAAGGGAGTTAGTTCTATTGTGACCTTCGTGGGGTCGACATGATTTGGAGTTGGCACCAAAACAAGTGTTTACTGATTAAACTGGGTAATGCATGCACATGGTTTTTAAACATGTATCAACTCAAAAGAACTCACGGCCATCAGGTTGGTGCCGACTAATAGCGACGCTAGGAACTCCTAACTGGAGGCGATGGTGTAGACCGACCCGCCGGCTCTGCAGCAGCAAGGCCGGTAGTCTGCTTCCGTTAAGATTACAGCCAGAGCCAGGTGGAGGCGTTCTTTCTACTTTGTCAATACGGGTAGCCCTGAGTCAGTGGAATCAATTTCGTGGCAAAGAGCTGTGTTCTGTTTTGGTTTGGTTCGGTGATAGGCACAGCCAATTTACCAGCAGAGTAGAGGAAGGAGAAGCTGAGGAACCTGGAGTTTTCCTCTGCGCAAATGATTTTTAAATCATTTTATTAGGGGCTCATACAACTCTTAGCACAATCCATACATAATATCAATTGTGTAAAGCGCATTTGTACATTTATTGCCCTCATCATTCTCAAACATTTGCTCTTCACTTAAGCCCCTGGCATCAGCTCATTTTTTCACCTCCCTTCCCGCTCTCTCCTCCCTCATGAACCCTTGATAATTTATAAATTATTATTTTGTCATATCTTGCCCTGTCCGACATCTCCCTTCACCCACTTTTCTGTTGTCTGCCCCCCAGGGAAGAGGTAATATGTAGATCCTTGTAATAGGTTTCCCCTTTCCACCCCGCCTTCCCTCCACCCTCCCTGTATCACCACTCTCACCACTGGTCCTGAAGGGATCATCCGCCCTGGATTCCCTGTGTTTCCAGTTCCTATCTGTACCAGTGTACATCCTCTGGTCTAGCCAAATTTGTAAAGTAGAATTGGGATCATGATAGTGGGGGTGGGGGTGGGGCGTGGAAGCAGTTAGGAACTAAAGCAAAGTTGTATGTTTCATTAGTGCTATACAGAACCCTGACTGGCTCATCTCTTCCTTGTGACCCTTCTGTAAGGGGATGTCCAATTGTCTACAGATGGGCGTTGGGTCTCCACTCTGCACTCCCCCTCATTCACATTGATATGATTTTTTTTGTTCTGGGTCTTTGATGCCTGATACCTGATCCCATTGACACCTTGTGATCACACAGGCTGTTGTGCTTCTTCCATGTGGGCTTTGTTGCTTCTCAACTAAATGGCCACTTGTTTATCTTCAAGCCTTTAAGACCCCAGATGCTATATCTTTTGATAGCCAGGCACCATCAGCTATGCATCCATTTTGTCCTTAGAGATTGTAACTGGAAGCTGAGCACCACAGAATGGTAGGTTATTAAAGCAAAGTGTTCTTCATTGAGGGAATACTTGAGTAGAGAAGGCTGAAATCTTATGGAAGAAGCTGCCTCAATTTTCTATCACAGATGAATTGAACACCAATATTTCAATTCGTACTTTAACCATTTTGGTGCTCATGTCTACACACACACACACACACACACACACATACACACACGACTGGGCTATCTAGAGATGAAATCAATGGCACTCATATATGTCTGAGAAAGAGCTTTATATCAAGGAGTAATCATATATCAAGAAGGCTTCCTAGCCCAATGCAACTTAAGAGCACAGGCCCAATGCTAGCCAGAGCCCTCTTCAGACTCATGTAGCTTCAGGCAGATGATCCAGGCAGGTGAAGCAGGATGCAGGAAGATCACAGGCCAGTAGGTGCCGAGTCACCTGGATCCAAGGTCATGACAACATGCCAGGGCACCAACAGCTCTCAGGATTAGGCGGCCCAGATAGGGCCACCCCTGGTGGCAGGCACAGAGTCCCCAGCAAGCAGAGGTGAAGGGGCAGAGAGAGGTAAGGGCTCCCAAGTGCTTCTCTTATAAAAAGGCCACATTGCCCATAATGCATCTTCAGGCTGTGACTTGATTGAGTTTGGACCCCACCCCTAGACAAGTGCAAGTTGACATAAAATCTAACTACCATATCTGTACGTGATGGAGTTTCAAAAAGGTCATGGAAAATTTCCATTCTCCTTTCATTGTATTTTCCACAAACATTTTGAAATATATATATAATAGTTTTATCTTGAAAATATTCTTTGAATGGCAGACAACTGAGACGAGAATCTAAGAAAATGAAAGACGGGATGTCAAGTTGGATAAAATGGTTATCAAGCCCCCACTGTCTCAGCTTCCCTGGTCACTGCATGCATGATCTTTTCATGTTGTATTGCAACGGTCAGTTTAGGTGTCCATGCTAAGTTCTTTTTCGAACAAGTGCTATCTTTCTTAGTCATCAATAGGAACTATTGTAAGTTTCCATCCTATGCGTTGCTATGAAGC
This sequence comes from Echinops telfairi, assembly GCF_000313985.2. Lineage (NCBI taxonomy): Eukaryota > Metazoa > Chordata > Mammalia > Afrosoricida > Tenrecidae > Echinops > Echinops telfairi. Next base: position 18,606,117 of record NW_022111368.1, read on the forward strand.
TGGAGATTTACCACCCACTTTCCAAATACCAGCAGAGTTACTCTGTGGATACGATTCAGTGGAACTTCCAGACTGAGACAGACTAGAAAGAAAGGAGGACAATGCTCTGCTGCTATTCATAAGGCTTTCCGTGCTTATTGCTCAATAGTTAGTGAATCACCTTGTCCTCCTCCAACGTTAGAGCAACAGCCACCACAGTACAATTGAACTCTTAATTTTAATTTTCATCCACCGTGCCTGAGGACCATGAGAGAGTATTATGACCTGGATGGTCTGGTCCCCACCAGCTCATCCTCATTTTCCCCCCATAGATGGTCTATCTAAGATTTTGGAATTTGGAGAATTTGGCCAGCCTACAAAGTGTAGTCTGATCTTGATTTCTGATCTTGATTTCTTGAACAAGCAATTGCCTAATAAATAAAACTCACAGAGACAAGGCAACAATGCATTATATGCTGAAACCAGACGAAGGAAGCCGGATTTGAACATATGTTCCGGATTTAAACCCCAGCTCTTTAAAGTTTGGAATCATTTGTACTAACACAAGTGTCTGTTTAGTGAGCTGTTTAAGCTGTTTGAATTTCTTTCTCCCTACTCTTTGATGGCCAGTGTCTGGGCTGGAGCCAGGATTATCCCAGGGAAGTTCATAGAGGCATCAAGCCTTGACAAGCCTAAGTTCTCCTCTTTACAACTCCAGGTCTCTTTGGGGATTCAAAATTAATCACCCACATATGTTTTCTGCAAAACTGCATGCTCATTTAAAACAAGAATGGCATATGAAAACCTTGCTCATTTCAAGAGACTCAGTTTTACTTTCTGAACTAAAATTCCACAAGGAACATCCATCAGAAGTGACAGGTGCACATTTTCCGTTCACAGGCTGGCTTTCCTTTTCCTCCTTCCAGAAAATATCACTTGCCTTAGAAATGTGCATCCTACGTGGATGAGGTTTCTAATGTTTGACTTCTTTGCCATTTCACCAAGTATCACCTGCATTGTTTCCAGCATCTCTCTAATGTGTCATTCCCATGGCATCTTCTGCAATCTTTTTGACACATGATCTTCTCCAGGTTTCGCTGCAAATTCCTTTTACTCAGTAATCAGTCTGCCCTACATTCTTTTGCATGCCTTTCTTGTCATCTCTGAAGTCACTGTGTTCCCCTCTTTGTATCATTACCCTGGCTTCACATTTCCATATTTCTCTCTATTTCTAATCTCCTTCCTGGAAAACACACAGATAACGAGCCAAGCCTGACAGACTGACTTCAACCTAACATTCTCCGTGATCTCCAACAGCAGTGGATTTCTGAGCAGCAGTTTGAGCACTTCCAAGGAACTGCCTGCATGTGTGGAAGAAGGAATATGGTACCAAGGGGCTGAGAAGAAGAGGGAAGTCCATTAGCCCCATAACAAATCACAGCACATCCTTGATGGTGCTGAACTCCATGCAAACACCAAGGAGCCCAATGGGCCCGTGATTAAGTCCATGGCTTCCAACTGAAAAGCGGTGGGTTCGAGCCCACCAGCTGCTCCGCAGGAGAAAAGATGACAGTCTTAGAAACCCTATGGGTAGTTCTACTCTGTCCTGTAGGGACCCTGTGAGTCGGAATCGATGTGGCAGCACACAAGTGGGATGTGTGTCTCCGTTTTCATTGACTAGTCCAGCTGACTCAGGATGGTGCAGACCCCTCTTTAACTGGGACCAGCTTCCTCTGAATGGGAAGCGAACTTCCTCACAGGGAGGGAGAGAAAACAAGTTGTTAGGCTTTACCCACTGGATTGTGCAGGGTGCTCCATGAATATACTGCAAATAAATAAGACAAAATTAGTCCAGTCGTCTCTGCAAATAGAAAGGACATCCCGCTAATATATGGACAGAGCTTGATAGAAAAGAGTTACGGCTTTGTCTGTCAAGCTTTAACAAATATTGCCTGCACTTGCTGTCTCCAGGGCTATTTGTCAGCCTTCTTTCACAAATGCTCGGTTGACGTTAGCAAATTCTTCTTTGTGAACGCTTAGTAGTTCCTCTTGCAAAAGGAAAATGGGAACCTCTGGTTTGGTACCGTGTGGTCATTCAGTTGAGAGGAGTGTGTCACAGGTCTGAGTCAGTGTTCTCTGATGCTTGAAGCAAAAACAACTACATGCCAAGGATGCCTCAGGCTTCTGAGGGCACCTGTCCTGTCCTCCTGTTTTCTGTAGCCTGGCCTGTAGCAGATATGTCTGCCAGAACTCACTGCTTTCAAATAAAGGCTCTTTCCCATCCCTGCTGTAGGAGTCCGTTTGTTCTTTGTTGCCGAGATTTGTAACCAGTTGTCGCAGAAGACATTGTCTCTGCCTCTCCCTGTATTGCAGAAGAATTTGCATTAAAGAGGAGTCCTGCAGAAATCGAACCCAAAGTGAAGCAGTGCAGGGTGAGCCTCATCTGGTTTCAGGAATTGCTGTTTCAGAGTCTGAGAGCCCGTTTCCTGCGTCTGCTCTCTCCCTCACTGTGGGCAATGAAGAGGGCATCAGAATTCCCCACACATATCTAGCCGCTCTGCTCCTAAGGAACAATGCTGACAGTGGGTGGGGTACAGCCGAGTGTTCCAGCATCACATCCCAGAAGGTCTGGAGCATCAACTCTCTCAGCACATCTCAAGTACCAAGCCCAATTGGAAAGATCTGCTTCCATGCCTTTGAGATGGACGCAGAGTGACAGGCCCACAAGAATGGCAGCTGGTCTCACAGAGAGGAAGGAATCCTTCAGTTTCAGTCCTGGGCCAAATTAAAGTGCTCTGCTGCCAGCATGCTAACATCAATAGGAAGTTTGCATGAAGCCATACATACAAACGAAAGTCAGAGGGGGAAGCGGGTGGAGGATGTGCTAGTTTTCCCAGAGGCACGGGTCAGAAGTCAAGTGACCAGGCAGCCAAGCAGTGTCCAGTCACATAGAAATTTGGCTCCTGCCCAAAACCTCTCTCTGCACCTCTGTCCCCTGCATGTTTCCAACATCCTCTTCTCCAGATCTCTTCAGGGCCACAGTCATGGTCATGGTCACAAGCACTTGGAGAAACAGTTTTCTGATGAGAGTGTGCATGGGGAGTGAACCCAGATAAGAGCCTCAGGGTGAGGGGTGATGACAGGCGTGGCTTGCCCTCCTGTATGCACAGTCCTGGGCAGGCTTGTGAGCCCCAGGACAAGAGAGAGGCTAACCCCATCTCAGAGGGATCAAGAATATTTTGAGAAAAATACAGCCTTTGGTCTTCTTAGTGGAAGCTATGCAAACCATCACGAGCAAGTCAGTTCGTTCCCAGGATGCCTGTCACCAGGCAGCTCAGCTAGCCTTGCCTTTCAGAACAGTCCATGGAACTAACTCCACAAGACTAATGAGTGCCTAAGTTCCTGCCTGACGTTGGGCCAGGGGCATGGGATCCTTGACACTGTTCCATCCACACCCACTACCCTACGTGAGGCTCACGTTAGAAAGATTAAGGGTGATTGTCCCCCTAAAAGTATTTCCAAGTCTAAAGAGACTATGCAACCTCTGGTTACTTCTGGGCTGGGTGGGGGGGGGGGTGAGGGGCTCTTCCATAGCTCCCCACTCCCACTCTCATTGGGGTTACTTCTTCCATACATTTTAGCACTAATTTGTCATAATTATACTATAGAACTTAGCACTCACATCCAGGGATCTCCTAATTCCCCCTTAGTCTTTGTGTTAGTCTCGGTAGACTAGAGAAACAAACTCGGAGACACTCATATGTGTATAGGAAAGAGCTTTGTATAAAGAGTAATGGTATATTAAGAAAACATCCCAGCCCAGTGTAGATCAAGTCCATGAGTATGATATTAGCCCATGTCCGATATCAATCTAGAAATTCCTCTTCAGACTCACACAACACATGCAATGATGCCAAATGCAGGCAGATCCCAGGGAAATGAGTGGAAAGTCTTGTGGATCCAATGGTGGTGGAAGCATCTCAACACTGGCAGGGGTCTCCACATGGCTCCTCCAGCTCCAGGGCCCTAGCTTGTCCGTAGCAAAAAGGAGCAGAGTCTGTGTCTTTATCTCACCTCTAGGGAGCTATTTATCTTCATTGTGCCTCCAAATGAGGTCATCAAGCTGCGACCTGATTGATAGGCTAACCTCCACCCCTTCACTCTTAATAGTCTCAAGATAACAACAGATTATATAACTACTACAGTCTCCACCTCTAGATTGTAAATTTCCTAAAGTCAAGGATTGTGTGTCCTCTGTTGATTCCCTGTGCCCCACTAGCATTGGGCCTGACATGTCCAGAAGAGTCTAACAACTGACAAGCGAAAGAATGCCTGCCTGACTAGTCAACTGGATAGATAGTCTGACTTAGAGTGGGAATATGTTCTTTGTTTGGTTTTGAAGAATGCAATAGCAAAGATAAGTTAACCTCTCCTTCATTTAAAAGACCAATTTATGCTCTGTAAAGTAGTGGGTCATCTACAAAGAGGACAGCCCCCAATGAGCTAGGTTGACCTAGTGGCTGCAATGATAGACTCAAGGACAGGAGCAACTGTGAGAATCGTGTTGCATGGGAGAGTGTTTGGTCGTGTTGCACAGAGGGTCGCCATGTGAGTTAGAACCAACTTCATGGCCCCTAACAACACAATAAGAACCTAGAAGAACAAATCCTTCCTGTCAGATAAGCAAGTGAGGTGTTATCAATAGGAGCGTGGATGGCATAGTGGGTTGCAAATTGAGTTATTAGGGATTTGGGCGTACCAGCCACTTCAAGGGGACAAGATGAGGTGTTCTACTTCTGCCAAGATTGAAAATCTTTGTCCTATAGGGTCACCAGGAATCAGTATTGACTTGATGGCAGCCAGTTTTCGTTTGTATGTTATTGATATTCAGTTTATTTGAAACTTAGCCTTTACATAGAGAAAGGGCCAAAGGGGACCACAATTTTGTAGAAATCCAAATAATCCATTGAATAGTGAGGGATTTGTTATGGTTACTATGTAAGTCTTATTTTGCAAGGTATCTGTGAGTCAGATGATTTAAGTATTGTATGTTTAAAAGTTGCATATGATTTAACTTATTGAAGCTTACTTTACAGTTAAATATAAATCCAGAGGTAAATAGCAAGAGTTAATAAACTTTATCTATGCCACATCTTCCAGGAAATCATTGATGTACCCAGAAGAATGTAATGCAAAATCATTCCAATTTCACACTCAAGATTCATTCATCAAAATCTAACTATTTTAGGTGGAAATATTTATCTAATTTATTTTAAATTATCAGGGTATATTCTTATTATGTCTTGATGATGGTTCTCAACTGGGAGAGATTTTGTGCTCCCCAGGAATGTGGCTATGTTTGGAGACAGTATTGGTTGGCACAACTCCAGAGAGGGTAGGTTGCTATTGGCATTTATTCGGTGAAGGTCAGGAATGCCAGTAAGCATCCTATAATGCACAGGACAGTCATTCACAACAAAGACTAATCCAGCCCAAATCTCCACATTGGGCAAGGATACACAAAACTCCGCATTATGCTAAACACATTTTGCTTTGTCTTTAATAATCCTGTGTCAAATTGGTGAACATGAACATGATCATGAACATGACATTCTCAGGTCTGTTGGTTTCACAAGTCTATTACTCCAAATTGCTATTCTTATTTAGATGGTATGTGTTTAGTTTTTCTCTTCCTTTCCTGATCTGCTCTCAGGCTATTGCTGGGGGCAACTCTCAGAGTGTTTATGTCCTGCAGTTTTGTCTTCTAATTTGTGGATTCTCATTGGCCAGACTTGGAAAACAAGAATATGAGTTGTGTTAGAATTGTGTATAAATTAAACATCAATAAACTCAAATAAAAGACAGGGAAATCTGAAGAGTCAACTTTTAGGGAGTTTACTCCAGGATTCTTGGCTCTCTTTGAATGGTTGAAGTTAACTCAGCCACTTATTCATGCATACCATATATATTTATTTGGAGAAGTAGTCTCTCTGGTGGTTTCTAAGGTAGAGCAGAACTCTTGGTGGATGCCTTTGATCTGGGTGTGAAGATGAATGTGTTTTTCAAGACTACAGTGTGCATAGCTAAGTATGTCCATAGGAGGGGAAAAATTAAAATTGAAAGTATGTAGACACATCTAAACCAGTCCTGGGAGAGGCAGAGAAATGGCTTACAAGTATAAATCTTTTGGGCTGATTCTTGGAGATATCAATTCAGGGCAAGAATATTGGAAGAGATTGTGTGAGCAGTAGCTGTTGGTGTCTGTGAATTTCGAAGAACAGCACAGTTGTGTGTCCTTCCTAAATAGAGATGGAAACCATTGCTGTGGATCGGGGAGAGAGCTATTAAGAATGCCAAGACCTTTACATCCTTTGGAAACATAAAATAAGTTAAGAAGATGTAAGAAGAATTTTAATTTAGGCGATTGAGATTTTTGAAAGAGAACTAACTAGAGAATAGCTCAGGAAAACAATGTTATCTAGAATTTACCATAAACATGTTAATTCAATAGCTTGAAGATAAGGAGCTGTACATACATAAGCTACTGGCTATTTATTATAAGTACTATAACTGAATTAGTTTAGGAGGCATGACCACAATCCTGTATGCAAAATTATATAGGATTGGGTGATTTGATACAAAGGGATATAGAGAAACTCATCTCCTGTATAATATCGAATGGAAAATCTGGGATCTGAAGGAGAAAAGGAAACCTTGTTGTAGAGGAAGAGGTAAGATTTTTTAAAAGACTGAAGACAAAAGGGGCTGAAGATGAAAACCTGACTTCTCACATCACTTGTACAAACTTAACATTGCAAAAGATCCTGCTATTGCACTGCTATAAAGATCTTCATACAAAGAAATGAACTCAAGGGATTAAATGATCTATGCTATTTATTTTAAAATATTTTAATATTGTTCTTGGGACCTGAGGTAGTTAGTTTATTGTGCCAACCTGGCCGATAAACACATGTAGGGTTAATTGAAGGGTGGAGGGATAAATGGCTCAGTGAACCTCGCCTTTCTAGCTCTCGGGTCTCTTGTTTTCTGATGGACAGACCAGGGTGCAGTTGCCTGCTTTAGCTGGCAAGGCTCACTTCCTGCAAGACATCCCTGAGGAGAAGCCACATGGACCTACCCCAATGTAGCCCTGGGTGCTGGAGCAACCATGTGGAGACCCCTGCCAGTGCTGAGATGCTTACACATTCACTGACTTGGCTTTCCTCCTGCAGTCAGCTTCATTGCGTGTGTTTTGTGAGATGGAGGAGGACTTTGTGGATTGGTGTCGGACATATGGGTTAATGTTGGACTTGTGGGCTTGGGCAGCACTGGGTTGCGATGTTTTATTGATGTACACTTAACCTTTATATAAAACTCTCTCTTATCCATGAGTTTCTGTGGGTTTGTTTCTCTAAAGTACCCAGACTAATACAGGACCTGAGCAATTCATGGTGTTTTTGCATCCTTGTCTTCTAGTTAGTCTAAGAAGAGCCATCTATCTGCTCCTTATCTGCCATAAGAGCTTCTGCCAAGACACTACCGGCCCATAGAATTGAATATGGAGGCGGCTGGATGACCTTGCCCAACCAAGAGGAAGACCCTGGTAATCAGAGGTGTAAAGTGATGTGCTGTAAGGCACACAGCTAGAAGAACTGGCAAGACAAACCAGACTCTCTATTAGAAACAGGATCTAGTAGCTTCCCGAGCAGGACCATTCTGAAAACATTTAGGAGGAACTCCCAATCATGAGATTCCGTGTAAAGGTTAACAAAGATGACACCGAAAATTGGTGTTGGCAAGTTGAAAAGAACAATGGACAGGTGAGAAGACCTGGTTGGGGTGAGATGTGGGCCGGTCATTGAATCTCATGGACACTTAAAACATTTTGCCATAGAGAGAGGGAAGAAAAGCATGTTGTAACTCAGAAGAGCTTTGGATCAAACAAAAGTATGGATGTGTTGGAAAATTCCTTGTAATCTATAAAGTGTTATCCAATAGAAGTCTTTCAGAAGCAAGGTTGCTCTTCAACCTGTGGACCTGAAAGTTGGCACTAGAAACACATGATTTTCTAATCAATTTTCAATTATCTGCAAAAAGCAATTAGTCACACACACAAAAGTTATATATGCAAGGTCTCACTGCCATTGAATGGATTCTGGCTCGTATTGACCCTATAGGACAGGGCAGAACCGAACCTGTGGGCTCCTGAGACTTTAACTCATTACAGGAATAGAAAGCTTCCTCTTTCTCCTTCCAGGACACAGCTATCCCTCCAACATTTGCAAATCCAGGAAAAGACGTATTGAAACTTATATAATACACATCTAAATATTTAAAAGTTTCAAATCAAACAGGTAAATAAAATGTATTCTATCTTATCTCTGTATAATGAGCCCTAAGGTTGCAATGAGTTGGAATCAAGTCAGTGGCAGTGAGGTGAAGTGAATGGTGCAGTGGGTTTGCCATTGGGCTGCTAACTGCAAGGTTGGTGGTTCAAACTCACTAGCCACACATATAGGCAAATTACTTTGTCCTATATGGTCATCAGTAAACTGCAATCTAATTAGCCCCTACTCCCCAGGCCCTAGGCAATCAACACAGGAAAGCAAGAGGTTTTTTTTTCTTTTATAGAAATACCTACATAATACCTCAGGTTTGCTTCTTGACTAGTACCGTTTAGGCTTCTTGATGTAAGACATTAAATTTCAGGCCTTTCACAGGAAAATGCCATCCACCCCTGGAATAACACCTAGAATACTGTGAAGAAGAAAATCACTATTTAAAGTTTTGCATAACATTTCTTGGTCTGGTGTTTTCTTTCTGGAATGATCTAAACCCAATTCAAACCAAACCTACTGCCGTTGAGTTAACTGTGACTCACAAGGACCCTTTCAGACAGAATAGAACACTCCCTAGGAGTTCCAAAATGGGAAGACCCGATTGTGTTAGGCTGGGTTCTCTGGGAAAGCAAAACCAGTGATGCTTGTTTATGTATGTATGGAGAAAGAGATTTGTATCAAGAAATGGTTCACACAGTTGTAGAAATCCAGTCTGGGTCAAGTTGATGGGTCAGATATAAGCCGGAGGCTTCTCCTGAATCATGCAGCTGTCGGGGGACCACAGGCCGGTGAACACCGAACTGAGCGAATCTGAGGTTGGTCAAATGACATTACAGATATAATTCAATTCCCTTCTGCTCTCTGATCACATTGTCCTTCTTACTAGAGGTAACTATTATCCTAAAGTTAGTGAAAAGTTCTTGACCAAGAGTTTATTTCTTTTCTCAGATAATATGGGTTGGCATATTTTTAAATAACTGATATTGATTGAAATGATTTCATTTTTCAACTTGAGTTCCATTCTACATTATGTTTTTGACCTCAGTTCATGATTAAATGTGTTCTTTTAGTTCATTGTGTTTCACTCTTGAATAGTATGTATAGGATTCTACTATATAAATATACTACAATACATCCATTTATCTGTTGATATACATTTAAAAATGTTGTTAGTGATACAATAACAGCTAGAATGAACACCCTTGTATATCACATACACATACACACACACACACACACACACACACACACACACACACACACACACAAGGGTTTCTCTAGAATATAACCATAAAATAGTACTATTGGATCCTAGGATATAGCTCTATCTCTAACTTGACCAAATATTGAAACATTGACCTCATGTCATTGAACCAATTCATATTCCTGCCAGCATTTTATGAGAGCTCCCATTTCTGTCCATAATTGTCAATACTGTTTTGACTATAGCATAGCTCAGTATGTTTAATTTACATGCTCTCAATTACCAGTGAATAATCATGTTGTCATATTCTGATTGACTATTTGGTTTTCCTTTTCTGTTGTGACTGTCCATATCCTTTGCACATTTTTCTGTTGGCCTGTTTATTCTTCATTGATTTATAGGAATTGTTTCTCTGGAGACCGAGAGATAGCTGTCATAAAGGCAACTCCGACTCATGACTACCTATGTACAACAAAACCAAACCCTGACCAGTCCTGAATCATTTCATGATCACCGGCACGTTCAATTCGCTATTGTGGATCGTTGCTATTGTGCTAACCCATCTCAACAGTTCTCCCTCACCCACTCTGGCCCTTCACTTTACCAAACATGACCTCCCTTGAGTGCTTTCACCTACCCGATAATGGGTCCCCTGAGATCAGCAGCTCCAGTCCACCAGCCACACTTAGGGAGAAAGCTGTGGCTTTCTACTCCTGTAAAGAACAACAGTTTCAGAAACCCACAGGGACCATCCTATCCTGTCCAGCAGGGTGGCTGTATGAGTCGGGATTGACTGGATGGTGGTGAGTTTGCTTGAGCTTTTGATAATGTGTCTGAAGCAAGAGTATCTGATAATATTCTGTTGCAATCCATAAAGCCTTCATTGACTAATTTTCAGAATCAACTTGCCAATCTAATCTGTCTGAATCTGGAAGCGTGAATGAAACAGTATTTGAAATACCTAGGGGTATCGATTCCAGCATCATGGTATGACAAACTGACAGACGGGTGGTGATGCTTATAAACATCAAACTATGACTATCTATATTACAATTCTAATCCTTAGTTGGTTATATGAATTTGCAAATATCTTTCCCTAACCTGTGCATTATCTTTTCTTTTAGCGTATAATATCTTTCCATATAAATTGTCCAATAAGCTGTAGCCAAATATACACTTCCTTTATAAATTTGGGTATATTTGCATCTCCTTTTATGATGCTTTGTATGATCTTTTCCTGTTTGGATTGTATAAAGATATTTCTTATAATTATTTCCAAAAGTTTTTTTCTTCACATTCAGATTTTTAATATATCTAGAAGTACCATTTCTCTCTCCACATTGATAGCTAATTTTCCCAAGCACCATTTGTTGTGTACTCTAACATTTCTTTAATTTGTAATGCCACTTCTGTGATATCCTGAGTTTCCATATGCAAGGAACTGCTTCCACACTCTGTTTTGCTCATCAATTGATTCAAATTGCTTTGTAGAGATTGTGTCATTTATTTTTTATAAGGTGGCTTCCAACTTTTCTCAACCTGAATTTTTGTCTCGAGATGCAGAACTGTTTGTGTAAACTGGTCACCATTTCCTGTTTTCTCTAGGGGCATAATAAAATAGCAGTTAGTAATCTCTCTTGCAAGGAATAAAAGTGCTGCTGCCTATTTTAAAGGAAAAGATGTTTTTGTTTTTTAAGAGCAGAAGGCTCACAGAATTGACAGGAGACTGTGAGAGATCTGGCTGAGAAAATAGGTCAGATGCAAAGCAATGCCAGGATACCAAGCCAAGTGCAGTACAGATGGGGCCACTTGGGTCATGGAAACAGTAGGGCTGATGCTGTAGAACACCTTGAGCTGCTGCCCTCTGCATCACCATGGGGAAAAGTCAGCTACAAAATGAGCAGTAGTAGGCTGTAACTGAATGGACTTTGTAGAAGTGACCTTTTAAGCATTGGAGATTACCCAACAGACAAGCAATTTCACTTGGTCAAACCGATGTTGCTTTACTGGCATTTCTCATGAAGTAGCTAGAAGACATTGATGATGTCTTTAAAGATGAAAAATATTTAACTTGACTTGTTTCTCTGTCAAATAGGTTCCCAAATTTATTTGACTTACTGCTTATTTTTCAGGGGGGTTGGGTAGGGGGAGTCTCAGTAGCCAGCCCTGGCAATGAAAAACTTTTGTACTATAGCCCATAGTCCAGAATAAAGTGGAAGTATCTGATTTTACAATCTCTTTGGATTATTACAGCACTCCTGGGAGGTGTGGGGGTGGTATCGCCCCCTTTGGGAAACACTGCTTCATCCAATGGACATATACCAAGATTACACACACCTGCATCAGATGATCCTGGATGCATCTTAGAATTATCTGGGATGCCCCTCTCCCCCTTTTTTTTCTTCTTCAAACAATTTCTGGCCTAATAGTGGGAAGAACCACACTAGTGAGGTTCACATTCTCTAGAAGAATCAACCATCTGAGATCAAAAGGGCAGCATTGACCCAAGAACTCAGGTCAGGAAGGTTAGGAATGGATATTTGGAAAGAGGAAACACAAAGAAGTGGGAAAAGCAATATTATGTTGAGGGGGTTATAATGAATGAGATGAAACAGAATATGTGTATGAACTATTGAATGTAAAATCAATAATCTGCTCTGTAAAACCTTTGTCCAATTCACCATAAAAAATTAACAACAACAACTATGAATGCCCTCCATTCACTCATTAACTTGGCATCTTTGGGGTTGATACCTGACTGTTAGTGTTGTTTAGCTTTTCCCCTACCCACCAAGTGAGGGCTGAGACGCACAACTAAACAAACAGCTGTACAACTAGAACAGTAGTTGTGTTAACACCATTCAAGAGTGACAGAATGTCTGCGCTGACGTGGTTCCTCCATCTCCGATTGGTCCAGCGGCACAGCGTAGTAACTCAAGCAAGCCATTGACAGATTGGGATCCCTTTCAAAACTGCCCGTTCATCAATGGAAGCAGAGGCTGCTGACACTCTTAAATACTCTGGATAACATGCAGCAGGATATAGTGTTCATAGTGGGGAAATGTGCCTCCAACCATTTCTTCTCTCCTTGGTAATATTAATTTTCTAAAAAATGTTCATTTCTTTAATGGGTAAAAAAACAATCACATTGGAAGAGAACCCTCATTGACTTGCAGATTTACAACTGAAAGGACAGAAAAAGACTCCCAATGCAAACCATGTAGCAACCAAACTTTATCTTCATCTAGAGAAAGCCACACTCATAGATTTAATTACAGTCAACCGTTTGGCAATGAAAATATATCTCTCAGAACAAGGTCTTTTTTTTTTTTTTTCCAGAACAAGGTCTTGATGGCAAGAGAATTTTTCCAGAGGCTTTTTTCCCTGCAGATTTGAGTGATTTGATGCTTTTGATTGGAGTTCTTGCTTTCCAAGAGAGAGAATTTTTAGAGTCAGTGTAAAGAGGCCCATGAACGACTTTAGAGTGAATTGCTATAATTACTTTAATTATATGTGAGGATCTTCCCCCTCCCCCCCCCCAAAGACACAACTGTTTCTTTTAGTTGTACAACTGTTTGTTTAGTTACGTGTTTCAGCCCTAGCTTGGTGGGTAGGGGAAAGGCTAAAAATACTAATAGCTCTCAGGAGAGACCAGTCCCTGGAGAAGGACACCATTCTTGGTAAAGTATAGGGGCCCTTGACAAGAATGGATGGACACAGTGGCTGCAACAATGGGCTCAAACATAAGAGCAGTTATGAGGATGGTGCAGGCCTGGGCAGCAATGAAGGCTGCCTGCATGGGGTCCCCCTCGGGACTTGGTTCATACATTTTCACACTGGAGTGTAGATGGGCTTGGGGGGTCATGCGCTTTTCCAGGTGCTTCCCAGTACTCGAGTCACAATAGAGTCACATGCTGTACATTTCCACTGTCACAATCAGATAAAGCACGAAGAGTGACATTTATGGTGCACAAGCATTCTCCGGGGCAAAGTGTATGGTCCAGACTGTTGTACATCATATCTCTGAGCATGGCAACAGGTTAAAAACATTCCACAGAATCTGGACTGAGTTAGGCTAACTACTAGAGTGTGGGGTAGGCGAGCTACCAATAGGAAGTAAGTCTAGGCTACAGCTTCATTATGTTCTTGCTCTAGAATTCACAGTTTAAAAATAAGATAACCAGGTGAAGAATTGAACCAGAATGAATTGGTTTGAAGCTTCGATCAAATCAACCAAGGTGGGAGTATTTACTACAGAACTTGACAAACACTATTTTTTATCTAGTTTAGCATCTACAACATGCCTGTGATCTGAGTGTAATTATTGGGCTCAGTTATTAAGGTCAGTCTGTTTTCTTTTTTCTTCTTCTTCAAAAGGCAAACAGTAAGAAATTCCATCAATTTGTTACACAGCATTTCAGGGGAAGCAGCAAAATGCACTCCCAGCCAAGGCAATGAGGCAGCTCTAAGTAGCGGTCTACTCCCCCACCATGGTCGTTCTCCTCCTAGTCCTTTCCTGACAGAGCTTCCCCACTCTTAGGTACCAGGTTTTTGCAAAGGAGTCCTGGCGGTATAATGAGTGGCCTATGAGTTGCGCAGATCAGCTAAGATCAGCCATTGGAACCCATCATTGGCTCCAGCAGGGAGGCCGTCTACTCCTACAAGATTTAGCCTTGGACACGCAAAGGGACAACTGTCCTCGGTCCTATAGGTCACTATGCATTGGAATGAAATGGATGGCAGTGAGTTTGGAGGTTTCCGCATTCGATGGTGCTTGAAGCAAGATTTCTTTGAGGAAAAACATCTTCAAACCGCTGCCTTGGAACACAAAAGGTGAATGAAGGAATTGAGTTGCGTTTCACACCACTATTCCTTGAACCATTGCTATTCAAACTACGTTTGCCTTCTCCCTCAACAAAAATCGCCCCAAGATCAGATTGTATTAGAGAGGAAGTGAATTTTGCACTACACTCTGAGCCATCCATCTTTCTAGCAGCGAAACAGAAATGGAGAGCAAAAGTGCCATCCACTTCGTTACAGTTGTATATGGAATTGCTTTAGACTCACTCTTGGGGCTAACAGTTAACATCAGAAAGTTGTGAATCAGAACAACTGTGATCAAGAGGACCATATGGCCGGCCCCACTATGAGACACAACATCCCTTACTAACCCATAGCCCTATGGTGGACAAAACTGGAGAAACATTGTGGGAAGTGGGCAAAATCTGACTCCACCACACCGAGGCAAAACACTAAGGGTGTGCAACAACACAGCAAGGGGAGCAGAGCCAGGAAGTCCCAAGGGAGTACCAAAAATAGACTTTGGGGACAGGGTGTGGCACCCCATCAGACTCAACCAGAAAACACTCCTAAAGGTCAACAAACAGACCTTGAACTATTTATAGGTTTTTCTTTTTTCTTTGTCATTGGTTTTTTTATTGTTGTTTTGTTTTCTTTTGTTGCTTTGTTTTGCTCTGTCCTGTTTGGTTTACATATTATTATCTCTGCAGGTCTATCTAGATAAGATAGGCGGGTTAAACAATCTGGAGGAGTAAACAATGGGACCTACATTTCTGGGGGGATATGGGAGAGGGGGAGGAGGGGGAAGGAAGTGGGTGTTAACAACCCCAGGAACAAAGGAACAACAAGTGATCCAAAATCGATGGCACAGATGGTGTAGAAGGCCTGGTAGGGCTTGATCAAGGGCAAGGTAACTGAGAGGAATTACTGAAACCCAAATAAAGGCTGAGCATGAGAGTGGGACAAGAGGAAAGGAAAATGAAATAGAGGAAAGAACTAGGAGGCAAAGGTCATTTATAGAGGTCTAAATACAGGCATGTGCATATGTAAATATATTTATATATGAGGATGGGGAAATAGATCTATGTGCATATATTTATAGATTTAGTATTAAGGTAGCAGATGGACATTGGGTCTCCACTCAAGTACTCCCCAAAGCAAGTACACTTTGTTCTATTAACCTGGCATTCCAAGATGCTCACCTTCTCAACACAATCACTGAAGACAAAGTGGGTGCATAAGCAAATGTGGTGAAGAAAGCTGATGGTGCCCGG
>NW_022111368.1:18622448-18660185 GCF_000313985.2 Echinops telfairi
AAAATGATTAAAAAAAAAAAAAAAAGAACAACTGTGGTCAATTTTTGTTTTTCCTCTTTGACTCAGTTTGTCCCAGAGGGAGAACACATTAAGGGACACCTTCTGCAATCTCGATTTCACATAATCAATGTCTTAGCAGAAACCTTCTCCCAGTTCCATTAGGTGTAACTCTGCAACTTATGTCATTTGGTACAGGTTTTTTACTATCATGTTAAGAGTCTTATTACGTCGATTATATGCTTACCTCTTATATCTACTTAGTTGGTAAATGCCATGTATCAGAATGTACCATCTGGGTGCTAGATCAGAATAGGAAAGATTGTGTAAGTTTGGGTAGACTAGAAAAACAAATCCATGGACACACACATCTGTGTATAAGAAAGAGATTTATATACAAGAGCAATTAAACATTGAGAAAACATTCCAGCCCAGTCCAGATCAAGTCCATACGTCTGATATTAGCCCATATGTCCAATACCAATCTATAAACTCATCTTCAAACTCATGAAACACATGCAATGACACCGAATTTAAAAGATCACAGGGCAATGGGTGGAAAGTCTTTGGATCCAGTGGCATTGGAAACATCTCAGCACTGGCAGGGGTCTCTGCATGGCTTCTCCAGCACCTAGGGCTGCATCAGGGTGGGTCTATCTGTTTTGTCAGCTGCTATGTCTTCCAGGGTGTGAGCAGAGATTCACCCACCTCCAAGAAGTAAATACCGGAATTCCCAGAATCCCTAGGGGAAGGCTATGCCCATAGAGAAGTCTTATTGGCTAGGAGCTGACTGGCAGGCTAGACTCTACCCCTACACACTTAATCCTTAAATTGACAATTATATAACTACCACAGAGATGTATATGTAAGGCATCTACTATTTGAAACCCTGTCTTTGGTCTATGATCACACCATCAGTCAACTTCTTTGTTCTTATGTGGCAAAAGAAAAAAGATGTAGCAAAACAAAAAAAAATTTCATTGAGATATAATTAACATATCATTCAATTCAATTGCTCAATCATATTAAGAAGAGTTGTGCAGTCATCACCAATTTCAACTGTGGAATATTTTCCTCCTTCTAACACCCATTTTTAAAAAGTTTTATTGGCATATACTTCACATACCATACAATTTAATCATTCAATCATTACCACAATCAATTTCAAAACATTTTCTTCTTTCTTTTTCTTTTAAAAAAAATTTTTCTAACCTTAACCCTAACCCTAACAATTTCTTCTTATACTCATTTTTATTAGCTCCTCATTTCCCCTCAGACTTCCCCTGCCACTCACCTAGGTAATCCAGTTACTGTCTATAGATTTACCTGGATTTCATATACAGAAAATCAAATACAACATAAACAGAAAACAAATAAACACTAACAACAATGACTAGACAAAACAGAAAAAAACCTCCATAACAAAGAAAGCAGAAAATATCGAAAACTAAAACTTTAAAATGGATCAAAAGAGATCAAATGAGAAGGTATTACATGTCAATCTAACGACATGGGCCATAACCGGCTTACCAGCGCTCGCTATCTGATAGCCAGGCTATTCCCATCCCTGGACGGTGGTCAGGGGGCATTCACTGGCGGCGCAATCCATGTAGGAACTCTGCCAGTGCATTATGGGCTTTTACAGTCGTACTCGTGGCAAAATGCTTAAAGCTCCATCTTGTAGAAGATTCCGTTTGTTCAGGTATGTTTTCAGCAGTCCTTAGCACACGCATAAAAAGGTTAGTGCTCCAGGACTAACATCAACTCTGTCCATCCTAACTACCCTGCAGCACCACAGAAGAAAGGGCTGGGGATCTATTCTCACAAGGATGACAGATAAGCAATCTGTATGGAGCAATTCTAATGTGCAGCACAGGGGTCACCCTAGGAGTGGATCGGCCAGGCAGTAACAGGTGTGGTTGGTTTGAGAGGTAGGTCAGAGAACAATTTTCCTGCAGAGATTTTCCCTTTCTCAAGCAAACTTAAAAGCCCATGACTCTTATTTTGTTTCTTTTTTTTCTTACCTTTCTGCTTGAGAAGTGATTGAAACTATTCGTTAAAAAAAAAAATCCAACTCACAGCCACTGAGTCCATTTTGACTCAGAGGTTTGACTTTGTAGCTATGTATTTTAAACTTCTCACTAGACGGATTGTCAAAACTCAACAACTGCAAAGCCGCTTCGGAAGTCAGTCCAATAGGATGTCTCTATGAATCTGAATCAACTCAAACGTCAATGAATCTGGTCACTGTTTACCGGACTAGATTATTGGATTTATTAGAAAACTTATAAAACTTCTGTTTGTTTGTTTTTAATCATTTTATTGGGGGTTCATACAACTCATCACAATCCATACATCCATGCATTGTGTCAAGCACATTTGTACATTTGTTGCCATCATCATTTCCAAAACATTTTGTTGCTACTTGAGCCCTTGGTATCAGCTCCTCATTTTCCCCCTCCCTCCCCAACCCTCCTTCCCTCACGAACCCTTGATAATTTATAAATTATTATTTTTTCATGTCTTACACTGACTGATGTTTCCCTTCACCTACTTTTCTGTTGCCTGTCCCCCTAGGAGGGGGTTATATGTAGACCATTGTGATCGGTTCCCATTTCTCCCCACACCTTCCTCTTCCCCTCCTGATATTGCTACTCTCATTATTAGTCCTGAGGTTTCTCTCTCCTGGGTTCCTTTGTTTGGAGCTCTTATTTGTACCAGTGTACATACTCTGGTTTAGTCGGATTTGAAAGGTAGAATTGGGATCATGATAGTGCGGGGGCAGGGGTGGAGGAGGATTAAAGAACTAGAGGAAAGTTGTATGTTTCAATGGTGCTATGCTGCACCCTGACTGGCTCGTCTCCTCTCTGCGACCCTTCTGTAAGGGGACTTATAAAACTTATGCATACTATGTGATATTAAACAAAACAAAATGCATGGTCATCGAGTCAGTATCGACTCATACTGACCCTATAGGGCAAGGTAGAGCAGCCTGGGTTTCAGAGACTGTAAGTCTTTATGGAAGTAGAAAGCCTCTTCTTTTTCCCTCTGAGTGTCCGCTGGTTTTAAACTGCTGTCCTTGAGATCACAGCACACTATGTAACCACTATGCCAACATGTAACCACTATGCCAACAGGGCTCCTCAGTAAACATTATATATTCAGATGTCATCCTACTGCTTCTGGGCTGATCCAAATGGGAGCAACAGCCTCGTTCTAGGGACTATTTTCATTGCATTTGGAAACAGTCTGGTTGTTCTCTGGAAATGATCAGTGATCCGAAATGCTATCAAATTCCCCAGATCTCAGAGTTAAAAACAACCACAACCATAGCTTGAAGAAACTCTAGAGTGTGTCGAGGTGAACCTTTTTACTGTCTAACGAGGAAAGAGAACCCCAGGGAGCCTGGCCAGCCTGAAAGGCGCCACATTTCTAGGAAGTGGCCGACTCAGGCCTAGACCCCAGACCTCCTGTGACCAGGTCACTGCTCTGAGTATGTCACGTCAAGTTTTTGTGTTTTCTGGTTTTGTTTCCGCTTCCTGAAGACTTCCAGGAGGATAAGTCTTTAAATAAAAAGTGAAAGAAATATGAGGTGGAATACCTAGACTAGGTAACTACATAGAGTGGAGGGAAGAAGGGAAAGTCATCGCTTAGTGGACACTGAGCTGTTAATAAAAAAAAAGAAAGATCAAATTCACTGCCATCAAGTTGATTCCGATTCATAGTGACCCAATGGGGCAGAGTATAGAACTACCCCTGGATGTTACAGAGATGGGTTTTCTTTATAGAAGTAGACAACTTCGTCTTCCTCTCATGGGGCAACTGTTGGCTTTGAATTGCTGGCCTTGCAGTTAGTAGCCCAGCGTGTAACCCACTATACCACCTGAGTTGTTGAAGTGGTTGGCTTACAAACTTTCATAGGTGGGGGAACATATTCACAGGATTATAGGGTTAAGGTTTAGGTGTTACTTACTTGCAATTGTGAGGCTAAAGAATGATGTACAGGTGCCAAGTTGGTAAGGGGTGGATTGACTTAGTTTATTGTGCCAACCTGGCTGATAAACACATGTGGGGTTAATTGAAGGGCGGAGAGATAAATGGCTAGGTGAGCTTTGCCTTTCTAGTTCTCGGGTCTCATACTTTCTGATGGTTGGACCAAGGTGCAGCTGCCTTAGCCAGTTCCCTGCTTCAGCTGGCAAGGCTCATTTCCTGCAAGACACCCCCAAGGAGAAGCCACATGGACCTACCCCGATGCAGCCCTGGATGCTGGAAGAGCTGTGTGGAGACCCCTGTCAGTGCTGAGATGCTTACGCATGCACTGACTCGGCTTCCTTCCTGCAGTCGCATCATTGCGTGTGTTTTGTGAGATGGAGGAGGACTTTGTGGATTGGTGTCAGACATATGGGTTAATGTTGGACTTGTGGACTTGGGCAGCACTGGGTTGGGATGTTTTCTTGATGTACACTTAACCTTTATATAAAACTTTCTTTTATCCATGAGTTTCTGTGGGTTTGTTTCTCTAAAGTACCCAGACTATTACAGCTGTTAATGAACCAAACTCACTGCCATTGAGTCAATGCTGACTCATAAGGGAACCCCGGTGGGTGGGTTTCTGATACTGTAACTGTTTACCGGAGTAGAAAGCCCTGTCTTTCTCCTGTACCTGCTGGTAGTTTTGAACTGCCAACCATGCAGACTGCTGTCCAACACATAATCAGTGCACACCAGCAGGCCTCCAAGCTGTTAACAGTAATGAGAAAATGTAGAATGAGGCTGTGGTGATGTTTCTGTGATATGATGAACATAAGCTGTGTCACTGTTATAAACTAATGCTGTATTGATAAAGGTTTTGTTTTGTAAATACATACATATATATCTCACAAGGTAGGTAGATGTAGATGGATGGATGGATGGATGGATAGATAGATAGATAGATAGATAGATCGATAGATAGATAGATAGAGAATTGCGGCTCTGGGCCCTGAAAGTGACTGTGAAGGAGTTTTAAACAATCATAAAGGAATTTGCAGTGGGAGACGTGGTTGGTGCAGTTAACACCCACTTGGTTGCTAATGGAAAGCTTAGAGGTTCAAATCCACCCAGAGGTTCTCCACAAGGCCTGAAGACCTACTTCTAGAAAATCAGTCACTGGTGGGAGAAAAAAGAAAAAGCCTATGTGGGACGCAGTTCTACTCCTACGCACCAAGTCCCATGGGCCTGGGTCAAACTCCAAGGCCACCAGTTTACTGGTGAGCTGCAACAAGAGGGCTTGGGCTAGTCTTCTTTGTAACATTTACATAAGAAAGCAGAGAGACAAATTCGTAGCCTTCTAAACTATTTAAGTCACTCTGAGGTTGAAGCAAGCCCTAGAAGGTAGTAACCACAGGGGCTGAATTGCTTCTGCCTGAAATGCACCTCCTTGCCTTGAGTGATACACTTAGGACTCCTGAGCAGGCAGCCACTTCAGTCTAAGCCTGAGCTGTCTGTCTGTCTGTCTGTCTGTCTGTGTTTACCTGAGAGGACTAGTGACACTCAGGGCAAAATGTCCTGCCGCAACCACATGGGCTTTTGCAAACCCAAGTGAATAGCAATCTGCCTGCCTCCTCTCTGGTTTGCTGACTGGTTTATTTCTGGGAACATTAAATGTAAGGTTGGCTCTAGGCGAAATTGCAAGGTAGAGGAGTTTGTTTCCAGCACACTCTCCTCTCCCCATTAGCACCCTGTCCTGCAGTCACGGGGTGCTCACTGCTGCTGTGGCAGCTCCAGGCCTTTCTCCTCCTACTTTCCTCAGCAGCCCCCACCCCTCACCCTGACCCCTTCATCCTGTTGCCTGAGGGCAGCTCTGGCTGGCCCCTTCCAGGGCTAGCTATTCTGACACACAGACTTGGGCAAGGCACTGGTGGCTGCTAATGGATTTATTCATTTCCATCTTTCCAGGTAATATGTTTTCACTTTAACTATAGCTGGGTGGAAACAGCTTAATCAGATTACTCACAAGGTAGGCACTTCCTGCAAGATAGCACACGGGCAAAGCAGCAAACGAGGGGCTTCAGGGGCCTCCCTTCAATGGTCGCTTGCTTCCTCGGGTGAGGTGCTGGCCCTTCGTTACTCACTGTCATTGAGTGGATTCTGGCTCCCAGCAACCTTGAACAACAGAGAACTGTCCTGTGGGCAGCTGCAAATCTTCTTGGAGCAGAAAGCCTCATCTTTCTCCCAAGGACCTGCTAGTGGTTTTGAACTGCTGACCCTGCCCGATGTGTAGCCCAACGTGTAGCCTGCCAGGGCTGCTAGAACAGGAATATCACAAATAGGCGGTTTTAATGAACAGCAACTTATTTTCTCCAACTTTAAATCTCCAAACCCACTGCCAGAGAGTCCATCCTGTCACTGGGGCTCTTCATAGCTTTCCAAGACTGCAAGCCTTTACAGGAGCCCACGACCTCATCATTTGCATCTCTCTCCTGAGGAGCCTTGGCGTGGCGGGGTTGGAGTCACAACCTTGCAGTTAGCAGCCCAACACCTAACTCCCCGCCCGCCCCCGTGCACTGGGTTCAAATCCAAATTCAGGGCCACTGCTGTTGCGGGGGGGAGTGGGGGGCTGAGAGGGCTCTGGAGTAACATTCTTGACTCTTGAGCAGATTCTGCTCCTGGGCGTTCTTCATGTGGCTCAGCCTCTCTCCCATCTCGGCTCACTCGCTAGTTCAATCTCTTATATCTCCAAAGAGATTGATTTAAAACTGTCTATTTGCTTACCGTCTCATGAATATAACATAGAGCCCCGTCCCTTGTGTTGGGGTCCAAAAGAGATGCCAACCTCAAATACAATTTAAGGAGAACTTGTATGAAGTCTTTAAAAGGGAAAAAAACAACACAAAGACGCAGACACAGCTACTGGACGAGGGAGGCCATTAGCATGAGGTTACAATGGCGTCCAAGGATTTACGTTGGGACACTAGTTAAATAAGGCGTGGAACAATATATCAGTTATAGGTGGGACCACAGCAGCAGGAACAGGACCCTGATCAGGACACAAACAAGGTAGAGTGCCTGGGGAGTAGATTATCTCCAACCAGCTCAGGACAAGGCAGTCTCTCTTAAGGGCTTGCCTCAGAAGTCGCCCTGCTGAGGACAACACAGTGAGTCACAGTGTCAAGAGTCATGCCCTAACACTTGTGCCCTGCTTGCCTTGGTTGGAAGGCCTTGGGCCAATCTTGTAAGTACTGAGAGTGGCTGATGGATTCAAATCACTGACCTTTCAGTGAGCAGCCAAGTGCTTTGCAAAGGCACCACCAGGGCTCCTACACTCACACTCATACAGACTCCTACACACACGCGCACACTGCTCACTGCTATGGAGTCAATCCCAACTCATAACAACCCTGTAGGACTGCGTCTCTGAGACTAGGGTTTCTGAAACTAAATCTTTTCAGGGGTGGACAGCCTCATCCTTCTATGAAGCAACTGGTTCGCAGCCCAGCTTCCTTACCAGTGGTACATATAGGACTTGGGGTTTAGCAGCCCTTAGAACCCAGGGAGCCTCTTGAAGGCTTTATCTGGTTCTGGAATTCCATGAAACTCTCTCAATAAATCTGCTTTGATTTTGCATTTCTCAAATCACACAACAAATGCTAATAACGAATTGAGCCGTCCCCTGCCTTTCATGGCAAGGTTCAAACACATCTTGGGCCCTTCCACATGGCGAGTCTTCCAGGGCCATTTTCTCTGCAGTTACCCCAGCTCTGGGACACCCAGGTTTAGAATGAGACACATTGTCTAACAGCAGGCTCCTGGAGTCTCCTCATCAGTTACATAAAACCCACTTGGAGAGGTAGCTACTCATTAAAAATCAGCTGGTTTCTGTGCTGCTCTTAGATTTTTTTTGTCCTCTTCCACTTCTTTCTCCAGCCCCATTTTTTTCTGAGTGGGGCATGTGGTTGCTGAGACTCGGCTCTCTTTTCTTCACTGTTGAGTTGCATTTTTAAAGTTTAAATCCCCCTCACTGTGGTTTCAAATGAGCATTACGTAATGGGAACTGTTGTTTAAATTAGTATTCCCGGGAAAGAGCACCTTTGGTGGTCATGTCTAAAGGTTGTCTCTGCCCCCACGTAGTAGTGGTTTGCAAAAGGGTATGGATGGAGCTCTGGTGGCATGGTAGTAGGTACATGCTGGGCTGCTAAAGACAGCAGTTCAAAATCACCAGCTGTTTCTTAGGAGAAAGATGAGGCTTTCTACTCCTGTAAAGAGGTAGAGTCTTAGAAATCCACAGGGGCAGTTCTACCCTGTCCTATAGGGTCACTATGAGTTGGAATTGACTTGGTGGGTTTGGTTTGGAGTTTTGGATGGGTGACAGTGAAGGTCCAAATTCCATTTGTGGAGTTTCTACATGGACTAAGCCTCTGTTGACTCTCAGGTGACCATGAACTAGAGTTGAGAACAGTTGCCCTCAAGCAGAGTGCATTGGCAAGTAGATCACCTGCAGCGCTCACCTGCCAGACCCTGGCAGGGCAGTCTCATAGCCTTTTTTTCCTTTTTCTTCTTTTAGCTTTAATTTTTTAAAATCATTTATTAGGGGCTCATACAACTCTTATCACAATCCATACATACATCAATTGTGTAATGCGCAATTTGTACATTCATTGCCCTCATCATTCTCAAAACATTTTCTCTCCACTTAAGCCCCTGGCATTAGGTACTCATTTTTCCCCTCCCTCCCCGCTCCCCCCTCTCTCATGAGCCCTTGATGATTTATAAATTGTTATTTTGTCATTTCTTGACCTGTCCGACGTCTCCCTTCACCCTCTTCTCGGTTGTCCGTCCCCCAGGGAGGAGGTCACATATAGTTCCTTATAATCGGTTCCCTCTTTCCTACCCACTCTCCCTCTACCCTCCCGGTATTGCCCCTCACACCACTGGTCCCGCAGGGATCATCTGCCCTGGATTCCCTGTATTTCCAGTTCCTATCTGTACCAGTGTACATCCTCTGTTCTAGCCAGGCTTGCAAGGTAGAATTGGTGTCATGATAGTGGGAGCGGGGAGGAAACATTTAGGAACTAGAGGAAGGATGCATGAGCAAATGTGGCAAAGAAAGCTGATGGTGTCCGGCTATCAAAAAGTATAGCATCTGGGGTCTTAAAGGCTTGAAGGTAATCAAGCGGCCATCTAGCTCAGAAACAACAAAGCCCACATGGAAGAAGCACACCAGCCTATGCAATCACGAGGTGTCGAAGGGATCAGGTATAAAGCATCATCAGAACAAAAAATCTTACCATAGTGAATGATGGGGGGAGTGCGGAGTGGAGACCCAAAGCCCATGAGTAGGCCACTGGAGATCCCCTTGCAGAGGGGTCTCGATGAGGAGACAAGCCAGTCAGGGTGCGATGTAGCATAGATGAAAAAAAAAAATACAACTTTCCTCATAGCCTTTTAAAAACTTTGTACAGTCTCAGAAACCCACGGGGGCAGTTCTACCCTGTCCTAGGGTCCCTATCAACTCCATGGCAGTGCGTTTTTAAAAAATCTTAAAAACCTTTAGACACCATATGCCTTCGTGCTAGTGGCCTCCCTTAGATTAGAGATTCTAGTCTCTGTCGTACCTTAACACACTATGCTCATGTTAGGTTCTGGAAAACTTTTGCTCAGTTCTTGCTTCTCAGTGCACAAAGAATTCACATGGCAGAAGCACAATAGTAAGTGGAAGTAAGTTTTTTTTATGAGTGAAAGAAAAGTTTTTGATGGTACGTTCTCACAGACAAAAATGGACTTAGAATGGAGGCAGGTGGAACCAAAAAGGTTGTGTGTGGCAGGCTTAGCTTCATCTTATATACCCTCCCTTCCTGACTGGTCTCCTCCCATATCCACTCACAGGGCGTGGTTGTGTGTTGGTGAGCACTTAGTGGAAGTGCTCAAGTGTGCATGAGGCGTGTAACATAACTGATCCCTAACACACATGCCCAGGCTTTGAGTGTGCATGCCTAAGTGTACGTGTGACATAACTGGCCGTGACTGCACACATCCTTTCCCATAGCCTTCTAAAGTATGCCTGATCTCATAGGAAGGACCCTTTTCTTTATGGGCGTGGCTAGCTTAGCTATTCCTTACTGAGTAGTGGGCCTTTGGGGGCCATGTCCTTTTCCCCTAATCTTTCTGCTTATCACTGGGATAACCTTGGAAGCACCTGTATCCAATTATTTGCATCCAGGTTGGAACAAATACTTTGTGCTTAACTACCAACCTATAGGTTGGTGGTTCAAACCCACCCAGCACACCATGCAAAAAAGGTCTGTCAATCTGCTTCCATAAAGGAGCAGTCAAAAAATTCTTATGATGCCACCCTGCTCTGTAACCCTGGACAGTGCGCAAGTTGAAATCAACTCAGCAACAGCTTTTGGTACTGCCACAATCCCCCCAAAGAAGATCACTTCCTAATTTTACTCCTGTGTGTTTGTGACTTGAATCACGTACTACTGCCTCCCACCGGCTCTACCATGTAGCATGCCGCCTGAGATTGGTGGCTGTTTTCTAATGGCCAATCTCAACTGTAGGCTGATATCTAGGGACAGGGGCACAAACAGCACAGTGACAGTGAGAGGCTGCTTCCCCCTCCCCCCACCCCCACCCCATCAGTGACTGAACCTGCGTGTTTGCTTTCCTGGACTACAAGGGAGGGCAATGCCAGAAGTCCTGCTCCAGGATGGAGGCTTAGAGTCTCCAGCCTCCCCCCCCCCCCCTTCTTGTCCCACTCAGAAGAAAGAGTTCAGACAAGGGACAGCATTCAGACCAGAGTTGGCAAGGTTTGACTGGAACAAATGGGTTGACCCAGGAGGGGCTCCAGGGTGAGGCCCACAAAGCCTTCCAACATCATTTCAGGGCACTTCAGGATGAAGAGCACCCAAGGGTGGACTTCTGCTCCTGGCTGGCTTTTGATGGGTCTTCTTCTATAGCCTGGCTTTCCAGCTACATGAGACACAGCGTTCATGCCTCCAGACCTCAACACTAAGGGTTAAGTCAACCATCGTGGGGGAGTGTGACGGTCCCATCTTCTTTACCACCCCCTTCACTATCTCCGTCTCTCCCTTGACAAGAGCATGGGTCTCATGGACCCTTCACCTTCCTGCGTACTCATACAGACGCCGATCATTGCCATCACGTCAATGCCGACTCACAGCACCCTTGTAGGACAGGGTAGAATTGCCCCTGTGGGTTTCCCAGACTGTAACTCTTCTTCTTTTTTGAACTTGTCAAGGATTTTATTTTACTTGGATCCACAATCAATACTCATGGACACAGGAGACAAGAAAGCAAACATATTGCATTGGGCTGATCTGCTGCAAAAGGCCTCTTTACAGTGTTAAAGAGCTAATGCCATTTTTCTTTCCCTTGAGATATAATTCACATATCATATACTTCCTTAGTTCAATTGTATTTAAAAAGAGTTGTTCATATATCACCACAATCGGTTCTAGTGCATCCTCTCCCCTCCTATATGAATAATTTGCTCCCCAATTCTCTTCAACCTCCTCAGTCCCCATGTCCCCAATGAGTTATTACATCAATTATTGTCTCTATATATCCACCCGTTCTGTGCTTCATAAGCTGGGAAACATACAAAAAACAAAATAGTAAAGATATATCAAGAAGGAAAGAGAAAGAAAAGACCACCTGCAAGATTAAAATAAACTAGAGAAATGAGCCTGTGGCTCCTGATGGGAGGAGAATGCCTCCTCTTTCTCCAGAGGAGTGCATGGTGGTTTTGAACTATTGACCTTTCGGTTACCAGTCCAAAGAGTAACCACTATGGGGAGTGTGGTTCCCTCGCTTCACCTCTCTTTTGTGTAGAAATTCCTTCCACTGTCAACTTTTCCCCCATGCCCAGTTCTGACTAACTAGCAGTAGCTTAAACAGCTCTAACTCAGGAGAATGCTTAGTGAGTGGCTTGGGGAAGCTTGCGGCAGTGGTGCGGAGAGTCACTGCCTTCCCAGTTCAAGGCTGGAGACTCATTTCCTTCTAGGGATAACACCATGAAAAGCCTGGCTCCGGGGCTGGATATAAGATGGGCGGTAACTGCCTGTAAATGCACACAGCCTCATTCCAACCATCACTGCTCCTCTGAGCCACAAGTGTACTCAGCTCATCAGAAAAAGAACATTTCCTTTTCAGTTGAGCTCTGTAATTTTCTTAGATAAATCAACTCCACAAAGACAAGATAGGCATCCTTGCAGGACACACACACACAATTACAAGACTTTATTTTAGAAGCAGCCAGAAGAATCGCTGAAGCATCCAGGAACCATTGTGGGGAGTGTCTGTGAATGATAATTAACTGTGGGTGCCTCCCACGCCCAAGACCGCTTTCCCCTTGCAGTGACAATGTCAAATGCAATGTTAGCAATGCAGTCTGGAACTTCCCTCATGCCAACGAGGCCTAAGAAATTGCTAGTGCCATATGGCAAGGATTTAAAAATGGGCTTTCATAAAGAGTAAGTCATTTAGGCAACAACCTGCCCAAGACTCAGAGAAGTGCTTTCATAAGAACGAGCCTTGATTACACTCAGATGAGATCTCAGTGTGGGTAGTTCCCTTTCAAGTGCCACTTCGAACCAAACCCACTGCCATCGAGCCGATGCCGACTCATAGCAACCCTATAGGGCAGGCTAGAACTGCCCCTGTGCGTTTCCAACACTGCATCTATTAACAGGATTAGAAAGCCCCATCTTTCTCCCCAGGAGTAGCTGGTGGTTTTGAACTGCTGACCGTTCGGGCCACAGCCTAACAAATAACCACTATACCACCAAAGATCCTGCTTTCAAGTAGGGTCAACTGAACATCCACACCCCCTTCAGATTTCTCTTTGGAAGGGGTTTTGGTGGTAGACTGCAGTTCTGCTTTCTAGTGGCCAACACAGTCTCTCTCGCTGCCAGTGAGTTGATTCCAACTCAGAACAATCCAATAGGACAGGGAAGAACTGCCTCCCTGGGCTT
This sequence comes from Echinops telfairi, assembly GCF_000313985.2. Lineage (NCBI taxonomy): Eukaryota > Metazoa > Chordata > Mammalia > Afrosoricida > Tenrecidae > Echinops > Echinops telfairi. The sequence continues at coordinate 18,635,423 of NW_022111368.1, forward strand.
CCAAGACAGTAACTCTTTACAGGAATAGAAAGTTTTGTCTTTCTCCTGTGGAGTGTGGTAGTTTTGAACTGCTGACCTTGAGATTAGCAGTCCAACATGGAACCACTATGCCACCACTAGGAAATATGTCCTCTGTGCCTTGGCCTGGTTTCCCAAGAGATTTCCAGAAGTTGGTCATTCTGTTTGAGCCCCTGACTCAGGGACAAGGCAATTGATAAGCCCATGCTTCACTTATGTACCCCTACAATCCATTAAGATGTGTCCCCTAACACTTGCCCATCCCCCTTTACATCCCTAGTGCACAAGCCTTTGCTTATTCTCTTCTTCTTTCTTCCTCTTTGTTCCCAGCTCACGTGATACGACCTTTCCATGCTTCGCTATCAATCCAACCCTTCTTCTTCAAGGTCAAGTTCAAGTTCCACTTCATCTATGAAACCTTACTGCCAGAGATAGTAAGAACATGATACTGCCTTACGAATATGTCAGGTTCTTTAGCTTTCATTCATTCATACATTCCTACAACTTCCTAAAATTTCAGAGCTGGAAAAATTCAGGATCTATACTGTTAATATCAATATATTAAGCCAATAATAGGAGCTGACTGAAGTTTATTGACTATATGATTCACAAATCAGGGTCACATTTCAACCCATAGAGTGTCAGATATGTTTCAAAGATGAGAAGAACTTCAAGAAAGCTCATAGAAATTTCTACCATTCTGGGGGGTGGGGGGGTAGGAAGGTGGGAATAGAGTTGATAAACACAAATGAATCTCTGATCAAAAAAGATTCCATGCTGCACTATCTTGAGAAACAGTTCAATTAATTACTGCTATACCCTAACCACAACTCCCGATCTGACCCTTGGAGGCTGGTTCCCAAATCTGACTGAATTCTGACGTCCCCAAAAAACAGCCTAATGGTCTGACACAAACGTGGCCTTTGAAGACCAGCTTTGAGAAGATTCAAAGTTCAAAAGGACACAGATGAAGGCAATGACCTATGTGGGTTATCTCAGCTTTCGTGAACCAGAAGCCCAGATCCCAGGAAAACCTCTTTCTGGAGGACTAAGTTGTCCTCCTGGTCATCCGTGCATTTGGACTGCACTGGAGCTAGTGGGGCAAAAATCATTGCATCACTCACGTGACGCTTGTCCTTGTTGCCTTGTGTGGTTATTATTTCAATCTGTTGACTGTAATGAACTTCAAGAGAACAAGGACAATATTTTGTACCTCTTTAAACCTCTTGCTGTCATATTTCATTGGTCCACTAATTGGTATAGAGCTTTTTATGTAGAGGGGGAGCTGAGGAAGCATTTGCCCAGTGGAGTGTAATAGCTGTTTAACTTTGGTTTTTACCCATTTCTGAAACAAGCCAGAGGCATGGGGTGAGGGATGAGGAGGGAAAAAAACCAAAAGCAAACTCACGCCATTGAGTGGATTCCAACTTATAGTGGCCCCATGGAATAGAACAGAACTGTCCCTTCGGGTTTCTGAAGCTGTCGATGTGACAGAGCAGGATGCTTCACCTCTGTCCTGTCGAGAAACTGGTGCGTTTACATGCTGAGTCTGAGGTTCACAGCTCAGTGTACAACTAGCTATGATGGAGGGGACCAAAACCAAACTCAATGCCAGCGAGTTGATTCCACAGTGACTCCATAGGACAGGATAAAACTGCCTAGCTGTGTTTCCAAACTCTTTAGAAACAACAACAATAGCAACAAAAACACTTTACAGGACTAGAAAGCCTCATCTTTCTCCCTCGGAGCATCTGGTGGTTTAGAAATGCTGACTTTGCAGTCAGCATCCCAACACATACCCACTATGCCACCAGAGGGGAGAAGAACAGGCAGAAATCAGTTGAGGGCAGAGTCTGTCTTTCCTGGAAGAGGCAAAAATCACTGCCTTCAAGCCAAGTCTGGCTCAGAGAGACCCTAGAGAGCAGAGTAGAAATGCCCTTGTGTGTCTTTAAGACTGTAGATCTTTAGGGAAGTGGAGAGGCTCAGTTTCCTCAGAACAGCCGGTGGTTTTGAACCGCTGACTTTTGGGTTAGCAGCCCAATGTAGTACTATGCTACCAGGTGCTCTTCAGGAAGAACAGGCAGCTGGCAAACTCACCAAGAGATGAAAGGCAAGGTCTGAGGACTTCCGACTGAGAGGGGTGGAGAACAGGGCTGATAGGGGACCCAAGGTCTTGGCAAGAGGCTGGCTTATAACTCCTCCCAAGTCAAGGCTCCAAGTCCACCACAGGAGAGAGAGAAGTCTTCCTGGAAGATGCAAGCTCACATATCTTTTACACACCTCTCTCTGAGAGGCACCTTCCAGCCTACCCTTCCTCCTCCCCAGGATCGCCCGTTTTGAGCCAAGGGGCACAGACCCTCCATGCCCCGCAGATCCAAGGGTTTGTGAGGAATGCAAATGAACGGCCAACCCTAGACCATGTTCTGACCTCCACACAGCCTGCTCCCAGGTGCTGGTCTCAGCGCTGGGGACGGAGTAGATAGAGATTCCATGGAGGCACTTCCTACCTTTGTTGTTTTCTTGTCCATTTTTCTCACAAAGGCACTAGACCAGTGGTCCTCAACCTCCCTAATGCCGCCACCCTTTAATACAGTTCCTCATGTTGTGGTGACGCCCAATCATAAAATTATTTTTGTTGCTACTTCAATTGTAATTTTGCTACTGCTATGAATCAGGCAATCCCTGTGAAAGGGTCATTCAACCCCCAAAGGGGTCATGACCCACAGGTTGAGAACTGCTGCACTAGACAGAGCCCTTTGGACAATGAAGTTGGCATTGCTGCCTCTCAGTCACTCACATGTGCGTGTGCTGCTGGCCGTGGCCAAGCTGGATCACCACCTGGTACTTAGAGGCATTTGTCAACTCCTTTGGCCTAACCTTCTCATCATCTGGTAGTTTATACTGGTTCCTCTATTGTCTTTTCCAACATTCAGTTACTTTTGTTCGTATTCTAGGGTCACTTGGGAGTATGTTACAAATAGGTTGAGTTAGTTAATTGTGCCAGCCTGGCCAATAAACACATGTGGGGCTAATTGAAAGGCGGGGGGATAAATGGGTGGTGAGCCTCGCCTTTCTAGTTCTTGGGTCTCTTACTTTGTGATGGTCACACCAGGGTGCAGCTGCCTTAGCAGATCCCTGCTTCAGCTTGCAAAATTGACTTTCTATAAGACATCCCCAAGGAGAAGCTACATGGACCTCTCCCAATGCTGCCTTCGGTGCTGGAGCAGCCGTGTGGAGACCCCTGCTAGTGCTGAGATGCTTATTCGTTCACTGACTCAGCTTTCCTCCTGCAGTTGGCATCATTGCCTCTGTTTTGTGATGTGGCGAACTTTGTGGACTGGTGTTGGGTTAATGGGTAATGTTGGGACTTGTGGGCTTGGGCAGCACTGGGTTGGGATGTTTTCTTGATGTACACTTAACCTTTATATAAAACTCTCTCTTATACATGAGTTGCTGTGGATTTGTTTCTCCAAAGTACCCAGACTAATACATAGGTAGATAGGAGATCTGTCTTACTGGAGAAAAATGAATGGTGTCTCAAAATATTTTGACCAGTAGCTGTGCTCACGATCTCAAGCACACATCTCTTAAGGACTTACTAGTGGGCCTGGGATGCTCAAGCTGTCTATCAGGCTCAAGCATTTCTCTAGAAGGGTCCTATGCGATGTGTATTTGTGATTTCAGAAATTTATAACATTACCCATTAAAACTCACTAATACCTTTAGTTCATCATAGTTACTCAAAGGAGCATAGGTTGCTGTAGAAAGAAGACTGAGGAGGTTATTTTTTATTGCAAGTATTGATCAGCTTTTTCATAAATGCCTTGGCTTGATTTGTTTCTGAAAGTGACATGAGCAACAAATACTGTATATACTTGAGTAGTAGCCGACCCGAATATAAGCCGAGGCACCTAATTTTACCACAAAAATTGGGAAACTTATTGACTCGATATAAGCCTAGGGTGGAAATGCACCAGCTACTGGTAAATTTCAAAAATAAAAATAGATACCAATAAAATTACATCAATTGAGGCATCAGTAGGTTAAATGTTTTTGAATATTTCTTTCAAAGAAAAACAATAAACTAGCTCTGTAAGTGGAAAAGAGGGTCAACAAAGACAATATGGTGTCAACAATAACTATACATGCTGTATTACTGCATGCGCTACATTCCTACATATGCTGCCCTACCGCATGTACACAATGCAGCTTGTATAGTTTGAGGCCTAATGCAGGTTGATGATATTCCAGAATGTGATGACATGACTGTTTGCATAGAGCAGTGTGTTAGGACTCATAATATACATGCTATGTTGTGTATGCACTGTGTTACTGCGTACGCAGTGGTACCACCTATGTATGGGAAGTGCTAAAGCAACACGTGCAAGCATAGTCAACACTGGGTCCAGATAGGGGTTAATAAGAACATAAAAAATAAAATACAGCAGAGTAAGTACTATAAATAAACATACTGTATATCTAAGACCAGAGATATATGGGTACTTATATTCAGCAATGGGTGGGCAGAGCAAGGGGGCGTGACTAAGTACGGGTAAGACTATAGAGGCTACATCATTGGTCACAGCCCTGGAGAAGAGCAGGAGAAGAAGAGCAGCCGCAGCCGACATCTGACAAGGATGCCGTGCGCCCCAGGTACCAGCACACAGAAATGGGCAGGTTTTTGGCCAGTACAACCTGGACAACACAGAGGCTGTCAGCATGCAGGAGAAAAGAAGAACGGTGATATCAACAGTCATCGGACCACCCACAGAGGCTGCAGGCGCCCACAGATGATCGGGAGAGACTGGAGAACACCTGCACTGCCCCGGAGAACAGGTAAGTGGGACCCTCACTAAGTATAAACCGAGGGGGGGGCTTTTTCAGCATGCAAAATGTGTTGAAAAACTCGGCTTAAACAAAGCCCACATGGAACAACATATCAACCTGTGTGATTACGGGGTGTCGAATGGATCACTGAAGACAAATGGGTGCATAAGCAAATGTGGTGAAGAAAGCTGATGGTGCCCGGCTACCAAAAAGTATAGCGTCTGGGGTCTTAAAGGCTTGAAGGTAATCAAGCGGCCATCGAGCTCAGAAGCAACAAAGCCCACATGGAAGAAGCACACCAGCCTATGCAACCACGAGGTGTCGAAGGGATCAGGTGTAAGGCATCATCAGAACAAAAAATCTTACCATAGTGAATGATGGGGGGAGTGCGGAGTGGAGATCCAAAGCCCATTAGTAGGCCACTGGAGATCCCCTTGCAGAGGGGTCTCGGGGAGGAGATGAGCCAGTCAGGGTGTGATGTAACAATGATGAGAAATACAACTTTCCTCTAGTTCCTAAATGTTTCCTCCCCGCTCCCACTACCATGACTTGAATTCTATCTTGCAAGGCTGGCTAGACCAGAGGAGGTACACTGGTACAGATAGGAACTGAAAATACAGGGAATCCAGAATGGATGAGCCCTATAGGACCAGTGGTGTGAGTGGCAAAACAGGGAGGGTAAAGGGAGAATGGGTAGGAAAGAGGGAACCGATTACATGGAACTATGTGTGACCTCCTCCCTGGGGGACAGACAACCAAAAAGTGGATGAAGGGAGACGTCAGACAGGGCAAGATATGACAAAATACCTATTTATAAACTATCAAGGGCTCATGAGAGAGTGGGGAGCGGGGAGGGAGGGGAAAAATGAGGACCTAATGTCGGGGGTTTAAATGGAGAGAAAATGTTTTGAGAAACGATGTACAAATGCGCTTTACACAATTGATGTGTGTATGGATTGGGATAACAGTTGTATGAGCCCCTAATAAAATGTTAAAAAAGAGAGAAAAAAAAAGAAGGAAAAATAAAAAAGAAAGAAAAAAAACCACAAAACTGCTTATACAAGAGTATATACGGTAATTTCTTTTGAGATCTAGAGAAAACAGGTGGTGGAGGGATTTTTTCTTTTTTTCTAATGTTTCTGGTTTGCCCATTTAGAGCACCAGACTTGGAGCAAAATTATGAAAAAGTATGAATTATTTTCAGCGTTATAAAGGCCAAACCATATGAGAGGCATGGAGGACAATCCTTAGTAGCCAGCGTCTCCACTGGGCCATGTACTGTGTCATTTCCTGCTCACACCAACACTGTGGGGAGGAGGGGTGGTGGACAATGTCTCCACCCCTTTTTTACAGAGAAGAAAGTCAAGGCTCCCAGAAGTTAAGTGCACTGCCTCGGGCCATGCTACCTTCTAGTTAAAGTTACCTTCTCTGTGGCATTGTAGAGTTAGTGTTGGCCCCAGGCTGGCAGGTTAAACTCACCAAGCACACTTTGAGAGAAAGAAGAGACTATCTGCTTCTGCAAAGATTGCAGTTCGAATCAACTGGAAGGCAGAGAGTTTGTTTGTTTGTTTGTTTGTTTGTTTGTTTGTTTTCTCTTGTGCAAAGTGACCCCCTGGCTACCAGCCTGCCTGATGTCTGTTATCTCCTGTCTCACTTAGGGGCAAAGGTCTGCTCCTGGGCTGGACCTAGAAGCACTCAAAGGACCCAACAGGTCTCCTAGCACTAGAACTAGTCAGGATCACACAGCAGGAGCCCTGGTGGCACAGTGGGTTACCAGTTGAGTTGACAACACCACGGTCAGCCATTCAAAACCACCATCTGCTCCAACAGGGGCAGTTCTACCCCATATGAACTGTGAGTTGGCATCACTGGAAGGCAGTGAGTAAGTGATCATGTCAAAAAGGCATTCTGGTGGTCACTCATTAAGTGCTCAAGGTCCATGATTCAAATCTACCAGCAACTATCCGTAGCAGTCCTCCTCTGTAAAAATGACCGGCATGAAATATTGAGGGGTTCTGACGCAGACCGATTCTGTGCCACCAAACAGCACATTGCTCAACCATGTACCATCCGCACAATCCCTGCGAGGTTGGAGCCCGTGTGGCAGGTGCTGTGTCTGTCGCATGGATGTGCTTCCTAGTTTTCATGGACTCTGTCCTTTACCATGGATGATGTCCTTCCGGTCCCTCCTAGCAACATGTCCAAAGCATGTCCGACGAAAATCACATCATTCTCATGTCTAAGGAGCATTCTGGCTGTTGGTTCTTCCGGCAGTCCATGGCTGATTCCATATTCAAGTTTGTCAGTTCTTTATCAGTCTTCCTTAGTCATTGTCCAACTGTCACGTGCGTATGAGGTGATGGAAAAGACCATGACTTAGGTCAGGTGCCTTAGTCCTTCAGGTGACAGCTTTGCTCTGTACCACTTTACAGAGCTCTTTTGTAGCAGATTTGCCCAATGCAATAGAGCATTTGATTTCCTGATTACAGTCAGGGAGACCATCAAGAGTAGCTCTACCCTGTTCTTCAGGGTTGCTATGAGTCTGAATTGACTTGATGACAATGGGTTTTATTTGGGGACTTATCACATAATAAAGTTATTAGATTAGGCAGCAAAAAGTAAAATGGCAGGTAAGCGTTGGACTGAAAGTCTGGTGGTGCCGAGCTACCAGCGACATTGAGGTGAGAAAGCTGAGACTCCCTGCTTCATCAAGATTTATAAAGCTTGGAAACCCTGTATCAGGTTCTGATGAGTCTAAAACTATTTGATGACAGTGGGTTCGTTTGGGGTTAAAGTATGCCCCATAGTTATAATAAAAATATTGTTATATTCCAGTACTTCAAAGTTTTTATAATGTGTTGATTTTGTTGTTGTTGTAGAAACACATTGAATTTCATATTTTATTTTAGTACTATGACTTTTATTTTATTTATGAAGGCACCTTCACTTGTATAGGGTTCTAGGCCCATAAAACCTGGAGCTGCCTCTTCCTGGTGTGTACCAAAGATTGAGAAAATTGGTCGATATGGAAGAGTGAGCAAAGATAAGTCAGGTTGGTATAAGGATGAGACAGGCTGGCAGGAGACTGCAAAATTCTTGGGTGCCATGCTGAAGAATGTGAGCTTTTCCTGGGGAGGCCATCCACCTGTGAGCAGGGTAAATGACAGGACTAGGTTTGTATCTCAGATAATAGTGCCAGGAGTTAGAATAAATGAATTTGCAATAGCATAGATGAGAGATTAAAAACAAAACAAAACCACCCACATCCATGGAGGCTGATTCTGACTCATGATCAGCCTGTAGGACGAGAACGGACCCTGAGTTTCCAAGGCTGTAATCTTTCAGGAAGCAGGCTGTCATGACTTCCCCACAGCGTGACTGGTGGGCTCAAACCCAGGCCTCTCCATCACAGTCAAGCGCTTCACCACTGTGCCACCAGGGCTCCCTCACATAAGTGACAAGGTTGACCCAAACAGTTAAGCACTTGGCTACTAACTGAAAGGCTGTTGGTTCAAGTCCACCCAGAAGTACCTTGGAAGTAAGGGCTGGAGAGCCACTTCCCCCTGTGGAGCACCATTCTGCTTACCCCGAGTTAGCAATGACTCAATGGCATCGGGTTTGTTGGTTTTGTTTTTAATCTGGGAGGAGGGGTGAACAAGAGGAAATTATAGAGATGTTTAGAAAGTAAACTTGGCAGAACATGGTGACGTACTAGGAATTTGTGTAGGTGTGCTGGGATGTGGGGATCAGGAACAGAAAGAGGGAGTACGTTAAGAGAGAGAAGAGGAAACTGAAAATTTAGTTTTCCTATAACACTAGGAACTTACCATTTGTATCTTTTTCTCCATTCTCTCCTCCTCCTGTTCTCTTTCCTTTCCCATTGTCCTTGGGTCTATTATGACGCCGAGTGACCATATTAGGGAGAGTAGAGCTGTGCCAGGGTCGGGGGTTAAGTCTTTACAGAAGCAGGCGGCTTTGTCTCTCTTCTGTGATCCAGCATTGGGTTAGAACCCCCTGACCTGCTAGTTAGCAGTCAGTGCTTTAAGCACTGTAGCTCTGGGGCTCCTTTCCTGTCCTCCAATAACCACTAATTTTCTTTTGTCTCAACAGATGTACCGGTTCTAGATCTTTCACATAAGTGGGACCAGCCCATATTTTTCCTCTTGTATTGGACATTTCACTTTCCAGAGTGTTTTCACGGGGTCGTCTTGTTGAAGCATGTCTCAGAAGTTCATTCCTCTAGAAGGCTGAAAGGGATTTCGTTGTATGGCTCTACCACTTTGGGCTAATCAGTTAGCTGCTGTTTCTGCCTTTTGGCAATGGATAATAAGGCTTCAATGGACACAGATGTACACAAGTCTGTTTTGAATGGCCACTTTAACTTTTCTGGGGTATTTGTCTAGGCGTCTAATTGTATAGTTTGTGCTCAACGTTTTTATTTTTTAATATTTTTCAAAACCATTTTAGTGGGGGCTGACAGATATCAGATCAATCCACAGTTCAGTCACACCAAACAGCAATGCACAATTGCTATCACAATCAGTTACAAAACATTATCTTCCTTCCTGAACTGCTTGATATCAACTCCCCATTATCCCGCTTCCCCACTGTCCCCCCAGGAAACCTTAATCTACTTGTCTCTATAGGTTTATCAGTTCTGGGCTTCATATTCCAAAAAACAGAACAACTTATAACAAAAATTCAAGAGGGCTACCCCAATGACAAAATACATCAGAGATAAACCCCAATAAGAAACACACACACACACACACACACACACACACACACACACACACACAGAAAATGTTGAAAACCAGATAAGACCTATCAGATATCAGAGTAGGTAACAAGTGACAAGTGGGAAATAACCATTCCAGTCAGGTTAATCATTTAGATGTTCTATATCATCTCTTCATATAATCTTCATCTTCATAACCAGTTTATTGCCCTCCCTCCATTACTGATAGAGAGAAATCACCGGGGGTTCATTTCCTATTTAGATCTCATAAATGTATCTTGGGCTTCCACTGTCATTCACAGCTGTCTGCACACCAGAATGATATTTCCTCCTTTGACTTTGGAGTTTTATGATTTATAATCCTTGTGTCACAGGTGTTGGTGTGCTTCTTCCATGTGGACTTAAGTGACATCTCACTTAGATGGCTATTTATTTGGAAATAAGGCTCAAAGACCAAAGATGTTATTCTATTTTATAGCCAGGTACCATCTAATTTCTTCATCACACTTTGCTATAGCACCCATATTTTCTGTGTTTCCTTCAAGACGGTGAGTATCAAGTAGGGTCTGATGTAGTAACCGATTGTTCTTACATTGGAGCTAGAATTTAGTGCGAGTCAAAAGTCCATTCCTGGATCTGTTTTTTATATGTCTTTGGCTCCCCTTAGAGACCTCCTTATTAATTTATGGTAGAGAAACTTATCGATCATCTCCCTGGAGCATAAGGATCTTCCATTAATAGTGACATTGATTAGCCCCTGGTACTAGTTTTTAAAACACTGTTGAAAGAGCGATATTGGACAAGTGTAGGCTAACATCATATAACAAGACCTGAAAACTTGTACTGAATCCTTACGTGGCTGGATGCTATTTACACAAACAGTGGGAGTTGGTTGTCAGGCAAAATTTTCAATAATATTCACTGAAAATGTCAATCACAAGTCTGCCAGAATAATATACTGTTATATATGTCTTAATACAGCAAGTAGGATATTGATGGAATAAGTCAATGTTTTTCTGCCTGCTGATTCATGGTATAGCTGTCCTGTGCTTCTTTAAGCACCATGAATTTTCAGTCTGAAGTCCTCAGGTTACAGGTGGGTTTGAGGTAGAGCCCAGTTCACCTAGTGGAGTTTCCACATGAGATCCCTCTGGTGTGGAGTGTGGGGTGAGTCTTGATGATCCAGGGCTCAATGCCTCAATGTCCTATGGCATTTGGCTTGGTTCCCCAGGGCGTATATAGAAACTCACCTAAGGTGGCTTATTAGGTGCCTATTGCCAATGGGGTCTCTCCACTTAGGATTCTTAAAAGTATTGTTAGTCATTCCCCCACCCCCTTGGAGTTGGACCTCCCCCTTATTCTACCAACAGACATGCACTTGTCTTCTCCAAGATGTGTCGGTTCCCTTGCCCTTCTCCTGACTTGACTTTCCCATCAGCAACCCTCATCTCTCTGATAGGGATGTCCTCCTCTTCAGGGGAACTTCATCATAACTTAGAATGACAGTCACTAAGTAGTCAACATCCCCCACTTTCCCCCCTCCCTTGACAATTTGATCCCAGCTGATGTTAGGAGCTCTCTACCAAAGTGCCCTTCAAGATACATACCTAGAGAGGATGGGGTTTGGTTCATTGGCACCAGGCAGGCTCTCTGCCAGGCTGGCACCAGTCAGGCTCTCTGCCAGGCTGGCCATCCTGGTCAGCACCTGGATGTCCTGTGAGCCTGAGCTTACCCCCGTCCTTTTACTTGTCCCTATAGCAGTGGAGTCACATGGTCCTTGTCCTTTTGTAATTGACTAACTTCACTCAGTATAATGTTTTCCACATCCCTCCATGTCCTGAGGTATTTTAAGGATGTGTAGTATTCTACTGTCTGTATCTACCAAAGTCTTTTAATCTAATCTTCTACTGATGGGGTTTAGGGTGTTTCCAACTTCTTGCTATTGTGAACTGTGCTGCAATGAACATGGGAGAGCATATGTGTGTTCATTATCTGTCTCTTATTTCTTTAGGGTGTATACTCAGCAATGGTATTGCTGGGTCATATGGTATTTCCATTGCCATCGGTTTTAGGAATCACCACATCGCTTTCCACAGTGGCAGTATGTATTTCCAAGCCCACCCTCAGGGAATAAGTGTTTCACTTCTCTCCAACATTTGTTGTTTTCTGTTTTCTAAATGGTGCTTCAGTTAGGGGTGTCAGATGGTATCTTGTGATTGTTTTGACGAGATTGGAAGCTTCAGGGTGGTATGGCCGTAGACTCTCATGGTTGGTTGGATTTGCATTTCTCAGGTAGCTAGTGAATATGTTGAACATTTTTAGGAACAACCAAACTCTTACAACAACCAAACCAATGTACCATGTTGCATTCCCGTAAGCAATGTATACCGTGTTCCGATTTCTCTACCCACTGGCTGATACTTGTTAGTTTCTAGTTTCCTAATAATGGCCATCAAGAGTCAGGGTAAAGCGGTTTTGACTTGCATTTCCCCGATGAATAATGATGCTGAACCTCATTCCATGTGCTTATTGGATATTTGTACATCTGCTCTGAAACATGTCTATTCAAGTCCTTTGTTCTTTTTTTTATTGTTTTTTTTAATCGTTTTATTTTAGGGCTCATACAACTCTTATCACAATCCATACATACATCAATTGTGCAAAGCACATTTGTATATTCATTGCCCTCATCATTCTCAAAACATTTGCTCTCCACGTAAGCCCCCGGCATCAGGTCCTCATTTTTTCCCCTCCCTCCCCCTTCCCTCATGAACCCTTGATAATTTATAAATTATTATTTTGTCATATCTTGCCCTGTCCGACGTCTCCCTTCACCCACTTTTCGGTTGTCCGTCCCCCAGGGAAGAGGTCACATATAGTTCCTTGTAATAGGTTCCCTCTTTCTAACCCACTCTCCCTCTACCCTCCCTGTTTTGCCACTCACACCACTGGTCCTGAAGGGATCATCTGTCCTGGATTCCCTGTGTTTCCAGTTCCTATCTGTACCAGTGTACATCCTCTGGTCTAGCCAGACTTGCAAAGTAGAATTTGGATCATGATAGTGGGGGGCGGGGGGAGGGAGGAAGCATTTAGGAACTAGAGGAAAGTTGTATTTTTCATCATTGCTACATCACACCCTGTCTGGCTCGTCTCCTCCCCGAGACCCCTCTGCAAGGGGATCTCCAGTGGCCTACAAATGGGCTTTGGGTCTCCACTCTGCACTCCCTCCCCCCCCATCACTATGGTAAGATTTTTCATTTTGATGATGCCTTATCCCTGATCCCTTTGACACCTCGTGATCGCACAGGCTGGTGTGCTTCTTCCATGTGGGCTTTGTTGCTTCTGAGCTAGATGGCCGCTTGTTTACCTTCAACCCTTTAAGACCCCAGAAGCTATGCCTTTTGATTGCCTTTGTTCATTTTTTAAAACTTTGTTGATAGTCTTACTGTTGTTGAATTCTAGGAATTCCTTATATATCCTGGATATTAAACTTTTAACTGATACATGATGTCCAAAGAGTGTCTCCCTTTCTGTAGGTTTCTTTTTCACTGATAATGTTCCTTGATGCAGAAAAATTCTTGACTTTGGTAAAGTTTACTTAAAAACAAAACAAAACACATCTGTTGCTTGTGGGTTTGTAGCTCAGTCCATTGCTTAAAAGAAGGTCCTAAAGCTTTATTCTTGAGATTTGTTTTCCCCTAAGAATTTTACTATTTTAGCTTTTATATTTAAGCCATTAGTCTTCCGTGACTTAATTTCCTATATGGTGTGAATTTTCTATATGGTCCAACTTAATTCTTTTGTATGTGGAAATGCAATTGTCCCAACATCATGTGTTCAAGAAACTACTTTTTTTCCTCATTGAACAAATTTGACACATTTAAAGAAAACCCATAAGCCTTAGATTCATTAGTAGATTTCTGGACTCTCCATTCCTTTTTGTCTTATTTTTAATTAATTATTAAATAATTATTATGTTTCTCCATTCTATTCCATTGGTCTATCTCTCCATCCTTACACCAGTACCAAATTATTCTTAGTGATGTTCTTCTGTAGTACATCTTGAAATCAAAAACAGTTTAATCTCTCCTACATTGTTCTTCCTCCTCCCTGCCCCCCAAATATTGTTTTGGCTATTAGGGGTTATTTCCAATTTAATATGAAATTGAGGATTAGATTTTCCATTTCAGCAAAAGAAACTTTCAAATTTTTAATAAGAATAGTGTTGTACCTGCAAATCATTTGGGGTAGAATAGGATCTCAACAGTGCAAAATCTTTCAATCCATGGACACAGGCTGTGTTTCTGATTATTAGATATCCTTTAGTCTCTTTCAGCAGTGCACTGCTGTTCTCGGTGTAAAGAGCGTTGTGTGGCTAGACTAAATTTAATAGCTTCTCACTTGATCTCCCTGTTGACCCATTTGAATGTTGTTCTAGATGTTAATATTTCCTGCTTTCTTTTCAGTTGAGGGTTTTCTCTATTTTATTTTGTTATTGTTATTAGTTCTCTCTCTCTCTCTCTTTGGTATGTTTTTCAAAATCTGAAGTCCAGGATGGTTCAATGTATAGCGATGGTAACTGGATTCATGGTTTCTTAGCGATACGGCAGGGGAAATGGGGAGCTAATAACAAGAAAAAAACGTTCAAAAAATGGATTGCAGTAAAGATTCTGCAGCTCTTCCTGATATGAATGCACTGTTGGATTACATGACATGTGGATTCTGCCCCAATAAGGCTTTTCAGAAATAATGCTCTTTTGCCTCTTTGGTTAAATGTATTCAAAGATATTTTGTTCTTTTTGATGCTATTGCAAAAGGAATGACTTTCTTAATTTTTATCCCCAACAGCTCTTGCCATCGAGTGGATTCAGACTGGTAGCTACCCAACAGGACCAAGAACTGCCCAGCTGCTGTGCAGAAGCAGACGGCCACCCTTTTCTCTCATAAAGAAACTGGTGAGTTTGAACTAGAACCCCTGGGTGAGCAGCTGACAAAACACAACTCATTTCCATGTGTTGATCTTGTACTCTGCAAGTTTGTAGAATCAAACTTCAGTTTGACTTTGGATGACGGGAAGGATGGACATGCCAGGTGGTTATTAGAAAAACTTAGGAGGAAAAAAAAAAAGAAAAGAAAAACTTAGGAGGAGTTGCAGCTCTCAGCAGATAATGAATTCAGTGTTGGGCTGAAAAGCCCTCAAAATATCAACCTGCAAAGGTAAAATAATGAAGTAATGTAAGTCAACAAACTATATATTTAATGGGTCCTATTGCAGGCCAGGCCTCTCCTGGATTCAGAGAAAGATTGAATAGTGCTTAGAAACACTCCTTGCCCTGAAGGAATTGGTCAGGTACAGGGAAGATGTCTTGAAAGGGCAGCCCCAACTGATATTCCTTACGTATATCTTATTTGACAGGGTAATTCGATTAATTATTAAAAATAGGAGCTGTATTCTCATGGTTGAAAAATCAAAACTCATAAAAGGATATTTGCCCAAAGCTTCCCTATTTCATTGGGTTGGTAATCAATATTGTTAGATGTTGTACATTCTTAGAGACGACTCCAAGACTAGGGTTGCTCTTGTCTTTGTCATTAGTTGCCCCTGACGTCACTTTGTCTTACGGTGATTGTCCGCATGCCCAGTAGACCTGCTCCACAGGACTGTCAAAGCTGTGACCTTTTGGAGTCCTGATATCAGGCTTTCTTCAGTCCCGATATCGCTGGGTGAACACAAACCACCATGCTTTCAGCTAGTAGTCAAAGATTTAACCCTTTGCCACACACCCTCCTGGAGGGAGGGGGGTGACGGGGTGGGGGGCACGGAGGGGGACTCATTTTCCTGACTATATAGGTAAACAGATATATTTTCTTATTTCACTGAACTTTGTATATTGGCAATAGATTCGTATGAGTACATTGAAAAACAGCCTCATAATTACTCTTTGTACCAATAAACCAACATTTATTTAACTAGTCTCCTAGTGGGTCACATCACACGTGTAGTTAATCTTTAGGATAAATTTCTAGAAGTAGCATTGCTGAGTCAAAGGATATGTACATTTATAATTTGGCACGCGATTAACAGAGTAATATCTTAAAATTGTATTAGAATCTCTAGAGAATGTCCACCATGCCCTGTTTATCCTGCTCCTTACTGCTCCCTATTGTCTGCTCATTATTACAGTATTGCCCTGGCTACAAAAATATTGAGACAAAAAGGCAAAGGTTGAACAACGCGAGGACCTTGGTTTAAATCTCAGCTTTGTTACTTACTCTCTTCTTTGATTAATAAGACAGACATCATAATAACAATTTCCTGGTGAGTTTTGAGATAATTAAAGAGAGCAATATAAATAACAATGCTGAGTGCTCAACAAGAGAAAGACAACTAATCCAATTGAAAAAGTGAGCAGAGGACAAGAGGAGACACCACCCCAACGATGACATTCAAGGGGCCCGCAAACAGCAGAAAATGCTGGGGATCACTCAAGAAATGCAAACCAAAGTAACAATGAAATAGCATTTCACCCCAGCATTAATAGCAACGTTCAAACAACACAAAACAAAAACAGAAAACAACCAATGCTGTTGCAGTTGTAGAGACTACCGGTAGACTCCTTAGATCAGTGGTTTTCAACCTTCCTCATGCCGCAACCCTTTTACACAGTTCCTCAGGTGGTGGTGACTCCCAACCATAAAATTATTTTTGTTGCTACTTCATAACTGTGATTTTGCTACTGTTATGAATCGTCATGTAAATATCTGATATGCAGGGTGTATTTTCATTGTTACAAATTGAACATAATTAAAGCATAGTGATTAATCACAAAGCAATATGTAATTAGATATTGTGAAATATTTATGTGTTTTTCAATAGTCTTAAGCAACCCCTGTGAAAGGGTCGTTTGACCCTGAAAGGGGTCACAGCCCACAGGTTGAGAACCACTGCCTTATACACTCAGTGGAAATGTAAAATCCTCACACACTTGGTGGCAACCACTGTGAAAACTGTATGGTATTCCCTTAAACAGAAATAGAAGGGTCATATGATCCAGCCATTCCTCTCCTTGGTATACATCTTAAGGAAATAAGAACTATGACATGAGTAGATAGACACATACCCTTGTTCATCATACCATTATTCACAATAGTCAAAAGGTGGAAACCACTTAAATGCTCACCAACGGAAGGATAACTATGGTGCACACACACAATCAGATGCTATGTGATATTAAAAGATAACGGTGAGTATGTGAAATATTCATAACATGGATGAACCTAGAGGCCATTGCAATGGGTAAAATAAGTCAACCATTAAAAGACAAACATTATATGAGAGTACTATTGTGAGAAGTTAAGAAATGGTCTTCATGTTAGAAGAAACGTTCTTTGATGGTAACAAAGGGTGGGTGAAATATGGAGAGTAAGTTACTGACTAGAGAGGAGACACATGTTAACTTGGGTGGAGGGTGAGGAAACCCCCTCGATTTCCCTCAATAAGCAGGGAATTGACACAAAATGATGGAGGCAGGAGAAGACATTTGGAGGCATGTGAGAGTTAAAGGTAACAGAGCTAACTATGGTTATATACACAATCTTCAAATAATGATCATCTATGAGTACAGGCCTGGCTAGATGCATAGGCTGAAAGTGTGTGGGAGGGAACTTCTAAGTATTACCCAAGAATATATACATATAGATTGAAAGAGGATGCTTGTACATGTGTGCTATCTTTGAGGCACATGGAGCCATGAATGGGGAGCAAAGTTATGAAAATATCTTAGATATAACCAAATACCTTCTGCGAATGAGTTGCTGGGTCTGGTGGTTCAGGCAACAGTCTCAGGGGACACTTAGATCAGTCGGCACAATGTAGTCCACAAATACAATGTTCCATATCCTGCTTGATTATCCCAAGTGTTTCCTCTTCCCTCTGGACAGGGAGAAACCAAGAGTTGCACTTTAGATCACCACTCCCAAGCTTTTCGACCCCATGACCTTGAGAAGTCCCTGAGGAATCCTGAAAAAAGACTTTAGATAATGAACTCTTTGAATCTTTGCTTCCATGACCTTGAGAAGAACTAGTCGGTGCCTCACTACCACTACCAACTATACTGGAAGGGATCACATCAGAAGATTCTGGATAGAGTGAGAGAAAAATCTGGAAAAAAACTCAAAATTGTAAAAGAGACTAGGCTCACTGGTTGATGGAGACTGTGGCAACCCCACACCAGGGTGAAACACGAAGGGCGTGCAACAGAGCAGAAAGGGGAGCAAAGCAATGACGTCCCCGAGGCATCCTGAAAAAGACTTCCGACTCCAAGGGCAGGGCTTGGGACTTTTCGGACTCCATTGGAAAACATACATAAGGGTCAGCTGACAGATCTGGAACTATTTGTAGGCCCTTTTTTCTTCTTCTTGCTGCCCCCCCCCCCCCCCCATATCTATCTATATAAGATAGGCAAGATAAACAATCCCAATCCTGAGCAGAAAACGGGACTGACAGTTCCGGAGGAGTAAGGGATAGGGGGAGGTGGGGAAAGTGGAGGGGGAATCAGCAAAGCCAAGGACAAGGGAACACCAAGATATCTAAAACTGATGGCAAGGAGAATATAGAATGCCTGGTGGGGTTTGGTCAAGGGCAATGGAGATGAGAGAAATTACTGAGAGCCGAATGAGGGCCGAACATGATAGTGGGACAAGAGGAAAGTAAAAGGAATAGAGGAAAGAAGTAGAAGGCAAAAGACATTTACAGAGATATAAATATAGGCAGGCATATAAGTAAATTTGTTAATATATAATGATACAGATATAGGTCTATGTACATATATTTATATGTTAAGTATCAAGGTAGTGGATGGGCATTGGGCTTTTACTCAAGTACTCCCTCAATACAAGAACACTTTGTTCTAATAACCTGGCATTCTGTGATGCTCACCTTATCGACATGATTGCTGGAGTCAAAATGGGTACATAAGCCAAGGTGGTGAATAAAGATGCTGGTGCCTGGCTATTAGAAAATATAGCATTTGGGGTCTTAAGAGACTGACGTTAAACAAGCAGCCATCTAGCTGTGAAGCAAAAAGCCCACATGGAAGAGGCACACCAGGCTGTGTGAACAAGAGGTGTTGATGGGATCAGGCATCAGAAGACCCAAAATAATCATGTTGATGTGAATGAGGGCACTCTGAGTGGAGACCCAAAGCCCATCTGTAGACAATTGCACATTCCCTCACAGAAGGGTCACAAGGAAGGGACAAATCAACCAGGGTGTAGTATTGCACTGACAAAACACACAATATTGTTCTAGTTCTTTAATGCTTCCTCCTTACCACTATTATGACCCCAGGTCTACCTTACAAATCCAGTTAAATCAGAGCATGCACTTTGGTACAGATAGGAGCTCTTGATGCACCAAGTCCAGGACAGATAAACTCCTCAGGAATAGAAATGGAGTAGTGATACTAAGAGGGTAGGGAAAAGGTAGGGGGAGATGGGAGAGAAAGAGGAAATTGTGATCACCCCATCACCCCTGATGAACAACAGAAATGTGGGTGAAGGGACACAGCAGGAAATGCAAGATATGAAAATAATAATTTATCGAGGGGTCACAAGAGTGGGAGGGTAGGGGGAAGGAGGGGAAAAAGAGGACCTGATACCAAGGGCTCAAGTAGAAAGAACATGTTTTGGAAATGATTATGGCAACATATGTAGAAATGTGTTTGATACAATAGAGAAGTGTAAGCACCCCAACAAATGATTTATTTTTTAAAATCAAACAAACAAACAAAACCACCATGGCCATTAGCCATTCTTCAGATGTGGAATTGAAGTCACCACTCAGGCTCAATTTTCAGCCAAGCCATAGGTCTTTAAGGGGAAGAATAGTAGTAGTGAGGTACACATACCTTACACATCACTCGTTGAATTGGTAAAAGGTGGTCTTTACGCAGGGAAATGCTCAGAAAGGGCGGAAAGAAGGACGACTAGAACTCAGAAGTACAGGGAGGAAATGGGGTAAGTATGTGATGACCCGTGGAGCGCAGTGCATTGACTCAGATGAAAGGAACGGTGTGTGAATTGTGGAATGTAAAACCAACCTGCTTAGTACTCCACTCAGCTCACCAGTAAAAGGTCTTGTGTGTGTGTGTGTGTAAGAAGTCCTGCTACAAAAAAAAATGAATGTTGGGTGAAATGTGGCAAGGCAGGTGACCATCCGCTGTAAGCATCACTGGTCTTTATCCGGAGCCAGCATAAAGGACAGACGGTCCACGGAGAAGTGTTGCCAGCATCCTGGCTCTTTTTCCTGGCCTGTGTTTCCTGATCAGCCCTGCATTCCAGGACCCTAAACACATCAGAGAGTCTGAAAAAGCTCCATGATGTCAGGAATTGTATCTATTTTGTTCACATTCAAAAATTAATATTTTATCATGATGTATGTATATAGGTATAAACATTTATCATTTAACATCTTCCAGGTACAATGTAGTGATGTTAATTGTTTGTATCACGTTGTAAAACTATCACCCCTTTTTAATTCTAGATTTTTGGGGTCACCTTTACCAGATACTCAATGACACCCCCCCTCTATCCCATTCTGCGTGACCACTAACTTCGATTCCGTTGCCTATTTTAGGTACTTTATAGAAGTAGGATCATATAGTATTTGCCTTTTTGTGGCCGGTTCATTGCAGTGAGCATAATTTTATTTTGTTCCTTCTTGGATCCCAGTGCATACAGTACCTAGCAGAGGCCAGTGAACATTTACTGAATGAATATGGAAGAATGAATCTCCCTCTGCCCTTTCCAGATACTTCCTGTCTTCACACACGCTGTGTGCACTGCTCTGATCGTGATGTTAGATGATTTCAGGTTCTGAATTACTTATCAGCTGTTGGTCAAACCTCACCCTTTACCCTCTGGTCCAATTATATAAATGAACCAACGCATCTTTGACTCAGGGCCACACAGCATGGAATCTTCTACACTAACTAGGGAGTGGTGAGGAATAGGGGGGGAATCATAAAATCTGGCTCTTTCTGAATGTGACATTTGCAACCATGTGGCCCTCAGGTGAATGAATTAATTGTTCTTAGTGTCCAATCCATCATTTAAATAATGTACATAGTACACCCGTGTGCAATATTAAGCTTGTAATATGGACAGGAAACTTGATCAATATTATTTCTCTTTTAAAGAAGTAAAAAAAAAAAAGGCTGCACTTTTTTTTTAACTGGAAGGTAGTAATAGCATCTTTTAAAAATTTGTTTAATTGAGCTATAATCAACACTTGATACAATCCAATACTTCAATCATATTAAGAAGGGATGTGCAATCATCACCACCATCCACTGCATTCCTTCGTATCCCCATTCGTGCTGGGTTTGCACTTTCCCCACCCTTCCCTTCTGTGCCCCCCAGTAATTATTATTTCATAAATCCACCCGTCCTGCCTTCCCTATATTGAAAACATACGCAACAAGGGCAAAATTATACCAGAAGTTTAACCCGGAGTCAATTTTTGTTGCTTAAGCTATTCTTTGGCAGAAGAAGATCTCGAGCAGAATTGCTGACAAACATTAGCTTTTTCGGCATGTCAGGTACTATTATTATAAAATGCAAATAAATTTAATAAGCCATGAAAATACAACTGAGAATAGAGTGAGAACAACATCAGGTACAAGGGTGTGTATGTATTTTTAGTGCTTGTAACAGCTTTCATGTGTGCGTCTCATAAAGCTATATAAATATTTACTTATTACCTGGATTTTCCTGTGAAGCAGCTGCCAGTCGCATTTTGATCTTACAGAGGGGCAGACAGAGGCCACCATGGCTTCGGCTGCTGAAGGTTCTAGTCAAGTACATCAACCTACGTGAAGAACTGTGAGTCCACAGGAGCTTTCTCAATGAAGTACATATGGAACCTGTCAGCGATTGTGGGGTCCCAAATCTGCCCTGTCTTTGGTTCATAATGCTGACGCTGTGTCTTCCCCAGCGCCTCTCCCCTGGACAAGACCCTCCTTCTTCCTTGCAAGTAGAGATTGCCTCCCATTGGGGAGACTGGAAACACCAGCTATTTCCTCTCTGGGCTCTCTCACAGCTAGCTAATGGGCATGAGAGTCACCTAAAGCCAGTGGACGCAAGGTCAATGGACAGGAAGGACTTTTAGGAAAGGTGCTAAATCAAGTAAATGAAAAGAAATTTCATTTCTAGCCTTTTGATGGACTTGGGTGAAGAGGGAGTGCCTGAATTACTGGAAGCTGTGGTGTGGTTTTGGGTGGCACTTGGGGAGCTAAGGACAAAGGCCAATCTTATGAAAGTAAAAGAGAAGAAAGAACCATTGGTTTCCAGGCCTTCATCGTCATGTTATGAGCTACTACTCATTCTTATTGTGTAAGTCCCTGGAAATCGAATATTCTGTTATGGTTGAAAGCATGTAAAATAGCGTGCTTGGTATCCGAACTCATTCTGTGTTTTGTAACTGTGAGCTTCTGTCTCACACCTTTAGCCAATATCTTTGAATGAAACATTTGAAGAATGTGGTTTTAGGACTATGGTGCTGATATGTGGGTGGGGGGGTGGTGCTGAAAAGAACTTGAGAGAACCAATTGGGTCTGTAACCCATAGAAAGTGGTTAACTCTTTCCCCATGTCTTCCCGTGATAAGTTATAGATTATTATTTTCATATTTTACATCATCCTCTGTTGCCCCTCACCCACTTATCCATTGTTCGTCCCCCTGGGAGGGGGTTATAGTTTGATCTTTGTGATCAATTCCCCTTTTCTCCCCACACCCTCCCCTCATCCTCCTGGTATGTCTACTCTCATTGTTGACCCTGAGGGGTTTATCTATCCTGGATTCCCTGTGTTGTGGTCTGTAGTAGTGTGCATGTCTGGTCTAATCTGATTTGTAAGGTAGAATTGAGGTCATGATAGTCGGGGGAAGGAATCACCAAAGAACTAGAGGAAAGTTGTGTGTTTCATCAGCGCTATACTGCACCCTGACTGGTTCATCTCTTCTACTGATCTGTCCTGATGTGTTCAATAGCCTCAACGTTTTCTCTGAGTTAAAGGACTGCAGATAGTAAGCCACTAGTTCAGTGCATTGTTTCATTTATCAAACATTTACTGAATGCCTAAATATACTGAGCATAGGTTTCCAAATGTATTGTACTACCACTCCCTCTTCAGAAAACAATTACTCAGCATCTGCCTGGCAATTCAAATTTTTTTGTACCAAAGACCATAATCCAGGATAAAGTATAGATATCCACCCTGGTGACATAGTGTTTACAGGTTGGACTGCTAACCTCAAAGTCACGAGTTCAAACCATCATTGGCTTCACAGGAGAAAGACAGGGCTTTCTACTTCTGTAAAGAGTTATGATCTCGGAAATTCACAAAGCAGTTCTAACCTGTCCTATGAGGTCACTCTGAGTCGACTTAGACTCAATGATAGTGAGTTAGTTAGTGAGTTAGATGACACAGTTTTTTCCTGTGTCATTCAAGTGCCCACCAAGGGGTGGTATGACCAGTTTGAGAAACACTGGTCTAGACAATGGGGTGACAAAGATATATAAGTCAGAGCTATTACTGTCAAGGACTCACAGGTTGGTGGGGTAGATTGGGAGGTAAATAAATGACATGTCTGAGAAGCCAACTCATTTCAGTTAAGGTTTGGGTAGAAAGAGATAGCAAATTCAGAATGTTTAATTAAAGATTTTAATTAAATGACTTCAACTATTCAGAGGGTGTGGGCTATGCTTCATGGGCCCACAGGCAACTAGCCTGTATGGGAAGCAGTTTTCATCCTTGGGCATAAAGAGTAAAGGAAGGGGATGGTATTACCGGAGCCCAGAGAACTCCCGGGGCCAGAAAGAGAGGCTGTCCAGGGAATTGTACTTGAGAAAAACAGGCGCTGTCGGCCTCGCTTCCACTCTGGACCCAAGCCACAGCCACAGCCTGAGTGTAAGTGAGACTGCTCATAGTGACTGCTGGGAGACACAGAGCAGAGCAAAGCAGGCCATGATGGCAAGAGGGCCCCCAGGTATGCAGGGTGGTGAGGCAAAGGAAAATAATTAGTATCGGACTACACACTGGTTTTGTTCTATAAATCTCATTTCTATTAGTGTTAACTAGGATAATTACCTCATACTTAAATTTCTCTAAAGTGAGTACTCTTTTGTATTGACATGTTCCCCTGGGCTTTCTGTTAAGTTTTGTTAGAAAGGGCCATCCAAGCAGAAATGAAAAACCATTTGAATCTTGGTGTATTTATAACTGCATGAGCATCACCAGTGGTAGTTTAATTAAAAATTCAAAGTAATATATGATTAGCAGGCCTGAGGGTAAAATGGTGTGAATTAAAGGGTCTTCATCAACTATGTGTGCATGGAAGCTATGTGCGGCTCCCAGGATGGGGATGTGGGGGTGAAAGGGAAGGGTGTACTTACCTGCTTTAATTTGAGCTTAGTAATCTTGAACAGGGCACCCATAAGAACAACATGCCTCATTTTTACTAACCGGAGATGAAAATACTGAAGAATAAAAACACTTACCTTTCCATGAGCTCTAATTTCTTTAATCAAATTTATAATTAATTCTCTTATGACCCAGATTCACCCAGACTCTTTGTTCCTTAATTCAAATTATTATCCATATTCCCTAACTGAGGAACATTTTCATAGACCTCTCTTTGCTTTTTCAGAGCCATATGACAGGAGTGTGACGGGAGAGCAGGTGTTTCCTCACATAAGTGTCAAGTTCTCCGGAGGTGAAGTCTCTACATATCACTCAGAAGGTGAGAGTGTCATTGAAAATTTCCATCGACATGAACCACTGCCTACAAGCAATCACTGACATCTGTAGCACTGCTCCTAGTTTCTGTTTCTGTGTTTATCATAGCTCTGCGAGCTGTTTAGAGATCAACGTTCCCTTCCACTTCTCATTTCGTTTTTGCCTTTCAGAATTAGGCATACACACATTTTAGAGTCCAATTGTTCTCCAAGGATATTAAA
The DNA here is from genome assembly GCF_000313985.2 of Echinops telfairi. NCBI lineage: Eukaryota > Metazoa > Chordata > Mammalia > Afrosoricida > Tenrecidae > Echinops > Echinops telfairi. The sequence continues at coordinate 18,660,022 of NW_022111368.1, forward strand.
GGGGAGAGAGAAAGCAAAGTCCTGGAGAGGTGGGGTGGCTGCCCCCACCCCCCCCCACCCCCCCCACTGATCACGGGTTCAGTAAACACAATTGTATGGTTGATATATATATAATATATATATAATAATATATATTAAAGTCAATGAGAGCATGAGGGATAGAA
>NW_022111368.1:18660285-18677532 GCF_000313985.2 Echinops telfairi
GAGAGTCAAATAATTGAGTCAGACACATTTCATAGCAGCAATGCTCACCTCAGCCACACTTGGTGGTCCACGTGGAGAGAGGGGGAAAGGAAGGAGGGCAAAGGGAAAGGGAACAGGGGAGCAAGGACAGGAGAGGAGAAGGGGAGCCAAGCAATCCATCAAGGGAGGAGCGGAGAGAGAGAGGGAGTGAGGGAGCTCGCTATTGCTAACCCATGCCTATGTACCTTTGGGAGTGTGCAAGCCCACTAATTACAGGTAAAGTCATACATCACAGGAAGGGGTTGCACTATAAGTAATACAGCAATGGAATGGGGTGGTCTAGGGGCACACGGGATGTCTGTAAGCATCTGACCTTCCCCCACAACAGCCCATGTTGACACTTTAATCAGACACACCAGGCTGCCCCTTCCTAGCAAAGACCCCAGAAACCAAGTGAAAGAGATACAGCTGACAGCCTTGACCTGGTCAACCACCATACACCACAGTCTTCTTTCCTGCCCTCCCTCCCCAGCAAGTAGCAGGGAGTGCTCCACCATCTCTGCTTGCCCACCACACACCTTGCCTGCTGCCTCTCACACCCAGCAAATAACAAGAATTCCCAAATCCTGGGTCACTTACCACACTGTATACTGTCCCATTACTTGGTGAGCATCATTGTGCACTTCCCCAGAGGTCCAGCATACCAAGGAAGTCTACTAATACACACTCACTCCACCTACCACTACCATACCCACCGGCAACAGGGAATGGGTGTCTCTGCCACCAGACCAGCAATCAGAGGAACACGCCTCCTCCACCCACCATGATGATATATTTCAACAAAACAAAACAAAAAATACAAAGCAGACAAACATATAATCAATATAGCATGAGAAAACAGACAATAACAATTCATATGAAAAGAAATCAACAACAGGATAAGATGACTTGAACAAGCGAGCAAAATAAAGAGAAAGAAACCATTGTAGAAGAAGAAACCACAATAGGACCACCTAAGAAGGAATTCAGAAGATTCATATTGAGGATTCTCAAAAAGTTCTGGGAAAATGAGAGGGTGGAATCCGAGGAAAATTCAGGAAAGGAATACTTGAGCAAAATGGCACACTCAGTAGATGATTAGAAACCACACAGAAATGGCAACTAGAAATTCAGAAGAGTAACAATAAAAAAATCAGAAATAGATTGATCAGTGGAAGGACACAGAAGTAGAATTAAATCAGAAGATGAGAGAATAAGTGAAATATAGAATAAATCCCTTGATTCTAATTTGTTTGAGAAATAAGCACACAAAAAAAGAAGGAAAAAAAGAAGAAAACCTAACAGAAATATTGCTATGAATCTGAATGAACTCAAAGGCAATGAGCTTGGTTGGATATCAACATAAAATATAATTTGTGCATAATACATGTTCCAGACAGGGTGAGGGAGGCTAGAAATAGAGATATTTCTTTAAAATGTAGGGGCAGAAAAATTTCCAAATATGAAAGATGAGTTGGTTAACATTTAAGAAACTTAACAAACTCCATAGAGGATAGAAGCTCCCCATATTCTTCAAGACATATCATAATAAATATTTCCAAAACCACCAAAGGGGAAAAAACCCAACAACTATGAAAGCAGTTCATGAAAAATGAAATTTGACTTACAAAGGGGGCACTGTTGGAAAAGCCTGCTAATTTCTCATAAGAACCTATGTGGGGATGTAGACAATGGGATGGCAAGTATACAATCCTGAAGAAAAAACACTTGTCAACCAATAATTATACATCCAGCAAAATGGTCGTTCAAAAATGATGGGGAAAACTAAGACATTCCCAGGTGTAGATGTTACATAATCTGTTGTCAAGTTGAGAGGATTAAGAGTGAAGGGGTGGAGTTTAGCCTGTCAGTCAAGCTGCAGCTTGATGGCCTCATTTGGAGGTGCTAAGGAGATAAGTAGCCCACTAGAGGTAGGACACATGCTCACTCCCTGTGAGACATCCCTATTGAAAAGACACATGGAGAGAGGCTGATGGAGCTAGAGCTCTGGAGGGGGAGGACCCATGTGGAGATCCCTGCCAGTGTTGAGATGCTTACAACACCACTGGATTCACAAGACGTCCCACCCACTAGCCTGTGATTTTCCTGCATTAGGCATCATTGCACGTCTTTCATGAGTCTGTACAGGACTATATGGATTGGTATCAGATGTATGGACTAATATCGGACTTATGGACATGATCTGGATTGGACTGGGATGTTTTCTCAGTATTCAGCTGCTCTTATATATAAAGCTCTTTCTTTTTTTTCACTCTGTATTTTATTTTTTTTAATTATTTTTTATTTATTTCTTTAATCATTTTATTATTAGGGGCTCATACAACTAAGCTCTGTCTTATACACATATGAGTGTCTATGAATTTGTTTCTCTAGTCTACCTGGACTAACACATCAGGTAAGCAGAAATGAAGGAATTTGTAAAAATTGATCCAGCCTTACAAGAGATATTAAAGGGATTCCTTTGAATAGAGAATCAACATCATCAGTTAACAACCTGTGATAATGACACATAACCTCACATATATAAAGACTTCACAACAGCAAAATAAAGCTAAAAAATCCGTCTGTATGAAGTCAGAGAAATTAAGCTATAAATGAAACCACTTTTAAAGAAAAGGAAGAATAAGAGATAGTTACAGAATTTGTATATGAAGATAAAGTAAAGGTGACTTAAATATTTAACAGATTGTTTTAATCTTGAGATGAAGGTAGACCTCACAGGAGCCCCGGTGCTAGTGGTGATGAGTTGGGCTGGGGCCATGTCAGCAGTTTGCAATCACCAGCTGCCCCAGGGAAAACATGTGAAGAATCGGCAGACTCAGACACCCACAGGGGACAGCTCTACCCTATTCTCTAGGGTCACTATGAATTGGCATTGACTCAATGGCAGTGGGTGAATGCCAAAGTAAGCCTCAGAATAACCAGAAAGAAAAGTAAAAATAGCACACCCAAATAAAGGAAAGGCAAGCAACTACAAAAACAGCAATAAAAATTGATGCAAGGTTATATGTAGATCCTTGTAATCTGCATCCCCTCTCTCCTTCACCTTCCCTCCACCCTCCCGGTATCGCCACTCTCACCACTGGTCCTGAGGGGTTCATCTATCCTGGATTCCCTGGAAGACTGAACTTGGATGTTTTAAAGAGAATTATATGTTTATCCCTGGTGGCATAGTCCTTATTAATTGAGCTGTTGCCTGCACAGTCAGCAGTTTAAAACCACTTGCTGTTCCACAGGAGAAAGGTGTTCTACTTCTGTAAAGAATTGCAGTCTCAGAAACTCACAGCGGCAGTTCTACCCTGCCCTAGAAGGTAGCTATGAGCCAGCATCAGCTGGATGACAGAGAGTTTGGTTTAGGTTATATGTTTACCTGACTATATTATGGATATTGAATGTGTCTCCTACCCAGTGTTTTAAAATAGGCATATACATATGATGGAAAAGAATATTGGATATTATGATCACAAAGAATTTGTAAGTTTGTCTTCAACCTATACTTGGTTGGATATGCTAAACCAAAACTGTTGGGAAGCTAGATTTAGGGACAGAAGGGTTGCCTCTCCCATGCCTGCAAAGGCCCCCTAGAGGAGGTTGGAAGGAAATCAGGGAACCATGAGATGCCTATGAAGACGTCAAACTGAGCATGCGCCTACTCAAGCTCCAAGCCAGGTGAGAGGTACACCTGGGCAGTCCAAACTAGGCCCAGGCACTTGACATCACCCAGGTGGGCTCAACTCAGCTAATGGGATCAACTAATACCTTCAAGCCCGCCTTCCCCCAGCCTGGGAATAAAGGCAGGGAGCACGCTCTGGCACACTCTCTACTGTCCCCCCTCGTGCCACAGTTGCTCTTGCCTCCTCTCTGGCCCCCGTTCCGCACGTGGGGGTGCTCTTTTCCACAAGGCTGCTTGCACCCAGTTGAGAACCCCTTTGAGACTGTAAAACCTGAAACGTGTCCTTCATAGAAACCTCCCTGGCTTACAAAACAGGCTTCAGGAGTGAATTCTTTCATCGTGTGAAGCCAAGAACGGAGGTATTACCCACTCCAGAAACCTTACAAGCCAAACTTTGACCATACACAACTCCTTGGGGTTTCTGAGGCTATAAATATTTACAGCAACAAAAAATCTCTTTTTTCCATAGCGCAGCTGGCTTCCCCGCCCCCCCTCCACTTTTTTGTTTTTTTTGGTCTTTAAGCTGCTAGGTAGGCCAGCATAGGACTGGGGAATGTCCGTTAACGCGTGCCCGGAGGGCCAAGCTAGGGAAACAAAGGAGTGGCACACCCCACATGCTCAGGGTTCCCGCCAGTATGTAGGGGTGGGCGTGAACTTGAATTAGCTCATCTAGCCAGGTAAATTCAATTCAGCCAATGGCGTCACTCAGGGGTCTTCCACCACGCCTCCCTGTGGAATCCTTGAAAGGGCAGAAGCCCAGAGAAGGGGAGAGAGAACTTAGGCGCAGAGAGCTTTGGGCGGAACTTTGGGACCCTTTGCGGGACACTGAGCCGCTTCCAGCCAGGCCGCATGTCCGGGAGGAGCCCCTTGGGTGCCGTGTAAATCTGAAACTTCTTCTAACCTTCATAAAACTCACTTAGATCACGAACCAGGCTTCGGCGTGAATTCTTTCTCGCGTGGAGCCAAGGACCAAGGTATACATCTAGCTCCAGAGAGACCTAACAAAGCCTCTGTAGAATTTGGGCAGCTTAGGTGGAAACCGGAACTCCACTATGAAGCTTCTGGTCATGAAGTCTGCATTTGAAAAGACATGCTAACCCATCCAGAACTGGTGTGAATTCAGGGGATTTGCATTTGAAGGAAAGACCTCCTCGGAGTGGGGGGAAATGACTTGCTGCTGGATGCAGCAAGTTTGTGCCTCTTTGAGAAAACCCTTCTGGAACTGAAAGCGAGGAGGACTTGAAGCATTTGCTCTTGAGGATCAAGAATGGAAGACTGCTCATGGATTGCTACTCAAAGTAAAGAAAACAGACATCCTTACCATTGGCCCAGTAGGTAACATGATAAAAAGCTTTAAGACAAAGATTTCATTTTGAATCCACAAGCAACGCTCATGGAAGTGGCAGTCAGAGATCAAATGAAGGATCACACTGGGTAAATCTGCTGCCCAAGACCTCTTTGTTATTTGAGGACTAAGGTGCGCCTGAATCAAGCCATCAATTTTCAGTTACCTCATGTACATATGAAAGTTGGACATTGCAACTGGATAAATGGAACCGAGGGAGGCAGAAGGGACACGGGGGAGTGTTGACACATTGTGCATTAACAACTAATGTCACAACTGAAACATTTGTGTGTGAAATGTTAAATGAGAAATAAAATGTTCACCTAAAACACAATAGACTGTTCAAAAGGAAAGCAAGAATACCTCCTGAGTGCTTTCTGTTTCCCAAAGACAAGTGTTAGGTAGCAAGATAGGGGGTTGTTCTTCTCCATTTCTAGGGGCCCCCTACAGGAAGTTGGAAGCCGGTAAAAGCTAAGGGGTGTGCGCCAAGTAGGCAGTACACCTGGATTAGCCCAATCTAGGCCAGGTGGGCTTAATTCAGCCAATGGGGTCAACCTGTACCGTCGAGCACGCCTCCCAGCTGGAGGCCCGAAATACTGGAGACCACAGCCCTCATTACCAGTTGCTCCTCAGAGTTTCCACTCGGCCAGACCCTGGTCTCTCTCTCAGGCCTGTGGATGTGCAGTGCCATGAGGGTGTGTGTGTTCAGTTACCGTAATGCCTGAAACTCCTCTGTCTTTTATGAAACCCACTTGGATCACAGAGTAAGCTTCAGCGTGAATTCTTTCTCCTGCGAAGCCAAGGACCGGGGCATTTCCCACCTGAGAAATGAAACACAGCCACAAGCTAGGAGTTTCCCAAACGCTTCTGGTGTATCTTCCATATATCTGAATAGCATGCTGATATTCCTCTTCCTTGATTTCTTTTCCTTCTTTCTATTTTAGGCATTATCTATAGAATGCCTTGTATGGAGGATGCCAATTTTGTTCTCTCACACAACCTAATCATTCTGTCCCCACTGCATTCAGGCACACTTTGTTGCTTTCCCATCTTCTAGATATCAGTATCGTTACAACATAATTTGGCTGTAGCAGTATTCAGAGTTTGCATAATTATGCTTGTAAATGCTCCACAGCTGAGTCACACCATATACAATGATTACTTTTTAGTTCTTGCACAATATTATGTTTTCATTTTTGTTTCTGACACAGTATGTTGATTTCTTTGGAACCTACAATTGTCCTGGGGGGGTGCGACTGTGTGTGTGTGTGCCCATAACTTTCTGTGTATTGATGACTACTTCACACCCAAATTCTATCCTAGTTGTGTTAATCTCCTTTCAGTATATTCCAACACACAAGGAGATCTGTCCGTTTATTTGTCTTGAAGAAAGCTCTGAAGCTGTCTGACTTTCCCAATCAGTTCTGGTTGTTTTCTAGGGCGGGCGCACCGCTGTCATCTTCGGTTCCCTGGGTTCCTGTTTGCTTCTTGCATGGCCTTGCCTTGTTTCCTGCATTCCTTTGCTTCCTCGTCTATGATTTCCGCTCTTGTTCTCTCAAGTACATACTCTACTCACTCGCTAATTTCATCTTTAGAGAATTGCTTGAACTCTTTCGCATTTTAATAGGCTTTTATTTTACCCTCACATTTATTTGATTTTTTCTGGCTGGGTACAGCATTCTAAGATAGAATTCATTTCTCTCCAGATTTTCTAAAGAATTGCTTCATTGTCTCTTAGTTTATAGAGGCGATAGAAAGGAGTCTCGCATTCTTTTGATTTTTGATTGTTTGTATTTGATCTGTTTGTCTCTGGAAGTGTTTTTGAGTCTTCCCTTGGTCTTCAGTATTTCAAAATCCGCAATGATATATTCTGGTGTGAATCGTTTTCATACACCGGACAAGAGGCACCACGGGTCCTTTAAATCCAAAAATCCGTGTCCTATAGTTTGGGGAAAATTTCCTCTCTTATGTCTTAAGTAATTCTCTCTCACTGTTTTATATTTTCACTCCTAGGATATATTTGTTGGATTTCTGTTACCCAAATTGATTCTCTAATTAAAAAAAAGTTTTCTCTCCATTTCTTTATCTCTTTGTTGTACATTTCCTCAACATTAGCTGACTGGGTTTTAGATTTCACTATATCAGATTTTTTCCCCTTAAATATATACATTTTAATATAAGACCCACTCTTTGTTTTGTGAACATAATATCTTTTCTTAATTCTCAAATGTTTTCTTTTTCCGTTTGTTTAGTCTTTGGTTCTACAAGTCGCTTTTTATTGCCTTCTGCTGCTTTTGCTGCCCTTCCTGTTAGCTAGTTTCCCAGTGTCTTGTCTGATGACTCTTGCAGGTCAGTTGATCAGAACTAGGCACTAAAGGTTGACTGGAGGCTCAGGGGAGTTGTGACCACCCATGGTGTTCCACAGGGCTGCATTATTTGATTAGGCCACCCCCTTAACAGACTCCCAGGTCTGCTGTTCAGGTTCCTTAAGAGAAAAAAAAAATCCGAAACATTTCAGTCTCCTGCCTTTTCTTTGGAAACTTATGACTTTCTCTCCATTTTCTAAACCAATGCTTCAGTTATGCTTGGTACCCACTCCAGAAAATAAAACCACCACCCTGCCAGTCTTCTATAGCGTGCGAGAAAAATAGACACTTGCTGCATAGATATCAGAGAAACCTAGCCACTTATTGTCCTTTATCCAGTCCACTCCTACCTCCACTGACAGAATTCCATTTCACCAATTTCTAGTGAGTGAGTGTGTGTGTGTGTGTGTGTGTGTGTGTGTGTGTGCATGCAGGCCTGTAGGGGCTGGAATCCATAACCTAAATCATTTTTTTAAATCATTTTATTCGGGGCTCATACAACTCTTATCACAATCCATACAGACATCAATTGTGTAAAGCGCATATGTACATGCATTGTCCTCATCATTCTCAAAACATTTGCTCTCCACTTAAACCCCCGGCATCAGGTCCTCATTTTTCCCCTCCCTCCCCGCTCCCCCCTCCCTCATGAGCCCTTGATAGTTTATAAATTGTTATTTTGTCATATCTTGCCCTGTCCAACGTCTCCCTTCACCCACTTTTCTGTTGTCCGTCCCCCAGGGAGGAGGTCACACATAGTTCCTTGTAATCAGTTCCCTCTTTCCTACCCACTCTCCCTCTACCCTCCCTGCTTTGCCACTCATACCACTGGTCCTGTAGGGCTCATCCACCCTGGATTCCCTGGATTTCCAGTTCCTATCTGTACCAGTGTACATCCTCTGGTCTAGCCAGATTTGCAAGGTCGAATTCGAGTCATGGTAGTGGGAGCAGGGAGGAAACATTTAGGAACTAGAGGAAAGTTGTATTTTTCATCGTTGTTACATCGCACCCTGACTGGCTCATCTCCTCCCCGAGACCCCTTTGCAAGAGGATCTCCAGTGGCCTACTCATGGGCTTTGGGTCTCCACTCCGTACTTCCCCCATCGTTCACTATGGTAAGATTTTTTGTTCTGATGATGCCTTATACCTGATCCCTTCGACACCTCGTGGTTGCATAGGCTGGTGTGCTTCTTCCATGTAGACTTTGTTGCTTCTGAGCTTGATGGCCACTTGATTACCTTCAAGCCTTTAAGACCCCAGACGCTATACTTTTTGATAGCCGGGCACCATCAGCTTTCTTCGCCACATTTGCTTATGCACCCATTTGTCTTCAGTGACCCATTCAACACCTCGTGATCACACAGGCTGATATGTTCTTCCATGTGGGCTTTGTTGCTTCTGAGCTAGATGACCACTTGTTTACCTTCAAGCTTTTAAGACCCCAGACGCTATATCTTTTGATAGCTGGGCACCATCAGCTTTCTTCGCCACATTTGCTTATTCACCCACTTTGTCTTCAGCGGTTGTGTCGGGAACCATAACCTAAATCTTGTTTCTAAGTTTTCTCCCCTGCTACCTGTGTAGTTTTCCACAATTTGGTAGGTTAATTGCTACTTTTTCATTTCATTTTTACCTTCTGTCCAATTTATGTCTGTCCTCGTAGGCTTATTCTTCGTAAAGGTCCACTGTGTAGTGCAGTTTCCAGAAGCGTTTGACTGGAAAGCACGTGTCCAGTGCAACGCATCATTTGCCTTGCAAACGAAGCTTAAGGAGACACCCTGAGCTCAGTCGATCCTATTTAGTACATTATTTTAATAAAAATTCTTGCCCAAACCCTCAGTAAGAAAAATATCATAGCCTTAAATCAATATAGGGTGAGCATGACCACTGTTTCCTCTGGTCTCATGCTCCAAAATGGCCTCGCATGGCCTCAGCCCAATGGATTACCTTGAGAAGATGTCTCACTGATCTTGGGATTCTTCACCGCCAGCTCTCTCTGCAAAGATCACAAACGGCTGAAGCTTGTGTCTTCACTTAAATTACTTCAACAGCTGAAGGCTAAAAGTTCCGTCTTGCCGGCCTCAGATATTTTGGGGGATTGAATACTAAAGTCACTTGCACATGGCAAATTGCCTGGCCCCACACAGACACACAGACCTACCTCTGTTTCCTCCAACAGGATTGATCTCATCCCAGGAAGGGCCCCCCTGAAAACACTGGTGAATTCAAAACACAGGCATGTATCAGCAAGACAAAAAAGGAAGCCAAGAAATTGATGTTTTTCAGTCGATGGGGACATTTGGAATGCATTGGAAATATTAGTCAATAGAAAGGCAGCTTCCAAAGCTAGATGAAAGACTACAAACATTCAGATTTTCTGCCAGCATTGACCTCAGTGTCCCAAGCTTCACCATTTAGTGGAATCCAACCTAGGCTGAAGTCAGACACCTCAGCTTTTGTCTGGAAGTGGCGGTGTGAAACACAAATGCCCGTTCCTCCTCCACTTCACCTTGAAGAATTCTGATGGCGCATTTTCGGGAGCACTTTAAGAGGTGAGCTACAATAGATTCCTCCAACTCCAAAGGGTTCAGGAAAAACTCGTTATCTGACAGTGGCCAGTAATCCTCTGATATTTGAGAACATTTACATTCCCTTTTAAATCAACAGCGCTTCATCCCTCAGGACATGGTGACCACATTCCTGGACACTCCTTTAACTGACGTCATTCCGGACACACTTTCCAGAAAGTCTGACCCCAAAGCTTCCTACCTTCCACATAAGCTAAATAGGTCACATTCAAAAGCTGGAGTGGTGTTCCCATGGGGATGTGGTAAAGATAAGCTCAAATGTCCAAGTGCACTTGGAAGCCCAAGAGGAAAAGGCACTCTAGAATTTCAAGGTAATATTCTTAGCATTTGTGGGAAACACTGTGGGATTAAGTGGGCCCATTGAAAAAATATGGGGACACTTGGCTGGCAAGTCTGTTTTCTGATAGAGCAGGTAACCTACTTTTTGTTCAGCCTTTGGATGGAAGTATGTGTGGGTGCATGTGTGTGGGGTGCGTGTGTGTGTGCGTGTGTGTGTGTGTGTGTGTGTACTCTTCATCAGCAGTGGCTTTTTGTTTGTAAGGTGCCAGGTCAGAACAAGGTATCATTATGAAGAGAAGCATTACCTCACAGCTCAGAGAATCTAATGAGACCACACCTGGAGAACTTTGTTCTGTGTCAGGAAGCTTAGTTACAGAAAGACAGGGGAGGGAAAGAAGCCCACAGAACAGAAAACAAAAGCAAGAAGGAAATTAAAGTGACCAGAACACAAGGAAACATCTCAAGGCAGCAACTATACCCATTTTCACTAATCTCCCGATTAATTAGTGAGAGTCTACAGTATATAATGGCCCACACTTCAGAGAAATTAAAGGGGAGTAAAGACCCTGTCCCTTCTCTCAAAACACTTAAGATATAGAAAAGAAGTGGTCAGAGAAATTATACTGTGGAACCAGCTAAAATTTTCAAAGACACTTTTACATAGTGAGGAGCATAGTGTCATTTCTTCAGAAATATTAATTTCTTCATCTCCTACTGCATCAACCTGGCACCATCGTGGTAGATCGGCCACAATTTAAAGAAGTAGGCATGCCTAACTTTGATTAACAAATCAGGTAGATGAAAAGGCCAAGCAAAAGCTAATATAGAAGAGATGGGCGATCCCAGTCACCTGTAAATGGATCCGTGAAATTAAAAACTCTGGATAAGATAAAGGGAAATGAGCTCTCTCCAAGCAAAAGCTCTTCTTTCTGAGTTTCAGAAAACATCGCAAACTTACAGCCAGGAGTAGGAAATGACAAACCGTCACCACGTGAAATACAGTGTGTGGTAAATATAGTGAAATATAATTTGTGGTACACCACACAATAAAGGAAATAGCCTGGGGAAATAAAGTTCTATTAACTCAAATGACAACAATGTTGTGCTTGATGGCTTTATTAGTTTCCTGTTGCTGCTGTACCTAATGACCACATACTTAGAGGCTGGAAGCCACAAAAACTTATTATCTTAAATATCTGTAAGTTATAAGTCCAAAGAGTCTCGGTGACCTCACATGAAGGTGGCAGGGCTGGGTTCCCTTCTGGGGCTCTAGGGCAGAATGTATGTCCTTGCCTTTTCCAGCTGCTAGGGACGTCCCACATTCCTTGGCTTATGGCGCCTTCCTCCATCTTCAAGGCCACCAATGGCGTGATGTGTTCTTCTCACCTTCATCACTCTGTCCTCGACCGCCTCCTTCTTAGATCTTTAAGGATCCCTGTGATTACATTGGATCCCCCCAGACAATCCAGGGTGATGTGCTTATTTTAAAGTGAGTTGATTAGCAGCTATAAACCACCCCTCTCCCCATTTTTGGTTTGTTTCCTTTTACTCTCAGGATCATAAAGATATGGCTCCCTGCAGGGCAAAGGTCAGACAGCTTACTTCCTGCCCATTACAAAAGATACAGGGTTCCTCTTTTGTAACACAACTCACTGCAGGTAAGGTGTCACCTGGCCCTCTTGGTACAGCCCTATGGGAACGGGAGCTTGGGAAACTGATGGCAATGCCTCTACTCTGGCTATTGATATTGCTAAGATTTATAAACCACCCTTGGTCTCTGGGTCAGGTCTCTCTTCGGCAAGCATGGAATGTGGCAGGCTGCCATCAGAAGCATGTGCAAAGGGTCATTCTCAGGCCCATCACAGTCTTGACAAAGGGATCTCCGGTTAGGAAGTTGGGAGAGTGAGGAGAGATGTTGCAGTGAGCTGTGGCGGAACCTTCAACCACAGGCCAATCCCCACCGCAGTTTAGTTCATCTGATTTTTGGCCTCTTTCACTGACCTCACCAACTGTAGTCCCCAGATTTGGAGCCTGAGCACCACCTGGGGACCTGGTGAAATGAAAATTCTTGGGTCAATCCCTAATCCTGCTGAATCAGAAACGCTGGGTGGGGCCCAGCAGGCTATACATGAACAACCCTGCTGGGTGGTGTTGCCTTGTGCTGGCCTAGCCTGTGGTCAGTCCTCCAGCTGCACAGGCCTGAGTGTGTGGAACTGGAGAGCTGCATAGGGTGACAGAGACTGGGACATGCGTGAGTCCAGAGGGAGACTTCGTGTTTGTTCCTTCTGTGGAAAAGGATGGGGTTGCCACAACAATGGTTTCCCCACAAAACCAAAAGCTTAAAGCCAACCAACCAAAAGCTTAAAGCCAACCAAGCAACCCACTGCCAGTTGAGTAGATTCTGACTCCTAGCTAGCCTATAGTATAAGGGGACCAGACATCCCGCTTTTGGCGGGACAGTCCCGATTTTTAACAATTTCTCCCACGTCCCGCAGCGTTTTTAAAAAGTCCCAATTTTTGGAAAGAATGCACGACAAGCTAGGGTATACAGTTTTCGGCTGCCATGTGGCTATTTCACCAGGATATGAGTTTTATCAATGGTGTCCCGCTTTACCAATGTTAAAATCTGGTCACCTTACTATAGGATGGAATAGAACTGTTCCTTAGTGTTTCTGAGACTTTAAATCTTTCAGGGAGAAGACAACCTGATCTTTCTGGTGGGTTCATACTGCTAACCTGGTGGTCCTCATTCCAAAACATAACCTACTCCACTACCAGGGCTCCTTTGTCCTCCCACCTTCACCCCTAAAGGAGAGCCTTCAGTGAAATTGCACCCTGAAATTCTTGCTGTTTGCTTCTGCAGCGCTGCAAGTAGACCTCAGGGGTGCTCTGATCTCAAGCAGGCAAACAGCACCCAGCGACTTGGCCGACCCATAGAAAAGAAGGGTGTAGTCAATCAGCAAGGAAGAGGGAGCTAGAAAGTTCTGGGGGCTTGCATAGGCCAACTTTGCTCCCAAGTGAAGATAAGCTCAAAGACGCATGCAAGGAAGAAGCACTCAGAACTATCCTCGCCTACTGAGTGAGAGAAGATTGACTGAGAAGGAGACAGGGTTCTTACCAGGAGGTAGGAAGATTCCACAAGTACAAAGAATTGTGTACACACTCGTGTGTGTGTGTGTGTTAAATATATATACAGTATCATCGGTGTGCTGTACATGTAACATGGTTGAATGGGCAGGAGTATGCGTTCTGTATATATTTTCACCAAAGACTATAGCTACACAACACATCAATAGATATTCAATGATAAAAACATGGAAACATACATATGGATCTGCTCCGCCATGAAGATTGAAGCCTAGAAGACCCAGACCCCACAAGGTGGCCTGCTCTGTCACATCAGATCACTGTAAGTCACAATGACTCACTGCACTGAACAAAAATAACACGTAGGACACAAAACATTTTATGCTCCGCCATCAGAATGGGTGACAGTAGTAGCAATGGCGGAATAAGAAGAGCATGATGTGTGTTACTGAACTGTACACGCAAAAAATGTTGAAATACCAACTGTTTTGTGTCCTTAAAAATTGCAAACTACAGACCGAGGAGGCACCAAGCAAACTCGGCAGGAGTCACGGAAGCTTCAGGAGGATACGGAGAGGCAAAACTGACAGATTCAAGAATGCCTGAGGGCGACAAAGACTACCTGGGCCTCCGAGTGACTTCTAAAGTATTTTATTTTTCTTTGTTCAGGTAAAAAGTCTTTTTTAGATCCTATAGCCTTGACACGGAATGAAGAATGAAGCTCCCCACCCCACCCTCCACCACCAAAATGGCATAGTTGAAAAACAGAACAAAATGAAACATGACAGAAATCTTCGGTGTGTTTGTTTGTTTTTATCTAACTGTGCTTCACTTCCCTATCATAGAAGAATCATAGCATCAAAGACACTCCACTGACTTCCACTAGCTACGAAAATCCTGGTTGCGGCAAAGGATTGACACTACAACCAAACCAACTTAGCCTCACCCTTCGGTTGTATTAGTGATAAGTTTTCAGTAATCGGATTTTACTTCCAATGAGCCTGCTACCCTTAAGAGAGAGTCCGCTGCTGGTCAGGATGTGAGGGAAAATTTGGGGTGGCTGGCTCTCCTCCTCCTCCTGCCATGTGCTCTCTGGGATTGATGGGACTGAGGGTCAAAGTCACTGGTCCTTTAGGCTTTCCAAGTGCAACCACAGACCACCTGATGACTCCCAGTGGCTACAGCCAGGGGGTATTTACTGAACATTTTGCTAGTATGTTACCAATGGACTTGGCAGTGCTGCTTGCAGACATGTAAGCTTTCTTGCCACAATTCTGTTGTCCACTACCCACGGGTCTCCTCCCAAGACTCTGACCTGGTAGCTGAGGTGATGTACTCCCCTGAATGTAAAACCGAGATCTCATCAAGGAGAACACATAGTGTATACTTATGTCTTTGGCCCAAATCACACTTGGCCTGCGTGTGAGGCAGGAGGCAGTCCCCTCCCTCCTCGCAGAGTGTTATACCTGGCTTTACAGGTGGACAGGAACAGAGAGGAGCACGGCCTAGCTCTAGTAGCTGGGGAAAGTCCAGGTCAACTCTGACTCTTGGTGACGGTGCTCCATGGGGTCATTGATGGCAGATTTGGGGGGGAATCAATTGCTGGGGCTTTTTTCTGTGGAGCCTCTGGGTGACCCCTTCACTTCCAACTTTTCAGCTCTCTGAACAGATTGACCAATTATACCATTCAAGGACTTTTCTGTTAGCATAAATCCAGGAAAAAAATGGCCCAGAAAGGCTGCTATAATGCACACCAGGAAACCCCGGTTCACACCAGGAAAGACCTGGGCTTATGGGAGTCTTTAAGGCTGGGAAGTGGAACTTATCTGTGTTTGCAGTTCGAACGAGGTGTTTCATGCAAAGCAAGGGTTCAATCCCTTCTAGTCAAGGGCCATCAAGGCCAGGGTGTGGTAAGTAGGCACATGTCAACCTTGACTATTGGGTACTCCATCCCTTTCAGGGACTTTGGATTTGAAAAGTCTTTGATTCTGTGGAAGGCAAGAAGGGGCTATGGGGTTGAGGGAGAGACAGATGCCAGCCACACTTTGTAACAGAATCTTTGATGTGGAGAAAATGTGAAATTTCTCACTATGGGTTTGTGAGTAAGCACACTTTAGCCTGTCCTTAGCTTCCTTGTGAGATAATTTTACACAGAAGGCTGCCCTTCCCTGAGTTGTAGGTCTGGGTTGACTAGAGAAACAAATTCATAGACACTCATATGTGGATAAGAGAGAACTTTATAACAAAGAGCAATTGTGTGTTAAGAAAACATCCCAGCCCGGTCTAGATCAAGTCTACAAGTTCTGTATTACCCCATATGTTGATACTGGTGCATAAAGTCTTCTTTAGACTCACGCAGCCATGCAGTGATGCTGAATGCAAGATTACAGGTCAGTGGGTGGAAAGTCTTGTGGATCCAGTGGTGGTAGAAGCATCTCAGCACTGGTGTGGGTCTCCATGTGCCTCCTCCAGCTCGAGGGCTCTGGCTCCATCAGGGTAGTTTCATGTGGCTTGTCAACAGGAATGTGTCTCAGGGAGAGTTTGTGTGTCCTGGCTCCAGAGAGCTATTTATCTCCTTAGCACCTCAAATTAGGTCATCAAGCTGGGACCTGATTGACAGGCTAAACTCCGCCCCTTCACTCTTAAATCTCAAGTTGAAATCAGATTATGTATGTAACTACCACACTGAGTTTGCAGGCCGGGCAAGGTGCTGAGAGCTACTTCAGGGCTGTGGTCTTGCCAGCCAGAGAGAATGGGGCCTGTGGCGGCAGAGAGCAGGGTGACGTCAGCATCTGGAGAACCCCTGGGGAAGAAGGTTTGTTTCAGGACAGTGGCCCACAAGCCTGAGAGGGGCAGGCCCATCACAGGACGTGGGTGGAAATTGTGAGAATCGTAGGCTCCCGGTTTGTCATCCCAGCTAAGGAGGCTTCCAGCCACCACCACCCCCTTCCTTGTTAAAACAGAGGCAGGGAGTTGGGCGTCAAGTGTTGGGAGACTGACCACGTCCCTTCAACAGCTCCGTGTCCTCAGGAAGGTGGCCTCCCCTCACCAGCCCCTGCTTCCCTGTCAGAACAGACTGCACTATAGTTCACTGAGGGCCTGGGGTCCCTTCTAGTTCTAAAGCTCTCAGAGCTGTGAGCCCACTGCTCAGGAAGCCAGAGCTCCACCACCCGGTCTCAGAGAAGCAAGGCAGTGTGGGCCAGGAGGCATATGGCCCAGCGGCCACAAAGCTTCCTCCTAACTCAACATTTCTGGGATGCCCTTGACGGGGATTACAAACACACGGTTCAGAGCCATTCCAAGCCGCTCTTCCGACTTCCCACTTCCCTTCACTCCTGACCTGACTCTGGTGCCATTGCTTCCTCCCTTCTTCCTGGTCTCCGTGCTCCTCAGCACAGGGGAACGAGCCTCTAGGCCTCAGCCCTGGACCACAGCACCCTAGCCCATCTCCCAAGGTGGGGGTGGCAAGAACAGAATCATCTGTGGGGTGTCCAGTAAGGGGATACGAGGACACGCCGACATTGCTTCCTGCCCTGCAGCCATCCAGCACCCTCTGCCCTGCCTTGGCTCGCTCCATTCTCACTGGTCTCCACCGCGGCCGTGGCACCCGCCTCTGCCCTGTGCTGAGCGTCTTGGGCGCAGCGAGGGGCCCTGGCTGTCCCCCCTCAGGCCAGCCGTGCTGAGTGAGGGCCAGGCCTCCGCTGAGCGTCCAGTCGGGCTCTGGCTTGAGAGAACTGAAGTCTGGTG
This sequence comes from Echinops telfairi, assembly GCF_000313985.2. Taxonomy (NCBI): domain Eukaryota; kingdom Metazoa; phylum Chordata; class Mammalia; order Afrosoricida; family Tenrecidae; genus Echinops; species Echinops telfairi. The sequence goes on from NW_022111368.1 coordinate 18,677,410, forward strand.
GGGACTCTGCTCTAAAGGCCCTGCGAATCCACAGAGGAATTTATGCAAGCACGCAGATACACACCCACAAAGACACACACACACACACACACACACACACACACACACACACACACACACAGA
>NW_022111368.1:18677674-18684840 GCF_000313985.2 Echinops telfairi
GCAGGCTTATTCTGAAGTCTTTATGACCTCTAGCGGCAGAAGAAGGACTTGGCTGTTTTTCAGATCACTGATTTCATGTTTGAAATCATCATTGCCCCTGAATATCTCTGTCGTTCCCCTCAAGGCCCCATTCCCACTGGCGAGGGTGGGGCCTGCTCCCCGCGCCGCCCCTCCTCTTTCCCCCTGTGTCTCACCAACACCTCTGCAGCTGCTTCAGATGCCAGCTTTCCTGACCCCACCCCTGTGCCCTCTAGTCACAGAGCCTTGTGGGACATGGCGCCACCCGGACAGCTCCCACCCCCAGAAGTGCCGCTGACTCGTCTGACCTGAGCTGGTGGGAGACAACTGAGCATCGTCATCCCTTTACTATGAATATTCATTTGTTTTGTGCAGGTCGATTAGCATTTTTGAATGGGAGGTACTGCCTCCAGCTCTCTTGGAGTTAGTGGGTCACTAGGGAGTTTGGGGGGCATGAGGGTGGTATGGACCACCCTGGATTACTCTGTCACAGAGGGTGACAGCAAGATCACAATTATTGTGCAGTGTTTCAGGAGAAATTCATTGCAGTGTAAGAGGGTACGGAGTTAGGATGCTAACTGCCCCATTGGAGAAAGATGAGGTATCTTGGTCCCCAAAGATTTATACTCTCAGAAACCCCCAGGGGCCATCCTTCTCTGTCTTATAGGTGTTTTTTTTTTTAATGTGCTCAGGTCAGTGCTGTCGTTATTACCTGATGACAGTGGCTTCCAATCACATGGAAACTTTTTCTCTTCATGTGCTCTAAGCGCACATTATTATTTTCATTGCTGATAGTGTTTATATAATTGTTAATTTTTCTGATGTTTTAGCAACAAAATTGTGCTAATTAGTACTTATGAATTTATATCAAATAACATTTGGGAATTAAGTAGTAATTAAAGGAAAGGAGAAAAAAAACCCTATGCTTAGTTATTAAAAATGTTGTAATCTTATGTCATTCAATGTAGAAAGATCCCACAAAACTATTTTCTGTTCTTAAACTAAGTGCCATTGAGTTGATCCCAATTCAAAGTGAATCTATAGGACAATGTAGAACTGTTCTTGTGGGTTTCTGAGTGTGGTGGTTACATAATCTCTCTGTCAACTTGCGAAGGGGTGGAGTTTAGCCTGTCAATCAGGTTGCAACTTGATGACCTCATTTGGAGGCTCTATGGAGATATATAGCTCGCTGGAGGCGGTACACACAGAGACTCTCTCTGCTTCATGTTCCTGCTGACAAGACACACGGAGCTGTGCTGATAGATCCACAGTCCTGGAGCTGGAGGAGTCACATAGAGACCTATGCCAGTGCTAAGATGCTTCCACAACCACTGGATCCACAAGACTTTCCACCCACTGACCTGTAATCTTCCTGCACTCAGCATCATTGCATCTGTTTCATGAGGAATTTACAGACTGGCGTTGGACATATGGGCTAAAATTGGACTTATGGACTTGATCTGGACTGGGCTGGGATGTTTTCTTAATATACAATTACTCTTCATATAAAGATCTTTCTTATACACATATGAGTGTCTATGAATGTTTCTCTGGTCTATCCAGATTAACACACCGAGACTGTAAATGTTTATGGAACAGAAAGCCTCATCTCTCTCCCTGGGAGCATCTGCTGGGTTTGAACTGCTGACCTTGCCATTAGCAGGCCAACTTGTAACCCAGTATGCTGTCAGGGTCCCAAATATATGCTGTTATCATCCAGATAGGCTGAACATTAGTACATGTAAGTAAGGTACAACTTTAATCATCACATATCGTGCTTTGATTAGGATGGATAATAAATATTACTTAGGGTTTCTGGATGCTCTGGCCTCAGATCCTTGGCTGGGTAACATCACGCCAATCTTCTTGATGCCACTGCTTGAGGTTCAGTGTCATGAGAGGTGTAGGCACTCTATTTCCTTTCTAAAATCTCAAAGTTCTGAATTTCGAAACACAACAGGATCTTGTCACGTAAGTAAGAGATGGCTCCCTGTAGTCTGAACACTGTTAGGTTTCCACCCCAATCCCATCTCTCCCTGCCTCATTGATCTCTTTGGGGGGTTCTTGGCTGACTTGGGTAAAGACTTCATGACTTCAGACCAGGGTGGATCCAAAAGATTAGCAGAAAGTTGAAACCAACAGTGACCTCTCTCTTCATACATGGGAGAGAAGCTCTCTCTTTCTCTCCTCCACGACTGGATGTGGGTGGGAAAGCACATGGCCCTCCTTGCCCCTGGAAGCCAACCTGAACCAAGAAAGGAACCAGGCTTTGGGCAAAGATCACACTGAGGATAGTAGTGATCCCTGGAGTCAACAGCCAAGTCCCTCCGCTGCTAACCAAAAGGTTGACAGTTCAAGTCACCCAGAAACACCACGGAAGACAGGCCAGGCCATAGACCATTAGCAAGTCAGCCACTGACAGCTCTCTGGAACCCAGTTCTCCTCTGTACCCACAGGGCCACCTGGAGTCACAGTTACTTCAACCACAACTCACCACAGAGTCAAATGGAGGGTGGCAGAGTGGACAGACAGACAGAGAGAAAGAGCCCAGATCCTGATGCGGTCTTGCAGCCAGGAATCTTGCCAGGCTGGAGCTATCCTGTTACACAGGACAGCAAACATTCTTATTGTTTAAAGCAGCTGAGTCCGTCTTTTCAATTATCTTTAAAAATGCAGATCTTATCATTGCATTCACAGCTTGGAATGATTTTTTTCATGGTGTTCTGAATTGAACTCGGAGCCTTCAAAGTTTGTGTGACAAAGTCCAGAGTCCTGTGCATGTGAATGAGGAGATCTCGTGGCACCTGGGATTATGTGTTGGGCTGCTAAATGAAAGGTCAGCTGTTCAAACCCAGCAGCGGCTCCACAGGAGAAAAATGAGGTTCTCTGCTCCTGTAAAGATTTAGAGCCTCAGAAACCCACAGGGGCAGCTTAACTGTCCTCTAAAAGTGCCTGAGAGTTGGAATCAATTTGGTGACAACGAGGGTTGTTTTGGATACACCTGGATGTAATTCTATCTGGGAATAATGTTCTTTGTGATATTAACAAGGCAGGACTGGTGTAGGAACCCACTGCCATCCAGTCCATTAGAACTCATAGCTTAGCAACCTGACAGGACGGAGTCGAACTGCCCCTGAGGGTTTCTGAGACTGTAGCTCTTTACAGGAACAGAGAGTCTCAGCCCTCTTTGGAGGGACTAGGGGTTTGAACTCCCAACCGTGCAGTTAGCCATGTGTCTCAGTTATCTAGTGCTGTTATAATAGAAATACAGCAAGTGGGTGGCTTTAAGGGACAGCCATTTTCTTGCTTTGTGGGGTCTAGAAGTCTGGATTCATCCTGCTAGTTTCAGGGGAAGGCTCTTCCTGGGGGAGGTCCTTGTCTCTTTTCCGTTTCTATTCCTATTGCTCTTAGTGATCATGTGACACGTCTTCCTTTTCGTGGATGCATCTTGCTTACTTCCTTATTCAATCACAAAAACGATTAAGGTGCACTCCTATGACCTAGTCGTGCAGCAGGTGGGGTAGTCCGTAGGCTTTCGGGATGGCGTGCTCTCTATTCTCTTAACTCAGGGCAGAGACGGTCTTCCCTGCCTAGCTCTGCATCCTCACTCACTCAGACTGGCCTCCAGCAGCACCAGGGCATCTTTTTTCTGGTTGCCCATATGTTTCCCCAGAGCTTCCCTCCACCAGGCCTTTGAAAAATCGATTCTCTGCCTGGAAAGTAGGGCTTCTATGGTCTATCCAGTGCATTGTCTGGCCTCCAGAAGTTACAGCATTACCTTCTCTGAGCACGTCTTCCCACTGCCCAGGGAGCAGGAGAGCAGAGAGGACTGAGAACACAGGATACGAGTAGGAGGTGGAGGCACTGCCAGGAATGAAGGAGCCATGAGAGATGAGAGAAAACGAAAGAAAGTAGATTCTGGTGAGAGGAGTTGAGGGCCCAAACCAACTCTCATTGAAGCCATTTTCACCCTTGTGTGCTTTTACATTTCTAAATTCTTTTAGGTTAGTCAGATTTTTGTTTGTTTGTTTCTTGCCACCAAAAAGCATTTCAAAAAGTCTTCATCATGCTTCACCGTGGACTGGTAGCTTCTTAAGAGCAGGAAAATGCACCGCCCTTAACTAGAGCCCAACTCACAGAGACCCTGTGTAGGGCTTCCCAAGCTGTAATCCTCGAGGAGAGCACACAGCCTCCTCTTTCTCCCATGGAGGGAGTCAGTGGATTTGAACTATTGGCCTTGCAGTTATCAGCCCAACAATTACCTGACAGTGCTACTGCCGCTACATTTGAGAGCAAGGACCATAAGACATTTGCTTTTCCATTTCTTATCTTAGCACAGTTCCTGTCTTAGCCAAGTTCCTGATACCCAGAAAGTGTTTGTAAGAGTTTTATTTTGGTCTAAGTAACAAGTTTCTCACTTTTGCAATTTTGGGTTTGTACATATATTTCAAAATTTCTATCAGCATTTTTAGTTTGAAAAATATTGATTCCAGAAGGATAGATGAGATCTTACAGTTCCAGATGTGTGAAAGTATTTTCCTCATGCTAATTCTAGCCAAGCACAGAGCTTGTTCTTTCAAGGCTAAAAGCAAGGAGATAAGCAGTGTGTTCTATTTAAAGGGCATTGAGGGCTTAGAACATAACTATTCAAATCACACACACTTTATAAAAATGCTCATTTTTAATGAAAAGTAGATTCTTCCAGTGATCTCGTTATTTTTCAGTAGAATCAGAGGACTGGGCTCTATTAAGAGCATTTGTTTCATTCTCAAGTAGGCTTAATTGCCACCCTAGGGAGCAAGTCCTAGAGTGATGGTTACACAGATGGGGCTCTGCTTGCCCAGCATCCTGCCCAGTTTTGGAAGTCCTGACCCAGGAAAGTGAGGTCAAAGGTCCTTTGGAGCAGTGTTTACGCCTGGGAGGGGCTCCTGCTCAGAGAAGCAGCTCTTTGACTTGCCCTCCCATTCTCCTTCCCTCACCTTTTAGAGCAAATCATGCAGCACATAGAGCTGCTAGCTCCACCACCATTGCTTTGGAAACCACAGAGAGAGGCAAGGCATCAAACTATTCCAAGTGCTCTTATTTGGGGCAACATTAAGCCAGTTGCCATTGAGTCGCTCTGAGACATGGCAAACCCAAGTGTATCAGAGTAGAATTGGGCACCATGGGGATTTCAGTAGCTGATTTTTTTTTTCTTCGCAGAAATTGGCCACCAGGTCTTTATTTCAGGCACTTCTGGGTAAATTGAAGCTTTTGTCCTTTGGTTAGCAACCACATACCTTCACCATTTATTCCACATACGGACTCTTTGGCAACATTATAAAACAGTTTTTTTCTAGCTTAGTGGCTCTGAAGTCTAATTTCCTGCAGTACTCCCTCCCTAGGTGTGGCAGTTGCATAATCTCCTGTCAACTTGAGCAAAGGGGTGGGGTCTAACCTGTCAATCAGGTCATAGCCAATGAGGCCTCTGTGTGGCCATGGCCTTCTCCTGAGGATTCTAGGAACTCAGGGCTTCCTCCCTGGAGGCGGTATACACAGTCTCTCTGTTTCTTCTTCCTGCTGAGAAGCCACAGGGAGCTATGCTGATGGAGCCATGGCCCTAGAGCTGGAGGAGCCATGTGGAGACCTATGCCAGCACTGAGATGCTTCCACCACCACTGGATCCACAAGACTTTCCATTACTGACCTGTGATCTTCCTGCATTGAGCGTCATTGCATATGTTGCCTGAGGCTGAAGAGGAATTTATGAACTGGTATTGGACATATGGGCTAATATAGGACTTAGGGACTTGAACTGGACTGGACTGGGATGTTTTCTCAATCTACAATTGCTCTTTGAGTGTCTATGAATTTGATTCTCTAGTCTGCCCGGACCAACATACTATGTAAACCATGTCTTTCTCATTGTTACAGGTGTTGGGTGTCATCAAGTCCCTGTGACTCGCAGCGACTCTATGAACAACAGAGTGAAACACTGCCCAGGCATGCCGAATTCTCGATATTCTTGTTATGCTCACCGGGCGCAGTTCGACCCTCTCCTACAGAGTCACTGTGAGCAGGCATCGACTTGATGGCAATGAGTGATTTTTGACTTTTGAGCCATCAGAGGAGAGGGCACACGACTGGTAGACCAGATAGTACTGTGGAGAATCCCTGTGTCATGCAGATCTTTTGAAACAATCACTCTCATTCTTCTGGTTCGAATAGCAGAAACCCAGGTCAAGAAAAAGAGAAAATATATTGGGCTTATTTCGTTGAAAATGATTCTGATTTTACACATGGATCAATCGTGGCGATAGACGGAAACTTGAAGCTCACGTTTGGCAACTGAGTGAGCTCTCTGTAAAGGACCCTCTCTTTCCTTCTGTTGCTGTTGTTACGAGAGCCATTGAGTTGATCTGGCTCCTAGCAACCCCGAGTGACAATAGGATCTTGGGGTGTCTTTTGTTGTCATTTGGATGGAAGCCGATGGCCAGGTCTTCCTCCTGCTCCACACCTCCTGGGCTTCTTAAAAGTAATCTAGACTGAAAGAAATATTCCCCCTTCCAGATTCTCAGACCCTACCTGTTCTCAGACCCTACCTGTCATGGTTCTCCCTTGCATAGCAAAGTCCACATTCTTGCATGTGTTCCTTTCCTGATTGGTCCTAATCTGGTTCCCTTTCCTTAACCAATCTCCTTTTTTCCAGACTTGCAACAAGTCCCTCTATCCCAGTCAACACAGACTCCTGGTCAACCTACCGACATTCTTGGCTCATCCTCTCATCAATCTGAGAGGGCACCCACATTGCACCGGACTCTGCTTTATTTCCAAAGACCTGGAGTTTCAGAGAAATAGAAGCAACCACGGGCTTGTTCCACCACTTGTCTGTCATTTTGTTATGTTGTGGTGGCTGTGACGCTGGGAGGTATGTCACCTGTGTCTCAAATAGCTGCAGGGTCACTCAATGTGACAATGTTTCTGTGGGGTTAAGGGTAAGAGGGAACCCCACAAAACATCACAGGTTTGGTAGGCGCAATTGTGCAGCGATAATAAGTAGAGATTATAGTAAACTCATAGAGAGCATGAGAGTTAAAGGATAGAGTCAAGTAATGGAGTCAGACGCAATTCATGGTAGCATAGCTCACCTCAGCCCGGCTTGATGGTCC
>NW_022111368.1:18685171-18696688 GCF_000313985.2 Echinops telfairi
GGGGTGAATGTGCAATAGTAAGAGGAGGGAATAGGGAGGCATGTGTGGCAAGATAGTAGGCTAAGCTTAGTCATCTTAGAGTGGTCCCAGGCTTGTCTATGGGCACTGCTTTGAGGGAACAATAACAGAAAGGAATGGGCTTTATTTAGGGTGAGTCAGACTAATAGTCTAGCCACTAAAGATGACTGATGTTAAGGAGAATAACCTCTGACTTACTTTCGCTGTCTAAAGAACAGTCACGCTAAAGCAGCTAAGTTTGGTACATATTCTGGGGAGACAACTTAAGAGAAATCCTTCTGTTCCCCACACGTTTCAGTAGAGCTTCCAGACAAGACTCGAAAATAAAGAAGGGGTGGGCTGTTCACTTTGGAGAAACTGGCCTCTGAAAACCTTATGACTAGTAGAGGAACACTGTCAGATACTGAAACCCCCATGAATATCAGCAGAACAGTGTCAGCGATAGTGCCAGAAGATGAGCCACTCCAGCTAGGAGACACTCAAAATATGACCCAGGAAGAGTTGCCTTCTTAAAGTAGAATCAACCATTTAAGTGATGAGAATGGAGTAAAGCCCATGGGAGTGAAGCATTAGGGACCTTCATTTGCTGATGGGCCACAACAACTCAAAACGAGAAGAAACAGCTGCAAGCACCAATGAATAATTGGAACTTGGAGTGTACAAGGTAGGAATTATAAAAAATTAAATGGAATTCCTAAAGATCAACATTCTAGTCATTGTTGAGCTGAAATGGTCATTTTGAATCAGGCAGTCATACGGAATACTAGGCTGGGTATGACAATCAGGAAGAATGGCAACACATTAATCATCAAAGGACATTTCAAGATGGATCTTGAAGTTCAATGCTGTCTGCGAGAGGCTATCTAGCCACACACAAGAAGATCAGTCAATACAACTATTATTCAAGCATATGCACCATTCACTAAAGCTGGGGATGAAGAAACTGAAGAATTTTACCAATGACTACAGTCCAAAATTGATCGAACATGCATTGATAATTATTGGTAATTGGAATGCCAAATTTGGAAACAAAGAGGAAGGAACAGTAGTTGGGAAAGTTGGTCTTGGTGATAGAAGCGAAGCCGGAGAGTGTTTTGTAAGATCAGTGATGTCTGTAGCACAAATGCCGTTTTCTTCAACACCAAAGGCAACTGCACATGGACTTCTCCAGATGGAATCCACAGAAATCCAGCTGATCACAGCGGTGGGAAGACAAACAGAAAAGCTCAACGTCAGCAGCTAAATTGAGGTCTTTGGGGACAAGGGAACAGACCATCAATTGCTCATATGTAAATTCAGGGTGAAGCCGAAGGAAGTTCAAACAAGTCCACGGGAGCCAAAATATGACCGTGGGTATCATTGTGAGGTGCTCTCAAGTTGGCGTCAAATCATTGTAACTCTGTGAACAGCAGAAGGAAATGCTGTCTGGTCCTGCTTCATCCTCAACATTGTGCTTACATTTGAGTCCACTGCTGCCCCCGCTGTGTCGATCTTGCTTGTCTACGGTCTTCCTCTTCTGCCCCTCTGCTTCCCCAAGCCTGATGTCTTTTTCCAAGGACTGGTTTCTCCTGAGAATATGTCCAAAGTATGTGAGAAATTGTCTCACCATCTTTGCTTCTAAGGAGCAAACTGGCTGTACACAGTGGCTGCAACAATGGGCTCAAACATAAGAACAATTTTGAGGCTGGAGTAGGATGGGGCGGAGTTTTGTTCTGTCTTACACAGGGTTGTTATGAGGCCGAGCCAACTCAATGGCCCTGGAGAGCAACCTCAATGGGCTTGTTTCTTCCTTCAAAGGGCTCTTCCTTGAAGGGTTCAGAGGGGAGTGTGGGGATGGGGGAATGAAGAGGAAACTCTCCTTTCTCACAGAGTTGGCCATCAGGGGACAGGATCTGGGTGGCCTGGGAGAGAGAGTGAGAGCCTAGAGCCTGGGCTGGGGGCTGGGGCCTGTCCTCTAATCTTGGCCATGAAAAGGCTGCCCAAGAGCTCCTCCGCCAAGAGCAGTCCACGCAGCTGTGCATCAGGGTCACCTCTGATCGAGAACCAGTGCATGCGTGGTCAGATTTTTCCTTTCACACTAAATCTCTCTTCTCAGCTGCTTTCTTGTGAGTAGTTAGAAGATAAAATGGATAACATTACCATTGGTGATAAAATAAGTAGTGCTGTACGTGGTAGTGGGAGGGTTAAGCATTTGGCTGTTAACTGAAATGTCAGCCATTTGACCCCCTACCTCCTCCTTGGGAGCACGACGCAGCAGCTTACTACCATGAAGATTACAACTCTGGATCCCCTGTGGATAGCTGCACTCATCTTACAGGGTCTCAATGGGTCAAAATTGACTCTAAGACAGTGGTTCTCCACCTTCCGCATGCCGCGACCCTTTCATACAGTTCCTCATGTTGTGGTGGCCCTCCAACCATAACATTATTTTTGTTGCTACTTCATTCATTGTAGGTTTGCTATTGTTATGAATTGGCTGACCCCAAAGGGGTCACGACCCACAGGTTGAGAACCGCTGCTCTAGGACAACAGGTCAGCAGGTATACACTCACACCTCCAAATCACCCCATTCTGAGTTGGGTTGGGTCCCAGGCGTATCTTATCTTGGCTGCTTGGCATCTTGGACGTGAGAACGGTTAGTGACTGACTCAGACAGTGCACTTTTGTTCTTCAGCTTTATGTTTTCAAGCTGCTGAATCTCACTGGAAAGATTCATAAAGCAACAAGTCATCCTGTGAAGTTGGTGAGTGAGAATGAAGATTCAGTCAGGCAGCAAACAGTGAGCTCCTGAGATGGGGCATGCTGGAGGCCATGGGTGGTGCCAACCGTCAACACTTTCAGCGGCTATCTTCAAGTTCAGAGGTTTGCGTCTACCCAGAGGCCCGTGCCAGCATTTTTGCTAGGAGTGTAGATAGAGCAATGAGTGATGCAAGGTGCCTGCCCTCTGGGTACTGACTTTCAATCAGAGGATGCATGAGGAGGTGAAGAACAAAAGCAAATAAATTCAGGTAGTAATAAAGTGCTAGAAATACAGTAAGGCCAGGGAAGGGTTTACAATGGGCCAAGCCTAACAACTATGAGGATGGTGCAGGACCCACAGCACCATCAGAAGAAAGTCAACAGCGCCTAGCAACCAGGCGGCTCAGGAGGGGTTCTATCAGGCAGGGGCGTGGTTCCTTGCTAGAGGGGAGGGAGTGAAGGGAAGGCCCTCTGCGGAGGGGACATTGGAGCAGACATCTAAGTGAACTCTGGGAGCGTGCCATGCGCACGTGGATGGAAGAGGGATCTGGCGTGAGGCGGAGGGAGGGAATATTCAAGAAAGACAAGAAGTCCCATGTGACGAAGAGTGAGGCAGGAGGCAAGAGGTGAGTTTGGAATGGGGTTAGGAGCGGGATCTTGGTGGCTCCTGTGAGCTGCAGGGCGTTACCGGATGTCATTCTGAGTGATAGACAGTCACAAATGGTGGGGTCCACTACAGGGAGGAAGAGTGACAGCAGGGGCCCCCTGTGGAAGGCATCCTGTGGATTAGAACGCATAGTGTCCTGGGGACTAGACTGGGAGGGAGCAGGCTGGGGAGGGATGGTGAGACTGAGATCTCTTCTAAAGTGACAGTCATGGTGCATCAAGGCCTGGCAGGTCTGCCAGGTGCTCTGGATGCCACTGAGCAGTTTCTATTCCCTATGCCCTGTCCCCTGCTAGTTGTGAGAGAGCATTTGGTAAGTTAGAGCTAAGCCTTTCCCATGGAGAGCCTCCACGGCTCAGGGCAGACGGTGTGATCTTGCTGTGCTGAGGGTGCAGAAGGAGACGGAATGGAAACAAATGGTGCTGCACTCATCCCAGACCGATTCTCATCGCTGAAAGCCAGGAAGGGCACTTGCAATGCTCCCGGAGGACCATGATGTGCTAGACAAACGATTCACGAACTTGACTTCTAGTTTTCAGCTGATATTATGGTGACGTTAACTCAAAGATGGATGTCAGATGTTTGGACCGGGGCACCTTCTCAGTGCTCACATTGGGCCCTCTTTCCCACAGATAGGCCTCTGAGCACCAGCAGGGCTGGAGAAGGAAACCGAAGTGAGGAGAGAGGGCAGGAAAGGGGTTAGGTGCACACTGACTAGGTTGGGCTGGGGAAGTTGGCAAATGATTTTGCTCTTTTCTGAAATTGCGGTGCCAGAGCTGGTATAGAAGAGATCCCAGAATGGATGGAGTATGATGTGTGTTATTAGTTAGGGAGTTGGAACTTTGAGTCTGGAGCCCAGGATGGGGTCCCACAGAGAAGGCATTCATGCTATAAAACCACAGCAGGAGAAGAAATGTGGGGAGATGGAGTTTAGGAGCCAGCCCTGGGCTATCTAATGTTCAGCTATTACTGACTGCCACAGTGACCAGCTCTTTCATGCCCTGCCCTGACTCAGGATCTCTGCAGTCTCTATACGTGTCCCTTCCCTGGCTCCAGCTTCCTATTGCTGTGTGTGCCTCTGTGTTGGTCTCAGCTCAGAGGTTTTAAGCCCTGGCCACACACTAGCATCGCCTTTTTGTTGGGTGCCATCAATTTGGTTATGATTCAGAGCAACCCATGCACAACAGAACCAAACACTGCCTGGTCCAGTGCCATCCTTCCAATTGTCTGTTCGAGCCCCTGGTTGCTGCCACTGTGGGTCCATCTCATTGATGTCCTTCTTCTTCACTGACCCTCTACTTTACCGAGCAGGATGGTCTTCTCCAAGGATTAGTCCCTCCTGATAAGAGCCCTAAGATGTTGAAGAAACCACTGAAGATTTGGGTGCTACAGCAAAGTGTGGTGGAGAATGTCGATGGTACCCTGCTATCAAAAAGAATAGCGTCTGGGGTCTTAAAGGTTTGTCTTCAAATAAGCAGCTATCTTAGTGAGGCATCAATTAAGCCCACTTGGAAGAAGCACACGAGCAGGTGTGATCCAACGATGATAAATAATAAAATTCAAACCAGAAGGAGGGAATGGTATCAGAGCTTAAATTGTGAACACCAGATTTGCATAAGGCAATAAAAGACAGTGGGAGCCCAAAATCTGTTTATAGCATCCACACATGGATTAAGTCTCTGGTGAGTTCCCTCTGACCATAGTCAAGAGATATGAATAGCTTGGTATCAGACAGATATCAAATACTTTAAACTCAATTATGGCACATGTAATTAGGTTAAAATATGATACCTGATTATTTGATCTCCCTATTGACTAATTTTAATCTGTTTTAGTTTTTAATATTTCTTGATTTTTTTCTCAATTAAGGTTTTCTCCTCTGGTTTATTTTGATATTGTTTTGTTTGGATGTTTTCCAGTATATGAAATCCAAGATAGGAAATCTATAGAGATAGTAAATGGATTAATGGCTTACTAAGGACATGGGAAGAGAGCTTGGAAGGCAATGGGGAACTAAGAATGAGTACAAGAAGGAAGGACATGTTCTAGAACTGATTGTCATGATGACTATACAACTCTTTACTACGAAAGAACCAGAGAAGTGTATGATATGTGAATTATATGTCAATAAAACTATTCTTTTTAAAAGTACATGCAACGAAATCTTTCCATCCTTGCCTCTAAGGAGCATTCTGGCTGTACTTCTTCCAAGACAGATTTGTTTGCTCTTCTGGAAGTTCATGGTGCTTTCAATAATCTTTGCCGGCATCATAATTCAAATGCATCAATTCTTCTCCAGTTTTTCTTACTCCATGTCCAACTTTCATATGCATGTGAGGCAATTGAACTATCATAGCTTGGGTCAGGCATACCTTCAAAATGATATCTCTGTTCTTCAAAGCTTCAAAGAGGTCTTGAGCAAACTCAAAAAACTTATATTGGTCTGGGCCCACCCAGACAAACTGAAGCACAATCTCTGGGTTGAGACTTCAGCATCTGGATATTTTCAAAGGGAGAGTCTGTTGCAGAGTTGAGGTTGGGAACACCGCACCAGCTGTCACAGAGAACTCCATTCTACTCCATGGGTGTGAATGTCTGTGTGTATTTTGGCTTGCCCAGTGGCCTGCTCCACTCTGGGCAAGAAGAGGATCTTGCATGGAGTTAGAGCCCAGATTCTACTGGTTTTCCATGAACACTAGGCTGAGAGAGAAAGAGAGAGAGAGGCCAGACAAGAAAATGTCTTTGAAAATGTCTCCTATTTTTATGAAGAATGTAGTGGGTTACAAACTGGGCTCCTGACTGCACGGTCAGCAGTTCAAAACTACCATGTATTCCATGAGGAAAAGATGAGGCTATTTGTTCCCTTAAACATTTATAGTCTTGGAAACCCAATAGAGGCTTGCCGTGAGTCAGAATCAACTTGATGACAGTAGGTATACACACAGGGCACGACTATCATTTCATGGAACAAGATGCAAACAAAGCAGATGAAACACAAGGCCCGTTTGGTCTCATCTCTTTCCTTCTCCTCTGAAGTAACCACTTGATCAGCCCATTGGATATAATTTCATTTTTTTCTATGCATTTAAAAACACTTATGTGCATGTGTATTGCATTTTGGATGTGTATTTTCAAAAAGGGTATTATGCTTTATCCAAAATGGTAACTACTAACTTGTGTGGCTGAAGCAGCCCTGGTGGTGCTGTCTGTTAAGAGTAAGACTGCTGACTGAAAGGTTATTGGTTCAAAACCACCAGCTACTCTGTGAGGGAAAGATGAGGCTATTGGAGACTGATAGCCTCAGGGGGAAAAACAAAATAACAAAGAAACCCACAAACAAAGCTCTATTTATATACTATGAAAACAAAACTCTTATCTATGTATGATGGCTATGTTTGTTTTGGTAACTTCTGTAGCTAAGCTTAAATGAATTAAAACTGAAAAACGTTACACAGGCAGGTCCTCAGTCACACCAGCAGTGTTCTTTCCAGTGTTCAGCAGCCCGTCGTGTGACTGGAGGCTGTCACGAAACAGCTCAGAGAGGGACCTGTCCACCGTCACAGAAGTTCCACCGGACAGCTCTGAGACATAGCATCCTCTTAGCTAACGGGCACCGCCCACAGGCTGAATGTCAAGGAGCTTTCTTTCCTTTCTTCAGTGTTCAGTTAAGGGAGAGGAACGCTTCAGTGAGCATATCTTTCATGGGAAAAGTAGGTCAGTCACAGCCAACAGTTCCTCCGAGAGGCAGAGATCAATTTCCTGAGAGTCTGAGGTGGCAGTGAGGTATCTAGGCCTCAAAGACGTCTCTGAAAACGGTTGTTTTGCCCAGGCTTTCTGTTTCATAGATTTCCCCTGGCTGCTTTTCTCACCCTCACACTGAGAAATAACAAAACCCAAACGCCCTCAAAATCTGGCGTTCTATTGATTCTGCCTCCAAGATGCCCTCTGCGGCTACGTCATCTTCTCCTGCAGTCCTGCTGCCCTGTCCATGGGACTGTGCATCTTTGTTGCTCTCTTCTCCGAGTGGTTTGGGGACCTGTTCCCAAGGGTGTCCTTTATCCTAAGGTTAGACAATTAATAGTCATGAAAGCGCCTCATCAAGAATGCATAATATCATGTATGTATTCCCACCTGCCAGTAGCCCTTAATGCTCCCTGGGTGGGGACACCCCGTTTGAACACTATTTGGCACCGCCCTAGTATTGTTGCAGGAGTTCCTGGATGAAGCAGGAATTGTTCTGGCCTCTGGGTATCGGAGCCCCTGGCTCTCACTTTACACTGACAGATGAAAGGCAGAGGGGAAATGAGAGGGGGAAGGTGCAGGTAAGGCCCGCTCAGTAGTGAATCTTTGCAATAAAGGTGCAGAGTTTTCTAAGGATGCACTGTTGGATTTTTCATGATGGTGCATTTTGTCTGTCCTTGTGTTTGTTCCTCTAGTCATGTGCTCATTCATTCAACAAATATATGTTGACTGCTTAGCTTGTGCCAGGTGCTGAGGCCACCACAGTGAACAGGACAATTGTACTGCTCTCCTCCAGGGACTTTGTGGTGTTGGAGACCCGATAAGCCACTAGGCGGAGACGCTGTGGGGGATTACCTGCCAGAGTCACACCACCCACTCAAGGCGGACTCAGGGCAACCTCACAGCTTACAGAGCAGAATGCTCCACCGGGTTCTCTTGGCTGGATTTTCTATAGAACAGAGCACCAAAGCTGTCTTCTGAGCACCAATGCTTTGTGCCACTCAGGGTGCCTGCGATGGTAGGGGAAGCATAACTTTCTCTAGGAGCATTTGGGAGGGACACTTAACCCAGAGTTGGGGTGCTCATAGTGCTTTTCTTGTGCCTCTGCTTCATGTATCAGGATGAACTTCTTGTTGATCTTGGGTGCCGTTGAGTCGGCTCTGACCTATAGCGACTTTACGGGCAACAGAATGAAACGCTACCTGGTCCCCTGTCCTCCTCACAGTCGTTCTTCTGTTTGAGGCCACTCTTGGAGCCACTCTGTGTCAAGAGCTTCCTATTTGCACTGCCCCTTGACTTTGCCAAGCGTGAGACCCATCTCCAGGGGCTGGTCTTTCTTGACAACATGTCCCGAGTAAGTGCGGCGATGTTTCTCCATCCTTGCCTCTAAGGAGCATTCTGGCTGTACTTCTTTTGGCAAACCACAGTACTTCCAATATTCTTCACCAGTACCCGAATTCAAATGAGTTCTTCTTTGGTTTTCCTTGTTCAACTTAAAATGAACTATAACTGTTCCCTCCCTCCCACCTACCCTGCCCCTATCTCTTTGTCCTGGGTACCACTTTTAGGATAAGGAATTTTAATTTTCTCTCTGGTTCTACTACCACCTCACTTTTGACCAGTAATAATGCACAATTCGGTGATCCCATTTTTTCTTAACTTAGCATTTGTTTCAGGTTCAATTAGATCTGGAACTCTTAACATGAGGTTAACGATGGAGTCAGTGACTATATATATATCAGTGGGTTGGATTCTAACTGCTTTGCATGTGCCTAAGTGCATTTCCTTGGGAAGATGATCCTTAGTTTTCAATCAGATTATTGAAGGTTCAGGACTTTAGGGAGATGAAGGAGCAGAGGTTTAGATACCTGAGATGTTCAGGAACAAGGGGCTCAGTTATTCAGTGTTTGTTTACCACTATCCTGGCTCATACTGATCCTAGGTAAGAGAGGAGAACAGCTTCATAGGGTTTCCTAGACTGTAGCCTTTAAGTAACACATCCTCTAGGAAGTTGTCAAGGGTTTCCTCGTGCTTGGATCCACAACCACTGTTCCTGGAAGCATCAGTTAAGAGATCAAACAACACATTGCACTGGGTAAATCTGCTGCAAAAGACCTCTTTAAAATGTTGAAAAGCAAGGGTGCTACTTTGATAACTAAGGTGCACCTGACACCAGCCATGGCATTTACAGTTTTCTCACATGCATGTGAAAGTTGGACATCGAAGAAGGAAGTACAATAGTTAGGTTTATTATGCCAACCTGGCCAATAGGAACATGTGGGATTAATCAGGTCACAGTTTGGAGGGCAAAGAGATAAATGGCTCAGTAAGGCTTGCTCCCCTCTCTTTTGCTCTCTGGTGATCAGAGCATGATGGAGCATTTGTGCTGCTGCTGTCCCTAGTCCCTTCCCTCAACCTGTGAACTACCCCACCTTTTGGGCAAGCCAGCCTGGGGATCATGTTGCTAGAGCTTGAGGCTCCTTTGAGACCTGCCTCACCACGCTGCTGGGGCATACATTGCTTAAGCTTGAGGCTGGTGGATCCTGTCGCCTTGCATTGCTTACGCTCCACATCCCATCCAGGCCTGCCTCACTAAGCTCCCAAGCTACTGACTGTTGGTGACCCGCCCTGCTGCTTGCTGCCTGTGGGCAGACTCTGCTTGCCTTGCCCCAGGGAGGACTCTGCTGTCTGTTTCTTTGACCTTGGACCCAGCAGCCCCATGAGTTGAAGGACTTCCAGTATATTAACTGTTCCAGGGAAGTGAGTTGAACTGAATCCTCTGTACTGCTGTGTGGACCAATTAGCTGTTATGTTTCTTCTCGCTGTATAAGGCAAATAAAGAGAATTATATATATATAATAAGTGTTCTGGTTTTGTTTCTCTGGAGAACCCTGCCTAACACAGGAAGATTGAAGAAAAATTAATATGTCTGATTTGTGGTGCTGGTGAAGAATATTGAAAGTACCATTGACTACCAAAAGAACAAACAAATCTGTCTTGGGAGAAGTACAGCCAGAATGCAAGGATGGCAAGAGTTCATCTCACATACTTTGGACATGTTGTCAGGAGAGACTACCTTCAGACAGTAAGGAAACTTCTGAGAATGAGTTTCCAGGCAGAGATTTTAATACAGAGTTGGGAATTCACTTGAAACTATAGCATGCCCACGAACTCCTGGTGAACAAGGAAGACCACTTTGGCAGGAAGGAGTCCTGGTGGAGCAGAGGGGTCATCTGCTGGCTGAAAGGTTGGTAGTTGCAACCCACCAGTGGCTCCATGGGAAAAAGATGGGCAGGCTGCTCCTGTGAACACAGCCGTCCAGGAAACCTGGTGCGACAGTCCCAGTCTGCCGTTACGTTGATGGGACAAAACACATAACCATGGAAGACCTGCTGAGTTGCAGAGCTCAGCCCAGTCTTGGCTGTCTCTGAACACAGGTCCTGGTTTGCTCTGTCCTCACGGCATGGTGAGCCCCCAGCCAACCCTGGCAAACTGTTCTTACAGGCTCAATAAACCCCACCCAAGCAAAGCGTTTGTTTAGTCCCTGAAGCCTGCTAGTTAATGACCAAGAATAGAAGTGACTTGGCTGGGCGGGAGGTGGAGGGACAGAGCAAGCAGCTCCGCTTGAAGAATGTCCTCTCGGAACGTGTTGACTGGCAGCTCTGGGCTGTCGCTGTGAGTGTGGGGGCGCCTGGGGGAGGGGATTTGTATACAGAAACAACCAAAGGCAATTCCCAGCCCAGATGCACTAGACGTTGCTGGAATGAAGCCCGGTCCCACTTGTATCCTCCCAAAGCTCACGCAGAGGCTGTGCTGTCACCAGAGGGGGTGTGACTGTCAGGCAGCCAGGATGAAGAGTGGACACACTGCGGGTGGGGTGGAGGTTGGGGGGAAGAATTGTCTGCCCAGGAAAGAGTGGGTGGACCAGAAAGCCTGTCTCTCAAGGAGGAGCTGGGATTGCTGTGCCAGGTCCTGTCCTCAGGGGCAGAGTGTGTGTCCCACTGAATCTTCAGACCCTGCATGGCAGTAACCATTGTCCTTGATAAAGAGCAAGCAGATGCTCAGAGAACCCCATACTGAGTAGGAAGTCACAGGGCTGGTTTCCCCTGCTCTGTCTGATTGTACAGACCACACTCTGCCTCTCTGTATCTCTGATGTAAGGACTTGGAAACACAGTCCATTGCTGTTGAGTCAGTATTGATATGACTCCAGACCCAGTGCTGGGGTCTGTGTATCAAGGGGCTGTGTATCAGGGGGCTGTATATCAGGGGCTGTGTATCAGGGCACTGTGTATCAGGGGATGTGTATCAGGGAGGATGTATATCAGGGCACTGTGTATCAGGGGATGTGTAACA
>NW_022111368.1:18696788-18738725 GCF_000313985.2 Echinops telfairi
AGGATGTATATCAGGGCACTGTGTATCAGGGGATGTGTAACAGGGAGGATATATATCAGGGGCTGTGTATCAGGGCACTGTGTATCAGGGGATGTATAACAGGGAGGATGTGTATTGGAGCTGTGTATCAGGGGGCTGTGTATGGGGCTGTGTATCAGGGGATGTATATCAGAGGCTGTGTATCGGGAACTGTGGATTAAGAGGCTGTGGCCATTAGTCAGTTGAGCTGAAGGGGCTATAAAGGCTGCCCATGCAGCCTTCTCTCTTTCTGAGTATTTCCTCACAATTGGTTTCATTTTATCCCAAATTGCTCACAAGAAGGACCGAGCTATCTGACAGGGATAATCAGATGAATTCTGCATATCAGATTTCCACCAGGCAATGTAGGAGGCTGGGATGTGACCCTTGTTTATCGTGAAAAATAGGTGTTATTTCTGCACTGACTTTCAGCTGGACCCTTGGCTGCTCTGTGTCAGTCTCTCAAAGGAATGCCGGGAGCCATGCCTCTCATTTGGGGAATGTCTGAGAGGCTTTCAGCTCTGAGTACGTGATGGGATAGCCAATGTGGAGGAGATAGAGCCTACCCACCAGCTGACACTTTGTGTCTGGCTGTTGTCATAGTGTTTTCTGGGTGAATCTAAAAACAAAACCAACTCAGTCACCTTGAGCTTCTCCAACTCTGGGGACCCCCCTGTGTGGCAGAGTAGAACAAGGCTCCCTTGGGTTCTCATGGCTGTGACCTCCCAGAAGCAGACCACCGAGCTTGTCTTACCACGGCCTCTGCGTGGGCTTGAAGCACCAACCTTTTAGTTCATGGGCAGGCTCTTTACCGTTTGAGCCCCCAGGGCTTACACCCTCCAAACCTTGGTGCAGGTAGGGCTCCAATTTTGTTGGTGCAGACACTGAAGATTACTGAGATCAAGTAATTTGTCAAAGGC
Source organism: Echinops telfairi (assembly GCF_000313985.2). NCBI lineage: Eukaryota > Metazoa > Chordata > Mammalia > Afrosoricida > Tenrecidae > Echinops > Echinops telfairi. The sequence continues at coordinate 18,697,727 of NW_022111368.1, forward strand.
CACATAGCTGGTCAATGATAGAAACGTGATTCCAAATCAGGTCTGCCCTGCTCCTTGATAACTACGTTCATCCGAGAAAATGAGCTAAGGGTAAGCTGAGCTGAGCCACGGTTTCTCAGGAGAACAGGCATGGGTTGGGTTTGGGTTAGTAAGGAGGCCACAGGGCTCAGAGTTGGCCTCTACAGCAGGGACCAAATGTCCAGGGTGACTTTGGTGTCCTAGAGGAAGATCAGAACCCCCCATCCCAGTGGCTCTGGGCACACTGGAGTGTGTATGCTGTGCCTTTGGCAGAATCCACCTTCTATCCTCTTAAGCAACTTCATAGCCTATGTGGTGGTACTGAAGGAGCTCAGGTGGCACAATGGTGAAGCGCTCCACTGCTAACCCATCAGTAGCTCATCAGGAGAAAACCGTGGCAGATTGCTCCTGTGTGGATTCTGTATAGCCTGGGACAGCCAATGGGCAGCTCTCCTCTGTCCTATAGGGCTCCTATGAGTCAGAATCAAATCAACTGTAATAAGTTAACTTGATGATAGAGAAGATTTGTTTGCGTATTCATTTGCTTTTACTATAACTTTCTTTAGAGTTTAATTTTAAAGAGCATGGGCTTTGCTTTAGGAGAAAGACCTAGCAATTTGCTCCCATAAAGATTACAGCCTTTCCCACTGGAGATCCCCTTGCAGAGGGGTCTCGGGGAGGAGATGAGCCAGTCAGGGTGCGATGTAACAATGATGAGAAATACAACTTTACTCTAGTTCCTAAATGTTTCCTCCCCGCTCCCACCACCATGACTCGAATTCGATCTTGCAAGTCTGGCTAGACCAGAGGAGGTACACTGGTACAGACAGGAACTGAAAATACAGGGAATCCAGGATGGATGAGCCCTATAGGACCAGTGGTTTGAGTGGCAAAACAGGGAGGGTAAAGGGAGAATGGGTAGGAAAGAGGGAACCGATTACATGGAACTGTGTGTGACCTCCTCCCTGGGGGACAGATAACCAAAAAGTGGGTGAAGGGAGACGTCGGACAGGGCAAGATATGACAAAATACCCATTTATAAACTATCAAGGGCTCATGAGGGAGCGGGGGAGCGGGGAGGGAGGGGAAAAATGAGGACCTAATGTCGGGGGTTTAAGTGGAGAGAAAATGTTTTGAGAAACGATGTACAAATGCGCTGTACACAATTGATGTGTGTATGGATTGGGATAACAGTTGTATGAGCCCCTAATAAAATGTTTAAAAAAAAAAAAAAGATTACAGCCTTTCAAACTTGATGGTCCCTCCAGAGTCACTATAGCCTCCAGGGCCTAACAACAGCATGGCCTTGATGGTCAACACATGTGAACTCTAGTTGAGGCTCTTCCCTCTCACTAGCCCTAGGTGTGTCAACTGACCCCGGTTTCCACTGCTATAAAATGGGGCACTAAGCATATTGAATGAGATCATTAGAATAAGTGAGGCAATGGAGCATTGGTTTTAGGGTCTTGGTTCTAGAGCTTGACTTGCTGGCTTCCTCCAAATTCTGGGCAACTTGCTAATTCTCTCCTAGCCTGTTTCCTCATTTGCAAAATGGGGAAGTGATCACGCTTACTCCATACACTTATGAGGATTACATGAGTTAATACATGTTAAACTCCTACCAGCACATATACATTTTCTCTATATACATCCATTATTGGTCCCAGGAGACATTTGACAATCTCTGGAGACTTCAGATTGTCATGATTTTGACTAGGGGTGGCTACTGGCATCCAATGGGTCAAGGCCAGAGAGATTCTAATAAGTAAATACCTTATAATACACAGACAGTCCCTTACAGCAGAGAACTATCTGGTACAAAGTGTCAATAGTGCCAATGTTGGGAAACCATGGTTTTGGGAATCCTAAACTGGTCATTTTCTAGACAAGTGCAGGTTCCTTTGCTTGTGGAATATGAAGTTGGCATTCTGCGGCATGTTTGGCCTTTAAGATTTGGAGGCAGGGCCATCTAGGTCTCTGAGAGAATAAGGATACAAACTGTCATGAATTCTAGGCTTCGTTGCAACTTTTTGTGGGAGGAGCACACCTATGTGCCAGGTCAGCTTCTCCTTCCTGGTCTCTTTCTATTCCTCAGTGGCCAGGCCACCACTGAGGCCGAAGCTCTGGGAAGTCAGTGGCCTGGGGCCTGTGCCCTTGGTGTTCTTAGCTTCCACCTGACGATGGCACACCGAGTGACATTCCACAGACCAGCCTTTTGGCTAATGTCTGAAAGAGTCTGGAGTTGCCTGTAAGTAGCTCACCTCCCCCTGTCAGGCCTGTGGGCTCTGGACACACCGCCAGAGCTCAATGTTTGCTAAATAAATGTTTGGATAGTAAGTGAGAGAAGGTAAGGGTGTGTGTGTCTACTACACTTTTGGAGTGGGGTCAAGTGCTTTCTTGACCAACATTATCACCTGCCACCTCAGTAGTAGGGCAAAAATAGTTTCTTCAGGCTGAGGGTAATCTGGGGTAACCGCATTTGAAGCCAAGGGACCCATTCCCCCAGGCAGTGAGGGGCGTGTGCTGAGGACTGACACCCAATTCCTAAATCAGGAAAGCAACTAAGGAAGCAATACATACAACTTCACCACTCTCTCTGTGACCTCAACTGAGGGGTATGGGGAGAAGCCCAGGTACATGGTACAATGGTACCCCAAGTTCTCCCCATGCAGCACCTGCTTGGAAATACCCAGAAGTTATCCACCTGGAGGACAGAGAGGCGGGGTAAGTTCCATCCTTAATTTGAAAGGACTCCCAGAATGCTGAGAAGGCTAGAAAAAAGAAACTTAGACAAATTAGGTTGAGCTTAAGAAAGAGAAAGTTCTAAATAAATACACAAGAATGCTTAGTGTTTTCAGAGTGAATACCGAGATTATCACTAAGATTCACCTTCCATCCTGAAAGCTGAGGAAATACCCTAAAGTACAGAAGTGAAGGAATTGTTCATCACATAGTGGGAGAAAGAAAGAGATGGTGAAGGCAATGTCTTCGATTTAACCCTTCTCCTAGCTCAACCACTCAGGACAAACACACCGTTTGGTTGAGTCAGGTTTATTGGCTTATTACAGTGAAGGAGACATATCTAAGGAACCATGGGGTCCTAAAAACAACAACAAACAAACAAAAACAAACCCTCAAACAAAATGCACCACCACCCAGTCAATGCTGACTCATGCTGACCTTACAGGACACGGTAGAACTGCCACTGTGCATTTCTAAGACTGGAACTCTTTACTGGAGTAGAATACTTCATTTTGCTCCATGGAGTAGCTGCTGGTTTTGAACTGCTGACCTTGAGATTAGCAGCCCAAGCATAACTCACTACACCAAAAGATCTACTTCCAAAAAAAATGAAAATAGAAAAGTCAAAGCTATTGAGGATTTAGGGGAAGGTGGAGTGGGGCAACATTTCAGTGAAATGGCATTTGGGCGAGCAGGGTCGGAGGTACATAGGTTCTTTGGATTGCAAAGTGGACCTGGAATCCTAGTTCTTTAGAACTCTTAAGTTTGGGATTAAAAACAAAAACACCTCCCTGCCATCGAGTCATGCCAACTGGGGAAAGTGAGGTCTAGACATCCCTCTTCTGAAGCTCTGCACTGGGGCTGGACCTCCACGATGTGTCCTGGCATCAGAATGACTGAGGTCTTAGAATGGGAGATCAATTTTTCCCTGTCACAATGTCAGACAGCAAAGGTTTTTGTGAGCCAATGACTTTAGGGGACACGTTTTCTTAATTAGTTTTTCATAAGAAATGAGCAGTGGTTTTGACACTTGACAGCAGTGTTTCCCAAAGTGAGCAATACTGCCCCCTTGGGGCACTGGAATGATCCTGGGAGCTGCAGATGCAGCAGATGCCTACACTTTATCCTGGACCATAGGCATACAATAGTTTTTAATTGCCAGCAGGGCCTGTGTAATCTGTCTCTGTCTGTCTGTCTCTGTCTGTCTCTCTCTCTCTCTCTCTCTCTCTCTCTATATATATATATATATATATATATATATTATGAAAAGGGGAAGGGCAGGCCAAATGCTTTTGGGAACCGATGCTTTAGTTTCCGTGTGTTCTTGGACAAAAGATTTGTTAACATTTCAACTGACTTTTTCTGTTTCCAGTCCTGGTGGTGTACAGTGTTCTCAAAGGAACTGTGAAAACAAGGTCAGCAGTTTGAATCCACCAGCTTCTCTTTGGGAGAAGCATGGGGCTTTCTGCTATATTAAACATTTTGTCTCAGAAATTTACAGGAGCCATTTTACTCTGTCCTATAGGGTCACTAGGGGTAGGACTTGGCTGAATGGCAGGGAGTTTGGTTTATTTTTGTTTTATTAGCTCATACTATCAAAAGTCTGGGAGAAAGGGCTGGGGATCTGCTCCCCTAAAGATCACAGCCCAGGAAACTCTACGAGACCACCCTACTCTGTCGCATGGGGTTGCTGTGAGTCAGAATCAGCTCCACTGTACACCAAGACATGGACTGGCCAGGCAGCAGTGTACTTCTCAATCTCAATCATTGTTGCCTCAGCATCCTTCAGTGCTTTGGGCCACCCTTGGAAATGGAGATACAGGAAATTCACCAAAGGCTCCCATGGCCCTTACTTCTGGCTGGGATAAAGCTGGCTGGAGGGAGGGAGAAGAAAGATGAGGTCTGGGGGTTGCCCAGTGGCTCCCTCCTAGCAGGGCCCTGGAGGGGCCTCTGAAGATCCCTGGGTACAACTACTCTCCCCCGCCCGGGATCAGGTGACCATTCCCTCACTTCCTCTCTTAGAGGAGCTAACAACCTAGCTGCTACCAAGCCCAGGACTGCACTCATTCACACCTGTGTCAGAGTCTCTTTTTAAAGACACTCTCTTTGAGTTTCCCTATTTTTAGCACGCCATCTGTTTCCTTTTGGTATTCTGATCACTACAGGTGATAATATATCTGCTGGAATATATATGCCTTCGCAAAGTTTTCAGGAAAAAATGGGGGGGGGGATAATGGAATTAATCCACAAACTACCTGAAGTCTCTTTCTCTCTCTCTCTCTCTCTCTCTCTCTCTCTCTCTCTCTCACACACACACACACACACACACACACACACACGTGTGTGTTTGTATACTGATTGATCAAGCTTATTGTTGTTAGGACAGTTCTGACTCATAGTGACATTAAATACATCAGAATAGAACATTGCTCCATCCTATGCCATCCCTATAATTGTTCTTAGGTTTGAGCCCATTGTTGTAGACACTGTATCAATCCATCTTGTCAAGGGTCTTCCTCTTTTCATTGCTCCCTACTTTACTAAGCAGGATGTCTTTTCCCAAAGATTGGTCTCTCCTAACAACGTGTCCAAAGTAGGTGAGATGGAGTCTTGCCTTCTTTACTTCTAAGGAACATTCTGGCTGCACTTCTTCCAAGATAGATTTGTTTGTTCTTTTGGCAGGCTATGGTACTTTCAATATTCTTCACCAGCACCATAATTCAAATGAATCAATTCTTCTTTAGCCCTCTTTATTCAATGTGATAAAATGGAATAATATACTATGTAAGCTCTATATATTTGGAAGGCGTCTACTTGGCCACCCGACTGGAAGAGATCTGTATTTGTACCCATTCCAAAGAGAGGAGATGCAAGAGAAGGCTCAAACTATAGAACAATATCATCCAACAGTGGTTGCAGCAGTACATTGACAGGAAGCAGCCAGAGGTGCAGGCTGAATTCAGAAGAGGATGTGGAACAAGGGATACCATTGCTCACATCTGATGAGTCTTGGCTGCAGGCAGAGACTACAAGAAAGATGTTTACTTGCATTTTTGTTGACTATGTCAAGGCATTTGCCTGTGTGGATAATAACAAACTGGGTATTCTTGAAAAGAATTGGAATTCTAGATCACTTAATTGTACTCATTTGGAGCTTGTACATGGTTCAAAAGGTAGTTGTGGGAACAGAACAGGGGAATACTGCATGGTTTAATATCAGGAAAGGTGTGCATCAAGTTGCTTCACCATAGTTTTTTTTAATAATTAAATCATTTTATTGGGGGCTTGTACAACTCTTAGCACAATCCACACATACATCCATGGTGTCAAGCACTTTTGTACATTTGTTTCCCTCATCATTCTCCAAACATTTGCTTTCTTCTTGAGCCCTTGGTATCAGCTCCTCCTTTTCCTTCCCTCCCCGCTCCCCTCTCCCCAATGAACCCTTGAAAATTTAAAAATTATTATTTTGTCATATCTTACACTGTCCAATATCTTCCTTTCACCCACTTCTCCGCTGTCTGCCCCATGCTGAGCAAATAATCAGAAAAGCTGAATTATATGCATAAGACATCAGGATTGGAGGAAGGCTTATTAACAACCTACGGCATGCAGATGAAGCAGCCTTGCTTGCTGCAAGTGAAGAGGGACTTGAAGCACTTGCTGATGAGGATCAAGGAATGCAGCCTTCAGTGTGCATGACAACTCAATGCTAAGAAGACTCAAATCCTCACAACTGTGACCAACAGGTAACATCATGATAAATGGAGAAAAGTTTGAACTTGTCAAGGATTTTGTCTTGCTTGGCTCCACAAACAATACACAAGAACGCAGCAGTCAAAGGACCAAAAGACGTATTGGATTAGGTAAATTCGCATGTACAAGACCCCTTTAAATTGTTGCAAAGCAAGGATGTTACTTTGAGGACTAAGGGGCACCTGACCCCAGCTATGACATTTTCAATCGCCTCATATGCATGTTAAATTGAACACTGAACAAGGAAGACTGAAGAAGAATTGATGTGTTTGGATTGTGGTGCTTGAGGAAAATATTGAAAGTACCATGGACTGCCAGAAAAACAAACAAATCTGTCTTGGAAGAAGTACAGCCAGGATGCTTCTTAGAGGAGGATGGAGAGGCTTAGTCCTTGGGAAAAGACATCATGCTTGGTAAAGCAGAGGGAAAGCAAAAAGAGGAAGGCCTGCAACAGGATGGATTGAAATCAAGGCTACACCGATAGGCTCAAGCAGAGACACAATTGAGGATGGCGAGGGCCCGGGCCATGTTTTGTTCTATTGGGCATGGGGTCACGATGGGTAGGAACCAACTTGATGCCACCTAACAACAACAGCATATGCTTGGGCATGTCACACTCAGTCTCTGAGCCTTAGTTGCCCTAACATGTAACCGAGAATGGCTGTAGTTTTGTTGGTAGAGTGAGACAAAATATGGAAACTGGCAGTACGCTTATTTTGTAAACACAGAGACTGGCTCCCTTGAGTGAGGAGTGGGAGCTCAGTGGTAGCATCCTTGCCTTCCATGAGGGAGACTGGCTTTGATTCTTGGCCAATGGATGTAATGAGCAGCCTCTACCACCTGTCAGGGAAGGTGTGTGTGCTGCTCTGGTGCTGCACAGGTTCCAGTGGTGCTTACCGATGTGCTGGGAAGAAAGGCCTGGAGAACTACTTCCAAAAATCAGTCATTGAAAGCCCAGTGGATCACAGCAGTCTGATGCTGTCAGACATGGATTTCAGTGAGTCAGGGGCTGACTCAAGAGCAGATAATAGTAGTTCCCCTGAAAAGACATTGTGCCTCCCAAAAGCAGGCACACAGCAGGTCCAACTCTACCCCTGCTCTCCTTCCAGCCCTGCTGCTGAAGGAAAGCACCTCTTACCACTGGCAGCTGCTTCTCTCTGTAACACTCCATGGTACTCTTTGAAGCATATCTTTTCAGTTCTACACAGTAGTCTGAGCTTCAACCTTAATGCTGAGCCACTTTGATATAAAAGACCTGCCAAGGGAAATGTTGTCATGCCTGTAGCACATTTCTGGGAAACAGCTTTGGTTCATCAGTGTTTAGTTCCCTGGGGAGATGCGCAAAGAAAAAATGGCCACGTTCTGCCTTTTAGAACCTCCTGGTGCTGCAGCACAGCTCTGTGCTCATCAGAGGCTTTAATCTGGCCCTGAATAACTAAGGGTTCCACCTTTGCCTGTTCCTGTTAACTTTCAAGCAAATTGAGAAGGTTTCATTAGCTCTGCCTTACAAAAATAACTAGGACTGTGGAATCAGTAATGGCAGCTTCACTGTTCATTACCGACTATTTACAAGCACCAAGTGAACAATTATTGTATCCCTAGAATCTAGGACACTGTCTGGTCAGTGAAAAGTGATCAATTCATATTAGTTGAGAAAATAGATGGTGCAGCCAGTTTTCAGAGGAGACTCAGAGTGATGAGCCAGCTTTCCCCCAAGATCAGAAAGCTAATAGAAGGAAAATTATAGCTCCTGGTTAGGCAGTGGGTTGCTGACTGCCTGGTTGGCAGTTTCAACCCACCAGCTGCTTCTCCAGAGGAAGATAAGGCTGGTGGCTCTAGTCAAGGTTTACAGTCTTGGAAACCCTATTTAGGGTGGCTCCGTGTTGGAATCGAGCTGGTGGCATTGAGTTTGGTTTGGGGTTTTACGAGTCAGAACAGGCTCAATGGCAATGGGGTCACTCAGGCCTTTGGACTCTAGATCAAGGGCCCTCTGCCCTCAGCATCTTAGGTGCGTGTTCTTGGTGTGTGCTCAAGCATGGTCTGGGAGTGAACGGTCAACAGCTGTCATGCGTACAAGGCTGAAACAACCTCAGAGCAAGGGAGACAGCACTGCTACCAAAGATGGTCTTTGTCGCAACTCCAAAGCCCTCACCTCATGAGGTGGTTTGTTATATATATATCAGGTGTATTATTGTGTCAATCCAGCTCACTGGGGGCATCCCTCCTCCTTTCTGACCCTCTTCTTTAACCAAGCACGATATCCTTTATTAGCTGTCTTTCCTGATATGTCCAAAGTAAGTGGATTAAGTCTCAAGGAACATACTAGTTGTATTTCTTCAAAGATTGGTTTGTTCATTCTTTTTCAGTCCAAGGCATATTCAATATTCTTTGCCAATTACACTCAAACTCAGTGCCATCAAGTTGATTGAAACTCACAGGACCCAATTGGGCACAGTAGAACTGTCCCTGTGGGTTTCGGAGGTTGTCAATCTTTACTGGAGCGGACAGCCTCATCTTTCTCCTAGTGATGGGCTGGTGGGTTTGAATCACCAATCTTGTGGTTAACAGCCCAAAGTGTAACCTGCTACACCTCCACAGCGCCCATGGAGTGAAAGAAACAAACTAATATTTCTGCCTGGTTTGCTAATCCCACATTAGAACTCTTGGGCCATCCGACTCTGGGCTGCTAGGTCTTGGTGTTCTGCATGACCGGATCTCTTTTAAGGACAATGGACTTGGAGATACTGTATGAACAGTGGATTTTAATCAATTAAGTTTGGCAATAGAAATATATAATATCCTCCTTAAAGAATTGCAATGAATATTAATATACTGAAGGCTTTAAGAAGGCCCACAGCAAAGAAACTCATATACATAATAGAATCTAGCATTTCTCAAGTTGATTTGACTCAGAAACCATTTTTTTCATCTTTATCACACACTTTGGAAAACAATAATGCTTGGAAAACAATAATGAGCTTCTAGCTCAGATCTAATTAGGAATCTGAGGTAGAGTCAACATTTTCCTCTCAAATTTGGCACAAGAGCAAACAGTGGAGCACAGGACCTCAGTAGAAAGCCTTTTTCAAATGAAAAACTATAGGCTGCAAGAAGTCTTTGTGCAAATAATTTCTCCCTTCTATCATGCATAAAGTTGTACATATCCAATATTTTCCTAGGGGGTCATCCCTTGCATATAGCATTTCCTATGTCCCCAAACTTTTCTGTTCAATAAATCAATCATGTCAAATTCCCTGCCCACAAACTTTTAAAACGAAGAAAAGGAAATATGACTAAGACTCATCCATTCCAAAGATCATGAAGAGACTCCAGAAAAAGACAATGTTTTGTTCTGCTACACATAACATCACTGTGACTTGGCACCAATCGAGTGGTAGCTAACACCAACAAGTGCTTTTTTACAGTGTCAAGTAGCTTTTAAAAAAAGCAAAGCTGTGGAGGGTTTGAAGGGAAAGCCTGCTTCTTTCATGCTATTTCCACAGTTCCGTCTACCCTTGTTTGCAGTAATCTTGCACAGGCTTGGACTCTTCTATTACCTCCATTTGCAAACGGCTGTAAAACATTATTAAAATCATCCTCTCTCCTGTCCCCAAAGCAAACAACTGTCTTAATTTATCCATTTTCATTCCTTCTACTCTTCTAGTCTAGTTCAGAATATTGCTGGTTCTTCCGTGGGATTTTTAATAATACCTAACTTCCTCTCCCCTCCCCTCCATCTCTTCCTCCTCCTCTTTTCTCTCTCTCCACCCCCTACCCCTGCCTAATTTCAAGCACCTTACACTTTCCTACAAAATAACTTTCTTGATGATTAAAAGCAACGTCATTTCCTGGTTCAAAGGACTTCATTGGCTTGTTCCTTAGTCAGGTATTGAATTCTCTACCATTTAGATAGAAATCTCTGGGTGAGTGTGTTAGTCTGAGTAGATGAGAGAAACAAATTCATAGACACTCATATGTGTCTACAGGAAAGAGCTTTATATACAAGAGCAATTGAATATGGAGAAAACCTCTCAGCCCAGTCCTGATCAAGTCCATAAGTCTGATTTTATCCCTTATGTCCAATACCAATCTATAAAGTCCTCTTCTGACTCACAAAACACATGCAATGACGCCAAATGCAGGAAGATCACAGGTCAGTGGGTGGGAAGGCTTGCGGATCCAGTGGCGCTGTTGTAAGCATCTCAGCACTGGCTGACAGGGGTCTCCAAGGGGCTCTTTCTCTCAGGGTACTAGTGTAGTTCCATGTGTCTTGTCAGCTGCAATGTTTCTCAGGAAGTGAGCAGAGAGAATATGTGTCTCCTGCCTCCAGGGAGTTCCCAGAATCCTCAGGAGAAGACCATGCCCACACTGAAGCCTTATTGGCTATGACCTGATTGACAGGCGAGACACTACTCCTTCACTCTTAATCCGCTTAAATTGACAAATGAATATAAAACTACCACAGTGAGGCAAACAGGTAGAGTGCTTAGGTGCTACCGGAAAGGATGGTAGCTTGAGTCCATGCAGCAGTGCCTCAGGAGAAAGGCAGCAAGGTCCAATGTCAAAAATCAGCCCCTGACAGCTCTGTGGAGCAGCAGTCTATCCTGCTGCTATGCTGCTATGAGTCAAAATTGTCTGAACTGAACCATTTCAATGAAAGTTTTTGAACCTCTTTTCCTAACGAAGAGGAATGGCTTCAAATTCATTGTCAAAAGCACTATGGAGGATGGCCTGAACTGATGGTTCCGGGAGAGTGACCAGTCTGAAGTGCACACATGGGGGCAAACCAAGAGGAGAATTCAACAGACCAGTGATAGGAGCAAAGCCACAATGTCCCCGAAGAATCCTGGCTGTAAGCTTCTGACTCTGGGGGGAGCATTTGGTACCTCACCTGAAAGGGTTGGGGGTTACCCACAAGGGGACCACACTGAAAGTCTAAAGGTATAGTGTGTGTGTGTGTGTGTGTGTGTGTTGGGGGTAGGAAGCAATAGACCGCTCCATCCCTGATTGCAGGAAAGCAATAGGGACCTGTAGGGGGCATGCCTTTCACACACAAGGGCTAAGGAGTAAAGAGGCATAAGTAGTGCTGTTCGGTAAATGGGTCTGGGATATGGAACCCCGAAAGAAAAGGGGATCAGGCTGAGGGATTATACCAAGTCTTGCCTGATAGTTAACAGAGAGATGATCATCTACTCTGGGTCAGGATACCACTTAGACTTCTAACTATTTATATGGTCTTTCTCTCTCTTTTCCTCTCTTTTGGTGTCTATCTGTATAAGATAGGCAGGATAACTAGCCCCATGGAGACAGCGACAGGATCGACGTTTGGGGCATGGAGGGGAGGAGGCAGGGGTGGTGGTGACGTGAGTGGTGAGCCAATAATGACAGAGACAGAGGAACAGGAAGGGTTATAAAAGTGACAGTAAGGAGGATATAACATTCTTGGACAGGTTTGATCAATAGAAGTGTCTGAGAGGAATTACTGAGAGGTGAATGGTGGGTAAGCATGATAGTGGGGCAGGAGGAAAGAAAAAAAAAAAGGAAAAAAGAAGAAAGCAAAAACGTTTTATATATATATGTATAAAAATATATAATTGCCTATACATGTACATATATGTAAATACAATAAGGAAGCAGATGGACTTTGGGCCTCTACTAAAATCTCACCGAAGTACAAGAACAGTTTGTTCTAACAATGTGGCACCGTATGATACTCACCTTCCTGACAGGATCACTGAAGACAAAATGGGTGCATAAGCAAATGTGGTGAAGAAAGCTGATGGTACTTGGCTATTAAGAAAGATACCATCTGGGATCTTAAAGGCTTGTAGTCAAGCAAGTGATCATCAAGCAGAGAAGCAACAAAGCCCACATGAAAGCAGCACACCAGCCTGTGTGATCATGAAATGTCGATGGGAATAGGTATCAGATGTTCAAAAACAAGCAATCAAATTTATTTGAAGGAATGTGGACAGAGTGGAGACCCAGAGCCCACCTGCAAGCCAATTGGACAGGCCCTCACAGAGAGGCCATGTGTGTGTGTGTGTGTGTGTGTGTGTGGTGGGGAGGAGGGGAGATGAGGAATTTAGGGTATGGTGTAGCACTGAAGAAATACATAACTATCCTCCAGTTCTTTAATATTTCTTCCCCTTACTATTAAGGCCTAGATTTCACCTCAGTAATACTGTTAGAGCTACATATGTTCAGTTGTATAATTAAGGTCATTAGATGCAGTCTTGCCAGGATGGATGACCCTGCAGGAACAGCAATGGGAGTAATGATTCCCCGAGGATACAGAAGACAGGGGGGCAGGAATGGGGGAGCTGATAGCAATGATAACTGTATAACCCCACTCAAGGGGAGTGAAAAACAGAATTGTAGGTAAATGTATATATATATTGGATGGGGTAACATATGGCTAAACACATGATACATATATGTATAATAATATATAACAAAAACAAGGGTTCCTAGGGGGAAGAGTTGGGTGAGGGACGTGGTAAAGGGGAGTTGATAGCAAAGAGTTCAAGAAGAAAGTTAATGTTTTGGAAGTGATTGTAGTAGCACTTGTACAAATATGAATGATCTACTTGAATTATGGAATCTTATCACATCTGTAATAGCTCCCAATAAAATGATGAACAAAAAATTTCATTATCAAAAAGAACATTTCAAAATTTATGTAAAAGCACAATGCTGTCTGTGATAGGGCAATATCTATACAATAACATGAAAGACTAGTTAATGCAACTATTATTCTAATTTACATACCAACAGTTAATCTTCAGTCTGAAATTGAACAAACACAATCAGTCTGCATAGGTTAATTGTGATTGGACCGCAGAAATCAGAACACAGAGGAAGTATCAGTAATAAAAAAACATGGTCTTGATAATAGAAAAAAAACTGGCAATTGCATGTTAGAATTTTCCAATGCTATCATTATTGCAAATACCCCTTTTCATCATCATAAATGGTGATATATATGTAGACCATTCCAGATGCAATACATAGAAATTAAATTCACTACATCTGTGGGAAGAGATGAGGAAGCAGCTTAATATCATCTACCAAAACAACATCAGTGGCCAACAATGGAACAGACTACCAATTGTAAACTATCAATGAACATATTAAGTTCAGAGTGAAACAAAATTAATCAAGTCCACAAAAACTAACCTATCCCACCTGAATTTAGAGCCAATCTCAAGAACAGATTTGTTGCACTGAACACTGATGACCAAAGACCTAATGAGTTGTGGGATGACATTGAGAATATCATACACAAAGAAAAGAAGCATCATTTAGAACTCTGAAAAGAAAAAAACAAAAGACCAAAATGAATGTCAGAATAGACTCAGAAATTTACTCTTGAACATAGAAGAGCTAAAGTGAGAGGAAGAAATGAAGGAAAAGAACTGAAGAGAAAAAGGGCAACTGGAGAAGACCAAATATAGTATGACAGTGAAATGTGCAAAGAGCTGGAGTTAAAAGAGTACAAATGGAGTTAAATGAATGTACAAAGAAAGAACATGCGCAACATTTCTCAACGGAAAGAAACTGGTGAAGATCAGAGGCTGCAATGTTGCGTATAGATTACAACTCAAGGTAAAGAAAATAAGAATTCTCACCACTGGACCAGTAGACAGCATGGTCAATGGAGAAAAGATTGGAGTCAAGAGTGTCATTTTGGTCGGATCCACACGCAATGCTCTTTGAAGCAGCAGTCGGGAAATGGAAAGAAGTGTTGCTGTGGGAGAATCTGCCACCCATGACCTCCTTCACAGTGTTGGAGAGCAAGGATGTCACTTGGAGGCTTAGGGTGTACCTGACACAAACCATGGACTTTTAATAGCTCAAGGACGACTGCATAAGAACTGGTATATTTGAATTATGATGCCAGTGAGAATATTAAAAGTACCAGGTTGGAAGAAGTACATGCAGCATTTTCCTTAGAAGTAAAGAGGGGGCGGCCTTCTTTGGACAGGTAGGGGAGAAATCAGTCCTTGAAAAATGACATCAGGTTCGATAGAGTGGAAAGTTTAGTGAAAAAAGAGAAAGACCCTCGGCGAGCTTGATTGACACAGTGATTGCAGCAGTGGGCTCAACCGCAAGAATAATGATGAGATGGGAAAGTCTGGGCACTGTTCTGTTCTATGATGCAAAGGGTTGCTGTCAGTCAGAACCAATTTGAGAACACCTAACAAAAGCCTGGGGGAAATATTGCATAATGCAGGAAGCATCAAAATATGGTGGAAGGAATGCATAGTCGCTGTAACTTGGACAATTGGTTAATGTTTAACTATTTCAAGAGGCAGCATATGCTCAAAAGTCAGTGGTATAACTCTTCTCAACAAGCTGATAATGCTGCCTTTAAAGCACATCAAGGATTGAAAACTTCAGATCTACAAATAAATTTTGAGCACACACTTAATTGTAAAACCTAATTTAAGAAAAATTATGTCTTATGATGTGATCCTGCTCAACATTTGCCCTGATGAAGTGATCACTGAAGATATGTGTTTGATAGCAAAGTGTGATGATGAAATTAGATCGTGTCCAACTATTAGGATGAATAGTATCTGGGGTCTTAGAGGCTTGTCTTTAAAAAGCAGTCAACTAAGTGAGGTGTCAGCTAAGTCCCATGTGATCCTGGGATTGTAAATAAAAAAACTCAAAATCAGAGGAAGGAATTTTTTAAAATTAAACAATCATTTCATTAGGGGCTCATACAACTCATCACAATCTGTACATACATCATTTGTGTCCAGCACATTAGTACATATGTTGACTTCATCATTCTTACAACACCTGCTTTCCACTTGAGCCCTTGATGTCATCTCATTTTCCCCTTCCCTCCCCGCTCCCCCTTCCCCCCTCCCCCCTGATAATTTATAAATTATTATTATTTTATCATATCTTACCCCATCCAACGTCTCCCTCACCCACTTCTCCACTTTTCGTCCCCCAGGGAGGAGGCCACATGTAGACCTTGTCCTCTGTTCCCCCTTTCTCCCTCTCCTTCCCTCCACCCTCCCGCCATTGCCACTCTCTCCACTGGTCCTGGGGAGTTCATCTGTCCTGAGTTCACTGTATTTCCAGTTCCTATCTGTGCCACTGTACATCCTCCGGTCCAGCCGGATATGTAAGGTAGGGTTGGGATCATGGTAGTGGGGTGGAGGAAGCATTTAAGAACTAGAGGAAAATTGTATATTTCATTGTTGCTACACTGCACTCCGATTTGCTGCTCACCTCCCCACAGTCCTTCTGCAAGGGGATGTCCAATTTCCCCCAGATGGGCCCTGGGTCTCTACTCTGCACTTCCCCTCATTCAGAATGTTATGTTTTTTGTTTTTGGTCTTTGATACCTGATACCTGACCCCTTCGCCGCCTTGTCATCTTACAGGCTGCTGTGCTTCTTCCATGAGGGCTTTGTTGTTTCTCAGTTAGATGGCCCCTTGTTTATCTTCCAGCATGTGGGACCCCAGATTCTGTGTATTTGACAGCTTAGCACCATCAGCTTTCTTCACCGCATTTGCTTATGTACCTGCTTTGTCTTCAGCATTCGTGTTGGGGAGGGCTGGTGTGCTTCTTCCTTGTGGATTTTATTGTTTCTTAGCTAGATGGCTGCCTGTTTGTCTTCAAGCCTTTAAGATGCCAGATGCTGTATCATTTGATAGCCGGGCACCATCTGCTTTCTTCACCACTTTTGCTAATCCACCCCATTTGTCCTTAGAGATCAAGTAGGGGTAGGCTGATGTGCTTCTTCCGTGTGGGTTTTCTTGTCTCTCAGCTAGATGGTACTTGTTTATCTTCAGGTCTTTAAGGTTTCAGGTGCTATATCTTTTGGTAGCTGGGTACCATCAGCTTTCTTCACCACACTTGCTTGTGCACCCATTGTCTTCAGTGACTTCAGGTGTTATATCTTTTGGTAGCCAAGCATCATCCACTTTCTTCACCACATTTTCTTGTGCACCCATTGTCTTCAGTGATCATGCCAGGCAGGTGAGCATCTCGGACTGCCATATTTTTAGCATAAAGTGTTCTTGTGTTGGGGGAGTACTTGTGGAGGGGCCCACTGTCCATCTGATTTCTTAATACTCGACCTATAAATATATGTACATAGATCTATTTCCCCCTCAGCATATGTAAATATATTTACATCTTTATATGCCTGTATTTACATCTCTATGAGTACCCTTTGCCTCCTAGTTCTTTCCTCTGTTTCTTTGTACTTCCTCTTGTCCCACTATCATGTTCTGCCTTCATTTGGGTCTTAGGCATTCTCGGTTCCATTGCCCTTGCTCCAGGAGGGAATTGTTTTAAGCTTAAAATCTGAGCTTTGCAGAAGGCTTTGGATGGCATTGAATGCCTAAAGTCCAGTTGCAGAGTCCCCAAACTTATTAAGCCTCCATTGAATTTCCTCAGACCATTGACTAGGGATGTGAATAGTCTTCCCCTCAGACTGAGTCAACTGGAAAGTAGATCACTACAGACAATGTTAGGTTAAAATTTAGCACATTATCATTTATTTTTCCTTTTGACCCATTTTTAATTTGTTCTGGTTTCTAGTATCATCTGCTTTCTCTTGGATTGAGGCTTTTCTGTTTTATTTTGTTGTCATAGGTGGCTTTTTTTCCTATGATTTTCTTTATATGAAATTCAGGATCGATAAATATATAGATAGAGACAGTAATTAGATGACTAGTTCCTTAGGTTTATGTCAGGGGAGGTTGGGAGGTAATGAGGAATTAATAATAATAATAAGCACAGAATGAAGAAAGTATTTTAAATTTGATGATGACTGCACAACACTTTTTATTTAAACCACTGAATTATAGTGTATAATTTATGTCGACAAAAATTATTAAAAAAGAAGACGATGGTATTGAAAGAAGTTCAAGGTGCACTCAAGGCACAAGTGAAGAGCTGGACCCGGGATCTGATGGAATAGCAATGAGAACACTACAACACAGTGATGCTGGGCTGCAAGCACTCACTTGTTGGTACCACACAAGACAGCTCCCTGACCAACCAACTGCAAGTGATCCATAATTATGCTTATACCAAAGAATGAAGGTGTACATTATTGAGCAAGATCATTAATATCATGTGCAAGTAAAATGTTCTTGAAGGTAGTTCAAAACTGGTCTCTGCAGTACATTGACAAGTTGCTGCCAGACATTCAAGCCCAAACAAGAAGAGGACATAGAACAAGGGCTATCATTGCTGGTGTTAGACAGATCGTGGCTCAAAGCAGAGAGTATCAGAAAGATGTTTACTGTAGCTTTATGGACTTGGCAAAGGCATTGAACTGTGTGGATTATAACAAACTAGGAATAGTAGTAGGGAAAACAGGAATTGCAGAATACTTCATTGTGCTCATTCAGAACCGGTACATGTACTACGGAGCAGTCATTCAAATGGAACAAGGGAACATGGCACGGTTTACAATCAGGAAATGCATGTATCAGGTTTAGATACTTACTAGCTGAAAGTGTGGCGGTTTAAACCCAAGTGGCACCCCACAAGACAGTCCTGGCGACCGGCTTCTGCAGAGATTAAAGCCAACACAACACTGCGGAGCAGTTTGACAACCTAATGTGTAGGGCCGCCTGGTGTCAGAATCCACTCAGCAGCAATGGGTTGGGTGGGGTTTATGGTTAGAGCACTAAAAACCACCCACCTGGAATATTTTTTTAAATCATTTTATTAGGGGCTCATACAACTCTTATCACAATCCATACATACATCAATTGTGCAAAGCGCATTTGTACATTCATTGCCCTCATCATTCTCAAAACATTTCCTCTCTACTTAAGCCCCGGGCATTAGGTCCTCATTTTTCCCCTCCCTCCCCACTCCCCCCTCCCTCATGAACCCTTGATAATTTATAAATTATTATTTTGTCATATCCTGCCCTGTCCGACGTCTCCCTTCACCCACTTTTCGGTTGTCCATCCCCCAGGGAGGAGGTCACACACAGTTCCTTGTAATCGGTTCCTCTTTCCTACCCACTCTCCGTCTACCCTCCCAGTATCGCCACTCACACTCTTGGTCCTGAAGGGATCATCTGCCCTGGATTCCCCGTATTCACCTGGAATATTTCACATGTAAAATGGAGGCACACAAAGGTCCCTCTAAGAAACATGACCCGAAGAAAGAAAGTAACAGGTCCACCACCAGGGCTCCTCAGAGAATGGCAGTCACCCCGATTAACTGGGTCTACACGAGGACGACTCTTGCCAAGAAACTGAAAAAACTCACTGCCCTTTAGTAACGAGGAAGTTGGAAAATTTGACTCCCTATTTTGAATTTTTCTGAGCAGTCTCTGGAATGAATTGTGTGTCATGGTGAAAAAGAAGAAATCTCAGTTCACCTGACTGAGGAATAGGGAATTCCGGACACTTTCCCCTCTCTTCTGAAAGCAGTCTCTGCAGTTGAGCAGAGTGGATTCTCAGATAGTAGCGGGTGAAAATGCTCACATGATCTTCACAGACATGCTTTTCTCCTATTGCTAATGCTGTGTCGATAGCATTTGGCAAAAAGGGGGAAATGAGAATTTTCCCATTTTACACTGTCATTAGATAAGGATTTTTTTCCTTTGTTAACAGAAGTGACTTTTGCCTTCAAAAACTTCTTATTTTTCCCAGAACCAACATGTCTCGAAAAAAATCTACAACTTACTTTTTTAGCTATTTGTATTGTGCTAACCAAACTACATTCTTTTTATTTTTGAATTATTTTAGACAATTCGATACAAATCTACATCCACATACATTTTAAAAATGTAAGACTAGAGAGAGAGAGAGCAGTGATACAAGCCCACCTTATCTTTATGCTAAGTTGTATCTCCTCACGATTTGAGACATTAATCAGGCACAAAATTATGCAACAAGAAACTAATAGAGCTGAATATATTTACATGTTTTTTGTCAATTTATCTCCTTTTAGAAATGGTTTTGAGCCAATTTTGTATTGTCGGGCAAATCAGTAAACAATTCATTTGACAAGTTATCAGTCACCTTGACATTTAACCAACATTGATTTCGAAGAGGGTTATCACTAGCTATGGTATGGTTTTAAAAAATAAATAACTTTTCACTCAGCCATTGGCAGCTTGAGGCCACCAGAGGCACCTCAGCAGAAAGGCTTGACAATCTACTTCCAAAAGGTTGGAACCATTAAATACCCCTTGACGTACAATCCAACTCTGAAACCCATGGGGTCGCCAGGAGTCAGACTCAACTCAGTTGTGATCATTCTCTTTAGTTAACAATTCAACTTTCCAACTTGTGCTTTGTACGTGAGGTCCGATGGGGCAATGGACAACAGGAGCAGAGGAGGTACTATCCACGCAAGATCCATGGCTGCCACCAGCGGTTGCCACTCCATTTACACACAGACTTTGTGATGCCTGTGAGCACACAATTCTGGTAGACCCATTCCTGGGAGTTCAGTAAGATTCAAAGAGAGAATAAGAACAGGGTGTTATGTCTACAGCTGAGTAGATGAGGTGTACCGACATCCTTGAGAAACCATGCTTTCTAATGAAACCAGTCACATAAGACCAGGGCGGCATAGCTCGTTTTTTCTGATTTATTTCGCTCTTTTTACCAGTTGCTGCTGACTTCCTTGTGATTCATGGTGACCCAGGTGTTCTCATCAGACAGTGGTCAGTAAACCACTACTTGTGAGCCATATTAGGCTCTTTCAGTATGTGCATGTAAAGTACATGTGAAGTAAAATTGGAAATGAAATTATCATAGTTTGATTTATAAAATTCCAAGGGTGAAGGGAAACGTTGGGTAGTGTAAGATATGATAAAATAATAATTATTTATAAATTATCAAGAGTTCACGAGGAAGGGGGGAGCAGAGAGGGAAAGGAAAAAATGAGGAGCTGATACCAAGGGCTCAAGTAGAAAGAAAGTGTTTTGAGAATGATGATGGCAACAAATGTACAAATGTGCCTGACACAATGGATGTATGTACGGATTACAATAAGAGTTGTACGAGCCCCCAATAAAATGATAAAAAAAGTAACAACTAAAACTAAATAAGTAAATAGATAAAAAGTAACAACTTTTTGATAAAAAAATGTTAAGGGATATTGTTCCAATAATGGTGGTTCTATTTCTTTGCAAAAATATTATTTACAGCTCACAAATTATTTTTCAATTTTTGTGAGGGACAGCTCTTCCATTTCAAAAGTTTGTCGACCCCTGTTATGGCTGTGATCTTTCAGAGGCAGGACAACAGGCTTGTTTTTCTGAAGCATCTGTATGTGGTTTGGAACGGCCCATGTTAGCTAGATGCTGAGTGGCCATTTTCAACCCCCGAGATGCTGATTGGGAGCTTTCAGTTTATGTTGAAAACGGTAACATGGAAGGGAAGAGAAAGGACTTATGCAACCCCTAGTTCCTTCTCTTTTCAATGTTTCCGTATGTCTCAGCAAACCCAATTTAATGATTGCTTTTAGAAACTGCTTGCATTAAAATTGAAAACAGATGAGTTGATCTGGACCGCATTTCCATTGTTCTGGCAAGAACAAAGCACACACACACACACACACACACACACACACACACATACTAATGTTTACTCCATGTAAAATAGCCTTTATTTGTTTAACACCAAAAGGAAACCCAAAATGTACTGCTACTGAGTCAATTTTGCCTCACAGCCACCCTACAGGACAGGGTAGAACCACCCCTATGGGTTTCCAAGAATGTAACTCTTGGAAGTAGAAACCCTTGTCTTCCTCCAGAAGAGTCGATGTGGTTTTGAATGATTGACCTTGCAGTCAGCAGCCCAATGCATAACCACTATGCACATATGTTTCATACAAATGGAATATGATCACATATTTCCATAAGGATTACAGTCAATTCTGGTGATTCTGACTGTGAATTAAGTGTTCTTATATTTACATTTAAAATTGACATCACAAGGCCAGAAAATTGCCCTGCAGCAGCTTGAGCCAGGTGTTAACTCCAATGATACCATGAACTCATTAGCAGAAAAGTCCAGTAGGATGAAGGATTTGAAAAGATGCCACTATCTATGAAGAATTCAGCATCAAAAATGGGTCACAACATTGGGCCTCGACTCAAGTCCTCCCTCGATGCAAGAACACTTTGTTATAATAACCTGGCATTCTGTGATGCTCACCTTCCCGATGATCACTGAAGACAAAATGGTTGCATAAGCTAATGTGGTAAAGAAAGCTGACGGTGCCTGGCTATCAAAAGATATAGCATCTCGGGTCTTAAAAGCTTGAAGGTAAATAAGCGGCCATCTAGCAGGGAAGCAACAAAGCCCACATGGAAGATGCACCACACCCGTGTGATCACAGGTGTTGATAGGATCAGGTCTTAGGCATCAGAAGACCCAAAACAAACAACCATTTTGATGCAAAGGAGGCAGGTCAGAATGGAGACCCAAAACCCAGCTGTAGACAATTGGATATCCCCTCACAGAAGGGTCACAAGGAAGGGATGAGCCAGCCAGGATGCAGTATAGCACGGATGAAACATACATCAGTCCTCTAGTCCTTTAATGCTTCCTGCCCCCTCTCTATCGTGACCCCAGTTCTATCTTACAAATCTGTCTATACCAGAGCATGTACACTGGTACAGAGCTCTCAACACACAGAATTCAGGACAGATAAACCCCTCAGGACCAATAATGAGTAGCTATACCATAAGGGGAGGGGGAAAGATGGGAGGAGCAGGGGGAGAAAGGGGAAAACGATCACAATGATTGATGTGCACACACACCTCCCCCCAAGGTGAACAAACAACAGAAATGTGGGTAAAGGGAGACAGTGGATAGTGTACAATATGAAAATAAAAATAATATATAAATTACCAAGGGTTCACAATGGTGGGAGGTTGGGAGAGGGAGACGGGAAAAAGAGGAACTGATACCAAGGGCTCAAGTAGAAAGAAAATGTTTTGGAAATGATGATGGCAACATGTGTACAAATATGCTTGATACAATTGATGTATGGATTGTTATAAGGGCCCCCAATAAAAAGATTAAAATAAAAATTTTTTAAAGTAGATTGCCAGATCTTTCTTCTGAGGCACATCTGGGTGGATCTGAACCTCAAGCCTCTCAGTCTGCATCCAAGCAGGTTGACCATTCACACTCCCAAGGGATGCTACTGCATGGTAGTTTCATGCTGGGGTCCCTGTGCTGGGAGAACACATGTCCAAAATGGGCTTCTTCTTCAGGCCAAACGCCATAATGGGAAGACATGTGGAGCAGATCTGAGGCAATTGATCTCTAGCCAAGGATTGTAGTCTGATGAGGAATAAAATGTTGGCTGTAGTAAACACTGAGATTAGGAGTTGTTTGTTGGCATAGCAAAGTTTCCTAATGCACAATAAATAGAAACCAGTCAATGTCCTTAACATAAACGAATTTGTGGGGAAGCGGTACTAGCTGGTATTGCACACTACAAAGATGAATGGTGACATTCATGCTAATAATTTAAATTGAAATTTTTTCTTTACTTGCAATGACATTAAATATCAAATAATACCATAACAAGTTGAGAGAGGGAGATCGTGTGAAAAAATGAAGTAGCATTCTATTTAAACATGTTGTACTGCATACTCTCCCATCTCTTTGAAGAAGGGCTTTGTATAGTCTTGTAGCAGTTTGGAGCCTTGGTGGCATAATGGTTATGCATTGGGTTTCTAACTGAATAGTCAGCCTTTCAAAACCAGCAGCCACTCTGTGGGAAAAAGACAAGACTATCTACTCCATAAAGTTACAGTCTCAGAAACTCACAGGGGCGGTTCTGCCCAGTCCAATAGGGTTGCTCTGAGTCAGTATCGATGTGATGGCAGTGAGTTTGGTTGGGTTTATTAGCAGTACTGTGTGTTGTCTAGTTGATACTGATTGACAGTGTCCTCATAGGATAGGACAGAAGTCTTGTCTCATAGCAGTTCCTGGTGGCATACAAGTTAAACCCTCCGTTGCTAATGGACCGGTCAGTGGGCTGAACCTGCAGCTGCTCGGTGGGAAAAAGACATGGCTGTCTGCTTCTATGACCGTCACCACCTTGGAAACCCTGTGGGGAGAGTCTGCCCTTTCTATTAGGGCATTGGTTCTCAACCTTCCTCATGCCGCGACCCTGGAATAAGTTCCTCATGTTGTGGTGACCCCCTACCATAACATTATTTTCGTTCCTACTTCATAACTGTCGTTTTGCTACTGTTATGAACCGGGCGACCCCTGTGAAAGGGTCATTCGACCCCCAAGGGGGTCGTGACCCACAGGGTTGAGAACCGCTGTAGTAGTTTCTTTGAGTCGGAACCAACTTGCCAGCAGAGGGTTTGATTTGAGTGAATACTTGCAGAAGCAGTTCACTAGACTTTTTCCTTAGCAGAGCCCCAGGGGACGTTGGTTTTTTAAAAAATCATTTTATTGGGGGCTCATACAATCCTTATCACAATCCATTGGGGCAGGTTTTAACCCCAGATCTTTCGTTTAGCACTTACGTAGATCTTAGTCATATTACCACAGGGATCCTTCAAGTTATACGAGATCCCACAAACGATGTAGCCAGCCCACACCGGGGTCTGACCGTTCATTTACTGATCACACAAACAACATATATGCAACAGAATATTGGTTAATATTGATATTGATCAGAAGGGATTATTTATTCCCTTGAAAGTTGGAGTTTCAGAATGGCTGGAAGTCAGCCTAGGGCAGTGGAAAAGGTCTTGTGCTTAAGACAGTAGGCTCAAGTTCAGACCCAGGTCCCCAAGGCCTACTAGCTGCCGATGCACATGTGATATTAACATAAATCACCCACACCCTGTTCTCCCTCCACCTGTGTGCTGAAGTCTGCAGCACCTTCCCCTAAAGAGTCTCCTAGGTGTCCTGGGCCTCCCCAAGGGGACTGCTCCCTGAGCCAACAAGCTCACTCCTGCTAAAACCTCCCCCACCTCTTTTCTCACTCACTCAATGCCAGCTACTATCCAAGCTTCTTAAAAGATCAACTTCTATTTCAGTTGGAAAAAATTTTTTAGGGAAAGGAAATCCTTTGATTTTTGCCCCTGGGGCTCAAAGGATATTACTAGAACAGAATGTGAAAACTATTGAACTATTTCATTAAAGTGCTTGCAGCCATACATCAATAGGGAGCTGTCATGGAACCCGTTGGAACTCTTATGAACCTTACGTACAGCAGAACTAAACACTGCCCAGTCCTATGTCACTCTTGGAAGCGCTGCTATGCTTGAGTCCATGGTTGCAGCCACTGTGTCCCTCCATCTACTCGAGGACCTTCAACTTTACCAAGCATCACCTTCATCTCTGGGACAGGTCTCTCCTGATAACATGTCTAAAGTACATGAGGCAGAAGTTTATCTACTCAGGTCGAAACATGCCAGAATCCCTAGTCCTCTAGCTTAGGAATACCTGTCTGGCTTAGCCAGCATTGTCACTATAGCCATGAAGGCACAGACAATTTCACCTGTCTGGGTTCTGGCAGAACTTCGGATGCTAAGCACAGATTAGGAGTTCAAACCCTGCAGCCACTATGCAGGAGAAAGATGAGGGTGTCAGCTTCCATAGAAATGTACAGCCTTGGAGCCCCTGCACAGGGTCACCGGGAGTCAGAATCAACTCCAGGGCGGTGGGCTTTACTTTGGGGACTTTGGCAGTCTACTGTCAAACCTAGACAATCATACCCTTGAAAGGCTCAAGTCCTGCTACGTTTCCAATCCTAACATAGATCATTCAAGAAACCCAATTTACTGTATCACCATGCTCCATTCTAGTAAACAATGTGTTAAGGGCAGCCAAGAGGGATACTGAGGGACTTACCCCTGAACTTCTAAAAAATCAGTTCATGAGGCATATTTCAGGGTTGTCTTCTAGTTAAGGGCAAAGGAGAATATGTGGTTTGTTGTCAGGAGAAAATTAAATAACCAGGCTTCGGATGGAAGGAGCTAAAGATGAAATGTGCTATAAATGGCCTGGGGAAAAGGCACCCAACAAAAAAAGATAAAACTGTCTGTATCAAAAGCCTAGCCCTGGAGCATGCTTTAACCCCAATGTTTATTTTAGTTGCACTTACTGTCTGAAGCTTTGGTTCAACTCTGGGAGATGGCTCTGGCGCTTATGAAATATGACTCCCTTGTTTCTGCTCCCCAGGGAGGGCTCTTGTGTCTTCAGCTGTTCCCCAACTTTTCATTTCCTCCTACAATGTAAGTGGCTGTCCAGATTCTAGTTTAGACCAAAGATCATCCCAAGTTCACAAGGAGGCCCTTGCAAAGGAAATGCATTTCAAAAATGCATGCGCTATCTTTCCCACTAAGGACTAGAGGGGGAGCCGGGAGGGTAAACCAACTTCTGCTCAGAGCATGCGTGTATCAACTCTGGCTCCAGCTCACAGGCATGCAGCGTGCTGCTGTTCAGTGCTATTGAGCCAATTTGGTACTCACAGCCACCCCATTCGACAAGAGTGGACCTGCCCAGAAAACACAAATGGACAATTCACCAGTGATGGTATCCAGATGGCCAACAATCATACAGAGAACTGCCCAGATCATGAGCTGTTAAGAGAAATGTAAATGAAGACAGTGATGACCTACTACCTCACAGCCAGCACAGAGAGCAAAATGCAAAAAACAAATAAACCAAAACAAAAAACAAAAAACCCTAGAAAATAACAAATGATGTGGAGAGATTGGAACCCTCATACACTGCTGATTGGTGATTGCAGAATTGTACACCATGAAGGAAAACAGCATGGTACTTCCTTAAACTTTAAGAACTATGATCCTGCAATCTCTCCACTCAGTATCTATCCCAGACAGAAAGACTGAAACATGAATGACACCCACTTTTATCGCAGTGCTAGTCACAATCGCAAAACAATGGAAACAATCAAAGTGCCCCTCTGTGGAAGAATGGACAAAGCAACTCTGATGCATACACACAATGGAATATGATGCATCTTTAGGAAACAATGATGAAACCGTCAAACAGCTCATGGCAACTTGGGTGGTGTTATGCTCAGCCAAGCCAGTCAGTTTCATAAAACAAACACTATGAGACAACTATTATAAAAGAAACAAAATCGAGAAGGTAACCGGATTAATGGTTTCTTCGGGGTATGGCAGGGGAGATTAGGGGAAAGTGGGGAATGAATAACAATGAGTACAAGAAAGAACATGCTCTAAAATTGGTTGTGGTAGTGATTGCACAACTCTTCTTGATATGACTGAACTATTGAATTGTGTGTGTGACATGTGGATTATGTGCCAATAAAACTGTTCAAAAAAAGAAAAATCTTAAATGTCTAAAATAAATAAAAAAGATAAATAAAAATGTTTTTTGCACCAAAAGAATTAGACTTTGAAAGTTATGAGGAGGCTGCAGGGAGGGGAAAAGGAAAGGAGGGAGGGTGGGAGAAGGGGAGAAAATAAATAAGAGGAAGAGAACAACACAGACACAGAAGCCCATACATACATACACAAAGATAATCACAAAATATTGTAAAAATTTCTACTCTAACAAATCTGAAAATATGTAATAAATATACACATTTCCAGGAAAAAAAATTTTGTCTTCAAACTATCGCAAATAGAGGCAGAAAACCTTAGCAAACCTATAACCAAAAGGAAGTTGAAACTGTCATTTAAAAACAAAATAAAATCTAGCAAGATCAAGCCCCAGCCTGGATGGCTTCACTAGAGAGTTCTATCTTTCAGAGAAAATAGACATCAATTCTACTCAAACTATGTCAGTACACAAACAAAGCAAAGAATATCCCCTAATTCATTCTAGGAAGCCAGCATAACCCTGATTCCCAGACCAGGCAAGTCTATCACACACACACACACACACACACGTGCAAACCAAGTACACTGATTGTGGCAGTGTACACACACACACACACACACACACACACGTGCACACCAATATCTCTCATAAGGTCACTATGGGTCAGAACTGACGGCACCTAACAACAGCAGCATCCTTCATGAACATAGACGTACAAATTCTGAGTAAAATTTGAGCCAATAAATTAATAATTTTTAATTATTAATAAAAATTAATAATAATACATGATGATCAAGTGAGATTTATACCAGACAGGCATGACCAATTCAACATTGGAAATCATTCCACATAAGTAATAATAAAAAAGATGAGAACTTCCCACTAGATGTTCCAGACTACATAGTTCCCAGAAGCAGACTGCCAGTTCTTTTTCCCTTGGGGCTGATGGGTAAGTTTGAACCACCTTCCATTTGGCTACCATCTTTGTGCATCAGCGCACCTTGCATGTATTACAGTGTGGTGTTTGAGAGTACCGGGCAGGGACCAACCTGCCTGGGTTGGAATCTCAATTCCACCACTTAACTGCTATTACTCCTGGCAAATCACAAATTACTGTTTTGGGTCTTACTTCCCCCTCCCCACCTGAAAGCAGAGGGTTAGGACACCTGCATCTTCGGGTTGGTATAATTACAGTGACTTTGGGTTGCAAGGGGGATTAATTTATGTAGTGTCTGGTAATACTAAGTATTCAACAGCCAGTAGTTATTGTTTTTATAGGTTAAGTACCCAGCAAAAATGCCCAACTTATAACATAGTTTCAATAACTTTTATCTAGATACAGAAAGCCCAAATCTCAGGGACTGTCTTACTTTTCCATATTTCTTGACTTTTCTACCTTAACAGGGTGCAGTCTTAGCATTCTCTATTCACGAAACCTGCGTTTTCCTTCCCTGACCAGTTCTCCCTTAAGCCAGGTTTGGCTTTTGTTGGCTTTACTCTATGTTATGTGTTTATTATTTATGTATTTAAATTCATTCTTTTTTTCCTCTGGCTTGAGGATGCCAAAACCATAGGGTCCCCTTCTGTGAGGTGGGACCAGATAAGGTGTGGCATGGTGATGTGTGGGGAAAGGCAGTTTTTAGTACAAATCCATAGGTTAGATTCCCCACTACTCACCTCCTCCACCTCCTCTCTGTGTCTAACATCTTTCATTTGCATTTATGTTTATTTGGTTTGGCTTTGTTAAAACTCCTTTCCATATTTTGGTCTCTAAAGATCTTCTGAACTACTTTATACACATTTGCTTACTCTGCTGTTAAACTCATTCACTGAGTTCTTCATTTTAGTTGTCTTTTTGTTTTTTTTGCTCCAACATCTCCTTTTGATTCTTTTTTTTAAGTTAGTACTTTACTTTTGTTGTTGTTGAATATATACACTGGGAAAAACCCAAACTCAATGTACTGCTATCAAGTTCATTCTGACTCCTAGTGACCCTATAAATAAAAGGTAGACTCGCCCCTGTGGGCTTCTAAGACCACCAAAGGGAACCTCATTTTCCTTCCTCGGAGCAGCTGGTGGTTTTGAACTGCTGACCTTGTGATTAGTAGCCCAACATGCTAATCATGCCACCAGCAGCCCATCATGCCACCAGAAAAAGATAAACGAGCACAATTCCTTTTTTTTTTCTCCCTTCCCCACCTTTTTTTCTCTTCTCACCAGCACAATTTCTACATGTACCATTCTGTGACATCAACGATATTTTTCAAGTGTGTGACTATTATCACCCACCTTTTTCTGAGTTGTTCGTTCCCAGTAACATAAACTCACTAGCCCTTAAGTTTCCTCTCTAATCGTTGAGGTCGGGTTGTCAAACGGACCCTGTATCGGCAGCTATTTGAAGGAGCACAATGCTCAAGGCAGTCTGTACTAATTTAGCTAAGCAATTATTTTGTCTTAAAGGAGACTCCAGAGAATATTTTTAG
This sequence comes from Echinops telfairi, assembly GCF_000313985.2. NCBI lineage: Eukaryota > Metazoa > Chordata > Mammalia > Afrosoricida > Tenrecidae > Echinops > Echinops telfairi. The sequence goes on from NW_022111368.1 coordinate 18,727,041, forward strand.
CTTAAAATGTCAAGACTATCTTAGGGCAATCGTTTCAGGGGTTCTCCATCCTCAATGGCTTCCTAAAACCTGGGGCCCATAAGAATTTAAGTCATTTTCTTCATGCTCCCCCTCTTGACTAGGATCCTTCTATAACATCTTTGATCCACTTGATCCTTTTAAAAATATATTTCCAGGTGTTTGCCTTTAACTTTATAACATTGTAATCATGGAACTGTGGACTCAGAAGAATTGGGAGGTGCCTCAGGACTGGGCAGTGTGTCCTTCTGTTGTACGTAGGGTTGAAATGAAGAATGAGACTCGATGGCACCCAGGTTAGACAGGGTTCTAGAGAAACAAAACCAGGATACTTATGATTTTATATCTATTTAGATAGATAGATAGATAACAGTTAATTAATCTATAGAGCAGTAAAAATGGCTCAGTGCAACTCACTTTCATGAGACAGCTGATACACTGGCAGTCCTTCAAGTCTTGAGGGCCACCGGGTGCTAGTCAAGGAAGCAGACAGCTGAGTCCTCTGTAAAGCAATTCAGGCTATCTGGCCACAGGCAAACCAGCAAGGCAGGTCACCAACAGTTAGCCAGATGACAGGGTCCGACAGTCCCCAGCTCAAGCAATGTATGCTCTAGTAGCTTGGCGAAGCTGGTCTTGAAGGAACCTCAAACTGCAGTGACACAGTCCATGGGTTAGGTGTCCCACAGGTAGTGTAGCTTGCAAACTGAGGCACAGAACAAGCTAAGGCAGCTGCACACTGGTCTGATCAACAAAGAGCAAGAGACAAGAAATGGCTCACCTAGACATTTATCTCTGGGTCCTTCAATTGATCCCACATGTGTTCATTGGCCAGGTTGACACAATAAACCTACCTATCACAGCACCTAGCAACAACATTTTAAAATCACGGTCAGATTAACTCCAATATCTGGATCTTCTTAAATTTTATATCCATCACTTGACTCTTCTCTTAAAAAAAGAAATCACACAATTTTTATTCTGAAAACATTTCAAATTTTAAAAACTTACAATGCTAACACCTAGCAATTCTGTCTTACATAGTATGGTATAATTTTAAAAACAAAGACATTAACATAGACAGAATACTACTCACTAAGCTATATTCCATTTGCATTTCTTCAGTTTTCTTTTAATGTCTTTTTCTGTGATCCAAGTCAGGCTACTACACTGCATTTAGTCAAGTCTCCTTTGTTTCCTCTAATCTGGGACAATTCCTCAAGTCTTTCCTTTGCATTCATGACCTTGACCTTTTTTGACCTTGGCCTTTTGGAATGTCACCAACCAGCTGTTTTGTAGATGGTCTGACCAGATGTTTTCTCATCCTCCTTCTTATCGTCCATTCCTTTCCTTCTTAAAACTTCTCGAATGTTTGACATTACTGTTTATTCATTCACTTGTTGAAGAACATCTGTTTCTAGGATTTTAGGATCAATCACTGAAAAAAAAGATGCCGTAAATATCATACGTGTATGTTTAACTACTTTCCAAAGGGGCCATGCTCTTTGGCATTCCCATCAGCAACATATGGCACGCCAGTTGCTACGCATCTTCTTCAAACGTGTTACTGCCAGCTCTTCAGTCCGCTTTTCTCTTTTCTTCTTGCCATTCTAAAAGGTCTGTACTGGGGTATCACTGTACTTAATGTGCATTCCCCTAGTGACTAATCAAGGCGTCCTTGTTAATACTATCAGGTAAGCACTGGACCTGGTTAACTGTAATGTTCAAACCCACCTGCCGCTCGCTCGGGGAGAAAAATGAAAATGAGGCTGTCTGCTCCCACAAAGATGTCCAGCCATGGAAACCCTTCATAAGGCCACCAGGAGTTGGAATAGACCCAGCAGCAGTGGCGGGATGATAAAAATGTTGAGTAACTCTTCATATACTTATTTTCCAACCAAATATCTCTTTTGGTGAGATACATTTTTGCCCATTAAAAAATAGTTGCTTGTTTTCTTATTGTTGAGCCTTAAGAGTTCTTTTGTATATTCTTTTTTTTTTAAGTTTCTTAATTGGGCTTAATACATAGATCCATCCAATCATTCCATATTTTAATCACATCTAGCAGAATTGTACATTTGATACTACAATCCGTTTCCAAACATTCTTTTTCTATATGGACCCCTTGGCATCATACAAGTCCTTTTTCAGATATATGATTTACAAATGGATTCTCTTGGTTTGTGGCTGGTCTTTTTAGTCTCTTAATGTCTTTTACAGAGGAAAAAATCTTTTACTTTCATAAAGTTTCACCTTTAAGTCAATACTTCATTTTGAGATAATATTGAACAAAGTCTGAGGTATATATCAAAGTTCTCTTTCTTTTCTTTTTTGTTTATGGACTTCCAATTATTCCATCACATTTTTTTTGGGGGGGGGGCATGCTGAGATACTATTGTTTCTCTATTGTACCTTTGTGAAAAATCAGTTGACTATATTTGTTGGGTCTTCCAGTTTCTGTGCCTTTCTAATGGAATATGAAATAGAAAATCAGCTTGTTTGTATGCTTGCTGAGATTTTAAAATATACTTTATTTTTCCTAACATTTTTTTGGACATATAACCCACATATCCTACAAGTCAATAGTTCCATCACATCAAAAAGAGTTGTACAATCATTACCACAATCAGTTTCAGAACATTTTCTTCAATCTTGAAGTCATGGAGTTATTAACTCCCCATTTCCCACCAACCTCCCTGTCATACCCCCAAGGAACCATTAACCTAGTTACTGTCTATATATTTACCTATCCTGGATTTCATATACAGAAAAGCATTAAGAAACAAACAAACAATAACAATGAAAATAACAAGAATAGCAAAGTAAAACATAAAACCTCAATTGAAAAAGAGTAGAAAATATTAAATATTGGCAGTGAAGCCAAGAGGAATTACCGAAGCCCGAATGAAGGCCAAACATGATAGTTGGACAAGAGGAAAGTAAAAGGAAATAGAAGAAAGAACTAGGAAGCAAAGGACATTTATAGAGGCCTAAATACAGGCATATATATATGTAAATACATTTATATATAACGATAGGAGAATAGATCTATGTACATATATTTATTTGTTAAGTATTAAGTATAATTTATTTGTTAAGTATTAGGATGGACATTGGGCCTCCACTCAAGTACTCCCTCAACCCAAGAACACTTTGTTCTACTAACCTTGCACTCTGTGATCCTCACCTTCTGGACAAGATCACTGAAGACAAACTGGGTGTAAAAGCAAATGTGGTGAAGAAAACTGATGGTGAAAGCTGTCAAAAGATATAGCATCTGGGTTCTTAAAGGTTTGAAGATATGCAAGCGGCCATCTAGCTGAGAAGCAGCAAAGCCCACATGGAAGATGCACACCAGCCTGTGTGATCATGAGGTATCAATGGGATCAGGTATCAGGCATCAAAGACACCCCCCCACCCCAAAATCATATTGAGATGAATGAGAGGGAGGGGAGAGTGGAGATCCAAAGCCCATCTGTAGTCAACTGGACATCTTCTTACAGAAGGGTCATAAGGAAGAGACAAGCCAGTCAGGGCGCAGTTTAGCACTGACGAAACACACAACTTTCCTCTAGTTCTTTAATGCTTCCCCCCACCCCTATTATGACCCCAATTCTACCTTACAAATCCTGCTAGACCAGAGCATGTACACCGGTACAGATAAGAGCTCCAAACACAGGGTATCCAGGACAGACAACCTCCCCTTAGGACCAGTAATGAAAGTAGTGATAGTAGAAGGGTAAGGGATGGGGTTCAAGTAAGAGGGGACCAATCACAATGATCAATATATAGCCCCCTCCCAGGGGGACGGACAACAGAAAAGTGGGTGAAGGGAGAAAGCAGTCGGTCTAAGACATGAAAAAATAAAATAATAATTTCTTAATTATCAAGGGTTCATGAGGGATGGAGGGGAAAATGAGGAGCTGATACCAAGGGCTCAAGTAGAAAGAAAATGATGATGGCAACAAATGTACAAATGTGCATGATACAATGGATATATGTATGGATTGTGATAAGAGCTGTAAGAGCCCCCAGTAAAATGATTTTTTAAGAAGCACAGCTATTATTATTGAGCATTTATTGACTTATTGGGTTTTCTATTAGGTCTGGTTTCTAGAGATCTTTCATTCATATATTTTTAAAAGTTTTTGTTATTCCTGTTGTTAACAAGTACACAAATAATACATGAATAATAATAAAGAGCTTATACTGTAAAAAAAGAAAGTATTAAAAACTAGAACAAATTTAAATGGATCATAAGGAAAATCAAATGATAGGGTGCTAAATTTTAACCTAACAGTATCTGCAACAATTCATTTTTCAATGCATTAGCAAGGTGATTCAAGTACCTGGTCAAAGGGCTTAATACACGTGCATTTCCCTTTCACTTATTTAAAAAAACTGAAACAGCTTTAAATGGGTGTAAAGGGAGATCAAATGATGAGATTAAATTTTGAACTACGTCTGCCATAATCGATTTTACAATGATCTCTGCCTGATAATAGGGCTATTTGCATCCCTCAAATGTGACCGGGAGGGGATTCACCAGAGGCTAAATCCATTTTGGGCTTCCACTGTCATCCAAAACCTTCTGCAAACCAGGTGTTTACAATGTAAACTCATGCCATTCCCTCCTTTAGATTTGGATTATATTAGTTACCATCCTTGAAACACACAGGCCTGTGCCTCTCCCATGTGAACTTAGTTGATGCTTTACTTAGATGGCTACCTGTTTGAAAACAAGCTTTTAAGACCACAGACGCTATTTTTTTCTGATGGTCGCTGAGATTTTGATAGAATTGCTTTGAGTCTTCTGATCAAATTGGGTAGAATTGACATCGTAACCATATTGAGTCCTTCAGTTCATGAACATCATTTAAATTACATCGTCTTTAATTTTTCTCACCAGTTTTAAACATACTGATGCTGCATGAAACTTGTTATAGCTATGCTCACTGCCATTGAGTCAATGCTGACTCATAGCGACCCCTCGGGGTTTCTGGGACAGTAACTATACTGGAGTAGAAAGTCCCGTCTTTCTCCTGCAGAGCTGCTAGTGATTTCGAATTGCTGACCATGTGGATTGCAGCCCAACTTGGTAACCACTACAACACCAGGGCTCCAGGTTATATGTATACATGTTAAGCATTTCATTTCTTTTGGTGCATTATCAAGGTTATTTTGTTTCTGTTTTTATTCCAGTCATTCACTGTTGGTATAAAGGCATGTTACTGGCTTTTGCATAATGACATTGTATCCCACAAACTTGCTCACATCCTGATTTTAGGAACATATTTGTATATTCTTTGGAATTTTCTATGTAGATAATGATTGAATACCCAAATAGGTTTATTTGGTAAATACTGACAAACTGAATTGGAAAGATCCAGGAAAGCCAAAGTTACAGTAATTGACGCTATGAAATTTGCATATGGATCGATGTATAGGTGGGGTCTGGAGACAGATACATAGTCCATTGATTTTTGACAAAGATATAGCCTCATTCCATGTCTAAAAGGAGAGTCTATTTTATCAGACGGTGCTAGTAAAACTGAACATAGCTTGTTGCTGGCACGTCAGTTTGGACTCATAGTGCCCCCCCTCAGTCCCTCCCACACGTGCAGGGGAGAAACTAACTGTCCCGTGGCATTCTGAAGACTGACCTTTTGAAAGATCACCCAGCCTGTCAGAAGAGTTGCCTCCGGGTGGATTCAAAGCACCTGCCTTTTGATGAATGAGCACAAGCTTAACTGTTTCTGCCACCATGGACTCCACCTGGCTGGTGATTGCAGTCCAGGTGGTTTGGGTTCATAGCCACCTTACAGGACAGAGTTGAACGGCCCCATGAGGAGTTCAAGGCTGTACATCCTTACCGAAGCAGATTGCCTCATCTTTCTCTTACGGAGCAGCTGGTGGGTGCAAATCACTGTCTTTTCTATCACAGCCAATTGCTTAACCACTGAGCCACCATGGCTCCTCCCCTAACTGCATGTCCACCTGAAAATCTGATCGCTCTGGCTGTGGACTAGAGAAAGGACTGCAGGACTCGAGGCCCAGGGAAGGAGCATCAACTGGAAGGCTTCCCACCAGGAGAAACATGGTAACATAGTCTTTAATCTGCTAAGTCCACTTGTAGGAATTTATTTTATTTTACTTATACATTTAGGAAAGGTCATGTTCACAAACCTATTCATTAGAGCATTATTTGTAGGAACAAGTAAATTGAAAACATCCCAAATGCCTATCAATAGGACACAAGTTAAATACATTAGAGCTTATTTCTAGAATATAATTGTTTAAAGAATAAAAGAGCTCCACCCTGGTAGTGTAGGAGGCCTGCTGGTACAGTGGTTATGCATCGGTTTGCTAACTGCAAGGTCAGCAGTTCAAAACCCCCAGCTGCTCCATGGAAGAAAGTCAAGGCTGTCTACATCCATAAATAGTTATAGTCCCTGTGAAACTCACAGGGTGGGTTCTATCATGTCTGATAGACTCCTATGAGTTGGAATTGACTCAATGGCAGTGACTTTGGCTTGGTTTGGGCCCTGGTGGCATAGTGGTTATGTGTTGGACTGCTAACAGCAATGTCAGCAGTTTGAAACCACCAGCTGCTCCGCAGGAGAAAGCAGAGGCTTTACACTCCCATAAAAACTGACAGTTTTGGAAACCTACAGGGGCAGTGCTACCCTGTCCTATAAGGACTCGATGGCAGTGAGATTGAGGTCTTTTAAAAAAGGCTATTTATGGAATGAGCACCAGAATATATTGTTTGTTTAAGAAAATGAGGGTTGGAGGAAATACAGTGAACCCTGTAAGAGCTGGCACCCCACTGGACTGCCTTGCTCACAAGTTTTTTGCCTTCACCCAGGCACAGTCTGACCACTCTTTCTATGCTTGGTGTTAATGGAAAATATCTGCGTTCCTCTGTCAAGTTGCTGCCTTACCCTGGCTTTGGCTTTGCAGCTTTTACTGTATTGGACTACCTCTCCAAAGACACATAAGGAATGGTTTATATCAGTTCCTAGGGCGAGAGAAGCAGACTAAGAGACTGGGGTGGGCTTGGGGGCGAGAGGAGGGAGACTTACTTTTCACACTATACTGTTCTAGTTATGCCTTTTGAGTTTGGGGTTTTTGTACCTATGTTTTGCCAATGAAATACTAAAACTCAACATTGCATTTTAAAATAAAGAAATGATAGTAGTTAGGACTAAGGTGATGGTAGTGAAGAGAAAGGAAAATATTAGGATGACAAGAGTATTAATATAAGCAGTGATTATAAAGAATTTAACATGGGGCTGTCAGAGAAGCTAGAGTCTGGGATGGTTGCTAGGTTTCTTGGTTTACAAGTCTATGGTGAAGTCAGGAAGATCAAATTTGATGTGTAAGAACAAGAAACAGCAGTGGTGCTTATAGGAAGGTGGTAAGCAAGTGGGGTATGCAAGACTGGGAAGCACTCATGAACATGGCTTTGAGCATACTGAGTTTAAGGAGCTCTGGTGGTACCATAACACAAGTAAGTGTTCAGTGGCTGACTGAAAGGTTGGCAGTTCCGCCCACAGCGATTTTATGGATGAACCATCTGGTGATCCAGCCCTATAAAGATAACAGCCTAGAAAACCCTATGGGGCAAGTCTACACTGTTCTATGGGGCTGCTATGGGTTGGGATCAACGCAAATGACACCCAACACAACACGCTGAATTTGTAAAATCTAAGACATGATGATGATAGTCAATGTTATAGGGGGCAATTCTGGAGCTCAGAGAAAAGGTCCAGGCTGAAGATGGAAAAGTGGAGCGTTCATGTGAACAGAAGAGAAGTAGAGGCAAAGAAAGGGACCCTGGTGGTGCTGTGGGGGTAAGCATCAGGCTGCTAACCACCAGGTGGACAGTTCAAACCCACTAGCCACTCTACAGAAGCAAGGTGAGGCTGTCTGCTCCCATAAATATTTAGTGTTGGCCACCCTACGGAACAATTCTACTCTGTTTTACAGGGTCACTATGAGTCAGAGTCAACTCAACATCTGTGGGTGTTCAGAGGGGGACAAGAGGCCCTGGTGGTGCAATGGTTAAGTGCTCAGCTGCTAAGCTAGAGGTTAGTGGTTCAAACACAACAGCTACTGAGAGAGAAAAGATTTAGAGATCTGCTCCATAAAGATTTTAGCCTAGGAAACTTTATAGGTCAGGTGTACTCTGTCATCGAGAGAGACTTTGAGTTGGACTTGAGTGGACAGCACACCATAAGAGTCAAGGCAGAGGTCCAAACCACTCCTGACCGAGGGCAGGTTCATTTGGTGGAGACCTCTGACCAGGACACCCCCTCTTGCCCCCCAATTCCCCCAGGCTGCTCTCCTCTGGCCCTCGAGTCCCTTTCTCCTTAGGCCTTTCAGACCTGAGGACCTCACATTGTGGGTTGAGGTGCAAGTAGGCAAGGAGGTGCAGGGAAGGTAGTTTCTGCTGAACAGCCAGAATCATGATCTCAATCAAAGGGGGAGTGACCACAACTGATGCTCAGAAGCAGCTACATTGGCTGAGCGTCTTGATGGAACAAGAGTCTAGATGTCAGCCAAAGGTTTTCTACTTGAGACACATTGAGTCTGCTCATGAGCATGGCCTCAGATTGCAAGGTCTCAGACTGCAAGGCTAAGGGCCTTGGAAGGAAATGATCTTCTTCGTCTACCTCTGTTCTTGGGCTTTGAAGTCCAAGTTCCAGCTGTAAATTTACCAGACAGGTTTCTGTCCCAAATCAAAGTACCACTCAAGCACCTTGGGTGTGTTGGACTAAGCTGCTTCTACTTGGCCGTAAAATCTGCAGAGGAATAGAGGAATGTGGTAAGTGATTTGATCTGTGTCAGCCAGTGTCATCGGCTCACAGTTTCAGACTTGCTGAGAATGAAAATGTGTTTGGAGAAATTGAAAAGTTAACACTGCTGGTGCAGCTCTTCAGTTTCTACAACTCTATTACTTGCTCATCAGTAGAACTTACCATTTGGAAAGAGAAGTAGTCCTGATTGACTAAAGGCTCAACTGCAGGATCACATTTTCTATAGTAAAGCCCCCCGCGTTGGCAATCTCCCTCATCGCAATGGCGAGCCAAGCCCAGAAGTGTATACAGTTAACAGGAGTAGAATGTCTTCAGAAACATCCCAAGATGATGGGAGAGATTGGACCGGCTGGCAAGAACTCACATCCAAGTGTTTGACTCTGCCCAAAGCAAGTGTTCCAGACTAAACGTTCAGGAATGAAAATGGATTGTTTCCAGGTGGATCACAAGGCAATTAAAGGGCCATTATTACAGGATAGCCCACCTTCCCCAAATTCCTGAAACAGTTCCTTAAAATTGATCAGTAAAATTGATCACAGAGCTGTTTTTGTTCTCCGTATAGGAAAAACACTTTTTAAAAAATCAGAATTTTATTTGAATGGCTTATCTCCAAACATGTGTGGGACCCTCCCAGTGTTCTTTTGTCTCAAGTTGGACTATTTTCATCCTGTAGTCTCACATTATTTTATGCTACCATGCTATGGAACTTGGTGGATAGGAATTGATGATGGTAATGCCTTAGCTATGCCCTATAACATTTTTTAAGTTTGATTGACACATAGTTCACATATCATAGAGTTCAGCAGTTTAAAGTATTGAAAACCGTTGTACGATAATCAGTACATTCAATTTTAGAACATTTTCCTCTTCCTTGTCATTATCATTAGCTCCTTGTCTCTCCACCCTGTATCTCCTCTGCCATAACCCCAAGAAACTGTTAGTCCAGTTACTGTTTTCATAGATTTACCTATCCTGAATTTCAAAAAGAGAAAAACAGACAAAACCAAAAATGAAACAAAACAGATAACAAAAAAACCCCTCAATAACAATTAAAAAAATTCATAGGAAAAGAAAACACATTCTAAAATGGGAAAATTAAAATCAGAATTTTTACAAAGTCAACAAAATGAAGTTGGAAATAACAAAGGCATTTATATATACAAGGCATAATACGATAAGAATAAGGCATTTTCCAATCTCTAATATGTATATAAACTTTTAACTTAAATTATATATATATTTAAAAAAAGCCAGGTGAAGGAGCCCTAATGGTTAAACGTTCAACTTCTAACTGAAAAGGCAGCAGTTCTAAGCCACCCAGCAGCTGTGCCGGTCAGAGCCCTGGCAATGTGCTCCCTTAACGACCGGAGCCTGGAAAGCACTACAGCGCGGCTGTGCTCTGTCCCATGGGTTGCTATGAGTTTAAATGGACTCCGTGGACTGGCGTTACACCGCAGCTGAGGCAGGGTACAGATGAGATGGCTTACAAGAAGATAGGCCCAACTGAAGAATTTAATGCTAGAAAAATTCTAAATGAGTAAGTCAAGACCAGTCCCAGTCATTAAATGAAACAAAACTGCTATGGAAATCCCTGTAGAAATATTTCATGCACCAGTGCTACTTCTGATTGTGCTCCCAAAGATCAATCATTGCTAAAATGGATGTTTCAGTCGCTGAGTTGCAAAGACCTGCTGTGTTGCTGTTGCTTGCTGCCAGGGGCTTGGCTCCAATTCATAATGCCCCAGGCACCATTGAACAAAGTCCCATGGCAGCCCGCCCCACAATTGGTGGTGGATAATAGCACTGTGATCAATAGAGTTTTCATCAGCTAATTTTTGGAATTATAGCCAGGCCTTTCTGCCTAGCCCATTATAGTCCGGAAGCTCTGCTGAAACCTGCTCAGCAGCATAGCCATGCCCCAGCGTCCACAGACAGACAGGCGGTGGCTAAATCAAACCGCAGTGTCCCTCACGAACGGTGGGATTCTACCACCACGCCATCACTGACCCCCTTTTAAACCAGGTAACAGTCGGCCATCTTTTTAAAGAACTACACGTATGGGATCAGATGGATAACAGCAACTTGTAAGTTTAGAAAGGAACCGGAAGGGGTAGAGGGGTTCCGTCAAAGAGGAGGAGGCGCTCAGGAAAGAAGGTGAGAATGCATGTCCCACCTGAGGTGTGTCCATCAGTGTCAGCGAGCGGAACACGTCGAAACGGTGGAGTTGCTTTGCAGATTCTCAACAGGTAGAGGACAAAGAAAATTAAAGGGAGAAACAGAGCCCCTAAGACGGCAGATACACAGATCTCCTCGAGTCGTGTCTGCACGTATTTTAAGCACGTGATGGCGTTCTGGGGGCACAAAGCTCCGTGGCTCGAACTCACCAGCAGCCCTTCGAGCGAAAGCTGGGCAGCCTGCTTCTGTCCAGTCTGACAGCCGAGGAAACCATGGGGCGCTTCTACTCGGTCCCACGGGGGCTAGGAGTCCGAACGAACTCCACAGTCATGAGGGGTGGGGGTATTTCAGCGCTGACAAGCTGAGGAACGCGCGTGCGCGCGCGGGGCGTGGTGCGGAAGTGGCAGACCCCTCGGCCTGTCCTCGAGGTCACGGCGGCAAGGCCCGCAGAGACGCCTCTGTCGCACAGCCCGAGGCTCGTGGGCACGCTGACTTCACAGGTGCGCCCAGAGACCGGCAAAAGTGGCTCCGCCCAAGCAACACGACGGGCCCTGGATTTCACAGGCTTTCCGGAAGCTGTGGCCCGAGTTCACCCCTCAGTTTCCGGAAGCCGTGGCCCGAGTTCACCCCTCAGTTTCCGGAAGCCGTGGCCCGAGTTCACCCCTCAGTTTCC
>NW_022111368.1:18738825-18780779 GCF_000313985.2 Echinops telfairi
CCCGAGTTCACCCCTCAGTTTCCGGAAGCCGTGGCCCGAGTTCACCCCTCAGTTTCCGGAAGCCGTGGCCCGAGTTCACCCCTCAGTTTCCGGAAGCCGTGTCCATTCTCCAGCCGGCCTTGTTTGCCTGGAAAGGTTTCTTCTCCAAGCGGCTCAGAGGAGAGCCGTCTACACAGCAGTGCCTTGCCGGGCACGAATCTCCAGAAGTCGCTTTATTTGAACAGCCCCAAGCCCACTGCCCTTCTGACCCACAGTGAGCCTGTGGAACAGAGCAGAACTCCCTACAATTTCTGTGACGGAACGAACGCTCGAAGGGAGCCGACGGCCTCAACTCTCTCCCAAGGAGCAGGGGGTGGGTTTGAACCCGTGGTTTGGACAGCAGAACCCATTTTCCCCCCCTGCTTAGAGAGGGGAGAGGACTCCACAGAAAGTGCATGCGGAGTACTTCCGCGTCCACACCCCCGCTGCTTCTCCACGGATGGTTTATAAAGCAAAGCGGTGCCGCCACCTTGGGGCAGCCCTTCTACACTCTCACTCACTGCCGCCCGGCCGATTCTGACTCCCGGAGACCCTATAGGGCTAGAAAGCCTTGTCGTTTTCCCGCGGAGTGGCGGGTGGTCTACCAGCTGCTCATCTCGTGGGTAGCAGGCCACAGCATAACCACCGGGTCACCAGAGTTCAACCAGTGCTCTCAGTGGGACTATTTTGCCTTTGGGAGGATTAGGCAATAGGAGAATCAAACTTAATTCAACATTCCCAGTGTGCTCGTCCGATCCCAAACATTCATTACACAGATTACTGAGCATCACTTGATATATTCGACAGCGGTTTACACTTTTTAAAAAAAACTCACCTCTTCAGATGAAAAAATCGTTTTGCAAACGAAATAAATAAATTGGCCCTCTATTTCATGATCTTGTTTAAAACAAAGATGCCAAGATAACTTTCAACTTGAGAATCCATTTCAGCGAGGGAGAAAGAGTGGGAGAAAATGTACGTTAATATCTGAATTTAGTACGTTAATATCTGAATTTAGTATTGGCTTGTTGCTATTGGAAAACCTTAAGCTGCGTATACATAATTTCCTGAAACGACCATGAGGTGGCGCTCACGTTCACAGAACGCACTTCTTGGGGGAGAAAGTCACCTGTCAATACCTGAAGCCAAAACACAACTTTAATAAAAGTGAAAACAGAAGGAACAGAGACTTGGGGAGAAATAACAAGAATAAGACGAAGCGAGAACTGTGCACACCTATGTTTGTTGCAGCACTATCCACAATCGTATAAACAGGGAGATGACCAGAAAGCCCAGTCTGGGGAGGAATGGATAAATTAACTCTGGTACATGCACGCAATGGAATACTGGGCGTCTAGCGAAAGCGACGATGACACTGTCAAACACCTCATGGCATGGACTGTTTGGGAGACATCATAGTCAGCAAAGTGAGTCAGTCTCATAGAGACAAATATGCACGAGATCACACAAGAAAAGTGGCCTTTGAAGTCTACCTGCAAGCCAGGGAACAGGAGGGGGGAAGGTAAGGGAGGACAGAAGAGAGGGAGAAAGAAGGTAAGGTAAAAGAAAAAATAAAGAGCGGACCACATTCAGGGGCCCTTGCAGTGAGGTTTCTGCCATACTGCCAGTGTTCTGGTTCTTGACACGTGGCTGACAGTGACTTGGGCATTTACTTTCTAAAAATGAATTGAGCTATACAACTGCATTTTATATATGTTTTTCCCCTTTGTTATATTCCACAATAATAAAAAATTATTAATAGAGGGAAATTATTATCCCCTTTCAGGACATAGCTATCGAGGCCCAAGCCAGTAGCAGGAAAAAAATTTAGGACCCATAAAATTGCCTCTCTCAAAGTTGCTTTACCACCATCGGTCCCTTTAAAAATCAGAAATGGTATGAGCCCCTAATAAAATGTTAAAAAAAAAAAAAAGATATGACAAAATAATTTTTAAAAAAAATCAGAAATGATAAAGCAAAGTGAAGATACTGAGAACCAAATGATAATGAAACTATCACCAGCATGTTGTCTTCAGAAGGAAATGTGTGTTTAAAAACACATCGATCAGGACATAAGAAAGGATGAAAGCCAAAGAGCTACACATTCAACTAAAACCCCAGCAACAGAAGAAAGGAGCAAATAACGATGAATAGCCTGCTGTGGACCCCAAGTCTGACTGAAAACATGAACAGTCGAGTAATATGTATTTTGTGTAAGTGGGTGTGGAGCCCTGGTGGGGTTGTGGTTACACATTGGGCCGCTAACCACAAGGTCAGCAATTCGAAAGCCCCAGCCACTCTTTGGGAGAAAGATGAGGTTTCTACTCTTGTAAAGAGTTACAGTCTCGGAACAATCATGAGAACAAGGGGGTAGTTTTACCCTGCCCTATAGGGTCGCTATGGGTTGGAATTGACACAATGACAGTGAGTTTATTATATTCTGCACCCCATACATTTTTTTTTAGTAGGAGATAAAAAGGCATTTTATCAGAAATACAAGATCTTCGCTCCTGCTGATGTACAACAGGGTTGGCTTCATGAATTTCCTCCACCCACCACTCCTCCCCCCCTTTTTAAATAATGGTCCCTCTACTGGATTCATTAGTACTGGCTTCATTTGTCTGGAAATGATGGCAAATCTCCCTGCAGACCCCAGTCTGAGGTACATATCAAGCATTTTAACTTGTCATGCCACAACTTTCCTCTGCTTCTTCCCAGCTTCACTCCAGGCACTTAGGAAGGTATTAATCTAGGTTTTCAGTATTGCACTGTTAGTCTGGGTTGACTAGAAAAACAAATCCAGGGACACTCACATGCGGTATGTATACAAGAGGGCTTTATATCAAAGAGTAATTGTCTATTGAGAAAACATCCCAGCCCAGTCCAGATCAAGTCTATAAGTCTGATATTAGCCCATATGTCTGATATGAGTCCATAAATTATTCTTCAGACTCATGCAGCAAATGCAATGATGCTGAATGCAGGAAGATCACAGGCCGGTGTGTGGAAAGTCTTGTGGTCGTGGCCGCATCTCCAGGCTGCCATCAATGTGGCTCCATGTGGCTTGTCAACAGGAATGTATAGTGGAGAGAAAGGGCCTCCCCCATCCAAGGAGGAAGTGAGGAAGTTCCCAGAGTCCTCATAAGGCCACACCCACAAGGAGGTATGATTCGGCTGTGACTGATTGACAGGACAGACTTCACCCCTACACTTATTAATCAAGTTGACATAAAATTATTATGTCACCACTACATGACCTAAACAAGGTGAAAAATCAGCAAGAACTGAGAGAGACCACTGTTTGGTACAGTACACAATTTACTGGAGAGACAAACAGCATGCACAGAACATTTACATCAGGCATATAAATTTTAAAATCCACATATAACTGCACAGGTCTAATTCAAACTTTTGCTGTCCAAGGGTCAGTTGTGTATACAAAGCACATAGCACAGAATGCCCCGAAAATGATACTTAGTTCCTTTTATTGGCCTTCCACTATTTCTCTCTTCTTCTTTTACATTTTATTACTCTTCCCAAGAACCAGCTTTTGATATTCTCTGTATTATTCATTTTTATATTCTCTACTGTTCATTTTTGTTTTCCTTGATTGTGTTTTATCTCCCCCCCACCCCATTGATTTCTTGTTTCTTTTATTTGCTTTTACTTGTGGGTGGAAAAAGTCTTGTGGAAGCATCTCAGTGCTGGCGCGACTCTCCATGTGGCTCCTCCAGTTCCAGGGCTCTAGCTGCCATTAGCATGGCTCCATGGGTCTAGTCAACAGAATGTGAAGCAGGGTGTGTGTGTCCCCTCCAGAGAGGATGACAGGAGTTCCCAGAATTCTCCGGAGAAGGCCGTGCCCACACAGAGGCATCATTGGCTGTAGCCTGATTAATAGCTAGACTCCACCCCTTTGCTCAAGTTGACAGGAAATTATATACCTGCCACAAACAGTTACTAAGTGTCCACCCTGTGCTGGGCATTGTTTTTACATCCTCATTGTATTACCTCGTCCTCAGTGACCTTGTTTCTACTCTGACAACAGAGTAGAGAAACCCACAAGGGCTCTGGCGCCCTGTTGATTCCCGGCTCCTAGCCTTCCAGGTGTATCCAAGTGACTTAATGTCTTTGGCCTTGCCTTCCCATCTGTTGGCTGCAATTGATGTTGTCTGTCTCATTTGTGGGTTGTGAGGATAAAATGAGTTAATGTTTCAAGGGCAGAGCTGACAGTTTTGTCCTTACAAAGACTATTAAGTTATGTAGACTATTAGTTGGAAGCAAGTCTTTTAATTTAAGGGAAAATTTCTTCTCCAATGGCGCATGCATAGTATGTAATTTTCTTTTCAAGGTGTCTGGTTTAGGCCTCACATTGTATCATGAAGTAGGTAGTACACACGCTACGTGCATCTCTGTTTAAAAGTAAAGGAAACTGAGTCACAGGGCTAGTGCTGCAAACTCCTAATCCAGCATTCAATGTTCTTTACACTGAACTGACTGTGGACCATGATCAAGCCTTGCCTTCATACACCTGTGATTAAATTGCTGTTGTTTTGGCACGTCATTTCTGATTCATAGGGAGTTCCGGTCAACGCCCCAGAGGGTTTTCTAGGCTTTGAGCCTTCCAGAGCAGAGCTCCCACAGAACCCAGTAGTTTCAGTTGACAGGTCAAGCCCACCAGCCGCTCCGTGGTGAAGACACATGGCAGTCTTTTTCTGAAAAACATATGAAGCTCAGCAACCCCAGGAAGCATTGCTGCTCTGTCTTACAGGGTCGCCATGCACCAGAATTGACCACAGGGGGTTGGGATAAATCACTTGGCTTCTGTTCATCACAGTTTTCTAATGATAAAAGGAGGAAATGGGCCCAATTGTTAGCTGTTACTGTACATCGTAATCACCATGGAGAGCTTTAGAGATCTGATTAAATCAATCAGAGAAGGGGTGGAGGCGTGCTTTCAAAACTCTCTCTTTTCCTAATGTTCAACAAGGTCAAGAAAGTGGAGTGTACATGCCTACCTCTCAGAGACACTTTATGGTGCTTTGGAGGTTATTCACACCACAAAAATAAAAGGCAAACAAATGCCTTGTCCCCTAGTCCATTCTGACTTGTAACTGCCCTCTAGAGCAGTGGTTCTCAACCTTCCTAATGCCACGACCCTTTCATACGCCTCCTCATGCTGTGGTGACCCCCAACCATAAAATTATTTTCGTTGCTACTTCATAACTGTCATTTTGCTACTGCATGAATCAGGCGACCCCTGTGAAAGGATCGTTCGATCCCTAAAGGGATTGTGACTCACAGGTTTTTTGTTCTTAGTAAATCATTTTATTGGGGGCTCTTACAGCTCGTATAACAAGACATACATCAACTGTATCAAATTCATTTGTACATATGTTGCCATCATCATTTTCAAAACATTTCCTTTCTGCTTAAGCTCTTGTTATTAGCTCCTCATTTTTCCCCTCCTTCCCCCACTGTCATAAACTCATGGGTCCCTGATTAATTATAAATTATTATTTTCTTATCGCACACCGTCCACTGTCTCTCTTCACCCACATTTCTGTTGTTTGTCCACCTGAAGGGTTATATATCAATCATTGTAGCTGTTTCCCCGTTTCTCCCCCACCCACCCCAGCCTTCTTCCCACCCTCATGGTATCGTTACCCCCACTACTGTTCCTGGGCTGTTTATCTGTCCTGGATTGTATGTGTTAGAGCTCATGCTGATAAAACACTCACTGTCATCAAGTCATTTCTGACTGGTCATTGCCCCCGGGTAGAACTGCCCCTGTGGGTTTCCAAGACTGGGACTCTGTACAGGAGTAAAAAGCCTCACCTTTGCCCATGGAGCAGTTTTGTACTGCTGACCTTGAGGTTAGCAGCCAGATGAGTAACCACTATGCCACCGGGGCTGATTATCACACAAAATGGTGAATGTACTATATCCCACTGAATTGTACATTTTACACCATTAAAATGGTATTTTGTGTTGCCACAATATGCACTTCTCTATATAAAGAAAGAAGGCATATGATAGAGAAGAACTAGAGCAGAGATTTTCAGAAAGGAGATAATACATGAGCTAAGCTTTGGAGAAATCACCAAAAGGTGAGGAAGAAGGTACAGGCACACTGGAGTAGCCTGGAAAAGTGAGTGAAAATGTGAGCATTGATATTGAGAGGGCAGGATCGCAGGGTGTTAGGACAGAGACTGCAGATAGCAAGGCTGGGCAAGGCTATGGTCTGGGCTACAAAATCAAGAACTTCAAACCTTGTCCCACAGGCAGTGTAGAGGGCATGGCATTTTCCCAGCAGGACAGTGACATGATCAGATGGGAGTTTTGGCAATTGATGGAAGTTTTGGCAATTGTAATATGCCAGAGGATCCGGAGGGCATGGGAAAGAAGCACAAAGGCTTAGAGACAGAGGGTCAGTGCAGAAGGCCAGGTGGTGTGAGCCTGGACGAGGTTAAGAGCAAGGTTGAATGGAGAGGTGAGCATGGTGGAAGATCGTTTGGACTTTAAAGGCAGGATCTGATGTTTGATAGAAAGTTATTGATGGATGCTGAGTGAAGTGAGTTATACACCAAAGGGCAAGTATTGTATGAGATCTGTATTGTTTTAAGAAATCAAGATAAAGGTTTTCATACCACAAGAAACAGACTTTGGTGGTTTCTAGGAGTGAAGGGGCAGGGAGCTAAGGGGAAACAATGAGTTAGTGTGTAGACAAGTGTTGACTTGGGTGAAGGATAAGGTGACCAGATTTAAAGCGGGATACCATTGACCGGGGCTGGGGGGGTGTTCTTAATTAAAAATTTGGTCTATATGGACCAAGTAGACCGTTCCCTAGCTTGTCGTGCATTCTTTCCAAAAATCGGGACTGTCCCGCCAAAAGCGGGACGACTGGTCACCTTAGTGAAGGAGAAGGAGAGAATATACTTTAAGAAGGAAGTGGTGAAAAAATGGGGAGTGACAAAGGCAAAACAACTCCCACCTAATTCACAGTTAAAAGTCTGAGGCAGGGAAAGAGACTGACGAGTAAGAGACTGATGAGTAAGTAATTCATCAAGAGACTTGATGGTTTGCTGTCAAGTCAGTGTAGAATGGTGATCCAACAAGCAGCCATCTAAGTGAGGTGTCAGCTAAGTCCACACAGAAAAAGCACAGCAGCCAGTGTGATCCAAAGATAGCTAATAATAAGATCCGAACCTGGAGGAGGGAATGGTACCAGTGCCTAAATTCTAAACACTTGGTTTTTGGAAAGCTATGGATGAAAGTGGTAACCTAATAATCAATTTGCAGGGATCCCTCTGTGGATTGAGTTCTCAGAAGAAGCCCCAATGTACCTAGACTAGGAACATTAGCAGTCCTCAAAACAGACAAAGAGCACTGTAAAGCGGATTTTAGAAGCCGTGCTTAGGCTGGAATGTAACATCTTGTAATTTGATCTCTCTCTGGGCTCAGTGTGAATTTATTCTAAAAGTTTAATATCCTCTGCTGTCTCTTAGATTAAGGTCTTTGCCCATTTTATACAGTCATTGTTGCTGGGCCCTTCCTTGTTGTTTGCCCTGGTTTTGTTTGTTCAGCTACATAGGGAAACCGGGATGAGGGAATGACAAAGACCGTAGGTGGATTGATAATTTCCTGGGGGCACTGAATGGGAAGGTGGGGGAAGTGGGGAGTCAATATCAATGAGTACAGGAAGGGGGGAAACTTCTTGACATGACTGAACTAGTGAATTGTCTGAGGTTAATTATAGTTCAATTTAAAAGAAAGAAAAGGCGTTCCAAAGGGGTTCCCCTGTTCGTGCCTCTGCATGGATTCAACTCCCAATCCTTCAGTTAGCAGCCAAGGGTGCACCACCCAGGGATCCTAGACAAGGAAGAGGGGGGACAGTTCATAGCCTCATGCTAGAGATTGAGTGCTTCTTCTAAAACCACACGTCTGTGTTGTAAACCTGAAGCCCCATGGGGATGGGATTCCATGTGGAAACCAGGCGTTCTTTGCTCTGTTATGTGAATGAGGCCAGGCTGGTGTCAGTTTTGTCAGAAATCAGTCACCTCTGAGATAAAAAAACAAGTAATTTGGACACAGAAATAAAGAAGCCCACCCAGATCGATGGTCAAGGAGCCAAGGAACAGATAGATGCTCAGAAAAGACCAGGACCTTCCCCGGGAGCTGACAGAGAGGAACGAGCCAGTGCACTGACTTTGGACTTCTCGCTTCTTAAACTGAGAGAAAATAATGTTCTGTTCACTAAGGCCACCACTTGGGGTTTTTCGGGTACAGCAGCACTAGGAATCTTCCCCCCCCACCCCCCGACGAGGACCCGAGTGGCTGTCCAGGGCTTGAGCCAACGAAAGCAACAGGAGGCAAATCCCACACTCAAGACCATCGTGTTAACGATGATGTCAGCCATGGGCAGACTGATTGTACAAACATCCCCTGGGACCATGTGAAATTTGCTATACGGGGATTTTCACTGCCGGAGGATTCTGCCGCCCTGTTTTCTTCAACGAGAGACGAGGGCATTTCCAGAAATGAAATCCTCACTAGGCTGGCTGCCAAGTGCGAGGAGGGGGACATTTGGCAACACACACCACAGCCTGACAATTGTCTTCTGTGACCCTGAGAGTTGCTGGAGACTGGGCACAGAGACGGGTGGTGGGCCCAGGGTATAGCAAGGATGGAGAGGCAAGAGGCCCGCTGCTGGCCCTGGCTGGCTGGTTCTACTCCCATCCCTGACACAGCCAGTTGTGAATTAGGGAGTCAGTCCCGTCCTCCCAAACCCACCTGCCCTGCCCCAGTATTCATCCCAAGATGGGGAACTTGTCGCTGCAGTCATCCCAGCCCTGAGCACAGTCCTGAATCATCCTAGTGAGGCACCGGGAAGCTGATGAACTGAACCACTGATAGTGGGCTGACAGGCGGCGCTGACTTCAAAGTCCCTGCTCCTAGTCTCTTCTCCAGCTGAAGCCGGAGCCTGAAATCTGATGGGTTTGCTGACCCACTTACTCTGTGATGGTTGTTAGTGGCAGGTGAATCTATGCTGCTTCGCAGCAGGCAAGCCCCTGTGGGCAGAGCAGAACTGCACTGCAGGGTTTTCAGGACTGTGACCTCGAAGCAGAGAGCGCCAGGTCTTACTTCAGCAGCACCACGGAGTGGATTTGAACTGCCAACCGTTCAGTTAATTGGCCAGCAGTAAATGTATGCCATCCAGGGATTCTTACTCATCCCTCTTAATTAATTACTCATCAGTCAAATATAACCTGAGGCTCCTTGCACCTGAAAGGAGCCCTGGCGGTGCAGTGGGTAAAGTGCTGAGAGGTTGGCAGTTGGACCCCACCAGCCAGGCCCTGGGAGAAGCTGAGGCAGTCTGCTCCCCTACCAATGATGCCCTCAGCAACCCTGCAGGGCAGGTCTACTCGGTCCTGTTGGACCACTGTGTGATAGAATAGACTTGTCAGAGCAGGGGCCTGGCGTCCAACACAATGGATCCTCTGCACATGACGGTCCAATGCTCGCAAGATGTCATTAAAGCTAGCCTGGACATCACACTAGACTGAAATTGGCTTGTTAACACCTCAAACAGGAACAGGAAAGGCAAAGAGTTATTTTATTCATTTAGTCTAAATAATAAAGCATTATCATGCCAGAAGGCACCGCATTTTCTAGGGACCAATGACCACCTAAAGACTTGGTAATCTGTGCAAAAGTTGAGGGCCATTAACTTGGTCATTAGATCAGTAGGCCAAGATTTGCATGGACATTAAGCTCATTTCCTAGGAAGAAGCCATTATGGTTGCTCATGTGTTACGTCAGAATACATCTGCCCAGAGCATAAAAGGTATATAATCAAGACAAATCAGTTGACTCACCTAAGATAATATTTTTCCCTTAATTATCTAGGTAGTCTATGGAAGTCTTTCTTTTAAAAAAAATTAAAAACTAGAGCATTATTAGAGGACGGAGTCCCTTCCTCCCTCCATTGTGCATTCAAGGAATCCTGGTGGTGGAGCGGTTCAGTGCGTGGCTGCTCACCCCAGTCAGCGGTCTGAACCCAGCAGCCACTCTGTGGAAGGAAGACGGGACCTGCTTTTGTAAGGATTACAGTCTCAGAGGCCCTGGGGGCGGGTCATTCTCCTCCGCTCCACAAGACTGCTCTGGTTTGGAGCCCACTTGATGGCAATGAGTTTGGTTTGATATTGCGCATTCAAACCACAGATGCTATATCAAGCAGAATGACAGAAGTGGCCTTACAGTCTTGGACATTAAGACAAGGACAAGACATGAAGAAACCAAGAGCCCAAGTGTTCCGGCTTCAGGAGGTATCATCTAAACACAGTATGGTCTTGCTCTGTCCAATGAGATGTGCTTTCGTCATGGTGGCATGACAGCGTTCAAAAGGCTTTCTGTATCCTGGACATGAACCCCACATCAAACACATCCTCAGAATTGCAAGAGATGAGGTTATTGAATTAGCGTGAGGCTAATTCACTAGTGATGTCATTGTGGCCGTAGTCTCCATGGACAAAGACACAGGAGAAGCCAGGATCGGGGCAGGAGAGAGCAGATAGTGACCTCTCCCTTGCTCTTTTCCCACATAAATCCCACTTAATTGTCCCCTAAATATTGGAATCAAGACAGAGAGGGTTTTATTTTAAACTGTGTAGAATCTGACAAATAGCTCTGGCCCTGTACACTTACAAGCCCATTGGAGAGAGCCAGCTGGCATCACCGAGAGTAAGGGAAGGTCCTGTCTATCAATCTTGTCAGTCCTGTCAGTCTGGCCCTCAGATATCGAAGGATGTGTGTAGACTTGTGGCCTTGCCTTTCCCAGCTGTAAAACCAGTTCTCAGCAATTGCATGTCCACATAAGCATTAAACCACGTTTTGAGAAACTCAAAGCGTCTGTTGTTGCTATTGTTGTTGCTAGGTGCCGTTGAGTCCGTTCCAACCCACAGCCACCTTATCCACAACCAACCCTAACCCTGCCCCGCCCCCACACCATGCTCACAATGTGAAAGCGAGGACTTTCATCCTTGAGAGTTCTTTTGACGTAGGGACCATTACTTATTTTGAAAAAGGTGTTTGTCTTATTTGCTCTTGGGAGTTTCTGAGGTTGAATAGAAAACTCCCAAAGATTTCGGAGTTTAAAAATACGAGGGTGAGTCAAAAAATATTGCTACAAAATTGTGGCAAGCTTGATTAAATAAAAATATTAAATGTGAAGCTACTGGTTCTTGGTACATCCTCTCTCTAGGTCTGTGCCTTCTGAAAGTGCAGTTTCCATTTCTAGCCCCCTCCCCCTTAACAATTCTGTGCCCTTTGATGGACAGCTTCTCAAAGCAGCAGTTTGACATGCTCAAGGGATTCAAATTGTGCTCCTTTAAAGCGGTGTAAAAGGGCAAGATTAGGCCTGTAAGGTGGATGAGGTAAGGTTTCTCAATGAAATCGTCACAGGGCAGCCCTTGCTACCCTTCAAGAATGAGCAGGAGCATGGTCGTGATGAAAACATTTCCTCAGCACAATTTTCTTGGACTTTTATCACCGTGATCATTTTCTGTTTTTGAGAACTTCATAAGAAATAGGCCATGATCATCTGTGTCCCTCAAGAAATAACAGAGCAGGCATGGTCCCCTTCTGGGCTGGCCTGTCAGCTTTGACTTGAAGCGGACTCGTAGATCCTTTTGGCCATCACTACTTTTGTTGGACATACTTTTTGAGGCACCCTAACCCTATAACGCCTGGATTTTTAATTTTAGGAGAAAACATTTCTTGTTTTTATTCTTTACTTACATAGTTATCAATTTATATAACAACCAAAATATATTTAAAAATGTAAAATTTGCAATGATTTTAAAATGTAAACAAATTGTCATATTCATCCATGGATTTATAATAGATGTTATAATTAAATGTTACAAAAATGTTACACTTGGCATTAGAGGGCTAAGAAAACTCAACAGATTACTCAGAGAATTTGTCTGCAGTCAGCCACTGATCGAAGACACATGTTCAAACAGGTTTTATTAGAAATAAGCACGTCTGTGTCTGAACTGGAATCCTAGTAGTTACACCTTTAGACGAACATGCGTGTAAGTACATATATGTATGAGGGAGGGAAGCTTCAAACAGTTCATGGAAAAATGCAATGATAATGGAATGAAAGATAATGGAGTTCTTCCACTAACTTTTTGAACCTCCATTGTATATATTTTTTACCCATGATCCCTTATGATGGGCTGAGCTGTGTGTGGAGTTTCTTGGCAGTGTATTTTTAAAGCATAGAGCGATCTACCATCGGGCCCACGCCACCCTTCATCTCCCACACACATCCACATAATGGCAGGCAGTGACCTGGACGTTCCCTCTACAGGTGGACACCCAGGCTTGTAGTGAGGGAACCTCTTGTGTTATTGCAAACTCCCCTAGGTGTGCTTAATTAGCTCCAGATGTTTGTCACCCATAAAACCCAAAGTGCTAAGTAAAGCCAGGGTGGCCTGACAGTGCTTATTTCAAGAGGAGCAAGGAGGGAGTGCTTTGTTCCCTTTTAGGAGTTCTTCATCTGCTCTTGCCTTGGGGGAGAGTGCAGGACATTCTACTAAGTGAATGTGTTTGGAATGAGTAAGTGGGCAGTTGGAGCATCAGTCTTTGCAACTCTGCTTGAAGATCAGTGGTTTGTCACTCGGCGCTGAAGGAGCTACGGCACACCTTCTTCCAGCTCAGCCTCTTGAGGCTGTGACGTGTGACACGCAATTTCATTATACAAGTCATTACAAAAGGGCACTAACACGTCAAGAAAGAAAACACATTGACATATAACACACACCCCACACAATTCAATGGTTGGGCTATATTAAAAAGAGCCATGAAATCATCATCAAAATTCTTCATTTTTGTACTCATTATTATTAGATTCTCATTTTCTCCCAATCCGCTGCCATGACCTTAAGAAATTATTATTCTCGTTATTGTCTCTATGGATTTACATGTCTTAGATATTCATATAAAGAAGATTATAGCAAACGATAGATAATAGCATAAGGAAAAACTTCCATCTAAAAGCACAGAAGAATTAAAACTATAACACATTTAAAAAAAATGAGTCAAAAGGGAAAGCAAAGGACGTTAAAATTTAGCCTAACTTACAGGGGACAGCACCGGAGACACAGTGTAGGAAGTGTGTTAGGTCTGACGCCCCCCACCCCCCAAAAAACAAAAAAGTGAAGCGAAACACGAAGGGAGCACAACAGAGCATCAAGGGGAGCAAAGCAATGAAGTGCCCAAGGAATCCGAAAATAGACCTCGAAATCAGTGGGCAGGGTGTGACGCTTCACTAGAGCCAGTGGAAAACATTCAGAAGGGTCAGCAGACAGCCCTGGAACTATTTATAGGCTTTTCTCTGTGTGTGTGTCTCTTTTTCCTTTTCACTTATTCTCGTGTCTATCCATAAAGCATAGGAAGGATAACCAATCCTGAGGAGCAAACAATGGAGCCAACAGCTCTAGGTGGGACATGGGAGAGGAGGAAGTGGGAGAAAGGGAGGGGGGAGTCAAAAAACACAGGGACAAAGGAACAATAAGAGATCTAAAATTAAAAAAAAAAAGAGAGATCTAAAATTGATGATGAGGAGGGCGTAAAATGCCTAATGGGGTTTGATCAAGTACAATGTAGCCAAGAGAAAGTGCTGAGAGTCAAATGAAGGTTGAACATGATAGTGGGACAGGAGGAAAGTAAAAAGAAATAGGGGAAAGACATTTATAGAGGTATTAATATAGGCATGCACATATGTAAATATATTAATATATTATGATAGAGATATAGGTCTATAGATATCTATTTAAATGTTAAATATTAAGGTAGCAGACAAACATTGGGTCTCTACTTAAGTACTCCCTCAACACAAGAACACTTTGCTATAATAACCTTGCATTTTGTATTACTCATCTTCCCAACATGATTGCTGAAGTCAAAATAGGTGCATAAGCAAATGTGGTGAAGAAAGCTAATGGTGCCTGGCTATCAAAAGATATAGCATCTGGGGTCTTAAAGGCTTGAAATTAAACAAGTGTCCATCTAGCAAGGAAGCAACAAAGTCCACATGGAAGAAGCACACCAGCCTGTATGACTATGAGATATTGACAGGATCAGGTATCAGGCATCAGAGGACCCCAAACAAACAAATACATCCATGCAAATGATGGAGGTTAGAGTGGAGACCTGAAAACCATCTGTAGACAATTGGACATTCCCTCACAGAAGGGTCACAAGGAAAGAATGAGACAGCCAGAGTGTAGCATAGCATTGATGGAACACACAACATTCTTCTATTTCTTTGATGCTTCTTCCCTAGCACCCCACTATTATGACCCAAGTTCTACCTTACTAATATGGCTAGACTGGAGCATGTAAACTGGTACAGATAAGAGATTTGACACATATAATCCAGGGCAGATAAATCTCTCAGGAACAGTAATAGGAGGGTAAGGGAAAAGTGGAGGGAGAAGGGGGAGAAGCAGGGAACCAACTATATTGATCGATGTATTAACCCCTGCCCCTCCACCACCAGGGGTTGAACAACAGAAACGTGGGTGAAGGGAGACAGTGGATGGTGAAGACAAGAAAATACTAATTTATAATTTATCAGAGGTCCAGGATGGTAGGGGAGGGAGGGAAAAAAGAGGAGCTGATACCAAGGGCTCAAGCAGAATTGATATATGGATTGTTATAAGAGCTGTAAGAGCTCCCAATAAAATGACTTATCAATAAAAAGTTAGCCTAACTATAGCTGCATTAATTTACTTTCTGATGCACTCTGTCTGACAACAAGATTATCCACATACTTGTTCTATGGTCTGGAATTCAATGGAAACTTAATTCGAGTGGGAATTCTGCCAGAGCATTTTGGGCTTTCACTCATCCATAGCCTTATGCAAATTAGGTGCTCAGAATTTAAGCTAGAATACAATTCTCTCCTCTGATAAGAGTTTTATTATTTACAACCCTTGGATCATACAGGCTGGTGTCCTTCTGTGTGGACTTGGATGTCACCTCACTTAAATGGCTGCTTGTTTTAAGACAAAAATTTAAGAATATAGATGCTATTATTTCTGATAGCTGGGCACTATGCATTTTCTTCACCACACTCTGCTATACCACCCATATCTTCAGTGATCTCCTTATGAGGGTAAGAGGATGCTGTACCTTATTGGAAGCTCTGCTGACATGGTGGGTTACAAGTGAGAATACAAATAAGAGTTCAAACTCAGGAGCAGTTCCAAGGGGAAAAGATGAGGATTTTTGCTCCTGTAAAGATATAGTAAGCTCACAGGACCAGCTCTACTCTTTCCTTAAGGGTGACTGTGATTGAAAGTCAACTCAATGGCAGTGAGTTTTGTTTTGTTTTTCTACACTTAATGAGCAATATTCACATCCTCAGATATTACTGAGCAACACAGAACTGTATGGGTGGTTGGCTTACGGTATAGTTGTGTCATTGATTGGAAAGATGAGATTGCAGAACTGCCAAGCCTGGTCTTCCACCTACATTAGAGCTGTATGTCCTTATTATATTGTCCTTATTGTATGTCCTTCAAGTGTTCATGAAGTCAGTGTACAAACATGCCTGCGTATATCTGCTGCAAGAAGATGATCAAGAAAAGAAACTCTATCATGCTTCAAACATACATGAACATTATCTCATCATATTAGACATATTAAATCAATGAAACCAAACCCACTTTTTCCAAGTCAGTTACAACTCATAGTGACCCTGTACGACAGAATAGAATTGCTCCATAGAATTTCTGAGACTGTAAATACTTTCTCCTTTGGAGCAGCTGGTGGGTCTGAACTGCCAACCATGAGGCCGAGAGACCCATAAACCATTGAAACACTAGGGTATCTTACTTAAACATATAGGGGTAGCTTAATTGAAAGAATTATTTCACTGTGACAAGCAAGTAATTATAAGATATAGAGTTCTCTATAGTACTAGATTGATTTGCATTTGAATTATGGTGTTGGTGAAGAACATTGTAAGTACCATGGACTACCAGAAGAGCAAAAGAATACATCTTGGAAGTACAGCCAGAATGGTCCTTAGAAACAATGATGGCCGATTTTGCCTTATGTATTTTGGACACGTTATCATGAGAGATGAGTCCCTGGAAAAGGAGACCATGTTTGGTGAAGTAGCAGGCTGTGAATAAGAGGAAGAGCATCAAGGAGATGAATTGACACAATGATTTCAACAGCAGGCTCACACATAACAACAAATTGTGAGGATGGTGCAGAATGGACAAGGTAGTGAGTGTTTTGTTCTATTGTAGATTTGGTTGCTATGAGCTGGAACTGACCCAATGACATCTAGCAATATAAATTTTAGATTCAGCTTCTCAATAGACACACACACCTGCTGAGATTGTAATTGGGTACATTAAATTAATAAATCTGTTTTGGGAGAATTGAAATCTTAACAAACTATTATTTCCAATGTATTATTAGAACTTGTATTGCCTTTTAATTAGGTCTTTTCAAATTTCTCTTGCATATTTTTGTTAGCTACTGGTAGGTTTTTAAAAAGTATTTTTTAATAATTGGAACTTTTATTATTTTTGTATAATTTTTGGATGTCTGTATCTATATAAAAATTATTACTTTTTATATTAATCAGCAATCTTCATAAAATGACTTTCAATTGTTATAGCTTATCTAGAATTTTTTGGAATTTCTTTATTCACAATCATGTGACCTGAAGAATATAAAATTTTTATCTTGACTTGCAATTTTTTACTCTTAAAAAAAGACTAGGAAATTCACCAGTGTTGAATAGCATTTTGATAGGAGATATATTTTTCTCTGTTTCAAGAAGAACATGTTCAATATTTCATCATAAAGTAAGATGCTTGCTTTGTTTGCATGAGATGCATTTCATTAGGTTAAGAAGTCTGCTTTAATTTATAGTTTTAGAATTTTCAGAAACCCATAAATGGATATTTAGTTTTTATTAGATATTTATTGATTTTTTTCCCTTCTAAACAAACCATAAATTATTCAAATAAACCCAAATGAGTCTCTGGAGCTGAATACTTAAATAATTGATGCTTAGTTTTTGTTCTTTTCTAAAATATTCATCTAACACTGTATATTTCCCTCTAAATTGGGTGTTAGTTAAATCCCACAAGTATAGATATATTGTATGTTAACTTTCATTCCATTTAAAATACTTTCTAATGTTCAAAGTATTTTGTCTTCCACCCATGATTTATGTAGGGATGCTTTGCTCATTTCCAAAGAGGAAATTTTTCTAATTGTTGTTGATTTCTATCTTAATTATATTATTTTCAGATCATGCAGTTGATAATTTCCATCTTGTTAACTTTATTAAGACTTTCTTTGTGTTCCAGTTTATGGTAAATTTTGTGAAATGTTTCATGTTCCCTTGAAGGAAGAATGGGTGATCTTCAGTTATTCATTGCCAAGTTCTAAATGTGACAATAGGGTCAGATTTGTTAACCTTTAGAGCAACCTTGCTGGTGAAAATTTCAGCTGTTTTTTATTCAAAAATGCCTTTATTTTAAAAGCTAATATCTCTGCTCAATGGCAGTCATTTTCTTTCATCAATTTGAAGAATCCATTGTCTTCTGGCTTCTATCACTTTTATTAAGAAGTCAACTGTCTATCTTGTTCCTCTTTCATAGGAAGTATGCCCATTTTTCTTCTTTGTAGGAAAGAAACCATTTTTAATTTTTAAAATTATGCTTTGACAGACTTCCTATGCCGTCTATGTTTAGATTTTATTTTTAGTCCTGTTTATGGCTTGTAATACATCTTGTCAACTATTAAAATTAAGTGGGGGTTACATTTCTGATCATCAACTTTGTATTCAAAAGTTTAATCCACTCAATAATACCCAAGAGTTTACTCTTTGCCCCCACTCTGATTTTTCTTCTCCTTCTTATAGACTACTATCTTCCACTATACCCAAGTTAACGCCCATCCTCAGTTGAGCTCATTGCTTTATCTTCCTGCCCTTGGCAAACTCCAAAGTCTGTTCCCTTTTGTATGAAAATCTTTAACTTTCCCACCTATATCAGTTGTCTCATATAATATACATATATGCACCTAAATATATGTGTGTATACATCCACACACACATATAAATTCCTGACCATTAGTACTTTCTTCTTCTTTTTTTTTTGTTAGTTCTTTCTTCATTGTTTCAGTCCCATTCTCTCTTTTACCTTCTGAGACTCTAATATGACATTATTTTTTGGAGAACCTATACTCCAGTTTACAAATTCTTATTTTTGTTCTTAAGAACTTCTACTTAAGTTTCAATTTCATTATAATTTTTTCAATTATAGAATTTCCATTTGATTCTTCTTAAAAAAACCATTTTATTGGGGGCTCTTACAGCGCTTATAACATTCCATCATACACCAATTGTATAAAGCACATTTGTACATATGCTGCCACCATCATTTCCAGAACTTTTCTACTTGAGCCCTTGTTATAAACTCCTCTTTTTTCCCTTCCCTCCCCACTCTTTTACCCTCATGACATTTGATTCTTTTTCATAGTTTCCAGTTCCCTGATGAATGTCTCCAACTTTTCATTAAGTTTATTGAACTTATCAATCAGCTATTTTAAGTGTATATCTAAAAATTCCAATATCTGGAACCAGAATGGCTATATTTCTATCATCTGTATTTTTTCTTGATTTATTTTTGTTCATTGTTTCCTTTTAAATGCCTAGTTATTTTTGACTGGATGGTAAACACTCAGAAAATACAGAGAGTAAATATCAGAATTCTGATGCTGTTAATTTTCACCTGAGAGAATTTTTCTATGCTTCTGACAGGCAATTTGTGAAGAGACTATCTCTCAGTGCTTTGATTAAAATTGAACACTTGGTTGCATAATTTTTCCTGTGGAATCTTAATGAAACCTGAAGTTGTGCTGGGTTTGAAGTCTGGTATTTGTACAACTTCTGTACAGAGTCCCAGTTTCCATTTGGGAAGAGGGGGGTTTCTTGAGGAGACGAAAGCATAGTCAGATATCAGACTTACCTTTGTGGGATTCCTGTCTGTTCAGAGTATTGGCCACTTAAGTTCTTGCTGCCTCCAAGGCCTAAACTTATAGACAAAGAAATATTTCTCTGTAGGAGGGCAAACTAGTGCTCTAGGAGTCGGTGAGCGAGGGAAGCGATAACATTTTTCTGACAACAGAAGTGAAATTCTCCTTAAAGGTGAAGAATGAATGCTACTGACTTGTGAGTTGATAATATTATAATAATATAATTAGTATTGTACTAATACTAGTATAAACGTGTCATCTGCTATTCAAATGGAAATGTTTCTGAGAGTGAACCGGAAATTCAGTGCACAGAACACCAGGAAAACATGTGTAAAAAGAGATCACCCTGGAAGTTTGAGGATGTTTGATCACCCTACCAATTTCCACCAATTTTAGAAATTACAACAAAACTCCACTTCAATCAACAAAAAACCCTAATGCAATGTACTTTAAGATCTGGTCTCATTAATGATTCATAAGTAATCATTTGAGAGAAAAGGCGCCCTGATTTACAAACCATTCTTCATTCTCAGCCTGGAGGTTTATGCCGAGGTAAAATAAAGACATTTCAAAGGTTCGTAAAAGGAAATTAAGTCTAGAAACTGGGTCGGTGAGATGACCAAACCATGTTGGTTTCACAGAAACTGGACAGCTTTACAAGTGACCATGACAAAGATTCCTAACCTGAGTATTCATCAGGCAGTAGGCTCTCAATGCCTGAATTCATCTCTTTGTTTCTAAGTCTCTGCTTTTTACAAATGTATCTGCATTGTCAGAGTAGGTAATAATAAAAATTCACCCTTATGTTTCTTTATTGGAGGAAAAAATGTCAAGATCTGCTGTGGGATTATAAAGAGACGTTTCCCCAGCTTTGTCTCCCCCAAAGACATGCCAAACATTAGGGGGGTTTTGGTAGCATATGGGGAGAGGTCAGATGCTTACAGACATCTTCCCTAAAGACAGTCAGTCACCAGACTACGGTAGGCCCCGCTCTCTGATGTTAAGGACAATGGGTTACTCCTCCCTGAAGACTTGCAGTCATGCTTTGGTTCCTGTAGGTGGAGTTCACACCCTACTGATAATGGTCTCATCAGTTGAGCCAGGGAACAGGTCAAACCCCCTCAGTGACATCCAAGTTAGGCTGCCATCCTGATCTAGGAGCCACCCATCTTGCCACATGTATACCCCCAATCCCTCCTCTTTCTACTGCGTGTATACCCAAAGACCACCCCCTTCCATTACTGTATTACCTATCGTACAACCCCTTCCTGTGAAGTATGTCTTCACCTGTAATTAGGGGGCTCGCATGTCCCCAGAGAATATAAAAGCCTTGTTTAGCATTAAATATTTCTCGCTCTCCATGTAGACCACCAAGTGAGGCTGAGGTGAGCATTGCTACCATGAAATGTGTCTGACTCCATTATTTCTATCTCTCATGCTCTTTATGACTTTATTATAATCTTATTATTGCTGTACAATTGCACCTACTGGACCTGTGATGATGTGCTAGGGGCAGGCTTCCCCTTGTAATCTTCCTAGTTTATTTTAAAGATAATGTTCCTTAATTAGTATGACTAAAATCTTACATTAATGAGTTTTATTGAGAAAAGGGCCCTAGATAAAGCATCGGTGGGAAACCCCAGATGATTATATACTGCAGATCAGTTATTTTTGTCAGCTCAGACATTCTGTAACAAGTCTGGCTGAGGGGAATGGATTTGTGTCCATTTAGTCACATGCAAGGTCCTAAAAATCCAAGGCCACTGAGTTGATCCCGATGCATGATGACTTCACAGGATGGGATAGCCGGGCCGGCCCGTTTGTGGTCCTGAGACTTGAGATCTTTACGGGAGTAGGCAGCTTTCTCCCTCAGAGCGGCTGGTGAGTTTGAGCATCCTACCTTGTGGCTAGCAGCTCAAAGTGTAACCCACGAAACTCCCAGACATCTTTTGTGCAACATCCTCATGTTTCTCAAATCACTGCCTTTGTATCTCTCCGCATCAAGGACATCTGCTGGTTGAATTAAAAAATGAAGATTTGGGGGCCTCCTCTCAGACCTACATCTCAGCCAGGGTATCTGTATTTTTTTCCTTTTCCTCATTTTTATTCAGCTACCAATCATTTTTACTATTTTTAAATTAAATAATCATTTTATTAGGAGCTCATATAACTCATCACAATCTGTACATACATCATTTGTGTCCAGCATATTAGTACATATGTTGACTTCATCATTCTCACAACGCCCACTTTCCACTTGAGCCCCTGGTGTCAGCTCATTTTTTCCCCTCCCTCCCCGCTTTCCCCTCCCCCTGAACCCTTGATAATTTACAAATTATATTATTTTATCATATCTTATCCCATCCAACGTCTCCCTCACCCACTTCTCCACTATCCGTCCCCCAGGGAGGAGGCTATATGTAGACCTTGTCATCTGTTCCCCCTTTCTCCCTCACCTTCCCTCCACCCTCCCGCTATCACCACTCTCTCCACTGGTCCTGGGGGGTTCATCTGTCCTGGGTTCACTGTATTTCCAGTTCCTATCTGTGCCAGTGTACATCCTCCGGTCCAGCCGGATATGTAAGGTAGAATTGGGATCATGGTAGTTGGGGGAGGGGAGGAGGAAGCATTCAAGAACCAGAGGAAATTGGCATATTTCATCGCTACTATCCTGTACCTTGATTTGCTCCTCTCCTCCCCGCAGCCCTTCTGCAAGGGGATGTCCAATTTCCCCCAGATGGGCCCTGGGTCCCCACTCTGTACTCCCCGTCATTCACAATGTTATGATTGTTTTTGGATCTTTTATGCCTGATACCTGACCCCTTCGCCGCCTTGTCATCTTACAGGCTGGTGTGCTTCTTCCATGTGGGCTTTGTTGTTTCTCAGTTAGATGGCCCCTTGTTTATCTTCCAGCATGTGGGACCCCAGATTCTGTGTAATTTGACAGCTTGGCACCATCAGCTTTCTTCACCTTGTGGCTTATGTATCCGCTTTGTCTTCAATATCTATATTTTTAATCTGCCATCCAGATGTTCATTATTCATACTGAAACCTGAAGACCACTGGCCTGGGCCGTGAGGAAGGAAGCACCAAGATGTGGAATGGATTCAGTAAACGTGAGCTAGGGCCTTAGTTTAAAAAGGTGCAGCCTTCATTCTCGCCCAGTCTAAATACAGTTAGTGCTTGTGAGAGGGTCCTGCTCATGACGAGCTCACTGAAGATGTGGGTGCAACAGCAGAGTGTGGTGAAGAAATTAGATGGTGCCCACTGTCAGAAAATCATATTACCTGGGATCTTAAGAGCTTGTCTTCAAGCAAGCAGCCCTAAGTTCAAACTGCTGACCCTGTAGTAGCAGCCCAACCCCTAAGCAGTACCTACCAGGGTTCCTAAGGAATACAAGAAGGAAGAAAATGTTCCAGGGCTGATTGTAACAATGATAGTACAACTGAAGTATGGAAGTGTATGATATGTGGATCACATGTCAATGAAACTATTTTTAAAAGGAAAAAAGAGTTTATTTTAAAAGAAAAAATCATTTTATTGACATATAATTCACACATCATACAATTCAACAGTTCAGTCATTCTAAGAAGAGTTGTACAATCATCACCACAATATCATTTGATCACCCTTTTGACGCAGTTTAAAGTTTTAGTTGTTAATGTTTTCTGTTTTCTCCTTTTTTAAAAATCATTTAATTGGGGGCTCTTATAGCTCTTATCACCATCCATCCATCCATCCATTGTGTCAAACACTTTTGTGCATATGTTGCCATTGTCATTTTCAAAACATTTTCTTTCTACTTAAGCCCTTCCTTAGTATCAGCTCATTCCGCCCCCCTCCCTCCCTCATGAACCCTTGATAAAACTATTTTTTAAGTTAAAAAAAAAGTGCAGCATTTCTCCTGAGCTTTGCCGTCTTGAGTACAATGGCCTGGTTCTCTCCTTTCACGCCCATCCTTCCCTTGGGTTTTGAGTCTTTGGGCCCTTTATGCGTTCCTGGTCCCGAAGGCTTTCCTGCTGACTTGAATTTCTGTTCTTTTTATGGCTTTTCCTCTGCATGTTGGACCCACCTGTTCCCAGTCACCTCTAGATCTGCTTCTTAGCATTGGGTTTCTGGAGCGAGGTTTCCGGGGACCCCAGCTCAGTCAGTTTCTGCCGCAGGCGGGGACATTCTACAATGGAGCAGTTCAATCTCTGTACGTTACCAGCTAGAAAGATACAATCCATGGGGCATTTGGGACTGAATCTCACTTGACCCTGTTACTTCTGGATTAGAGAGAAAGGAATCGATGTTTCTCAGATCATGCTTAATCATGCAGCAATGGTGTAAATACGTTCACTGTACTACATGTAATAAAGAAGGAAATGAGTTAATCTATCTTTAAACATCCCTATTAACAAATGATAAAGATTGACTTCGGTTACCTGGAAAAATAAATTACTCTCTCAGAATACCTGCCATGAAGGTGTTTGATGAATAAAGACTCACCAGATGGGTTGCTTACAACTTGTTGCCACCGAGCCCTTTCGGACTCACAGTAACCCAACCCGCAACATCAGCAGCTCAACACCACCAGCGGTTCCGGTTCCGGAGACATAGGAGGCTCTCTGCTCCTTAGTTAAAGTTCCAGAAACCCACAGGGCCATTCTATTCCATCCTGGAGGGCCTACAGTCCCAGGAAAAAGAAACTGCAAGGACCCACTTTAACACCAGGTGGCAGAGCTGGTTTTCCCCGGTGTTCTTTACAGCCTCACATTCGAAACACAGTCCCTGTATGAATTGGTCCACATCAGGTTATTATAATTTGGGTTGTAACTCTTCAGACAAGGAATTCGACTTGCTGCCGAGCCGATTCTGAATCATTGTGCCCCATGGATGTAAAGTGGACCTGCTCTACAACTCAAAGCTGTGATCTCTCCCCAGCAGATCATCAGACTTCTCTTCTGAGATTGCTGGCTGCGTTCAAACAGCTTACTCTTCAGCTGGCATCTGCATTAGGCTGGGTTGCCTAGAGAACCCAGACCAGTGACAGTCATATCTATATAATATCTATAGAATAAATAGATTTATATCACAAAAGAAATTGCTTTGAAGAGAGTGACCCACACTACCACAGAGCAGCAAGCCCCAAATCCAACTCTCTCGACTGCAGGTCAGATGCGAATACCTTCTGTGTTAGTCTGGGTACTTTGGAGAAACAAATCCATAGCAACTCATGGATAAGAGAGAGTTTTATGTAAAGAAAGTGTGCATCACGAAAACATCCCAACCCAGTGCTGCCCAAGCCCACAAGTCCAACATTAACCCATTAACTCAACACCAGTCCACAAAGTCCTCCACCTCACAAAACAGAGGCAATGATGCCGACTGCAGGAGGAAAGCTGAGTCAGTGAACGAACAAGCATCTCAGCACTAGCAGGGGTCTCCACATGGCTGCTCCAGCACCCAGGGCTGCATCGGGATAGGTCCATGTGGCTTCTCCTTGGGGATGTCTTGTAGGAAGTCAATCTTGCAAGCTGAAGCAGGGAACTGCTAAGGCAGCTGCACCCTGGTGCAACCATCACAAAACAAGAGACCCAAGAACGAGAAAGGCGAGGCTCACCACCCATTTATCCCTCTGCCTTTCAATTAGCCCCACATGTGATTATCGGCCAGGCTGGCACAATTAACTAACTCACCTTCCCAACTCTTGCAGCTGCTGGAACTGGGGAACCAGGAAACCAGAGGATGAACCAGGAGGCAGGAGGATGGAACAGGGAGCAGGAAGACCTCAGCACCCTGGAGGCAGAGTCCAGTGGATGATGTGTTGCCAGCCCAATCCCAAGAAACAGACACAGGACCCAGGCCAGCAGGAGGAAGAAGAGAGGAGGCAGTTCTTCACAGCATCTCTTCTAGCGATGTCAGAGAGGC
Source organism: Echinops telfairi (assembly GCF_000313985.2). Classification (NCBI taxonomy): domain Eukaryota; kingdom Metazoa; phylum Chordata; class Mammalia; order Afrosoricida; family Tenrecidae; genus Echinops; species Echinops telfairi. The sequence continues at coordinate 18,763,837 of NW_022111368.1, forward strand.
CACACTTCCAAGGAGGTGTCATCAGATTTTGGCCTACACCTTATGTGGAGAGGCCATACTGTCAGACTACTGAGGATCCTGGCCCAGCCAAGTTTGCACAAAACCTAACTACCTATCATAATAACTAAGCGCTCAACCATTTGATCCACTAGGGAGTCTACGGAAGAACATCGCAAATTGGGTTATGGTTTCATGGTCCTTGTTGTCATTTCACTGTTGTGCTGACTCACAGGGAGCCCATGCACAACAGAACAAAAAGCTGCCTTGTCCTTCATCCTCCCGATCGTTACTGTGTTTGGGCCCCTATTGTAGCCATTGTGTTAACACCTACTGTTGAGGGGCCTCTTTCTTTATTGTTCACCCTTTGCTTTCCCAAGCACAATGCTCTTCTCCAGGAGCCGCACCTCCTGATGAGATGTCCACAGTACCTGAGACCAAGTTTTTTGTTTTTTTTTTTACATTTAAAAAAATTATCTTTATTTAGGGTTCTGATTCAGCACATGTATCAAAGACTAATCAACATAAAGTAAATAAAACATTAATTGGAAGTCTTACATCTCTCTAAACTCTGATCAGAATGTCAAGATTGCCACTATTACCAGAACTCCAACCTAGACAAGCTGTAGGACAAGCTATCATGAACAACATACAATGTGCACGGATGCGCAGAGGCAAAAGACATGCTAGCACTTGGTTCTCTTTTTCTTGTTGACGGTGCTTGATTTTTGAGTCCGCTGTTGTCTCACCTGTTAAGTACCAAATCAAGCCCAAAGAAGGCTCAGGGTCAACCCAATCCCAGGCCCATCTGGAACAATGCGTTCTTACACTGGTGTGCCCGCAACATTGTTTTTTGCCAGGGTAAAGTTCAGCTAGAGATGTACAATACGATCTAGTTGACAGTGCAAACTAAGTCAAGAACTAAAGTTGAGCAATAACCGAGTTAAGGCATGAATGCACACACACATACACGCATACACACAGCACCCATGCTATCATGAATATTGTATTCCTTCAATTGCCTAACGAAAGGATTGGCGGTTAACCACAATTCCCATCTTCTCACAAGCATGTTGGCTATACTTCTTCCAAGACGGACTTATTCAGTCTTCTGGCAGTTAATCGTATCATGAATAGTCTTTGTCAACACCATAATTCAAATACATCTGATTTCCTTTAGTCTTCCCGATTCCTTGTCCCTCTTTTGCATTCACCTAAGGCAATTTGAAAATACTGTAGTTTCAGTCTCTGGTGTAGTTTATTCCTCAAAGTGATATCATTGCTTCTGTGCACTTTCTTTTGTGGTAGATATGATCAACAACACATGTCATTTCAGTTTCTTGACCGCTGTAATGTTTAAATTAATGTTCTCTGTTTTCTCTCTATACTTGATCTCTCGGTTCTAATGTCCATTGTAATGGCTACACAGAACTCACAGACAAAATTCACAATTAAAGGGTCTACTAAGGAAGTTAACAAGTTCTAATGCCAGGAAGAAATGTTCAGGGTTGAGTTGTTGATCAGGACATGGTGCAAAGTTCCTGTCACCTCTGCTAGCATACCACTTAGCCGTAAGTCTCAACCCTGGGGCATTCAGCTTAAGCTCCATGGGTCAGCAAACCCAGCTCCCTGAATGAAGTGCCCAGAAGCATGTCACTCCAGGAAAACTCAGCCTGAAGACACTCAGCTCCACTTCTGTGGGTCAGTGAGTTCAAGTTCCCCAATTAAGTGCCCAGAGGAAGCTCACACCACGGGCAGCCTGCTGCACAAAAGCATTCTGTTCACGCGCTCTGTGAGTTGGGAAGTCCATCCCCTTGTCCATGCTCTGGCTCCTGGTCTGCTGCTGCTCCTCTGATGGTAGAACTGTCTTCTGGATCCAGGAGGTTCACTGCACAGAGATCTCAGGTCCAGAGGAAGAGCTTCATTGCTGGCTCGGATCCCTCCTTCTGCTACTCAAATGACTCATTTTATACACAGCACGATGGCACTTCAGGGAATCCTGGTCACAACTACTCTGGGGTGAATCCTATCAGTATCTCCCCCAACCTTCTTATCAGACCCATGGAGGGAAAGATCATTTGATGGGGGTTAGAGACTTCTGCTAAAAGAGCCACATTCAGTAATTCACTGCTGCTTCCATTGTCATGGACTGTGGGTACAAGTAAAATTAAATGCTTTATGACTTCACGCTTTTCTCCATTTATCAGGATGCCGCCTATGGTGTCAGTCATAAGGATTGGTTTCCTTTACGCAGAGGTTTACTCCACATGAATCCACACTTAATCCATAGTCTTTGACATTTGTCACTAAACCCTTCAACTCTTCTTCATTTTCAACAAGCGAGGCTGTGCCAGCTGCATACTGCAGCTTGTTAATGAGTCTCCCTCCAATCTGGATGTGGCTTTTGGCTTCATATAGTCCAGCTTCTTGGATTATCCACTCGGCATACAAATAAGCATGCTGAAAGGATGCAAACCTGCCATACACCTTTCCTGATTGTAAACCAGGCATGATTGTTTGGTTCCAAAGAACTGCCTCTGGGTCGATTCAGTGTTGTGGAATTGCACATATTTGTTAGGATCTACACAGTCGGATGCCTTTGATAGTCAAAAAATGAAATAAACATCTTTCTGGTATCTTCGTCTCTCAGCCAAGATTAATCTGACATCAGCAATACATGGCCTGCCTCATTCCATCACATCCTCTTCTGAATCCCATCTGGATTTTTGTCAGTTCTCTGTTGATGTACTGCTGTTTGTGGATTATATTCAGCAATATTTACTGCATGCGATCTTATTGATATTGCTCAATAATTTCTGCATTGTGTTTTATTGCCTTTCTTTGAAATAGACACACAGACATCTCTCCCAGTCAGTTGGCCAGGTGTTTGGTCCGAATATCGTGGCATAGACAAGTGAACCTTTTCAGGGTTGTAGCCCTTTGTTGAAACATCTCAATAGATATTTCATCAATTCCTAGGCCCCAGGGTTTTGTTTTTTGTTTTTGTCAATGCCTTTAACGGAGCTTGAATTTCTTTCCTTAATACCAGCAGTTTGTTTGTTTTTTAAATCATTTTATTGGGTGTTCGTACAACTCTTATCACAATCCATACATACATCCATTGCGTCAAGCACATTTGTACATTTGTTGCCATCATCATTTCCAAAACATTTTATTTTTACTTGACCCCTTGGTAGTAGCTCCTCATTTTTATCCTCCCTGCTTTCCCCCCCCCTCCTTCATGAACCCTTGATAATTTATAAATTATTATTATTTCATGTCTTACATTGACCAATGTCACCCTTCACCCACATTTCTGTTGTCCATCTCCCTGGGAAGGGGTTATATAAAGATCATTGTGATCAGTTCCCCCTTTCTCCTCCCACCTTTCTCTTACCCTCCTGATATTGCTGCTCTCAATATTGGTCCTGAGGGGTCTATCTTTCCTGGAGTCCCTGTGTTTCTTGCTCTTATCTGTACCCATGTACATACTCTGGTCTAGCCAGATTTGTAAGGTAGAATTGGGGTCAAGATAGATAGGAAACATTAATGAACTAGAGGAAAGTTGCATGTTTCAATGGTGCTATACTGCACCCCACCTGGCTCTTCCTTGTGACCCTTCTGTAAGGGGATGTCCAATTTTCTACAGATAGGTTCTGGGTCTCCACTCTGCACTCCCCCTCATTCACACTGATACGATTATTTGTTCAATACCAGCAGTTTTGATCATATTCTAACTTCTGAAGTGGTTGAACATCCACCAGTTCTTCATGGTACAGGGGCTCTGTGTGTGCCTTTTACCTTCTTTCGATGCTTCCTGGGTCATTCAATGTTTTGCCTGTAAGATCCTTAAGTATTGCAACTCAAAGTTTGTTTTTCTCTTCAGTTCTTGCAGCTTGAGCACACTGCGTGTGTTCTTCCCTTTTGGGTTTGTCACTCCAGGTTTTCACACATCTCCTTGTCACATCCTACTTTGTCTTCTCTAGTCGCCAACTGCAATCTTCTCATCAATTTGTTCGTTTCTTATTTGCTCCATTTGCTTTAGCTGTTTGACTTTCAAGAGCAAGTTTCAGACCCTCTCCTGACATGCATCTTGTGCATTATGCTTGATAAAGAAGAGGAACCATGTGAAGAAGGGAAGCACTAGGAAATGGATTGACACAGTAGCCACAACCAGGGACAGAAACAGACCAATCATCATGGAGATGGAACCAGAATGGACACCATCGCCTATTGTTGCTGTCTCAATGGCAACTAACAAGAACACTCTAGAAACATAAAACCAACCATCTCTTGAATTGAGGACTGTGAGGAGGAAGAGAAGGCCATCTTGGGTAGCAATGCTGTCTTTCTCTCAGGGTCCACTGCAACCCTGTATTGATGACAACTGGACACAGGTCAGTCCCTGGCCTTCACTGAGAACACACTGCAGGAGCGGGAAGATGAAGAAGGCCAGGAGTCCTTGACTCAGGACTGAATCGGGGGTCTTCTTTTCCCTTTTACCAGCTTTTGGATTTGGGAGAAGTTGCCTAATCAATTTGGGTCTTCTCTGAAAAAAAAAAATGACTGCAATCATTCATTTTGTCATCATGTATGGAGATCTGGTGGTGGAGTGGTTATGTGTTGGGCTGCGATCCGCATGGTCAGCAGTTCAAAACCACCAGAAGCTCCAAGGGAGAAAAACTTGGATTTCTACTCTTGGAAAGTTATAGTCTCAGGAACCCACAGGGGTTCTCTATGAGTCAGCATTGATTGGCAAGCAGTAAGTTCTTGAATTTTATTTATTAATCACTTTCCATGGGACAAGCATGCTCCTAGATGCTCAGGATACAAACTGTTGGCTCTGGGGATGTTAAACATGATCACAAACAGGGAACCTGCCAGCCCAGATGCCATGATCCTAGTTATTTTTACAAGAAAGAGCTAATGAGACCTTCCTGGGTTACTTGAAAGTTAACAGGAACTGGCAAAGGTGAAACCCCCAGTTATTCAGGGCCAGATTAAAGCCTCTGATGAGCACAGAGCTGTGCTGCAGCACCAGGAGGTTCTAAAGGCAGAACGTGGCCATTTTTTCTCCGCGCATCTCCCCAGGGAACTAAACACTGATGAAACAAGGCTATTTTCCAGAAATGTGCTACAGGCATGACAATATTTCCCCTGGCAGGTCTTTTATTTCAAAGTGGCTCAGCATTAAGGTTGAAGCTCAAAGAGAGGACTACTTTGTGGAACTGAAAAGTCATGTTTCAAAGAGTACCATGGAGTGTGAGAGAGAGAGGCAGCTGCCGTTGGTACGAGGAGCGTCCCTTCAGCAGCGGGGCTGGAAGGAGAGCAGAGGTGGAGTTGCACGCTGCATGCCTTCCTGTGGGACCCACCGCATGTGGCCTTCTCAAGGGAGCTGTTGCGGTTGCTCTGGGGTCAGCCCCTGACTCCGGGAGAACCCACTTATGATGGCATCAGGTTGTTTTGACTTATGTGGTTTCCGTTGACTGGCTTACACCACTTTCAGGGACCTCTGAGTACAAACTTTATAATGCCCGAGCAAAGACATCCAGATGCCCAGCATTTGGGATTCCCTAAACCACTTTTTCAACTTTGGCTCTATTGACACTTTGTACCAGCTAATTCCTTGCTGTAGGGGGTGTCTATGTATTGCAAGACATTTATTGATCAGAATCTCTGGCCTCTGCCCTCTAGATGCCAGTAGCAAACATGACCCCCATCCCCTCCCAAACCATGGCAATCTAATATGTCTCTAGGTATTGCCAAATGTCTTCTGGGATCAAAATGGATGTCTGTAGATCATATCTTCATGTGCCACCATGTATTTTATATATACTGACCCATAGAGTCATCACAATTTTATGAGATAATTGTTTAACTTTCCCCATTTTGCAAAGATGGAAACTGGGACTAGGAGAGATTAAGTAACTTGGCCAATGTCACAAAGCTCATCAGTGGCAAGTTGTAGTTAAAATCTAGCCAAGTTAAGTTTCCAAACCTAGACTCTAACCATAGGCTCCACCGCCTTCCATATGCTAATGACCTCATTGAATTTGCTCAGTAAGCCATTTGTTCACGTGGAAAGAGAGCTCAATGAACACACCCAAGGTGCAAGCAAAAGACAGGACTGACCTGAAACCACATGGGTTGACTGTCCAGGTCCAGGTTGTGAAATAGGTGCCATAGAAGAGATTTTGAACTCATAGCAACCTCAGAGGACAGAGTAAAGTGATCCCGTAGAATTTCTGAGACTATAATCTTTCCAGAAGCAAATTAGCAGGTCTTTCTCTTGCGATGCGAAGTACATGAGACAAAGTCTCATCATTCTGGCTTCCAAGGAGTCCTCTGGCACTCCTTGCTCCAAGACAGAGTTGCTTGTTCTGAAGGCTGTTCATTCAATCGTCTTCTCTAACAGCATCATTCAAAGGCATCATTGCTCCAACTATCTCGTGCACATGGCTAACTGGAAATAACATGACTTATGTCAGGCACATCTTATTCTTCAAAGTGACATCTTTGCTCTTTAATACTTTATTATTATTTTTTTAATTTTGAATAATTTTATTGGAGACTCTTACAGATTTCATGACAATGTATAGTTCAATCACATTGAGCAGTATTGTACAATTGCTACTACAATTAGTTTCAGTACATTTTCTTTCTTCTTGACCTCCTTGACCTCAGCACCCCTTTATCCCCTCCCTTCCCCACTTCAACCCCCAGGAGCCCTTATGATTTCCCCCCTATAACAGGTTTTTTTTTTGTTCATATGTTATATGACGCAATGTATCCATTCCCAAACAATTCTGTTGTTCAATTCCACTGAGTGAGGTTATACAGTCATCAATACTATCAGCTCCACAGGGAACCATTAGTGCTGTTACTGTGTCTGAAGGGTTATTTATCTTGGCTTTCATGTACCAAGTAATCTTAAATTTACAAAAAATATACAAATCTAACCTGACTTATGGGTTAAAACAAATAAAAATCATAATAGTAAGGGGAGGAGATATTCAGGGTTGCACTATCTGACTTTAAAACTTATACAGCCACAGTTGTCAAAACAGCATGGTGCTGGTATAATGATAGATATTCAGACCAATGGATAAGCACAGAAAATCCAGAAATTAAAACAGCAGCCTACAGACAGTTGATCTTGAGAAAGGCCTCCCAAAATATCAAATGGGAATCAGATGCCCTTCTCAACAAATGATGCTGGAAAAACTAGATATCAGCCTGAAGAAGAATGAAACAAGACCCTTACCTCACTCCATACATGAGAACAAACTCAAGGTGGATCCTGGCCTCGAGGTAAAACCCCAAACTATCAGGATCATTAATGAGAACGTTGGGACAAAGCCAAGAACCTTAGCGCAGGAAGTACATGGACTATCAGACATAAGGAAGGTTACACATCAAGAGGAAGATAAAATAGATGAGTGGGACCTACTAAAGATAAAACACTTGTGTGCATCAAAAGATTTCATCAAGAGAACAATAAGAGAGCCAACAGACTGGAAAAAGTATTTAGTAATGACATATCTGTCAAAGGGCTTATTACTAAAATCTACATAATCATGCAAGCTAACAAGAAAAATACAAATAGCCCCCTGAGGAGGTGGACAAAAGACTTGAACAGAAGATTTTTTGACACTTTAAAGAGGTCTTGGACAGCAGATTGGCTCAATGCTATTTGATTTATTGATTGATGCTTCCATGAATGTTGAGTATGGATCTAAGTAAAATGAAATCTTTAACAACTCTATTGGCATAGTTGTAAAGATTTTAGTTTTCTTTACATTGAGTTGTAATCCATACTGAGAGCTGTATGTAGTATTTGGTCCTCTTCATGTTCCTTAAGCAAGGTTGTGCCAGCGGTGTATTGAAAGTTATGGATGAGCCTTGCCCCAATCTCACTTCTGTGTTCTTCTTCCTAGAGTCCAGCTTCTGGGATTATTTGCTCAGCATGCTGTTTGGAAAAGTATGGTCAAAGGATACAGCCCTGACATACACTTTTCCTGATTTTAAAACATGATTTTAAATCCTCTAGTTCTTTTTCGTGGTCTATGCATAGGTGAGCACACTTAAGTATTTGGGAAGCCCCATTCTTCACCATGTTATTCATAATTTGTTATTATTCTCCTAGGGAAATACCTTAAATAGTCAATAAACCACACACAAACATCTTTCTGGTATTCTCTGCTTCCAGCCAAGATCCACCTGACATCAGCAACGATGCCCCTAGTTCCACATCCTCTTCAGAATCTGGCTTGAATTCCTGGCAACTTCCTGGCAATGAGTTGGTGCAACCACTTTTGAATGATCTTCAACAAAATATTATTTGAGTGTGATGTTAATGATGCTATTTGATAATGTCCACATTCTGTTCAGTCACCTTTCTTTGTCATGGGCACATATAGAAACCTTTTCTAGTTGGTTGACTAGGTAGTCCTCTTAGCATAGACTAATTAATGAGTGTTTCATTAACTACATCAATTTATTGAAACATTACTATTTTGTCAATTTCTGGAGATTTGTTTTCGGCTAATACCTTTAGTGCAGGTTCAACTTCTTCTTCAATACTATTGGTTCTTGACCATATGCTACCTCCTGATAGTTGCATTGACCACTTCTTTGGGCACAGTGTCTCAGTATATTCCTTCCATCTTCCTTAGAAGCTTCCTGCATCATTCAACATTTTGCTATAATCTATCAGTTTGTTATAAAGCAATGGCCCATGCATTGCTGTGATGCTGGAAGCTATGCACTAATATTGTAAGTACTAACAGGGTCACCCATAGTGAATAGGTTTCAGCAGAGCTCTCAGGCAAAGAATAGATTAGGAAGAAGGAAGAAGCTGCTGACTGATGAAAAATGAGCCAATTGACAACCTTATGAATTGCCGAATAGCATATGAAATTGCATAAGTGAACTGAAGGTGGATTTGCCAAGGGCAGCAGGGTATAAACCTGTGTGCTCAGAGCAGCTGGGATGAAGGGTACTGCCCTTCCTTGAAGATAGCTATGACACCAAAGTGACCCGTGGACATTTGACCCCTGCTGTAAAGGTTGACTCTGGGCTCTGCTGCCTCCTTTCCTCGCCAACCATCACCATCATGCATTGCCTGTACCTAGGCCTATGCCCTGAGAAGCCTCAGTTTCTCTCAGCTCAACCTCTGCTAATTCCTTCGGATGAGAGCAGTTACTGGCTAGTAGTGCAGACTGACTAGAAATCACATGTCTGTCATTGACCCGTTGTGTGGTGACCATGGTTAGCTTTTATGCAAACTAGATGGTCCGTGTGCAGAGATAGGGGTGGAGTCCAACCTGTCAATCAGGTGGTAACCTGGTGATGCCTCCTTGGTACCTTGAACTTTTTAAAAGAGACATATTGGGAGCTTCTCTCTCTCTCTCTCTCTCTCTCTCTCTGGCTCTTTACCCTCCCTGCTTGCTGGGATTCCGTGTCTGCATCCTGGGAGGTGTCAGCACCTGCTCTGTGGCAGTCACTGATTCCATCCACCTCAACCAGGGTCTCTCTCTTTTCACTGCCCCTCTACTTTCCCCAAGGGTGATACCTTCCTCCGTGGATTCTTTTCCAAGGTAGGTGAGCTGAAATCTCACCATTCTGGCCTCTAAGGAGCACTCTGGCAGTACTCCTAAGACAAACCTGTTGGTTCTGTAGGTGGTCCATGGTACTTTCAATATTCTTCAGCCTTTGACAAATTATTTCACCTCAATAATCTTCAGTGTCTGCTCTCACACAAAATGGGGGTACTACCAGCACCTCACTAGGTTTGGAGGGTGTAAAGTTCACCAAAGGGTCCCTGGAGGCTCAAATGGTAAAGCACCCACCTACAGACTGAAATGTTGGTGCTTCAAGCCCATGCAGAGGCCCCTGGCAAGACAAGCTCGGTAGTCTGCTTCTGGGAGGTCTCAGCCATGAGAACCTGAGGGAGCCCTGTTCTACTCTGCCACACAACAGGGCGGGGCGGAGTTGGAGAAGCTCAAGGTGACTGGGTTAGCTTTGTTTTTAAATTCACCCAGTAAACACTATGACAACAGTTAGACACCAAGTATCGGCTGGTGGGTGGGCTCTGTCTCCTCCACATTAGCTATCCCATTGTGTGTGCTCAGAAAACCTGTGCAGCCCTCTCAGACATACCCCAAATGAGAGGCAGGGCTCCGGGCATTCCTTTGAGATCATGGCAGAGAGCAGCCAAGGGTCCAGCTGAAAGTCAGTGTAGAAATAACACCTACTTATCACCATAAACAAGGGTCACACCCCAGCCCCCTACATTGTCTGGTGGAAATCTGAAATGCAGAATTCATCTGATTATTCCTGTCAAATAGCTCGGTCCTTCTTGTGAGCAATTCGGGATAAAATGAAACCGATTGTGAGGAAATACCCAGAAAGAGAGAAGGCTGCATGGGCAGCCACCATAGCCACAAGATTCATGGAAACAGTCTGCCCCCTGATACACAGTCTCCTGATACACAGCCCCTGATACACAGCCCTCTGGTTCCCAGCTCCTGATACACAGCCGCTGGTTCACCGCCCCCCGCACCCCCTGCGCCCCGCCCCACCATATGCAGCCCCCTGATACACTGTCCCTGGGTACATATCCCCCTGATACACAGCCCCCTGATATACATCCCCTGAAACACATCCTCCCTGATACACAGTCCCCAGCACTGGGTCTGGAGTCTATCAGATGCTGACTCCACAGCAGTGCACTGTGTTTCCAAGTCCTTACATCAGAGATGAAGATGCACCAGGAAGAGTGTGGTCTGTACAATCAGACAGTGGGGTAAACCAGCCCTGTGACTTCCTGCTCGGTATGGGGTTCTCTGAGCATCTGCTTGCTCATCAAGGATAATGGTTATTGCCATGCAGGGTCTGAGGATTCAGTGGGACACACACTCTGCCCCTGAGGATAGGGCCTGACATGGAGCAATCCTAGCTCCTCCTTGTATGATGGGCTTTCTGGTCCACCCACTCTTTCCTGGGCAGACAATTCTCCCCCCACCCCCACCCCACCCGCAGTGTGTCCACTCTTCATCCTGGCTGCCTGACAGTCACACCCCTTCTGGTGACAGCACAGCCTCTGGGCGAGCTTTGGGAGGATACAAGTGGGACCGGGCTTCATTCCAGCAACGTCTAGTGCATCTGGGCTGGGAATTGCCTTTGGTTGTTTCTGAATACAAATCTGCTCTCCTCGGCACCCCCACGCCCACAGCAACAGCCCAGGGCTGCCAGTCAGCACGTTCCAAAAGGACGTTCTTCAAGCGGAGCTGTTTGCTCTGTCCCTTCACCTCCTGCCCAGCCAAGTCACTTCTATTCTTGGTCATTAACTAGCAGGCTTCAGGGACTAAGCAAACGCTTCCCTTGCAGAGGGGTTTATTGAGCCTATGGGAACAGTTTTGCCAGGGTTGGCTGGGGCTCACGGGGCCATGACAGAGCGACAGAACCTGAGTTCAGAGACAGCAGAGGCTGGGGACCAGAGCTGATTAGAAACTGAGGTCACTCTTAGTGACTTTAACCAAGACTCCTCAACTTACTAACAACTTCGTAGAGTTGTTAGTTAGTAAGTCTTCGTTAACGTCATCAGTGATGTTGACCCCTGAAACCTTCCTTGAAGATTGAAGAAGATGGTGTGTGTCAAGTAGTGACTGTGGAGTCTGACGGAGAAGCTGCGCCTACAAAGTTGTGCAGGGTCTCCACAGGACCCCGATAGGGGCAGCAGGTGCTCAAGGGGGGCATCAGACCCTCAGGAGAGTCCCCTGCAGGTTTGGGTTGGGTAAGTCCTATATCTTTGCCTCCCCACCTCCCCTCCCCCACTCCACACTGTACTCCTCCAGTGCTGGTCAGTGTGGCAACCTGTGTCAATATAATGGCGTTGGAACATCAGAGAACCCAGTCCCTGTTCTCCACCTGCCCGTGTTTCTTCAGTGGTTTTATGGTGTGAATGCCCTTGTTGTGCAGCCCCTTCCCTGGCTCCAGACCCAAAGCTCCAGTTCCCTCAAACTCACTGCCACTGATTCAATTCTGACCCATAGGTCTGAGTAGAACTGTCCTTGTGGGGTTCCAAGAACAGAACTCTTTAATGGAGCTTCATCGACCTCCTGGGGAGCAGCTATGCCCCTCCCTTAGGTCCCCCTATTGTAGCCCCTTGCCCTGACTATTTTTATTCATAGCCCTGCTTATTTCCTGAAGTTATAGCTTGCTTTTGTTATTCATTTCTTCACCTGTCCTCTGATTGAAAGTCAGCGCCCAGAGGTCAGGGACTTTGTATCACTTATTATTTCAGCTCTTAGGACAGGGCCTGGCATGTGTCTCTGGTGGAAGAGGGGGACGGGCGGGGGAAAGGACTCACCTCCAGCCTCTCAGGTAGCTGCTCAGCATGCTAACTATTGGTATCACCCAGGGACTCCAGCACAGCCCTTTGCAGGAGCTCCGTGTCTGTTGAGCGAGTGAAATTCATGAGCACGCACCAACTTCATAGGACTGTAGAATGGCTCCGTGCGCTTTGCGATGGAATCCTCTCATGAGAGCACCTGGAAAGGTGACACTGAAGAGCAAAAGGGCATTCACTCCCCGTCTGGTTCAGAGTCCTTGGCAGTCCCAAGCGTCCAAGATGTCGAGCAAATCAGGCGATGCCTAGGCACCCAATCGCCCCATTCTCCTCTCCCAAGCCTTGACTGTTAGGCTTCACGTGCCTCTTTGAAAGAGGAAACAAGCCCACTGGTTCTTTTTGTTTCTTGAACGCTCCAGGCCCTAGGAAACGAAGCAGAGGGCAGTCCAATGTGGAAGCCCTCACAGGTGGAAAAGGACAAGGATGTCCCTCTAAGGAGGAGCCATGAATGTCGGTGGGATGGGCAGCAGCCTGTGCTGACTGGGATAGAGTTGCCTGTTGGAGGTTGGGGGAAGAAAAGTTGGCGAAGGGAAAGGGATGATGACCGAGCAGGAGCGAAGCACACGCGGGAATGGGGACTTTCCTACACAGAGGTGTAGGAAATGAGGCAATGAGGACATGAGAAAGGGAACATCTCATTTATCCTAGATCTCTTTTAAGACGCCCAGGTGGTACAACTGGTTAGGTGCCTGACAGGAGAAAGACCAGCCAATCTGATCCTACAGAGGTTACCACCCAGAAATCCCCATGGGAGCATCCTCCTCTCTCCCACAGGGTGGCTGTGCTGCGGCAGAATCAGCGCGTTGGCGCCCATCGCAACAACAAGGAAAGGTAAGACCAGGTTCTCTCCTGAGAGCTGGCTCCGTGTTAAAATATGGGCTTCAAGTTCCTGTTGATCCCTTCGACTGAGCCAAGCCTACAGTCAGAAATGTGTCAGCCATGGAAGCCCGCATTCCTTTTTCCTTCTGCTTGGCTTGTGTCTGCCTTTGTGGCCACATGAGCCACTCTTTCAACAGCTCTGCACTGTCCCCGTAGAGCGTCCTCTACTAAGGAGGCCTCGTTTACTCAGGGACAGTGGCAGGGAGTTGCTCTGGGGGACCACCAAGAAGCCCAGATAACTGTGTAAGTTCTGGTCTTAGACGGTCACCTTGAGCCAGTGTCAACTCACAGGCAGGGAGAATGCTGCCCAGGAGTCCCTGTACGGGTGAGGTGCTTGGCTGCCAATCCAAAGGGTGGAAGTTTCAGTCCATCCAGGGTGCTGGGGGAGAAAAGAAAAAAAAACACTTCAAACCCCGTGGAATACAATTCTACTCTGACATTGATGGAATTGTGAAGTCTCAAGGTCGATTCAATGGCAACTGGTTGAATGTTGCTCAGTTAAGAGCGTTTGGAACAGCTCTTGCCGTTCCCTAAGGTTTCCAAAGCAAGGGTGGCGAGGCGAGCAGTTCTGGGTGCTGGGTGATTAGCTGCATGAGATCAAGGAAGGAGGCGGGCAGGGCAGTCAAAGAGCTGCTGCTCGGACCACACCACTTCCTTCGCGTCAATGTGGAGGGTCCAAGAGGGCCTTTGACCTCACTTTCCTGGGTGGGCACTTCTAGGGCTGGCACAGACAGGGAGAGCAGAGCCCCATTTACTTAACTGTTAATCTAGGGCTTGCTCCCTGGGGTGGCAATTACTGTAAACCTGTTTGAGAATGAAACACATGTTCTTAATGGATGGCTGGTAATCTGAGTTCATTGAAAAATAATGAGATCACAGGAAGAATCTGTACTTTTCCTCAAAAATGGGCACAGAGGGTGTGTGATGTGACCGTGTCTGGTCTCAGCCCTCAATCCCTTTCAATAGGATACACTTTGTAGGCCCTTGGTTTTGTCCTCAGAAGAACAGCTCTGGGCAGGGCTGGGATTAGCATGAGGAAAGAACATTTCGTACATCTAGAAATGTCAGATCTCATTTCACTGACTGGAATCAATAGATATTTTTTTCATCTGAAAAATACTGTTGGAAAGGATTTTAAAATACATGCCCTGATGACATGTCCAAAGTCTATGAGGCATCTTACCATCCTCACTGCTAAGCAGCATTCTGACTGTGACTTCTTTCGGGACAGATTCGGTCATTCTTCCAGCAGCCCGTGATGTGTTCGGTCTTCATCACCAACACCACTGGAGGTGCCCTGGCAGCACAGGGGGCTAAGCACTGGGCCACTGATGGTTTAGAGCCATCAGCTGCCCCCGAGGGAAGAGATGAGGCAGAGGGCCTCCATCCAGGTGCACATCCTCAGACTCCCTAAAGAGCAGTTCAGCCCTGCCCTATCCGGCCTCTAGGAGCCAGAAGGGAGCCAACAGCAATGGGCTGCAACTCAGGAGAGGCAGCATCAATGGCTGAAGGGTGACTTCAGTGATCTGGTCTTTTTCTTCTCGTTTCTTCTGCCATCCTCCATATTTTACCAGAACCACTGTGGTCAAGGCAATTGCAATTCACAATGGACTCACATGTCAGAGTAGAGCCAGGTTCCTTTTAAAGAAGTAGCCTATACTTTGCATGTCATACAATGTAATCATTCAGTCATGTTGGGAAGGGGTGAGCAATCATCACCACATCAGTTTCAGAACACTTTCTTCTCTCTCGTACTCATGGTTAGCTACCTATCTCCTCCATCCTCCCCTGTCATGTGTCCAGGTAATTATTAATCCAGTTATTATCTCTGTAAGTTTGTCTATCCTCGATTTCATAGACAGAAAATCACACAAAACATCACCAGGAAGCAAACAAGCAAACGAACAAAAAACCCCAACAACCATGACTAGATAAAGCATTTAAAAACTTCAATTGGTCCTATAGGTCTCATCCGTCCTGGATTCCCTGTATTTTCAGTTCCTATCTGTACCAGTGTACCTCCTCTGGTCTAGCCAGACTTAGGACCAGTGGTGTGAGTGGCAAAACAGGGAGGGTAAAGGGAGAATGGGTAGGAAAGAGGGAACCGATTACATGGAACTGTGTGTGACCTCCTCCCTGGGGGACAGACAACCGAAAAGTGGATGAAGGGAGACGTCGGACAGGGCAAGATATGACAAAATACCCATTTATAAACTATCAAGGGCTCATGCGGGAGGGGGGAGCGGGGAGGGAGGGGAAAAATGAGGACCTAATGTCGGGGGTTTAAATGGAGAGAAAATGTTTTGAGAAACTATGTACAAATGCGCTTTACACAATTGATGTGTGTATGGATTGGGATAACAGTTGTATGAGCCCCTAATAAAATGTTTAAAAAAAAACAAAACTTCAATTGAAGTCAAGTAGAATGTATTAAAAATGTAAACAACTTTAAAGTGTATCATGAGGGAGATCAAATGATGAGGTATTATATTTTAGCCCCACTACATCTTCCATCATCAACTGTACAATGCTCTCTGTCTGAGAACAAAGCTGCTCACATCCCTGGGTGACAGTCAGAGGGGATTCGCCAGAGGCTTAATCCATGTGGAGATTCTGTAAATGGATACTGTGCTTCTGCTGTCAGCCATGGCCTCCTGCAAACCAGATGTTCCCAATTTAAGCTCTGATATCATTCTCTCCTTTGGATTTGGATTTTATTATTTACAGTCCTTGCATCACACAGGGTAGTGTGTTTCTTCCATGTGGACTTAGCTGATGTCTCACTTGGATGGCTGCTTGTTTTAAGACAGGCCTTAAAGAGCCCAGATGCTATTCTTTCTGATGGCTGGGCACATCGGATTTCTGCCCCACACTTTGCTGTATTTCCCATATCTTCCATGATCTCCTCATGAAGAAGGCAGGTAGTGACTAGGGCCACGTCATAAGAACTAATTGTTCTTAGATTAGGGCTAGAATTAAGTGCAAGTCCAAAATCCATTCAGAAATCAATGGTTTATATATGTCTCTGGTTCACGTAAGAGACATTGATTAGGAAGAGGGCATTATGAGTCAGGTGGGACATCACCAGCATTCATACTACAGGGTCATAACCCCTTCTCGAACATCTAGAGGCCGGTTATATTTGGAATTGAGGAAGTTCATATAAAAATGAATAGTGTCTATACCTCCTATTACATCTTACATTTTTCCCCTAAGGGAGAAAGTTCTGAAGCAGTAACCGGTATTTAAATATGTTAATCAACCTGCACAAAACGAATGAATATTCATAGTAAAGGGATGACATGCCCAGTTGTCTCCCACCAGCTCAGGTCAGACGAGTCAGTGGCACTTCTGGGGGTGGGAGCTGTCCGGGTGGCGCCATGTCCCACAAGGCTCTGTGACTAGAGGGCACAGGGGTGGGGTCAGGAAAGCTGGCATCTGAAGCAGCTGCAGAGGTGTTGGTGAGACACAGGGGGAAAGAGGAGGGGCGGCGCGGGGAGCAGGCCCCACCCTCGCCAGTGGGAATGGGGCCTTGAGGGGAACGACAGAGATATTCAGGGGCAATGATGATTTCAAACATGAAATCAGTGATCTGAAAAACAGCCAAGTCCTTCTTCTGCCGCTAGAGGTCATAAAGACTTCAGAATAAGCCTGC
>NW_022111368.1:18780964-18801200 GCF_000313985.2 Echinops telfairi
CTGTGTGTGTGTGTGTGTGTGTGTGTGTGTGTGTGTGTGTGTGTGTGTGTCTTTGTGGGTGTGTATCTGCGTGCTTGCATAAATTCCTCTGTGGATTCGCAGGGCCTTTAGAGCAGAGTCCCCACCAGACTTCAGTTCTCTCAAGCCAGAGCCCGACTGGACGCTCAGCGGAGGCCTGGCCCTCACTCAGCACGGCTGGCCTGAGGGGGGACAGCCAGGGCCCCTCGCTGCACCCAAGACGCTCAGCACAGGGCAGAGGCGGGTGCCACGGCCGCGGTGGAGACCAGTGAGAATGGAGCGAGCCAAGGCAGGGCAGAGGGTGCTGGATGGCTGCAGGGCAGGAAGCAATGTCGGCGTGTCCTCGTATCCCCTTACTGGACACCCCACAGATGATTCTGTTCTTGCCACCCCCACCTTGGGAGATGGGCCAGGGTGCTGTGGTCCAGGGCTGAGGCCTAGAGGCTCGTTCCCCTGTGCTGAGGAGCACGGAGACCAGGAAGAAGGGAGGAAGCAATGGCACCAGAGTCAGGTCAGGAGTGAAGGGAAGTGGGAAGTCGGAAGAGCGGCTTGGAATGGCTCTGAACCGTGTGTTTGTAATCCCCGTCAAGGGCATCCCAGAAATGTTGAGTTAGGAGGAAGCTTTGTGGCCGCTGGGCCATATGCCTCCTGGCCCACACTGCCTTGCTTCTCTGAGACCGGGTGGTGGAGCTCTGGCTTCCTGAGCAGTGGGCTCACAGCTCTGAGAGCTTTAGAACTAGAAGGGACCCCAGGCCCTCAGTGAACTATAGTGCAGTCTGTTCTGACAGGGAAGCAGGGGCTGGTGAGGGGAGGCCACCTTCCTGAGGACACGGAGCTGTTGAAGGGACGTGGTCAGTCTCCCAACACTTGACGCCCAACTCCCTGCCTCTGTTTTAACAAGGAAGGGGGTGGTGGTGGCTGGAAGCCTCCTTAGCTGGGATGACAAACCGGGAGCCTACGATTCTCACAATTTCCACCCACGTCCTGTGATGGGCCTGCCCCTCTCAGGCTTGTGGGCCACTGTCCTGAAACAAACCTTCTTCCCCAGGGGTTCTCCAGATGCTGACGTCACCCTGCTCTCTGCCACCACAGGCCCATTCTCCCTGGCTGGCAAGACCACAGCCCTGATGTAGCTCTCAGCACCTTGCCCCACCTGCAAACTCAGCGGAAGGGCAGCCTTCCGTGCAGAGTTATCCAACAAGCAAGCTAAGCACGGGCTAATGTGTGCTACCTTACAAACCTGTAGTGAGCAATGTCACCACATCAAAGATTCTGTTGCAAAGTGTGGCTGCCATCTGTCTCTGCCTCAACCTCACAGCCCCTTCCTGCCTTCCACAGCATCAACGACTCTTCAAATCCACAGTCCCTGAAGGGGATGGAGTACTTAGTGCGCAAGGTGCACACTCTCAGATATCTCACTACCCCCTCGCCTTGATGCCTCTTTCACTCGATGGTTTGGACTCTGGCTTTGCATGAAACACCTCGCCCCAACTGCAAACACAAATAAGTTCCGCCTCCCAGCTTTAAAGACTCCCATGAGCCCAGGTCTTTCCTGGTGTGAACCTGGGAGTCTGTTGTGCATTATGGCGGCCTTCATGGGCCATTTTTTCCCCAGATTCATGCTAACAGAGAAGTCCTTGAATGGTATAAATGGTCAATCTGTCCAGATAACTGGAACATTTGAGGTTAGGGGTAACCCAGAGGCTCCACAGAAGAAAGCCCTAGCAATCTACCCCAAAATCAGCCATCGATGACCCCATGGAGCACTGTCACCAAGAGTCAGGGTTGACCTGGACTTTCCCCGGCTACTAGAGGTAGGCCATGCTCTTCTCTGCTCCAGTTCACCTGTAAAGCCAGGTATAACACTCTGTGAGGGGGGCGAGGGGTGGGGGCTGCCTCCTGCCTCACAGGCAGGCCCAAGTGTGATTCAGGCCAAAGACAAAAGTGTACAATGTGTGTTCTCCTTGATGAGGTCTAGGTTTTTCCTTCAGGTGGATGTGTCTCTGTGTTAGTCTGGGTACTTTAGAGAAAAAAATCCTCAGAGACCCATGTATACAAGAGAGTTTTATGTGAAGGTTAAGTGCGCATCAAGAAAATATCCCAACCCAGTGCTGCCCAAGCCCACAAGTCCAACATTGACTCATTAACCCATATGTCCAACACCAGTCCACAAAGTCCTCCTCCACCTCACAAAATAGAT
Organism: Echinops telfairi; assembly: GCF_000313985.2. NCBI lineage: Eukaryota > Metazoa > Chordata > Mammalia > Afrosoricida > Tenrecidae > Echinops > Echinops telfairi. The sequence continues at coordinate 18,783,183 of NW_022111368.1, forward strand.
GCAATGATGCCGACTGCAGGAGGAAAGCCGGGTCAGTGAAGCATCTCAACACTGGCAGGGGTCTCCATAGTACCCAGGGCTGCATCAGGGTAGGTCCATGTGGCTTCTCCTTGGAGATGTCTTGCAGGAAGTCAGCCTTGCAAGCTGAAGCAGGGAACTGCTAAGGCAGCTGCACCCTGGGCCGACCATCACAAAGCAAGAGACCTGAGAACTCGAAAGGCGAGGCTCACTGAGCCATTTATCCCTCTGCCCTTCAATTAACCCCACATGTGCTTAGTGACCAGGTTGACACAATAAACTAACTAACTCAGTCCCTTTGACCTACCAGGTCAGAGAGTTGAGAGTAGACATGTGGATAGAGTACCCTAAACACCCAGTCAATGGAATTTAGCAAGATAGTGTATGTATGTACCAGTCCGTTGGTCAGAGACTGTTGTATACACACCCCATGGGAAGTAGCCACTGGGCATCATCAGGTGGTCTGTGGCTGCACTTGGAAAGCCTAAAGGACCAGCGGATTTGACTCTTAGTCCCATCAATCCCCGATCACGTGGCAGAAGTGCCGCAACCAGACACAGACCCTCTTATTGTAGGTGTGACAGGCTCAGTCCAAGAAAATCTGTGGGTGAATGGAGACAGCTGATGGCGTGAAATAGGAAAATAAGAATAATTTCTAAATTAACAAGGGTTCACAAGGGTGGAAAGGCCAGGGAGGGAGGGGACAAAAAGAGGAGCTGATACCAAGGGCTCAAGTAGAAAGAAAATGTTTTGGAAATGATGATGGCAAGATATGTACAATTGTGCTTGATACGATTGATGTACGGATTATTATAAGAACTGTAAGAGTCCTCAATAAAATGATTTATTAAAAAGAAATATGGTCACTGTAATCACTTCATTACAATTCAACGAAGGCATGGGGTTGGATTTGTTTGGGTATAGGTTTTTCTTCCTGCACCCTCCAGTGTTTTCTGAGTTAGTGGGAGTCAATCCAGTGTTTCTGGTGCTGGCATGTTCCTGGTGATAGGGCAGTGCCTTCTGAGAGGATCTCTGGAACCAGCTAGCTTTTTGTTTTCTAATTCTAAAGGGGTCACCTTGGTAGATTTTCTCACAGGTCACAGGACATGGGCTTATGACAAAGACGTTTTAGGGACACTAAACTATATATCGGTGAGGGAAAAAAGCCTGGAATGTTCCACTGAGAATTGTCTTCAATTGTGACAAGCAAGGTCCCTGCTCATTCTCGGAGTGCTGGCCTAGGAAAATTTGCAGGCAACCTTCCCTCATCCTTTCTCCACCCTGGGCCGGTGCCCCTTCAGTCTTCTGTGGAGCCCCACACTCCAAGAGCATTGGAAAGCAGCAATTCCCGGAGAATGCTGATACGGCCTGTTTCTGCATGGTGTCTATGGAAGAGCTCAGACCAAGTCAGGGGCTGAAGAGATGGAGACACTGCCTTCTGAAGACCTAGACAGGATTCATTGAGAAAGATTTCTACAGCTTTTTGGAATACTTTTTTGGCTGACCCCTACAATGGTGATTCAACTTTGGGACGATGACCCTTCTCATTTCATAGATCATATAAGGGTGTTGCCGTGTATAGTGCTTGTGACCCTGGTTTAGCACAGTGCTCAGAAGTTGAAGTCGTTGGTGCACAGAGATTAGTTTAGCCCTCTTGAGCCCCCTGAGGGGCCCAACAGACAGATTCCTCACAATGCTTCTGGCATGGACACAGCACGGGTGGGTGTGAGAATAGGGGATATCAGTTTGTTGTGTTGCTGTTGCAGTTGTTGCTGTTGGTGGGTGCTGTCTAGTCCGTCTGACTCATGGCAATCCGAGGTAGAACAGAAGGAAAGCTGCACCATCCCGCACTGTCCTCACCATTGTTCTTAGGTTTGAGCCCATTGGCACGGCCACTGTGTCCGTCCATCTCGTCGAAGACCTACCTCTTTCTCACTGCCCCTCCACTTTACCACCTTGATGGCCTTCCTCAGGGACTGGTCTCTACTAGACCAAGTCTGATCATCCGTTGCCTGGAAGCAACCTTCTGGCTGTGCTTCTTCTAAGACAGATCTGTTTGTTCTTTTGGTTGTACAGGGTACTTTCAATATTTTTCCCCACATAATCTGTAATGGTTACTTTATAAGTTTGTGAAATGCTACGTAAATCAATCTGTGAAACACTTAAATTTCACCAGCATATCTAACAAGAGCATTAAGAAAAAAAAGGTTTTACTGGCATATAATACACAGATCATACCAGTCAGTAATTCAATCATATCAAGAAGAGTTGTGCAAATATAATAAACGCTGGAACAACTCATTGTTGTTAGCTCCCCATTTCCCTCCAACCTCCCCTGCCACACCCTTAAGTAATTATCAATCCAACATTCTTATTCAGAAGAGACTTATCCTCTTGGGTCTAACCCTGTGTCCTCGATGGGATTCTGGAAGTTCCTGAGCCCAGTCAGTGACAGCCCAGTAAGGGTCAATGTCCTCGCAATGCCTTCCTCTAATCGTGTGATGGGGGTTCCTGAGATGCTGAAACCCAGGTTTTAGAAAACCTATTATATACTAGGGTGTTTATCTATTCCTAAGAAGACAAATGAAAACCAGATCGCATCAGCGCTGAAACTAGTTTGGCTAAATCAAGCCCAAAATACACTCCAGGAAGTGCACGCTCCGATTTCACACCAGTGTCAGACTGCCAGTGTGTTCCAGTGTGCGTTCTGTTTATTGCAAGCCAAGAAAGACTTTGTTTAAAGACAAGCTGAAGTTTAGTGATAGCATCTGACTTCAGTGTTGAATATCTTTCAGTCAGTAATTTTATGTGGCTCAGCGTTTATAATTTTGTTCTGTGATATTTAAGCTAATTCATACTTTGTATTCAATAAATTTTGAACAGCTGCTTTAGTTAGAGCATGTTTTACAGACATGGAAGAAAGGAAACGCAAGACCTATGATTAGCAATAGGCAAAGTCGGGCTCCCCTTTCATTTTATTTTCACTTATTCATTTAGCTTTTATTGACAGTGTGCTATTAACAGCCAGCCCTTTAGAGCTCTTACTGTGAGCCAAACATTACTGTAAGTACTTTACCTACATTAACTCATTTGATTTTTATACAAGTGTGATTAGGGAGATACTGTCTTTAGCCCCATTGGGTAAATGAGGAAACAGAGAACTTCACAGCTTGTGCAAAGTCACACAGCGAGCAAGTGGTTCCTTGGGCCCCGCGATCCCAGTGCACAGCATTGTTAGATCCTCAGGCTGAGTTCAGGACCAAGTACCTCGTAGGGGGTCCTATCAGTGTTGGTTGAACTGAAATGTGTTTCATAGCTTACAGTATACACAGGTCCACAGATGATCACTTCAATGATCATGCCACAAAGTGTGTATTATATAATAGGGAAGAACAAAATGCAAAGGGACCCCGATGAAGAAGCAGCTGATCTTGTCTGTGGAAGTGGGCAAAGCTTCACCAGGGAGCCTAGGCTTAAACTGGGCATTAAAGCAGGAGTCCCTGCGCAGGGTGGTGGTGGTGGTGACGACTGCTAACTGAAAGGTTAGCTGTTGGGGTTCACCCAGACAGGCCTCAGGAGAAATGCCTGGCAGTCTACTCCTAAGAAAGCAGAGACCGAAAGCCCCATGGAGCCCAGTTCTGCTCTGACACACATGGGGTTGCCATGCAGAAATCCACGGTCACCAGTTTGTTTGCTGTTTTTGAGACACAGGGGTGTAAAGACAGCGATGCAGGGCTGGCTGTCTGGGGAGACAGAGCAGGGACGTAAAGGCATCAGCTCTGTGGCCTGTATGGAGGAAGCCTGTGGAATAGAGCTGGAGAGGGGGGCCCCAGCAGAGGGTGGAGGGTCTATCTCCCGGCTTGGCGAAGGCCTTGGAATTCATCTTTTAGGGGAAATGGGGGTTGGGGGTTGGACAATAAAACCAGGACCACAGAAAAGCAATGGATCCGTTCAAGCTGTGATGACGGTGGAAAGCGTTACAATAATACCGCGGTCGGCTAGAACGGGAGGCAGCACGGCCAGCATGCACCTTAGAACCCAGACTGGCCAGGGGCTGTCATCAGGAGGGCCCAGTCCCTGGAGAAAGGCATCGGGCGTGGTAAAGGGGCGCGAGTGTGAAGAAGAGGGAGCCCTCCAGTGAGGGAGACTGACCCGGGGCTGCAGTCACGGGCTCCCCCTGGGCAGCGCTGAGAATGGTGCAGGACAGGGCCGTGTTTCCTCCTGGGGCACATCAGGTCATCCGGGGTTGGGGCCGCCCCAAAGACATGTAACACTCACAACTGAACCACACGTTGAACCGGCAAGAAAAAAAATGCAGTTGTGTGGGAAGATGAACCACAGTGGGGCGGGGGGTGGGGTGGGGAGGGATCCTTTGGAATCCGCTTGGATTCTCCAGAATGAGGCAGGGAGAGGTCCGGGATGAGCATCCTGAACGCTTAAATTGGCCGGAAGAAGGAAGGAGAGTGAAGCTCGCGGGAGGCTTCGGATCAAGGAGACATTGGGTGTTGCCCGCGCCTCCCACGCACATCTCCTCCCTAAGGTTCTGCTCCCCTCCCCGCCCCCCCAATGGCTCCAGAATGTTCCCCGAACAGGAAGAGCAGGAGACTGCCGTGCCGACTCCTAGCTTGATCACCTTTCATTCCTGACACCTAGTCAGGGAGGTACAATTATGATCACCATTTATATGTGAGGAGCCAGCCTGGAAGAGGCCCTGTCTCTTGCTGAAGTAGCACAGCTAATTAACTGGTGGCACCGAGATTCAAACCCGAGCCTATCTGGCCAGTATATTCACACCTGCCCTTGCTCTGCAAGCAAGCATCATATTTCCTGGGATGCCATCTTTTCAGCCACTCACTCATGTCCTTGCTTGCCTTGGGCATGATGGGCACATGAAGGGCAAGAGGGATCGCTCCCGACCTGGCTTTTCAGCCCGCTCGGGTGCCATCTGGCTGACTGTAGCAGAAGCAACGGCATGGGAATCAGAAGCAAGTTTGCAGTCAGTCCCCTGGGAAGGTCCTCAAGTGCTCAGCCTTCTGCAGAGGGAAGGTCAGGTTTAGATGGCAGCGTGGCAAGGGCCCAAAACTTGGCGGCAAGCCCCAGGCACACGGCCCACACACTCCAAGCACTGGGGCAGCCAAGTCCCTTGGTGTGTGCCAGAGCCCTGTCGCTGAAACCCCAGGGAGCCCAACCCACTGTAGTGTCTGTCAAAAAAGACATTACGTTCTTGGAAGGAAAGTTGAACATTCAATGCAAGGGAGGACTTTAGACCGCCCCGGGAAACAGCAAACCTGTCTTTGTAATGACATTGGCATATAACACACCCACTGCCGTGGATCTGAACCTGACTCACAATGACAATAGAGGACACGGCATATCTCCCCACGCCCTTGGTGCCCAAGACTGTAAGTCTGTACAGAAGCAGAGGTCTCAGAGTTCTCCTGTGGGGCAGCCGGTGGTTTCAAACCTCCGGCCTTTCAGTTAGCAGCCGAATACTTTAACCATTGTGTCATTACTCCATGACTACCTAGAGATCAAGGTTAACAAACCAAGGAAACCTAGTCCCAGTGGGGCACTAGGAAATAGAGCTATGGAAGTCTTCTAGTGAAACAGGAACACGATGACAACTTAGCCCACCCAGGTTGTGTCTGAGGACGGCCAAGAGAACATGTCTCAGGAATTGGACATCCCCTCATGGAAGGGTCACAAGGAAGGGATGAGTTAGCCAGGGCGCAGTACATCTCTGATGAAACACATAACATTCCTCTGGTTCCTAGAGGCTTCCTCCATCCCCCACTATCATGACCCCAGATCTACCTTACAAATCCGGCTAGACTGGAGCACGTACACTGGTACAGAGAAGAGCTCTCGACACACGGAATGCAAGACAGATAATCCCCTCAGGAACAGTAATGAGAGTAGTCATACCATGAGGGTAGGGAGAACGTGGGGAGGAGAAAGGGCAACCTATTGCAATGATCGATGTATAAGTGCCTCCCCGCCCCAAAAAAAAGGGAAAGAACAACAGAAAGGTGGGTGAAGGGAGACAGCGGTTGGTGTAAGATTTGAAAATAATAATTTATAAATTATCAAGGGCTTCACAAGGGTGGGAGAGTGGGGGAGGGCGGGCTAAGTGGGGAGCTGATACCAAGGGCTCAAGTAGAAAGAAAATGTTTTGAATATGATGGAGGCAGCAAATGTACAAATGTGCTTGGCACAATGGAGGTATGGATTGCTATAAGAGCTGTAAGAGCCCCCAATAAAACAATTTAAAGAATCGATAGATAGATAGATAAAAGATGTGTCAGGGCAGGGTCTGCCTAGACCACCCCTTTCTTTCAGAGAGAACCTACATCTGCTCATTGGAAAAAAAGCAAGTTTCTTTCCAGAGCCCTTCCTCCTCAGCTTCTGTCCAGTGAGTCCACCTACAGCAACCCCCACCCCCAGGTCCTCGTGTCGTCTCTGGATTCACAAAGGCTTCACCGATCCATCGATCCATCGTGACTCTAACAGGAACCCCTCCCCCAGCCCTGCTTGCTCCTTCCGAGTTTACTCACCTGCGCCCTGGATTCCCGCTGGCTGTTGGAAAAAAGGATTCATGCTGTGGGGGTGATGAACCCGCCGTGGCTTGATAGTTCTCTATGAGACAGTCCCTGGTGTCTTACTGTTTCTGTTAAGTTATAACCATTTTAAACTTATATCTCCCATGCGGCCATCAGTTTGTCATACTAGGTGGGTGGCTTGTGCAGTGCTGCGATGCTGAAAGCTATGTGCAGTATTTCAACAGTTGTACCTATGTGCAGTATTTCAACAGTTGTACCGCACGCACATGCACACGTGCACACTGAATATACACTCACTGGCAGTGAGTAGATTTCAGTGCACAGTGACCGTGGAGGCCAGAGTAGAACTGCTCCTATCTGTTTCTGAGACTGTGAATCTTTACAGGAGCAGCAAAGTCTCCTTTGTCTTCCTCAGAGAGGCTGGCGGGTTTGCGGTCAGTAGCCCAACCCATCACCCTCTGGGGCACCAGGGCTCCATAGCAGTTGTGTGGCAGCTTAAGCATCAGCAGTCACCCCTGGGGGACATGTTTCAGCGGAGCTTTCACACTGAGGCAGACTAGAGGGAAGCCTAGTAATCTTCTGCCCAGGAGAGCCAGTGAAAACGTGTGGCGTTGTAAGAGAGCAGTATCTGACTCTCTTGCTTCGGATGCATGGTCCAGGGAAAGAATGTTCTGTAGAGTGGAGAAGGGAGCCAGAAAGGTGAGGAAGACCCTCGGTGAGATGGCTTCACACAGTAGATGCACATGCCAGTTATTGTGAGGACGACATGCAATGGACGGCATTTCCTTCTGTGGTCTGTGAGGTCACCTTGAGTCAGAGTTGACGTGACAGCAGCTGCCTATCTCCATGAGCTACAGCCATGAGGAAGGGTTGACTGGCAGGGCATCTGGAAATCTCTAGGCATGAGGGATTCTCTACTATCTTGACTTCAGGAACATTTGCCAAAGCAAGCAGCCGATGTCTTCCCCAGGGATGTTGGAGATGTTGGGGCAGAGAATCATGGATGACACTCTTCTTGGGGAGCTGCTCTCTGGCCCAGTCCTTAACCCTTGCCCTTCTCATTTATTTAAACCAGGGCAGCTATGCATGTGACAGACAGGTGAAATTCTGCTCCACGTGTTGTATGAGTTCAGCACTCTGAGCCTTCCCTGGGTGGTAGTCCAGCAGTTTTAACACTCAGCGGTGAACCAAAAGATTTGGCCTTGAGTTCACCCGGAGGTGCCTCAGAAGAAAGGACTGGTGGTCAACTTAAGAAAGAAAGGGAAAAAAAAGCCTCTGGAGCAGGAGCAGAATTCTCCTCTGCCACACACATGGGGTCAGCCTGAGACAGAATGCACTTTGCAGCCACCAATGACAACCAAATCACTCCTCGTGGGGTGATTCCTGTGTGGAGATCAGTGGGCATTGTTCTTGTGAAAAGCTGCTCGCAGTGCTGAGAGGGCCTAGAGGCTCGTTCCCCAAGAGAATTCATCACTTGAATTGATTCCTGAAAAGCATCTAGAGGAGAAGGAGTTCCTAAGCGACCATGTGCTGGGCAGCATAATAGCAAGCCATTCATAGGCAGGACGGATGCTAATAGTCCCCAAACGTACAGTTTTCTCAGCGAGTGGCTTCCACTGACATGGGTTTCTCCTCCTTGTGGCTTTGCTAAGGGGCCCTGGTGGTGCAGTGGTTAAGCACCCAGATGCTAACTGAAAGGGGGTTGGAACTCACCTGCAGCTCCTTGGGAGAAAGATGTGACAGTCGGCTTCCTTATAGTTTTGGAAACCCAATGGGGCAGTCTCAGTGGGTCCCATAGGTCACTGGAGGGTGTGAATTAACGGTGCCTTTGATGGGCTCTTTGGCACATGGCACCAGGCTGTGGATCAGATGCAGCTGTGCTCCACATTGTCTCCTGATTCACCGCCCATTCTTCTCAAGACAGGTAGGAGATGCACAAGAGGGGCCAGCAGAATGCACAGTGCCTCGTAAGGCCTGGATCAGAACCGGCACAGTGTCCTTTCTGTCTCAACTCTTTTGGCCAAAGCAAATCATAGGTCCAGGCCCAACCTCAGTGAACAGGGATGTACACTTCACCCCCTGAGACCACAGTGAGGGCAGGCCCAGGAGGAAGGCTCATGAACACCCTGCCACAGAGCAGCCTGTGCAAGACACAAAGGTACAAAGGGGCCTGGCATGTGTACAAGGGCGGTGTTTAGGGACAGAGAAATGTGGGAGGGCATGGTAGGGGGCGGACTTGCAGAAAGGGGCTCAGACTGGCTTGTGCTAAGGGGCTTGGCGTTAACTCTGTGGGTGATAGGATGACATTCAGCCATGTGGACTCAGTTGGCCTGCAGCTCCCTTGGTCCCAGCTGCTCTTCCTGGCCCTGGGGCACACAGGAGCCTGTGATAAGTGAATGGAAAAACTGCCATCTGCTGCCAGGGACAGAGCAGAAGACGAGGTTAGGGACAGGCTCGATGCTCGTTGCCAGTGTCACCCTGGGTTTGTATGTGTCAACACCTACACTCAGTCCTGAGTGGCCAGGCTTGCAAAATACAATCAAGTGCCACTCTGAAAGCATTTGGGTGGCTAAAGGGCAAACGTCTTCAAAACAGGACTCATGCCATAAAAGTTAGCCAGTGGTCCGGTGGAAGCACCGGAGGGAAGAACCTGAAATACTGAAAATCCACTGCCTCTAATTAATGACTACTATTCCGCTTACCCCAAAGCTCATTTTCCATAACCATTATACAATTGATTTCCATATTTCACAGTTTGCAAAACTCAAAGGGTGTAATTAATGCAGAGTGTCCAAGCCATTCTATGCATATAAGCTACTGTATCCCCTGGATAAAAAAGCCCCTGAGTGGTGCAAATGATAAAGTGCTCGACTACTCTTCAGTAGGTTGGTGGTTCAAATCACCCTGGCAGTGTCTCTGCAGAGAGGTGGGGCAAATTGCTGCCAAACAAACGGGCTTGAAGACCCTGTGCACACCGATGTTTACTGCAGCCACTTCCACAACTGCAAGAACACGGGAACAACCCAAAAAAAACAATACCTGTCTCAAGTACCACAGCACGGACAGCACTGGAGAACATTATGCTTAGTAACCTCAGTCAATCTTCCAGAGATAAACAGTTAGCATTACCATTGTTCGGAGGAAAACAAAGAAGAAACGTGGCTTATTCACCAAGAGACACGACTTTAAAGATGACAAAGAGATCAGGGGTGGGGTTTGGGACAGAGACCAAATAAATAAATAAATAAATGAAAGGAGAGTTTAACATGAAAAAAAATAAAGAAATAAAATAAAAATTGCTTCATGGGAAAAGAAACAAACCAAAACAAAACACAAACTTCCAGATTCCTACCCATCAGATGTAAATATTGCTCTGCGTGGCTATAAAAGGGGGACAGTAAAACTGAAGTGTACTTAGAGTCCTCAGTGACATACAAGTTCATTCCAAACATTAAAAAAAGGAGGGAACCTTATAAGCGAAGGGACATGCTGCATCGTGTGGGTCGCCATGAGTTGGAATCGCCTTGACACCTATTGAAAGAGGCGGTGATTTGGTTTATCCACAGGAAGCTGAAACAAAGAGAATAGCTACGCAGCCAGCGAGCCATGCACTGCCTTGGCTGGGTGGAGACTGGTGCTCCTGGGGCGTGGGGGGAGCAGGAGAAAGCATAGTGTCCCTCAATGTCCCCTTGGGAACCAGATGAAACTTAACATTTATTCTTCTGGGGTAAGAAGCAAGGGAATGAGGGTGACCTTTAGCTACTCTGGCGGAGTCCTTGGGTTAACATGTTCAGCTGCTAACGAAAAAGTTGAAAGTTCAAGTCCACCCAGAGGTACCTCCGAAGAAAAGCCTAGCAAGCTATTTCCAAGGACCCTGTGGAACACGGTCCTGCTCTGGCATGCACGGTGTCCATGCCGTATAAAACAGTTGACCCAATGGCACCTGGCGATGGGTAGGCTCCAGTGACAGTGAGCCCAGAGGATGGAAAATGGAGAGCGATCACTAAGAAGGAGTGACCGAAAATAAAACAGTGCCTGAGAATGTAAAACACACAAAAAGAGTCAGCTTCTGTTCCAACTAAAATAGTCTGTGGAAAACAAGGCACCCGCGGGAAGATTTGTCTATCCACCCATGTTTCAGGTCTGACCCAGTCCAAGCCCTGCAGGCAGGGGCAGTGGACACAGCTGGGAGACGGTTTGATTTTGCATCTCCTGGCGAGAGGGGAAACCAAACAGCTTTCTTCTGAGGCCAGATGGGGGCTGGGAGCCAGCTTTATAAATGGAAACCAAGAAAAGTCAGCTGACCTTTCTGGCCAGGCCTGTGCACCAAGCACGAGATCTGACAGATTGCAGGATGCAGTGGGCTCAGGGGCTTGACCCATAAAGAGGTGGGTTGGGGGATCAATCTGTTGGCTGAGAACCTGAAGATCTTCCCTCCTGCCCCAGTTAAATATGTAAGACCAGGGCTGCTGGGATGATCCGAAGACAGTAGAGACATGGATTTCCAAAAGGCAAATGGCCAATTTTCATCTCTATCATCAGCAAAGTATGCTTCCTAGTAAGTCTCTTTCTGTTTCATAGCGTGTGGAGTATACAAAATAGACATACTAAATTGGCTTGCTTTTTTATAAGCCCCAAAGGGATAGCGATTTAGCTGACAGATCTCCAGAGTGACTACTTGGGAGGAGAAACTAACTTACGTGTCCACATTTGATCCCATGCGTGTGTGCGGGAAGAAAGGAGAGGGGGGCAGGGCTACAAATGTTTCCATTTAGTTCAGGCACAGTCTGTGCCGCTCCACATTCTCTTGCAATGAGCTATCAAACGATTGATTCGCGCTGTGTGTTGGCCTGGGTCAACCAGCCACACGTGGGCATTGGCTCACGGGTGACCGAGTCTGAAGAGGCACTGGTTCTGGAGAAGGATGGCAAGTCTGAGCCTGCGACAGAGAGAGGGAACCGGGCAGCTGTTTCCCTTGCCGAGGATACAGTGTCTCTAGGTAAATTATTGTACACGGTATGTTAGTAGTGTGCTTCTTTTTAAAATACGTCTTACTCTGCATTGGGTGAAGGCTTACAGAGCAACTCGGTTTTTCAGTCGGTAATTCATACATCATTTATTGCCTTTCCTATCATTATCCCACTTCTTCCCTGGGCTTCCAGTTCCCCTTGTGTCTTCTGTGTGCCTAACCCATGTGCCTTCTGACCTTTGGTCTGTAGATGGTTGATGATTCTAAGGAATGAGGAGCTCCCAGCAAGATTGTTTCCCGTACAGTCACGCCTATTTGGCTGAAAAATGAGACACGGAAGTGAGTTCAGTGGAAATGTTTCTCTCCACCCCACCCTACGCTTCCCACCACCATCTCCGCAACCCCTACCCGAGACCCACACCCCCAATGCCTCCACCTTAACTTGAATTCCCAATAAATTTCGCTTATGGCTCTTGCAGGAGTATCTGCTGATTTGGGCTGACCCTAGAACACGGGTATATGACAGCGACTGCTTGGTCTTCTGCCTTGTCCCTCCTCTGGAAACCTGACCCCAGCTGTTGCCAGGCGTCCGCAAGACAGTCATTGTAACGATCGTTGTTGGCTGCCCGAGTGTGAGTTCAGACTCGGAGCAACCGTGTGTGGAACAGAAGGGAACCCTGCTGGGCCCGCCAGCCCCATCCGCACGGTTTTTGGGTTTGAGCCCATGGCTGCAGCCGCTGTGTCCATTCCACTTTGGGGACGGTCTTCCTCTTCCGCCCTGCTCTTCTCCTGGACAAAGCGCGATGCAGACTGATGTCTCTTGAAAAGGCCAAAGGGTGAGACGAGGCCTCACCGCCTGGCTTCTAAGGAACATTCCTGTGGTGCTTCTTTCAGCAACAGACTCATTCGTGCTCCTGCCCTCCACAGGGCTGCCCGCCCCCTGCCAGGACCACCATCCCGTTCTTAGCTAGTGGCGAGTCCTGAACTAGGTCCACCAAACGATGGCTTCCTTTTAAGAAGACTCTAAGGATATTTTAAAAAATTAAATGTTAAGGTTTCAAGGTTTTTCAGACAAAGAATGCATGTAATATTATATTTAATCCAATTCGTGGATCTGCCTTGTGGGCTCTAACTCAGTGTCAGGAAATCGGGCAAGATGCATTTCTCAGAAGAATCCTCCACCTGCCAGAGAAAAATTAAAATTCCCCTTTGATTCAACAGGAGAAGCTTCCTAAGGGAAATATTAAGATATCCTATGGAGAAACAGATGAAAACAAATGGTATTAGAGGAAGACGTGAGATCAAGGCGGCACAGGATCAAGTGCCGAGAAAGGAGGAGAAAGCGTCGTTCTTAGGACCCAACCCGTGCATCCACTGATACTCACGATGTGGTGAGTGTGCATGGCGATACATTTTTATAGAAATAAACAATGTCAAAGACACCATAGCACACTGAAGCTACACAATCATAAATACTGTCAATTAAGGGAAAACAGAAATCCCTGTGATGACAAGAGCACATCTCTGATTAGATTATAAAATCCTATAAAATAGGCAAGGACAAATAGAACATTAACATGAAATTAGAATCTTCCTGCATTGCTGGTGGGACCTGAAATACCGTCCCACCCAGCAATCCCTCTACATGGTCTGCGGTCTAGAGAAATAAGAGTCCTGACATGATGGATACCTGCGCTCATGTTCACCACAGCACTACTCACAAGAACAAAAAGATGGAAATGGCCCAACTGCCCCTCAGTGGAAGAATGGAAAAGTGAACTTGGACTGCTAGGCCATGTTGAAAAAATAATGAATCTTTGAACCTGAATCAGAATGGCCCTGGAGGAAATAATGCTGGGTGTAATTGGGCAATCAGAAATGCTGTAGGAGATCACTGTTATCCTGAGTCAAGAACCAGTTCACCACACTGAAAGACACATTCTATGATGGCTACTAAGGGTGGGAAGGAAAAGGAGGGAGAAGAACTCGTGAGCTAGAGGGCAGGTGACTATTAACTTGAGAAGGGAAGGTCATACCAAGTAAGAGGGAGGTTTGCCAAACCAAAAAAAAAAAAAAGATGAAGTCAGGGAAAGACATTGGGAGGTTTTCAAGAATGAAAGGCAACAGAGGCAGATCCCATTATATGCACAACCCTGCAATTGATGAGCTCTCTGAGTCAATGCTTGGATAGGAGTACACGCTGGACAAGTGCGGGAGGGATAGCAGGGATATACTCAGGAATATATATAGAGAGGTCTGACAGAGGATATTTGTAAATGACTACCTTTGCTGCAAATAGATCCTTAACGTGGTGGCGCATGCAGGAGGCAAAGTCATTAAAACCTCTTAGACATATTGGGTTCAGCGCTCAAGCCCATGGTCTCAGGGGACACTGAGGCCTGTCAGCATAACATCCTTCACAAAGACAACAGTTTCCTTCCTGGTTTAGTGAATGTGTAGCTTCTGGGATCTTCAAGTTCATTAGCAGCCACCTCAGGTGCAGCTATGGCTGTCACCCCATCTAGAGAAAAGATAAGTGATGAAAATGGAAAGGCACCTGGAAACCAATGGATGCAAACATCATCATGCAAACATCAGTCTGCACAGCCTTGAGACCAGAGGAGCTCGATGGTGCCAGGCTATCACTAACCCCTGCTCTCTAAAGGATTCTATTAGAATGTCCTAGATCAAATGGGAGGAAGGTGTGTAACTGAATTCAAAATCATATACAAGACCAAGCAGACTGTCTGATAGAGACTAGTAGACCCCTAAGAATGTGGCCCTGAGTCACCGTTGAGGTCTGAAACGAAACTCGCCCCGGTGTTAAAATAACCAGCCCTTGTGCTGTAGTGGTTATGAGATTAGCTGCAATGTGCAGGGTCCACAGCTCAAAACTACCAACTACTCCAAAGGAGAAAGACAGGGCTTTCTACCCCTGCAAACAATGATAGTCTCCAGTACTCATGGGGCAGTGCTACCCTGTCCTATGGGGCTGCCATGAGACAGCATGGACTTGATAGCAGTGAGCTTATCCTCAAAAGACAGCACTTGCACAAGGACAGGAAGGCTGAGGTTTAGAAAAGAAAAAGGTGTGGTGATTAATGAGTGATAGATTTAAATATTGGGAAAAATGCCTGACATGCACTAACAATTCATTACATTGTAAGAAAGCATTACAAGTATTGTTCAACCAGTTGTTGCCGGTTCATTCCTCGTCATCCACAGTAAATGGCTTTCTTGGTTCATCGGGATACGGTATCACACATACATCACATCACCCTGTACACTTGCTGCCATGGAGTCAATTCTGACTCAAAGCCATAGTGCAGGACAGCCGAGAACTGCCCCTTTGATTTGTCACTACTGCAATTCTTGATGGGACTAGAGGAGGTGGTTGTATTAGATTATCTTTAAACATTTTCTCCATTTAGGATTTTAGACATTGTTTTATAAATGATAAATTCTGCCTTTCGGGCTAGATTATTTGTTTCTCAATGTCCAGGATCTATGTTTGTTTGTTTCCTTCTCAAAATGATTCACCCAGGGCTGGGCAGACAACATGTATACATCAAGTAGATATTAGAGAGCCTCTTAATTACTGAGATTCAAGTATGAGACCTGAAGCTAACAGGTCGAAGGTTACAGCTCTTATAATAACTTACTGAAAGCGATTTCTATCTTGGTCATAAAACATCTACTATTAAGATTATCATGATGGTAACAACATAATTTATTGCACATGTAGGATGTTCTAGGCATTGTGTTAAATGCTTTATATAAATTGTGCCATTTAATTGTCTGACACATCTAGGGGTTAAGTATTCCTAGCCCCATTTACAAAGGATATAAAATGAGGAATTTCATTGCCGATGTCAGATCTTGGCTAGAAGCAGAGGCTACCAGAATGAGGTTTATTTGTGGTTTATTAACTGTACAAAGGCATTTAACTGTGTAGATCATAACAAACCATGGGCAGCATTACAATGAATGGCAATTCCAGAAGACTTCACCGTGCTCCTTCAGAACCTGTGCATGGACTGGAGGCAGTAATATGAACAGAGAAAAAACATATGCATGGTTTAAAATCAAGAAAGGCATGCATTAAAGTTGTATCCTTTCACCATCCTTACCCAATCTGTATGCTGAACAAATAATCTAAGAAGCTGAATTATGTGAAGAAGAAAATGGCACAGAATTCGAGGAAGGCCCATTAACAGCCTGCAATATGCAGAAGACAATCTTGTCTGCTGAAATCAAGAAGGACTTGACAACCAGGGTGCAGTATAGCACCGATGAAACACACAATGTTCCTCTGGTTCCTTGAGGCTTCCTCACCCTCACTGTCATGACCGCAGTCCTGCCTTTCACTGTGGGCTAGACTGAAGCATGTGCACAGGAACAGATGAGAGATAAAAGCTCATGACACATGGAATCCAGGAACAGGAATGAGAGTAGCAATACCAGGAGGGTAAAGAGGAGGTTGGGAGAGGAGGAGAGGAAGAGGGAACTGACCACAATGATTGACACATGACCCCCATATCCCAACCACCCCCAGAGCATGCCTCTCTTGTCCCACTCACTTTTCTCACCTGACCTCATTCTGTGCGACTTCTTTTTGTTTCTGCAAATGTAGAGGGACACGGAAGGACAATAATTTGATGACATAGAGGCGAAGAAAAAAGCGAGGGAGGTGCTGTCAGTCATCCAGACAGAGGAGTTCAAAAAATGTTTCCAAGAATGGAATACAGATTTGACCAATGTATTACGTGTAATGGAGAATAGTTTGAAGGTGATAAGGTTATTTTGTAAAAAAAAAAAAAAAAATTTAAATAAATAGCTTTAGCGGGGGAAATCCACTTTGGGGGGGGGTACCCCCTTGTATACCAATTTAAAATGTGGTGAAACCATGTAGATAGAAATAACCCCAACTCTTGAATAAAAAGACAGCAGAGTCAGAAAAAAGACCACCATTTCTACTTTAAGAAAAATAAAAATGATGTGAGAGTTTTGGTGTTTTATTTCAGACTATTCCTGCACATGGTAGATTTTTACAGAAGTTACACACTGAATTTAGCACTGCGTGCCCTTAGATTTAATGACTCTGCTTCTCTTGTCCACTAATCCGTTCTAGAAGGAGCATCAAGATGCAATGCAGTCAAGTTCTGAATCCATTTTTCCCATAGGAAATAACTGAAAAGAGATTAATCAGTTCTCAACCAACAAGTTTCTACCCTAACCTTGCCTTTTTATACAAAACATTACACAGAAATTTCAAAGTAAACAAGTTCAGAGTTAAGTGGTATAATTTAAATAAGAAACACAGCATTAAAAAAGTTTTTAACAACTACAGTATGGCGCATACCTTGACACCGATGAGGATCTAGATCTGTGGACACAGATGTGGAGAGGCAGGATGGAGAGAGAGGCATTGTTTGGAAGAGAGAGAGGCATTGTTTGGAAGGGGAATCCCCTTCCATAAAATCAACTGGTAGCTGCTTTTCAGGAGTTTTTTTCCCTTCTTTGTCCTTTTTCACTAGGACCTGGCTGGCTTTCTCTTAAAACAAAAAAAACCCGTCTAGTAGGTCTGCAGTTGGTGCTTCCTTAACTATTTTCTGAAAGGGTTTACAAACTAATCATCAACAGTATCGATAACACAGTTAACCAGTTCCTTATCATGATGTTTCCTTTCAAAAAAACTTTTTCTTAGGACCCATTTAAAAAAAATCTTAAAACAGTACAAAAACTAAGAAAATTATAGCAAAACACTTGAACACAGCTGCAAAAGGTTTGAGCAATGTGTACTTACAACGCCATCTAATGCGAGTGACCGAATCTCTAACTGCTTTTGTT
The DNA here is from genome assembly GCF_000313985.2 of Echinops telfairi. Lineage (NCBI taxonomy): Eukaryota > Metazoa > Chordata > Mammalia > Afrosoricida > Tenrecidae > Echinops > Echinops telfairi. Next base: position 18,800,580 of record NW_022111368.1, read on the forward strand.
TACAAAAAGCATGTGTGTCGGGTTGGATTCCGATGCTTTGTTCGAGTGCTGATGCAAAATTTTCCCGACATTTCGCGTCAAAATCCGATCATGTTGAGTACTGATGCTGCCGAGTACCAGGGTTCTACTGTATTTTTTAGAAAATAGTTTTATTGACAGATAACTCGCATATCACACAATGTAATCACTCAGTCATATTAAGAAGAGTTGTGCCATCCTCATCACCCTTTCAGAGCATTTTGTTCTTGTATTCATTGTTGTCAGCTCCCCATTCCCTCCAACCTCCCCTCCAATGCCCCTAGGTGATTATTCATCCGGTTGCTGTCTATAGATTGACCTATCCTGGATTTCATCCACAGTAAGTTACACAAAACACAAACAGGAAGGAAAAAACAACAATAATGACAAAACAAAACAGAGAAAAGCTCAATAGAAAAGAAAGCAGAAAATGTGAAAAGAAAATAGAAAAGAAAGCAGGGGAGGGGAGTAGCAAGATCCCCAGGGAATGATGAGGGTGGACATTGGAGACAGGGCATGGTGCCCCAAACAGGCTAGACTGGAAAACACAAGTTTTTCTTGCTTGGTATATTTTAATTTGTTCTTCGTCAGTGGATTGATGTT
>NW_022111368.1:18802717-18804611 GCF_000313985.2 Echinops telfairi
ACAAATGCGCTTTACACAATTGATGTGTGTATGGATTGGGATAACAGTTGTATGAGCCCCTAATAAAGTGTTAAAAAAAAAAGAAAAACAAACAACTTTAATATGGGTCCAAAGAGAGATCAAGTGAAAGGATGTTACATTTTACCCCATCTGCCATAATTGACTTTACAGCACTCTGCTTGATAGCATCCCTGGACTATAGTCAGAGGGGATAATGACTCTGCTTCTGAGGTCAGTAGGTACTAAAGGGTTAAAACTGTGGCAGTGATATTTTAGAGATGCCAAAGAAACTTCAAGATCCAAGCAAAGGTCAGAAAGGTTCTCATCAAGGTTCTCTTGACACATGTGCCATCAATAAAGAATGCAGGGAGATAAAAATACATGAGCATAGGGTGTGATGCTGACTGAAAAGCAAAAAATAAATGTAAAGCATAAGGCAAGACTTCTAGAATGTTCACAGTCTGAGGCTCACAATGTGAAAATTATCTTTATTGTCTTGACTCACTGTCATGAATTGAATTGTATCCGCCACCAAAAAATATGTATTAGCTTGGCTGGGTCAAATGATTTGGCAGTCATGCAATGATGTAATTTGATAGTTATATAATGATGTAATCATTTCCACCATTCTATGATCTGATATCATCAGCCAGTCCATTGTAAGGGGAGGAGAGTAGGACTCAATACCCTTACTCAGCTCACATCCTGATTTTATGTAAAAGAGTTTCCCTGAGATGTGACTTTTATCACCTTTTGTCTTACAAGAGATTTAAAGAAGGGAGAAATCAGCAGGCAGGAAGAGGTACCACCAAGGAAGAAGAGCCAGGAGGGAGCAGAAGCCTTCCTGTACACTCAGGGCCCTGCCCTGAGAACCCCAAAGGACAGAGGAAGGTTGATGCCAAGGCAGATGAAGCCAGATAAGCAATACTGGGTCCAGAAATGTTGACAGCAGACAAGGACCTTCCCCAAAAGCCAGTTTTAGAGCTTGGGCTTCTGGCCACCTAAATTATGAGACAGTGAGTGTCTATATGTTAAAGCCATCCACTTGTGGTGTTTCTGCTCTGGCAGCACTAGGCAAGTCGATGGGACAGCGCTCTGAAGATGAAGGTCATGTCTTAGTCTTTCCTGTACCTCTATCCTGACTAGGCATTCTTGATGTGACCACTGCATGACTGTTGAGTAGAATCCAATTCATGGTAGCCCTACGTGTGCCCTCGTCAGACCGGGCTCCCAGGGTTTTGTTTTCTTTTAATTGTTAATTAGCTGTGGGGGGCAGTCCATTTCAGAACCTTGGTTTAATCCACTAATTTAGAAAACTTATTAATTCTCCCAATTCATGCTTGTCCTTCAGGGTTTCACAGTTTCAATTACCCCTTAGTCACGGGTCCATTCTGTCTGTGCCAGAGTTTCTTTATCCCTTCTTCCACTGATAGGTATTTAGGTCACGTTCACCGCCCTGTTACTGTGAAAAATGCTGTGGTGAACATGGATGTGTGTATGTCAGTTTGTGCTGCAGCTCTTACTTCTTCAGGGTGTATGCCAACCAAAGGGTTTGCTGGGTATATCAATTCCCATGTGTTTGAGGAAGTACCATACCACTGTCCACAGTGGGTATACAGTTTATAGTTCCACCAGCAGTGTGTGAAGGTTCCCATCTCCCCACATCGCCTCCAGCATTGTTATTTTCTGATTTTGATCAACTTTGCTATCAATGCTGGTGTGAGGTGGTATTTTATAGTTGTTTTCATTTGCATCTCTCAAATGGCTATTTATAGGGTTTTAAATAGTTGGTTTTTCAAAAGTAGCTTGCCAAGCCTCTCTCTCTTCCAACCTCCAAACTTTCAGTAGCAGCAGCCAAATGCATTAACGTCCACACTCCCCAGGGACTCCTCTA
>NW_022111368.1:18804711-18827278 GCF_000313985.2 Echinops telfairi
CCCTGCCTCACCACCTCTCTCCCCTAGAGAAGCAGAAGAGGAAGTGGGAAACTGAGAGGATGTGGATTTGTAAAGAGATTGAACTTAATGGATTAACTAAATAATGAATCAAAGTAAACCCAATAGGATATTTAAATTCTGGGTCTCACAACTTGTAAATAGGGCAGGGAGCAGAGAGGAAGTGCAACTGGGATGCAGATAAGCTAAAAGACTTTATCTTTTAGGGGTGCATCCCGTACATTGCATGGGTTACAATTTACAAGGCCAACAGGTACACCCAGAATTCAAGGTTTCCCGATGTTTCATATCTAGGGGGCATGAGAACCTATGCAGTAGTTTGCCATGTACAGTCTATAATTTCTGTGAGGTTTATGGCTTTACTTCCATTTGGCTTTCCCATCAGTACTTTCTATCCTTGTCTTCCTTCCTTTCTTTTTAGGTTTGCGCCCTCAGATTCTGCCTTCTTTAATTCCTTATAATGATAGGGCTGTAGAGATGGCATCATGTGATGTTTTAAGTATTAGAGACCAGGATCATTTATACTCTAAAAATGTCTCTTATTTGTAAAGACAGTGGACTCAGGGATTTCCAGGGTCTCAGCTGCCTTGAGAATAGACAGGTGTCCTTCTGACTCAATCATGATTTTGCAGGTGTTAAGGAGCCCTGGTGACATGGTGATTATGAGTTGGGCTGAGATCACAAAGATCAGCAGTTTAAAACCACCAGCTGCTCCAGAGGAGAAAGATGAGGCTTTCTATCCATTAAAAGTTCCAGTCTCAACAATTTGGAGATGAAAAGAATGGGACCAATGGGTCCAGGGGAGATATGGGAGAAGGGGAGGTGGGAGAAAGGAAAAGGAGGTGGGGGAATCAACCCAGGGACAAGGAAACAACAAGTGAACTAAAATCAATGGAGAGAAGGGCACAGGATGTCTAGTGGGGCTTAATCAAGGCCAATGTAGCAGCAAGGAATTACTAAACCTGAATGAAGGCCAAACATGATGGTGGGACAAGAGGAAAGTAAAAGGAAATAGAGGAAAGAAGCAGGAAGCAAAGGACATTTATAGAGATCTAAATACAGGAATGTGCATATGTAAATATATTTGTATATAATGAGAGGGGAATAGATTTATGTACTCATATCTATATATTAAGAATTAAGGTATCAGATGGACATTGGGCCTCTACTCAAGTACTCCCTCAAGGCAAGAACACTTTGTTCTAATAACCTGGCATTCCATGATGCTCACCTTCCTGACACAATTGCTAAAGACAAAGCAGGTGCATAAGCAAATGTGGTGAAGAAAACTGATAGTGCCTGGCTATCAAAAGATATAGTATCTGGGGTCTTAAAGGCTTGAAGATAGACAAGCATCCATTTAGCTGAGAAGCAATGAAGCCCACATGGAGGAAGCACACCAGCCTGTGTGATCATGAGGTGTTGATGGGATCAGGTATCAGGCATCAAAGACCCAAAACAAAAAATCATATTATTGTGAATGAGGGGAAGTGTAGAGTGGAGACCCAAAGCCTAACTGTACACAACTGGAGAGCCAAAGCCTATCTGTACACGACCCTTACAGAAAGGTCGAAGGGAGGAGATGAGCCAGTCAGGGTGCAATATAGCACCGATGAAACATACAACTTTCCTCTAGTTCTTTAATGCTTCCTCTCCACCCACCCCCCACTATCATGATCCAAATTCTACCTTACAACTCCGGCTAAACCAGATTGTACACTGGTACAGATAAGAGTTGGAAACACAGGGAATCCAGGATAGATAAACCCCTCATGAACAATAACAAGAGTAGTGATACCAGGAGGGTAAGGGAAAGGTAGGGGGAGGAAGGGGGAACCAATCACAATGATCTACAAATAAACCACTCCCTGGGGGATGGACAACAGTGAAGGGAGACATCGGTTAGTGTAAGACATGAAAAAATAATAATAATTTATAAATTATCAAGGGTTCATGAAGAAGGGAGGGTGGGGAGGGAGGGGGAAAATGAGAAGCAGATACCAAGGGTTCAAGTAGAAAGAAAATATTTTGAAAATGATGATGGCAACAAAGGGACAAATGTGCTTGACACAGTGGATGGATGTAGGGATTGTGATAAGAGTGGTACGAACCCTCAATACAAAGATTTGAGAAAAAAAAAAAGTTCCAGTCTCAGAAACCCACTGAGACAGTTTTACCCCACTCTACAGGGTCACTATGAGTCAGCATCGACTCGATGGAAGTGAATTTGGTTAAAGACCTCCTTGCTATGTCTCAGGCACCAGAGTCAATAAATGCACTCCAAATTATTATAGAATCTCATGCCCTCACAGTCCTATGACCACTGTACTACTAATCCAAATCTTCGATGATGAAACTCGGGGATGAGCTGACATTTTCCATGTCACCCAGCTAGTTTGTGGCAAAGCTGGACACCTCACATGGAAAGTTCTTCTCTGGCGTACAAAGGAGAAACTCTCACCATGTTCCCAGATACCGTGTCCTGTTCTGTTTCTATTCCAGAGCACTGCAGAGAACATAAGTGACGAGAAAAGTGCCTTCCCAGCCACAGTGTCACTAAAGTCACTGCCACCCAGTGTGATAACTCATGATGTCACCCTCAGGATATAGAGAACACTTAGTCATGTCTATCATCCATTTGAACCATAGACTGGTATGTGATCTATATGCTAGTGAAAGTTTAAATGTAGTATTTATCAGAGATTACATGACTACTAATAATTGTTCTGTAAAATCTTCCTACGTTGAATTACATTATTAGTTACATGGCCTGTAACTGAATGGACGTCTTTTATTTTTCTCCTTCTTGTTCTTTTCTACTTCAATCCCAATAAAGTTATTGAAAGAGTTTCATGAATAGCCCAACTCTGTAGCTAAAACACCGGAACATTTGACCAAGTCCGTGGTCATGAAAACCTCAGTAGAGAGGCAAACACTAAGGCAAAGGTGAACAGAATCAAAGCATCATGGGTAATCATGACTGCTGTGACCTGAGCCCATCAGAGAGTCAAAAGTGTTAGTTAGCACAGAGGGCTACTTTTGTGGGGTGTTAGTTCTTTATATGGTAGTATCTCATCTATTCTTTTTGTAACTAAAAGCAAACAAGACTATTTTTCTCTGCAAAAAGATTTTCTATTCAAAACATACTCAGAACATAAGTGAATGTAGTTATCCACTTTGAATTATTTTTTCCCACCTCACCATTTCTTTGACTTTAAATGATTACCCACCAAACTGTCTTTTTCCTTTCTTAAATTTCCTCTTGAATTATCCTAAATAAGGACATGGAATTGTTCTTCAACGTGCGCTCTGTATTTGGATCTAAGGGGTTTAGTGCTGGGCTGGGAAAGGGCATGGACAGAATAATTGAACCACGATTAGAGTATAGAGAGTCAACTTTTCTGAAGTTTATTTTAGAAAAGTTCTCAGCAATATTATTCCTCACAAAGAGCATTTGGTGTGTGTGTGGATGTGTGTTCTAAAATGAGAGAGGCTAGGGGTGGGTGATTATAGAAGATAATAGAACCAGTAAAATAAAATATTAGGTCGGACCACTCCAGTTCCTCATATCCTACCACATGACTTTCACAAACGGCCATTTGATATGTTGCCACAATAGAAGACCCAGAAGAAAAGTAAGTGGGAAGGAGTTGGAGGAAGAGTGGAAGTAGTGGAGGTGAAGAAGGCAGGACTGAGACACTTTGTATCGATTGTCCCTTTCATCAGGCAACTCTTGGGCTGGGCAGGAGATTAGGTGCCTACAGCAGTGTTGATGTCAGTTCAGAACATTTTCTGAAGCTCCAACAATGAACTATCGAAAGAATGGATGATATAAATGATTTCTAAGCACTTCATTGATTCCTGAAATTGAGGAGTGGATGTGAGACCCAGTAGGAACAGGTCCTTATATATCCAATGGCTTTGGGACTGAGACCAAAACACCAAACCGCTGCCATGGAGTCAACTGTGATTCACAGCGACCCTCTAGGACAGGGTAGCAGTGCCCCTGTGAGCTTCGGAGACTGTGACTCTTTACGGAGTGGAACACTACCTCTTTCTCTTACAGAGTGGGGAGTGGGTTTGAACTACCAACCTTGTAGTCCAATGCTCACCCTACAGTACCATCAGGGATCTTTGGGGGATGGAGATAAATAGCTAAACTTACCTTCAAGAATAGAAATACAGTGAACACCATCCCCCAGAAGATCAGTGCTGAGAAGACACCGGGGTAAATCGCGCCTTGGTGTGCTGGTTACGCGTGGGGCTGCCGATGGCAAGGTCAGCAGCTCTGTGGGAGACAGGGGAGTCTTGCAGTCCCATGAAGGGAAATGCTCAGGGCCAGTCCGACCCTGTTCCAGGGGTTTGCTCTGAGTCAGCATCAACTCGATGGCAGTGAGAGACAACAAGTGTGAGGCACATTGTGTGTGAGTCCCTGGTAGGCACAAAGTACTTGCCTGCTAACCAAAATTTTGGAGATTTAAATTATCCAGAGGCAGTTTGAAAGATCGACTCCCCCACCCCCAAAAATCAGCTATTGGAAACTCTGAGGAGCACAACTTGACCCTGACTCGTGAATTATACTCAGTTGTCATGAACTGGAGTTGACTGGGTGGCAACTGGTTCAGATAACATGTAATGGGAGCCATCTACTTCCCTCAAGAGCCTCTCCCACTGCTGTCAGGAGACTCTGTGGGCTGAGTGTCAGTAGCCAGGATTGCTCACTTGACCGAAAGGGCAAGTGAAAGGAAACAGCATTAACCCAGAGCTGTGGCATGTTAGAGAAATCTCCCACTTCTCCTCAACACCCCTGTAGCCACAATGGTGGCCGGGAGTGGCCTGTGGATAAAAGGACTGGGGAAACGTTTGTGTCTTAAGATACAGAGCTATCTTTGGTTCCAAATTAGATGGTACCCTGTATGTGGGTGAAAACTGCCAGCTGGATCCTCCCTCGTCGCTGCCGAGAGGGTCAAGAGCACTTCAAACAGCGGGCACACAGAGTCCAGGCAGACTCCTCGGTCTTGCTCAAAATATCCTCCCCAGGGTCCCTCGTTAGAAAGCAGCCTGCCCTTTCCAAGAATGTGTTTATCAAAAAGGCGACTGGAAACTGCTTTCTCGAGACCTTTGTTAACATGCAACTTGAGATAGTCACGTATGACTCTATTTGGAGAGTGGAGGGTGACTATTTATAATAATAACGGCTGGGACACAGCCTCCCCTTGGGAACTGCCCTGCTCATAAGGTCAAGAGCATGTGTTCACCCCTGCAAGCTGGGAGGAGGGGTCTTTGTTGCTTACACTGCAGACACAGGAGGCTGCAAGTTCGAATTGCAAACCTTTTCCTGGAAGTGTGGTCTTGAAAAAATTTAATGTCTATCAAGTCCCAAGAGGCAACAATTCTACCCTACTGGGGAATCGAGCCAGACAAGTCCCTGATGTTTTCAAGATCTCTCTACCCCAGAGGGAATGATAGCGAACTGAGCTAACCTTCCAACTGCAAATGCTGACCGGATATTCTCCCGGTCACCCATAGCTCTGGGTGCTGCAAAGGGAGTTTTATATTTACTCAAAACAAAAGAAGCACCATATTGTGAGGCGATGATCACTTGCCATCAGTGATTTAGAAATTCTCATCTCAGTTCAGTGGGCAGTTCATTACCAACCCTGAACTTGTGAAATAGCAGAGAGGATTTGCTATACGCCAATGAATCAAAACCATGAAACAACAGAAGGTTACGAAGGTTGGTCCTTCTCCCTCTAGCACTGCCCGATGTTCAAACCACTGTCCTTAAAATGGCTTTTTTTTGGCTTGCATTTTTTCCCTTTTATTTAAGCATTTTATTGGGGGCTGCTTAAAATGGCGTTATTATCTGTTCTGTTGCCTGCATACCCTTGTGCACAGCATGCTTCCACAGAACCACGGTCTCATCACACACAGCTCGTCACCTCTGAAGGACCGTTAGGAAAGCTACTGACTGAGAACTCCCAGCATCCACTTGTCTGCAAAGGGGCCAGAGTGTGGATTTGTGAAAGCAACACCTTAGATAACAGACGATCAAAAGCTGCCGGCTCTCTTAGAGGAAAGTTCGAGCATAATCATAATGCAGAAGTAACGTAAAACGGGATGAGTATGGTGTTGCAGGAGACTCACGGACAAACGCGTGTGCCTTGAGTGAGCCTGTAGTGCAAAATCTAAAATGATGAGAACTCCTATTTCTGAGTAAGAAGTCTGACTGTAAATGGTAGCTCTTTTTCTAGCTCTCTTTCGGAAGCCACTGGTATAGAATCTATTTCATCATCCCTGGAAGACTGAACACTCCAATGTGAAAGGCAAGATAATATGGATTTGGGGGTCAGGAAACTAGGAGTGGATTCTGATTCTATCCCTGAGGTCCAGTTTCTTCATCTGCAAAGTAAGAAAAAAAGTGTATCATAAACTGTAAATAGGAAACAAGGTAACCGGTGGAGAGTGTGTCATGCATACGTTTGGGTCCCTGAAGTAAAGGCTTCACGATGCTAAGGTATCCTGTATGTCTTCGGGCATAGGAGTCTTCCAACCAACAAATCACTTCACTCTCCTGCATTTCAAGAGCTAATTTCTAAGCCTCTTCCCACCCCAGCCTTCTCCTTTCTCTTATTTCCCATTCTGTATTGCTGTGACAAAGAACGTCATGCTTTCTTGCAAAATGTTCACTGGTAATAGAGAGTAAAATTTTATGAAAAGTTCCATCAGGAATACAGTATTTATTGTTAAGACTATTTTAGGGTGCAGCCCCAAACATATGTACTTCAGTTCTTGAACAAATGGAAGTTATGATTCCTAAAATAATTTTAGTCACCATCAACTCAGCTCCTACTCATGGGACCTTGTGTATATGTAACACAAGGGCATGTGCTTGGACCAGTGCATCTTTATGATGGTGAGTGTATTTGAACCCATCCTTACAGTTAGAACGTCAGTCCATCTTACTGAGGGCTTCCCTTGGTTTCCTTGACTCTCTACCAGACAGGGTGTCCTTTTCTTGGAAGTGTCCGATGCAAACAAGTCAAAAACCTCACCATCCTCACTTCTAAGTGGTTTCTTCTAAGATTAGTTCCTAATTATTTTCTAATTTCTTTTAAGATTGATTTTATTTCCTTTAAGATGATTTGTTCTGGAAGTCTAAGGTCTATTCCACATTGTTCTCCAACACCCAGCTCCAACGCAGCCATTGCTCTCCTCTCTCCGCTCTCCATTGTCCTGCTTCCACGTGGGCACATGAAGCAATGGGCTATGACTGTGATCAGGACCACCCACGTCATCAAAGCGACATCTTTGTCTTTTTAAAAAACGGAACAGGTCTTTTGTAGCATATTTTCCCAATTCCATAAAATATTTGATTTTTTAAGCTGTCATTTGTATGGATATAGATTGTTGACCGAAGTAGGATAGAATCATTGACAAATTCATCTACATTGATTCTGATGTTGTTTACCTGTCCAATGGTGAGGATTTTCATGTTCTTCACATTCAGGTGTAACCCATACTCTGACTTTTTCTTTTTTTTTTTTTAGGAAGTGCTTCGAGTAGTCTTCATTTGGACAGGCAAGGTGATGTCATCGCGCATCAGGAATCGGTTATCCTCCTATCCCTGACCTGATGCCCTTCCTCATGTCGTCCAGAGGATTTGTTCAGTGTGCAGACTGGACACGGAAGAGGAAAGCATAAAGCCCTGTCATGAGCCTTTTCCCATTTTGTGCCATTAAATGTAATAACAGACATTTGATACTCAATTCAAATAGAATTAAAAATGTATAAAAATGGGATTTCATTTTCTTTTCCAAAGGCAATGTTGGCTTATATAAAATGAATATGAACTGCTTGTGCTATTAAAAATAAAGAGGATTTACATAAGGCTCCTACAGGTTTAGAGCTGATGAAAGTACAAAGATCAAAGAGTTCAGAAAAATCTCAAACGAGAAACGCAGGAACTCAACCGAACCGGAAGGAAAAGAAACTCATAAGAAGAGGGAGGAAACCACACGCAGAAAATACAGACGGAGAACATTTTTTAAAGTAAAACTAATATGCTGAGAGCTGAGGGAAAGATAGTGCATTTATAAAACAAGAATAGAATTCGATGAAAAGATCTAAGAAAAGCACTCTGAAAATCAAGGTATGATAGCAGAAATAAAAATTCAGTACAATGACTGGAAGTTATGAATCGAAGAAATCTTCTAAAAAGCAAATTAAAGAGAGAAAAGGAGAGGGAAAAAAAAAGGGGGAGGGAAGCAATCTAGAGAATCCATTCAGAAGAGATAGCTATTCCAGAAAGAGCAAATAGAGAAAAGCATCAAGAATTCTGAAGTCTGATGAAATAGTTATATTATAAATTTATAGAGCTATAATGTAGATCAAAAATAATGTGCAACGAGTGTTTCCAGAAAACAAAAAGTTCAAAACCTTGTTCATGCTCCTCCAGAACTTTAGACTGCGTAAAGGTTTTGCCTCTGTGGCCCTGTAGCTCTCCGCTTATTTGTGTCATGTGTTTCTCCCACATTGATCACTGATTATGGCCTTATGAAAGAGCCCTGGTGGCACAGAGGTTAAGGGTTCTACTAACTGAAAGGTCTGGGGTTTGAACCCACCAGTTATCCTGCAGGAGAAATGCCTGCTGATCTGTTCTGTAAATATTAGCCCCCCAAAAGAAAGAAATAAATCCCATAGGGCAGTTCTACTCTGCTTTTTAGCGTCAATATGAATTGAAATTCTGACAAAGGATTTTGTCTTGGGTTTGGTGACCCTGTCAGAAGTAGCATATATGTGTACTACTCATCTTTATGTCTCCCATACTTAGTACCATGGCCTGACGCTTGGTAGGTCCTTGATGTTGGGAGGGTTAGGTTTTTAAGTCAATATAACTTTGGCTCAAAGAACATTAAACTAGAACAGCCAGTCATGAAATCGACTGACTTGAGATGATGGGTTTTAGTGATTGAATCATTTTGAGCATCCAAGCGGAATTGGGTTCCTACACGGTGTGAAGATTTATATTGGCTAGCCATGAAGATCCCAATTTAATTAGCTTCGAGTGGATGTGTCTTTCAGCTTTGCCATCATCAGACTCTTGAAGTCTTTCTTGACAGCTATTGGCCTCCACATTCATGTCTCTCAGGTAGATGGATATAGGGGAACCAGAAAGTGTGACTATACATGTGGTAATGGCGATAGACCTTCGTGAGTTATTGATGTACCAGAACAATGCCAGTGATCTCTTAGGGTATTAAGGGGAAAGCAGGGAAACAGCACAGGCAACAGACGCTTTGTTCAGGGCAGAAGGAAGGCTCAAGAAAGCAACAAGAAAACTGTGGTTGGTAGGTCTGCACAACTCCAGAGGACACCGTTCATCTCTCCTGGCCCAGAGCAGTGTATAATCCACCCCATAGGACACGGTGCCCTTGGTGGGATGGGAATGCCAGCCAAGAGTTTTCAATACTCGCTCAGAAATGCAGAAGGAGAGGTCAATGTCAAAATCCCAGAAAAAGTAATAGTGGTAACAACAACCAACTGGTTCAAACTTTGACCAACTGCCTGGTCTCCCTAATTGTGAGATAGCACTAAATTAGATTTTAGTATCCTAGTCTGGAGTTTGAATGTACAAGGAAGCCAAGCTCAAAGACACTGTGATCATTTTCCTAAACGATGAATATCTAATCTGGTGTGGCATGGTCATCTCCCATAACACACCGGGGAAATATGATGGTCTACAGTCCTTGTCCAGATCTCAGTCTGTTGTCCTGCTAAGGGAGGCGGGCAAGTGGGAGCTATGTGGGATGTAGATCATTGAGCAGTCAGAGGACTCTCAGAGAGCAGAGATGCTGACAGCAGAAAGAAGCTGGTGGACACACATCAGGGACACGTGCACACTACTCACTCCAGGCTATTTGTATGCAAGTTCTCTTAACTCTGTGGGCCACTGAGCTTTGAAGTCATCAGTGCCCAGATTCCCATAAAACTATTTTAAGAGACCTCATTTCAGAGACTGTTATCAACACATGCAAACATGCCAATTGGACTAAATGACTTAACGGAAGGAGTGCATCCCGAAGTTTTCATCATTCAAAGGCCTCATGTATCATTCATTCCAAGTGCCTAGACTTTGTGGGGAACACGTATGAGAGTCATCAGAGAGAAAGAGAGGCATTGTGTCCGACAGAACATTTCAGACACTCTTCTTCTCTTCCCCCGATACAGAGTAAGCTTCGAGGGTTCTAGTTTGCTCTTACTTTTTAAGTTTTTCTTTATATATGGTCTCCTTCTTAGGAAAGGTTTTATGTGAGTTTACAAGTGACACGAAGGCTGCAGTCTTTATGCACTATTGACCCCAACCGTAGGTAGTAAAAAGAACTTTGCCTTCCCTCATAGGACTGTTTCAGAAGGCTGTTGGGAAGGAGTCATAGCCAATGAGTTCTGATGACGCAAATGGTTTGGAAGTCATTTGGCCAGCATAAATAAGGGGACACTGGAGTCTGTAAGAGGACACAGGCTTCTTGTCCTGGAAGAGACCACACACCAGCATGTTCTGTTCATGACGTTTCTCAGGCTCCATGTACTTCTCATCACCAGTGAGAAGATCGCTTTAGATTTGGAAATGGGATATATTGCTAATCAAACCATAAATAAAGAAGAAAGCGTCCAGAACATTTCTTTCTAGCAGGTGCTGATGTATGTGTTGTATCCACACCCCTTCTCTCGGTGACGGTGAGTTTCAGTGCACAGTAAGCAATGCTAGTGAGTTCCAGGGCCTAGTAAACCTTGAGAGTTGAGGAGTGATTCACGACCAAGGATGGACAAACGCCAGTGGAGCCATCGCACTGGTGGAGTGGTCCAGTAGGAGATTGAATAGTCTCCCACACTGCAGGTGGGTTTTTAAGCTAAAGTGGGGAATAAAACTATTCTAGCAGGTGGCCTCATCATGGCTGGATATTGGAGCTCTAAATGAACCTCTTACTATGCCAGATGGCCTCAGACTATAACAAGGAAAAGATGCCTGCTCCTGATAGACTTCACTGTCCCCCACAAAATCTAAGTGATTCACAGGGAAACTTGGAAAGAAAAGGAAAACAAAACCGAATTTGGATAATTGTGGGTAGCAAAATAAGTTCAGGATTCTTCGGCCACAGTATGTAGAAGACTCAGAGGGCCGGAAGAATGCAATAAATTAGGGGAAGATGGACATGCACATAGATTCTTTTAGAACATTCAATTCCCAAGCTTTCATTTGTTTTCTTGGTACTGATGTCTTAAGAGAGGCCATCCTCTTTAACACTGGAGCACAGGGAAGCCCCCTAAGACACAGACAAGGCAAATTGGATACTCTTACACTCATAAGGCTGCCCTTGCGAACAAAGCCCAATTCTAGTTCTAAACCAGAAAGAAGTGAGCAAAGACTAACCAGTAGCCAAAGTCCTTACATAGGAACCTACAGAGTGCTGGCCTTGTAATACAACCTGGGTGTGCCCATTACAGGTCTGGCAGGTAATGCAAACAAGTAAAACCAAATGGTGTATTGACTAGTAAGCAATGAAACTTGGTTAACTGGCAAGGTGATGCTCTGTCAAAAAAAAAAAATAGCCCTTCCTTGGCCCTGAGATCTGCAGTAACACCCAACCAGGATCTATGTTGTTTTAAGACAGACTGTAAATTTTACTTTTTTATATACAGGATCTTATCATATTGATGACTTTTAAAAACATGTATTATTCAGGTAAAAAACAATCTAATCCATGAACCTCTTTGTATGAAAAATAATCTATAATATTATAAAATGAGATCACCACTCTTCTCTCAGTTTGTTGTACTAGGGTGACTTATGTTTTGCTGCGATGCTGGCTGCTAGCTATGCCAACAGCATTTCAAATACAAGCAGGGTCGCTTACAGAGGAGAGGGTTCAGTGTTAGACTAAGACCGACTAAGAAGGGCCTGGAGAGCTGCTTCCTAAAAAAACGCGGACCAGTAAGAACTCTGTGAACAGCAGTGGAATGGTGTCCAATGTGAGCCTCTAGAGTCGAAAGGCACTGAAAATACACTGAGGAAAGAGCTGCCTTCTTAAAGTGTGGAGTCACTCTTACTGATGTGGACAGAGTCAAGCTTTGGGGACCTTCATATACTGATGTGGCATGATTCAAAATGAGAAGAAATGGTGGCAAATAGCCATCAATAATCAGAGTGCAGAGTGTATGAAGTATGAATCTAAGAAAGTTGGAGAAGTTAAGAATGGAATGGAATACTTGGCTATGGAAATCCTAGGTTATTAGTGATCTCAAATAAATTGGCATTGAACACTGTGAATCAGACAGTCATAGTTTATTATGACAGATTGAAGAGGAATAGCTTCACTTTCATGATTAAAATAACATTTCAAGATCAATCCTGAATTACAATGCTAGCAGTGGTAGGATAACACCCATGTGCCTACAAGGAAGTCCAGTTAATACAATTATTATTTATAACTAAAGCCAAAGATGAAATGAAAGACTTTTATCAAATTCTACAGTTTTACAGGCAGATATTGATCAAGGATACAATCAAGATGTCTTGAAAATTACTGGTGATTTGGAATCCAAAAGTTGATCCAAAAAAGAAGATCAGCACTGGAAAACATGTCCTTTGTGATAGAAATTGTGCAAGAGATCACATGTAGAGATTTGCAAAGCTAACACATTTACTGGAAGTACCTCTTTTCAACAATATAAAAGGTAGCTACATATGTAGACCTCTCTGAAAACAATACCCAGGAATCAGATTGACCGCAACTGTGAAGAGACACAGAGCTCAATATCATCCATGGAAACAAGAGCGGGGGCTAACTGGGTTGCAGACCATCAATTGATCCTATGCAAGTTCAAGTTGAAGCTGAAAAAAATGAAAACACATTCAAAAGTTCCAATGTACAAGCTTGAGTGCAACCCCTCTGAATTTAGAAACCTTCGCAAGAATAGATTGAGTGCACTGATGACCAATGAGTGAAGACCAAATGCGTTCTGGAATGGTATCAATGACATCCTACATGAACACATGAACACACCCAAAAGTCACTGAAAAAAGCAAGATGGGTTTCATGAGACTGAATCTTTCCCTAGAACAAAGAGTAGCTCAAAGGAATGGAAGGACTGAGCAGAAGATTTCATAGGGCAGTTCAAGAAGACAAAATACACTATTACAATGAACTGTGAAAAGACCTAGAGTTAGAAAACCAAAAAGGAAGAACAAACTTGGCATTTCCCAAGCTAAAAGAACTGAAGAAAAGTCAAGTCTTGAGTTGCAATATTGAAGAACCCATTGGGTAAAATATTGAATGATATAGTAAGCACCAAAAGAAGATGGAAAGAATATAGAGTCGCTCTAACAAAAAGAATTTGTCAGTTTGTCAACAAGACTACAGCCTTCAGTGTGAATTACACTTCAACATAAAGGAAACAAAAATCCTCACAAGTGGACCATTAGGTAACATCATGATAAACAAAGAAAAGATGGAAGCTGTCAAAGATTTTAGTGTGCTTGACTCAACACTCATGGAATTAGAAGTCAAGAAATCGAACAACATTCTACATGGGACAACTCTGCAGCAAAAGGCCTCTTAAAAGTGTTAAGGAGTAAAGATGTTGCTTTGAGGAATAAGGTAAGCCGCAGTCGAGTGAGGGTATTGTCAAGCACATGTACGTAAAAGTTAGATAAAGGAAAAGGAAGACCAAAGAATGGATGTCTTTGAATTATGATATTGGCAAACAAAATCAAATATACCAGGACTGCCAGAAGAATGAACACGCCTGAGCCAGAATGCTCCTTAGAAGTGGGGTGATGAGGCTTTGACCCACATATGAGTTAGCTTTTAAAATCTCATGGGGAAAAAATAGAAGAAAAAGATAGTTGAATTTTGCCATGAAATTTTTGAGGCCCCCAGGTACTTTAGAAATATTTTCCAGAGAAACCAGTCCTTGAAGAAGGCCATTATGCTTCAAACAGCTGAGGCCCAATGAAAAGGAGGATTTATACATCAGAACAAGCCATGAAAAGGCTGAAGGGCAGAACCAATTACACAACTTGCAGGCTCAAATGAAGGCAAAATGAAAACATGGAGTCCTTGTTCAAAAATGAAGATTTCAAGATGGCAAGATGGTGGCATCAGAGCATTAACTGCTTTGAAGTATAGGACCCCTTAAGACAGTATAGATTACATGTTCATACCTAATGTGTTAGACAGGGTTCTCCAGAGAGATAAAACCAAATTGCTGATAATTTAATATATTTATTTATAAAGATAATTAGATATATAACAAGGAATGAACTGTTAAATCATATACAGTTAAATATATAATACAAGAAAGAAACAGTTAAATTATAAAGCACTACAAATGGCTCAATTCAACTCACTGACATGAGAGAGATGTGAGAGACTAGCAGTCCTTCCAGTCCAATCTGCTGCCAGATCTTCCTCTATTTATAGAGAGAGCTAAACTATGTCAGCACAGCAGCCAATCAGAAGGCAGGTCACCAACTGCCAGCCCAGTCACCAACTGCCAGTCCCCAGCTCCAGCGATGTCTTAAAGGGACCTCAACTTACAGCAACACAGTCCACAGGCTAGGCGTCCCACAGGTAGTGTAGCCTTTAAATTGAGGCACAGGACAAGCAAGGCAGCTGCACACTGGTCCAATGATCAAAGAGCGAAGGACAAGAAAGGCGAGACTCACCAAGGCATTTATCTCTCTGCCCTTCAGTTAATCCCACTTGTGTTTACTGGCCAGGCTGTCGCAATAAACTATTTCACCTAATGAGTTAGTTTATTGTGCCAACCTGGCCGATAAACACATGTGGGATTAATTGAAGGGTGAAGGGATCAATGGCTCAGTAAGCCTCACCTTTCTAGTTCTGGGGTCTCTTGCTTTGTGATGATCAGACCAGGGTGCAGCTGCCTTAGTGGTTCCCTGCTTCAGCTGTCAAGGCTGACTTTCTGTAAGACATCCCCAAGGAGAAGCCACATGGACCTACCCCGATGCAGCCCTGGGTGCTGGAGCAGCCGTGTGGAGACCCCTGCCAGTGCTGAGATGCTTACACATTCACTGACTCAGCTTTCCTCCTGCAGTTGACATCATTACATCTATTTTGTGAGATGGAGGAGGACTTTGTGGATTGGTGTTGGACATATAGGTTAATGGGTTAATGTTGGACTTGTGGGCTTAGGCAGCACTGGGTTGGGGTGTTTTCTTGATGCACACTTAACTTTATATAAAACTCTCTCTTCTACATGAGTTGCTGTGGATTTGTCTCTCTAAAGTACCCAGACTAACACACCCAAGAATAGCCTTGGACATAGCAGGATCTCAGCAAATGGTGGATTAGTTAGGGGTCCCAGGAATAGATGCAATCCATCCTTTAATGGAAATCCCTGTTACAAATGGTTTATACATTTCAATGCAAATGTTAAAGGCTGGAGTCTTTATTCCATCCAGAGCAGCCTCTGAATAGAAGTGGGACAATTGGACAACTCTTCTTGACATGATTGAGTTATTGAATCATATTCCATGTGGATGAAGTGCTAATGAAACTGTTAAACAGCAAACAAAAACCCTTGAAAGCCTATGGAGCAGAGCTCTACTCTGACACACTTGGATCACCATTGTTTGGGTCCACTCAATGGCCACTGAAAAAGTAGTTAACCAGAATAAAATTGAACAAAGAACATAGGTAAGAGCTTCAGGATCAGAATTTAAAAGAAAGTATGGATAAAGGATGGGAGTAGACATTTCAGATATAAAGACTTCTTTTTAAGCTTAAAAAAAATATATATGAGGGGGTACCCCCCCCCCAATGGAAATTTTTGTTTCAAAGCTATGCATTTAATTATTTTTTTACTCAACAAACTTAACACCTTCAAAATACTCCCCATTACACTCTCCATTTCTCAAATCTGCAATTCCATTCTTAGAAACATTTTTCAAACTCATCTGTTTGGATAGCAGACAGCACCTCCCTCATTTTTTTATTTTTATTCACCTCTTCTATGTTGTCAAATCATTGTCTTTTCATGTCCTTCTTCATTCGTGGAAACAGAAGGAAGTCGCTCAGAGCAAGGTCAGGTGAGTCAGGTGCATAGGGCAATAGAGGAATGCTGTTTTTGCCAAAAACTGATGCACTGAGATGTCTGCATGAGCAGGTGCATTTCATGGTGGCAAAAACCAGTGTCCCATCTGCCACAAATCAGGCCTTTTTTGTCACACATTGTTACACCATCTTTTCAGAACCTCCAAATAGAAAGCTTAATTAACAGTCTGACCTGGTGGAAAGAACTCCAAATACACTATGAGTCAACATTTTCATGTTTGGGAAGTTGACGGACGTCCAGACTGAGGTTTGCCATCAACTGACATTTCACCTTTTCTGAATCGAGAAAAGCACTCATATACTTGAGGTTTTCCCAAAGAGCTGTTTTTGTAAGCTGTGTTCAACACCACCACAGTTTTTGCAGCATTTTACCCAAGCAGAAAACAAAGTTTCACAGCCACATGCTGTTCTCTTACATTGGCCATCACAAAAAAGGAAGTTCAAGCAAAACTGCTTTTACAAAAAAAATTCACTGTGACCAGAGAGAACCTTCCCAGGTGATACCACTGGGTGCACTGACAGAGCGAGTTGCTGGATGCTTGCTTAGTTGAGGAAAAATGCGTACTGTAAAAGCTCCACCTAGCGGATCTTTTTTCTGATTTTTTTTGGGGGTACCCCATCATATATGCAGTAAAGAGCACTAATCTTAAATGTATCCATAGATAAACGTTTGCATATTAGTGTAAATTCATGTAACCATCACCCAAATCAAGATATGAGATATCTTTAGCTCCTGAAATTACACATTGGGCTGTGATTGGCATGGTTGGCAGTTAGAAACCATCAGCCGTTCTGCAGGACAAAGGACGTTCTAACTCAGTCAACAGTTATAGATCTGGAAAGTCACAAGGGGGTGGCTATGAGTTGGCATCGGCTCAATGGTGGTGAGTTTGCCTTGTCTGGCATTGAGTTAGCTCCCTAAATAAACAACTCCACCCCCCTCTAACCATAACCACCATGATGATTTCTATCACCATATTTTGTCTATATGAAATGTCATGTAAAGGGCATCGTATAGTGTGCAAGAAGGCTTCCAACAGTTTCTGGAAATTTTTCATTTTCTTCCCATAACTTTTTCAAAGGTGCTTGTACTCTTTCACTCACCATGTATCTTTGATAGCCATGCATGTTGGTGCAAGTCGGTGAGATTTGTTATTTTTGCTGCTACCTAGTATGAATACCACAATCTCTTCATTCCACTCTGATGGACACTTGGCTTATTGGCAGTTTAAGGTGACTATGTATAAAGCTACTAGAACATTTTTGTATGTTTCTGGTGAGAGGATAAACATGTTTCTATTGGATACTCACCTACAATTGGAATCACTGGGTCATGGAGTGGCAGTTTGAAATCTAAGTGGCTGCTTATACAACCATTAGCGTTGTATTAGAGATCTAGCTCTCTTATACTCTCTGCAAATAGTTGGTATTATCAATCTTTCTAATTTTAGCCATTCTGCTGAGCATACAGAAGTACGTCCCTGTGGTTTTAATATGTGTTTCCCCAATGACTAACACATTGCGCTTTTTGTTCAAAAGAGAATTTCCCTTTTGAATATACTCTTTGAAGTAGCTGTTCAAATATTTCCTGTTCTTAAAAATTGATCTGTCTGGGTTTTTTTGTTTTTAATTTAACTTGCAGGAGTTAAATACCTTTTTAATGCTACCATTATTAAAGTCTGTGGCTTGACTTTTCAATTTCTGCCTAGGGTTCTCAATTCATTTTAATAAAAATCTGTTTCTCGCCAAGCTTTTCTTTCATGGTTAGTGCTTCGTGTTTCCAGTTTACAAAAGCATTGCCTACCCAAGGTTCCTGTTTGTTTGCTTGCTTTTCTACTTCCCCTTCATCTGCTTTGCACCTTTAGTTCTCTTTCTTATTTTATCTGCTCATCAAATGTTTTCTATATATTTTAACTTGTAACTCTTTTACTTGTATCCTTTTATTATTATTTTAGTAGTTAAAAATGTATTCTTGGCTTAATACATTCTACCTTAAATTACTACTTTTTGTCCCTTCCTGAATAGGGTAAGAAAGTTAAAACTGTCTTACTTCATTTATATTTTCTCTTTTTTGTTGGTTTCATTGACTCATTTGTGTGCTATTTTTCATATGCCATACTAAACTCCACAAGGCAAATATAAAACTCTATCTGAAGGTATTGGGACCTGTTGAAGCAATGAGCAAGATGCCATTTTGAGGGTTAAGGTGCATCTGATCCAAGCCAGAATATTGTCAACAGCCTCATATGCATGTGGAATTTGGGTAGCGAATAAGGAAGACTAAAGAAGAATTGATGCATATGATTTTTTTTTTAGGAAATTCTTTTTTTTTTAATCATTTTATTGGGGGCTCATACAATTCTTATCACAATCCATACATACATCCATTGTGTCAAGCACATATGTACATTTGTTGCCTTCATCGTTCTCAAAACATTTGCCTTATAATTGAGCCCTTAATATGGGCTGCTCGTTTTCTCCCTCCCTCCCCCTTCCCCCTCCCTCATGAACCCTTCATAATTCATAAATTATTATTATTTTGTCATATGTTACACTGTCCAACGTCTCCCCCCCACCCTCTTCTCTGCTGTCCATCCCCCAGGGAGGAGGCTATATGTAAATTCTTATCATCGCTCCCCCTTTCTACCCCACATTCCCTCCACCATCCAGGCATCACCACTCTCACAACTGGTCCCGAAGGAGTCATCTGTCCTGGATACCCATGATTGATGGTGCTAATGAACACTGTTGAAAAATGCCATGGACTGCCCAGAGCACAAACAGACCTGCCAGGAAAAGTGCAGCCTGAATGCCCCTTTGGAAGTGAGGTTAGCTAGAGTTTCTCTCACGGACGCGTTATCGGGAGAGACCAGCCCCTGCGAAAGGGATACCGTGCTTGGTTAAGTGGAAGGGCAGCAAAAAAGAGGAAGGACTTAAATAAGATGGATTAACACAGTGGGTACAACAATGGACTCAAACACAACAATTGTGAGGATGACGCAAGAACAGGCAGTGTTTTGTTCTGTTGAACATAGGGTTGCTATGAGTCTGAACCAACTTGACAATGCCTAACAATAATGACAAGGTCTTGAAGGGTCAAGATTCAGGGAAGTAGGAAGAAGGACAGTCTGGCAGAGTGAATCTGATATTCTTTGTCTCTGTTATCCTTAAAGCAAACGTGGATTCTAGAGAGGAATCAAAACAGCTCAGATACTGGTCATTGATGAGCATCAAAGGAAACAAGCAAACAAATTTTAGGTCCCAGATCCTGACCCCAACTCACATCTTGGACACTGTCATAAAAATCTGTAGCCCAAAGGATTTGTGGATTCATTCTGTGTGCTCTTCATTGACTTGGAAGACCTTGATGGGAAGCCCTATTGGCTAGATGGCAGTCTTTACCCAGGTCTCACTCAATGATTCCCATTAGGAAGTATTCAAATAAGAGAGACATAAGATTTCAAAACTGCTAAGTCAGTCTAATTTGAAGGTTAACTTTCCACTTTGATTAAACAGTAGTCAGGATAGCTACGTTTGCTGAGTGCTTCCTACCTACCAGGCATGGAGTAATGTATCTTGGGCCCTCATTTCTCCAAAGGAGGAACCCAGATCAGCATCATCAGCATCACCTGGGAGCTGGTTAAAAACGTAAACTCTCAGGCCCCACCTCACACCTTCTGAGACAGAATCTGCATTTGAACAAGATTCCCCAGGTGTTTTGTGTGTGAATTAAAATTTGAGAAGCAGAGGACTAGACTCATTTTTCAATCCTTATAAAAGCTTGTTGATGGAGATGTTATTATTATTATTATTATTATTATATCCCTTTAATAGAGATGAAAACTGACTTTCATATCTTTTTTTTTTTAACTCTACTCATCCACATATGGCTGTCTGTGTGTAGTGGTAGTGGAGACACATTTTAGACCCTGTTCTCGCTGACACCCCTAACCATGACATCACATTTCCCACTGAAGTCTTCTGCCTCGGTGTCTGGTTGAAGTACAACATGAAGAGCCATTGCCATTCTTCTTCCTTTTTTAATAACTAAAATCACATTGCGTCTCCATTTCAACTGAGACCTTTATTTCATGGTTTAGCTTTATTGATCTATTTGAATTCCTTAAGCTGATTTAGATATAACGATTCATTAGAGATAAACTTTAAATGAAATGTTATCCTAGCCTGCTTAAACTAATTCTATATCTTAGAAAATCTATGTGGACATACAGGTTTATTGAGGAATTAGTCCAATCAAAAGGCAATACCTGGTGATGACATGATATCTGTATGATGACATTATAGGCTAAGTATGATGCCTTTTTACCTAATTTAGTTCTTAGTTTTGCTGCATGTCCTCTAGAATTAAAATGAACTAGCAGACCCTGAACTCACTTAACAATGGGCAGAGAGAAAGCTGTTTCCAGGCATTCAGACAGGTCTTACACTGGCTTTCAAGGAGCAAGGCACCTGTGTGAAGCATGGGAGATGCACTAACAAGAACACGTGTGCCATTTTCTCAGGAAGTGCACAATAGTTGGAAATGCTGAAAGTTAAATAATGTAATTTTAAAAACCAATAAATGGCAACAAAGGGAGAAGGTTTGGCCAGATTCCCAGAATCTCAGAGAAGGATACTTGCAGGTAGCTACTGAAAGAGAACACTGGGTTTCTCAATGATGTGTGACATGGATTTGGTGCAATAAAAACTACCTTTTATTGTGAATTTAAAATAAAATGGACAGTGTTAGCTCTATGAACCCCAGGAGCCTTACATGGAGACACAGAGAGTTCTAGAAACATTCCCATTCATGGGACATGCACCCTGTTTTATTTTCTGTTGATGCACACCGTACTGTGCCATGCTCAGGGGCAATAGAAAGACACAGCAGATCGAGTACAAGGAAGGAGTTGGCTTGGCTTCAGGATAGTTCGTGGTCCTCCCCTAACTTCCCCCATCATTCAAAGCCATGCCAGCAGAAAGAAACTCAAATTCACAGTGGCATTCTCAGTCACTTCCAGAGAGTCATTGTACCTCTCTTTTCCTCAATTCCTTCAACTGTAACATGGGATGATTAAGCTCTCTTCACTGAGAATGCTGGGAATAGAATGTGAATGATTCCTCTCCTCTTCTATTCTATTTTCTTTTCCAAGAAGTTAGAGAAACCAAGACTAGATAGGAAGGCAGTGGGCTTTATAATGCCACAGGTCTGCAAATTTCTGTCTTGTGGGTATACCCTGCAATTCCTCATAGTGCAGTCAAGAGATGGTTTCCCCTGTGATTGGCAAGCTGGGTGCAATGCTGTTATAATTCTCTCTGGAGGAGTGCCCTGAAAAGAGGGTGGAGTGGATTTCATTTCCAAGGCCACCACTGAGAGGGAGGGCAGCCACTTAACCTTCTTGGGAAATGGCCGCCAACCAAACAGATGCCATTAAAAAGTGCCTGATGCATGTGGTGGTACCTCTGCCATTTCTCAGAAGCCAACTCGACCTTCGTGTATCAACTGCTAATGAAGCCACTACTGGGTCAATACACGTAGTCAGAAATTGTATCATCCTCCTCACTTTTATCTCTTCGTTCTATTTTCATCGGTTGATTGACACTTTCCATGTTTGTTGGTTAACAAATGTTCATCATATTCTGTAAATTGAGTTTTGGTTGTTTTTTTTTAAATCCTCCAACCCAGGTAAAACTGTGCCTACCCTCCCACCCCCCACATTTGAAGCCCATCCTTGAGTTCTCTTTCCTTTAACATCTGTCAGCGGGAACAGGACCAGAGGAGCCTCCCACTTTCGGCATCTGTTAGATTAAATTAAACTCTTGCTACCATTGGCAACTGGCACACAGAGGGCGTTTTTTATGGATCTCACAGGGAATTGTGGTTTGTGAAATAGTGAAGCTATTTTACATATCTAATGGAAAATGGCTTTCTCTAAAAATACTCTGTGCATAAATCAAGTAAAGAAAAACAGAGCTGTGGTGTGAGTGTGTTTTGTTTTCTTCCAGTTAGTTAAAAATAGTGACGTGAATCTAGGCCAATGCTCTGATAGCTCTGCTGACTTTCCACCTCAAAGAATTCCTTACTGCCCCAGGGGCAAAGTCACGGACATTTTTGTGTGCGTTTCCATGTTTCTGATCCCGAGGAATGTGATTGATGATGGCTACGGTTCAAACTGCCAACGAATTCTTAGAAGAGGTGTGTTTTCTAAACAACACACCGCAATCCGAAGTGCCTTTCCCCAGACTCTGTTACTCGAATTTAACTCCCGGTTTCGCAATCTTCCGGGGCCTGCTCTTCTCTCACGCTCAGCTGCAGGTATGATTTCTAAGCTCTTTGATGTCTCTTAAAGACAGGACATATTGAAAAGAGCTCTTTCTCTCTCTCTCTCTCTCTCTCTCTCTCTCTCTCT
>NW_022111368.1:18827788-18836562 GCF_000313985.2 Echinops telfairi
CCCCCCTCCCCCACCCCCCGTGAAGCATAGGCAGAGGTGAATGCAGCATCTCTTGACTTCAATGAAGTAGCCCATAAAGCATAGACCCTATCCCCAAGCATACAATAGAATCACTTCTGGTCATTTTCCTTACCTTATTATTAAATAATAGGCATGATTTAAGTCCCTGGGTGATGCAAATGATCAGTTACTCATCTGCTAAGCAAAAGGGTGGTGTTTCGAGTCCACCCAAAGAAATCTTGGGTAAAGGGTGAGGTGACCTTGTCCCCCAAAATACACAGGCACTAAAGACACAGTGGAGCAAAGTTCTAGTCTGAAACACATGGGGTGACCAGTAAATGGTTTAGGGATGATTAATTACCAAGGAGAAGAGGAAGAATAGTTAAGAGATTCAGAACACTGACTCTTGAGTTAGCAATCCGGAGTTTCAATCTCCACTATTTATTAATATGCCGTACTAGCAAATTACTTATCTTTTCTAAGGTTTAGTTGCAGGACTAAAGAGAACTAGGGATATCACCTAGCTTGTGGGACATCTATAAGGATTACCGAATATACTCGTGTATAAGCCAAGTTTTCAGTGCATTTTTAAATGCAGTTTTTATAGTAAAATTAGATGCCTCGGCTGATATTCAGGTCGGCTTGCAATCAAGTATATATGGTAGATGAGGTAGTGCTGATAAACACCTAGGGTGATGAATGGTATGTGGAAATGTAAATCTGAGTGTGGGGGAAGGAACTTAACTTGGTCCAAAGAATTTAGGCTTTATCTTTGTCCTGAAAAATAACCTCAAAAAACCTTTGAATTTTTCCAACAATTGAGATTGGAGTGTCTATAGTGAGGTTGTCTGACAACGCCTGAAGCTTTATGCTAGTGAGATAACTCATGTGGGAAGCAGAGTAGTCCAGAAAGACCACCTCTGACATCGGAGCACATGATTCAACCAATCATGATTATATAATGAGACCCCAATTGTGGATTCTGGATGTAGAAGCTCCATGGTCTTCCTGGTTGGTGAAAGACCCTGAGATACATGAGAGGGTAGTGGGTCTCTTTGGAAGACATGGGAGTTCTGCACTGGAAATGCTCTCAACCTCACTTTATTCATCTCTTCACTTGTATCCATCCTTCTTTTTTACCTCCGAAATCAAGAAGTCCTTCTCCAAAACGTATAGAAGCCAAGGGCACAGTCGGAGCCAACAGGTCAGAAGTAAATGACTCCTGAGCTTGAGGCGGGCATCCAGAGGGATAGTGAGGGAAACCCTGAACTTGTAGCCAGCATGTCATGAGGGAGTGTGCCCTGTGGACTTCCAAGCTAGTATCTGGAGCTGTAAGTCGTGGGCAGACTGGCCAATCTGGAACTGTGCCTTGTACCTTGTGAGATATGGCCTAGTTTGGGGTGTTAAGGTCTCAGCAGAAGAGCTGAGTGTACAACCGGTATCAGAACAGATGTGGAATAGAATTTATAATAAATTGGTATCTATTAATCACTTATAGTTTGGTGCCAGAGGAAGGACAAGGGCCTTAATGTTCTTGCCTGAGAGTTAATTATGCTAATATTTTATTTTTACTGTACCTAGACTATGGACACATCATCTGTTTGTTGGCTACCTGAGGTTTATGAAGCACCTACTATGCTTCCAAGGAGCCATAGTGGCTCTGTGGGATTAGCCTGGGTGGTTCAAACCCACCAGCCTCTTCCAGAGAGAAAGATGAGGCTGTCCTCATACAGATTTATAGTCTGGGAAACCCTGTAAGTGTGGGTTGCTATGATTTGGAAACAATCCCATGTCAGTTTGGTGGATCTTGTACTCCTAGCACTTCAGAGAGATAATGTAGGCAAGAATGGTTATCTAAGAGCTTACACAATATGGAAGGAAAGTAAATATCCATTTTAAAATTGTGTCATCAATGAGCTAGCCCTTCCCCCTTCACCAGGGTGGCTAAGATTTTTTTTAATGGAAAATAATAAGTGCTGCTGAGAATCTAGGAGAATGAGTACCCTTCTCTACTGCTGGTGTCAATGCCCAATATTACAGCTGCTGTAGAAGAGAGTTTGGCTCGTCATCAAAAAGTTAACTAGAGACCTACCCTGTCTGCCCTTGGGTCGATCCGAATTCATTGTGACACTGTAGACCTTTTAATTCTCTCTTTCTCACTGCCATGGAGCCAATTCAAACCCATAGCGACCCTGTAAGGCAGGATAGAACCACTCCTGTGAGTTTCCAAGACTGAACTCTTGATGGGAGTAGAAAGCTCCATTTTTCCCCCAAATTAGACCCCATGGAGCTGTTCTGTTCTGTCCTACAGGGTTGCTATTAGAAGCATAGTATCAAACAAACAAAAAACCCACTGTTGTCAATTAGATTCTAACTCACAGACATTGTGTAGGGTTTCCATGGCTATACCTTTACAGGATCAGACTGCATCATCTTTCTCCCTCACAGTGGCTGGTGGGTGTTAACTGCTGGCCTTAGAGTTAGCAGCCAATGTCTAACCCACAGTGCCACCAGGACTTCTGGAGAATCCCCATCTGATCCAGCAGTTCCACTCATGGGTGTACATCCCAGAGAATTGACAGCATCCACACCATCAGGCGCATATACTCCATTGTTCATTCCAGCACTAGGGACAATAGCCACCATGTAAAAACCACCTGAATGCCCATAAACAGATGGACTGACAAACAAAACACGGCACCTGCATACAGTGCAATATTGCTCATCCATAAGGAGAACTTAAGTCCTGATACATTCTACATAATTGATGAGCCTCAAAAGCCTCCTGCTTAGGGCTGTAGGTCAGTTATAGAAGGGCAAATATTAGATGATCTCACTGATATGAAATATTTAGAATAGGCAAATGCAAAGAGACTGAAGTTTATCAGCAATTCTCAAGGCTGAGAGGAGGGAAGGAAGGAAGAGGAAAGCATCATTTGGGAAACACTGAGTGTTTGTTTATGGGGATGGAAAATTTGGTAATGGATTATTGGTGATGGTTAGACAACACAATATAATCAGTAAGGATGAATTGGCAAGTGTGTTACACAGATGTATTTAATAGCAATGAAAAACAGTTGTCTTGTGATAAGTTGTATCAGACTTCAGAGAAGAGGTCAGCCTTCAAGGAAGCAGTAGAATTTAAGCTATACCTTGATGAGCACATAGAACTCGGAGTAGAGTTTCTACGAGAGCGTTCTATGCCCCATTGGTCTTCGCCTGCCAATTCCTACCTAACCTCACTGCTTGCATCCCTCATCTAGACATGTCAGAGCGGCTTGGAATCCAGGACAAACTCGGCCATTTTTTAAGTAAGGACACTAGTCTAGGAGGTGAGGACTGTGAAAATGGGAAAAAACCATATTCTTGACTTGAGACTGGTCTACTCCTATGAGCATGAACATAGGAAGAAACAGTGTTTGTTGGATAGTCTCTTTTCATGTCTTTTATTTATTACTGAAGAAATTACGTTTTAAAGAAACATTTCATTGGGAGCTCTTACAGATATAACATTCCATAGTTCAATCACATCAAGCAGTCTTGTGCAATTGCTATCACATTACTTTTTTTTTTTTAAAGATCATCTTATTTCCTTCTGTTCCTTGTTTTGGGCTTGATCAGCATGTCTATGAATTTATGTTGAATAAAAATCTCCACCCAAAGAGTGCGACTAATATCTTTCTTCTTACATCACTCTGCCTGTGTGATTTTTGCCCCTCATTCTTGGCATCCAACTTCATATTTGATATAGACTTGATTTTCCTCCCTGAAGAACCTGAGTCTTGATTTGCATTCACTGCCATAGATGGAAAGACTTGGAGAATGAGTATGAGAGTCACCGGGCCAGTTGGTGCCAGGTAGGAAACAGATGGCACTCCTAAGGAAGCTGGTTTGGGGAAAATTTAATAAAGGGACTACTTTAGAAGGAAGAGCAACAAGGGCTATGTAGCTCCTCAAGATCAGAAACAAGAGAAAGGCCTTACTACCTGTGTTAGACAGGGTTTTGTAGAGAAACAAATGCAAGATAAATAGATAGATATAGATACAGAGATATATATAAAGAGAGAGAGAGACAGAGAGATGGATATATACAACATAAAGAATAAACAGCTAATTAGTCCATAGGGCAGTACAAATGGCTCAGTTCAACTCACTTCCATGACACAGTTAATACACTGGCAGTCCTTAAACTCATGAGGGCTGCTGGGTACAAGTCAAGAAAGCAAACAGCTGAGTCTTCTGTAGAGCAATATAAGCAGTCTGGCCACAGGCAGCAAACAGCAAGGCAGGTCACCAACAGTCAGACAGATGACAGGGTCCGAAAGTCCCCAACTCAAGTGATGGATACACCAGCTGTGTGGTAAAGCAGGTCTTGAAGGAATCTCAAGCTACAATGACACAGTCCACGGGTTGGGTGTCCCATAGGTAGTGTATCTCTCAAGTTGAGGTAGAGAACTAGCTAAGGTAGCTGCACACTGGCCTGATCATCAGAGAGCAAGAGACAGAAAGGCAAGGCTGGCAGAACCATTTATCTCTTTGTCCTTCAATTAAACTGCAACTTAATTAACTCCACATGTGTTTATTGGCCAGGTTGGCACAATAATCCTACCTATCACACCACCCAAGGCTTGAATAGACAAGTGATAAAAATGATAACCAGAACCCAAAGAGATAGGAGAGACCGTAGAGATACGAGAAGACCACCCTGAAGAAGCTGTGGCTTCAGTAAAGAAATGCAGAACCAGCAACATCAACAGGAAAAGAAGCTGAGGAAGTAAACAAACACTTGAACTTCACTCTACAATCTCCCACTAGGACTCTCTACTAGTCATACCCAACTGGCAGCCAAGTCAAGGGAATCTGCTGGCTCAGCAGTTACAGGTTGGCCTCCAGGGAACACGGAACAACCTGGACAATGGGAAAGAGCAGGTTTGGAAAGAACCATGGGAAATATCCAGTGCAATAAACTTTTACTTTAGTTTATTCAATTCACGTGGCATAGCTTTTCAATTCTTCATTCATACTAGAAGCCAGTCGTCAAGGAGTATCTATTATGCGAAGTATCTATTATGGGTTAGAATTCAGTACAGAACAGGCTCATCTTTTATGCTCAATAAAGAGCAAATGGTGAAATGTTCTTGAAGTTCTTTCAGTATTTCTGTTGCTCAATTTGCATGAAAATGTATATAATGAAAACATTCACATTCCTGAAAACACATTTTGTTACATAAACAATAAATGGGTATTGTTTTAAAAATGGAAACTAGAAGAAAATCATTTTAAAAAGAAAGAAAAGTTATCTATAATCTTAATATCCAAAGATGATATTTTTAGCCTTTGGATATAACTTTTCATTCTTTTTCCTGTGCACGTGAGTGGGTATTCTTACATGACAAAAATGGACCCCTGCTGTTTGAACTTTTTTTTTTTTTATACCTACTTTTTCACTTAATATTATTCGTGAGCACATATTTGTGTTACTGGCTACAAGGTATTTAACCTTATGACTATATCATAACCTCTTTAGACATTCGATACTGTACTGTTTACAATGTCTTCTTGTTATAATTACATCGCAATGACTATGTACAAATTTGAATACAGTGTACTTGAGTTCTTGCACTTGCTGCCAAAATTCTCTAGAGAAAGGGAGCAGCGATTTTGTTGTTGTTGCTTGTTTTTTTAAATGAAAGATCCTTCCATTCACTTAGGTCTTCTTTATTTTTCAGAGTACAGTATATGTTTTCCACAGTTTTATTAGCATAAACCCACATATCATCCAATTCAATAGTTCAGTCTCATCAAGAAGAGTTGTACAATCACCACCACAATCAATTGTAAAACATTTCTTCATTCTTGTGCTCACTGTTATTAGCTCCCCATTGCCCTCCAGCCTCCCTTGCCACACCCCTAAAGAACCATTAATCAAGTTACTGTCTCTATAGATTTACCTATCTTGGATTTCATATACAGAAAACCATTTTTTTAAAAACTCAAACAACTAACGATAATAGGAAAGCAAAACATAAAAACCTCAATCAAAAAGAGCAGAAAATATTAAAAACCAGAAGGAATTTAAATGGATCATAAGTGAGATCACATGATAAGATGCTTTATTTTCACCTAATTATTTATTTGTATAAAACTTTTTATAATTATTTTTATAATAATAATAAATAAATAATTATTTAACCTAATCTGCAACAATCCACTGTCCAAAGCAGTCTGCATGATAGCTAGGCTTTCACCTCCCTGGTCCGTGGTCACAGGGGACTCACCAGGGGCTTCATCCACGTGTATTTCCGCTTTTTTTTTTTTTAACCGAAACAGCTTGAAAGTGGGTGAAAAGGGAGATCAAATGATAATTCACTCCATTTTTACTTACCCAGTCTGCCAGAATTGACTTTACAATGTTCTTTGTCTGATAGCAGGGCTATTCACATTCTTCAACTATGATTGGAGGGGACTCGCCAGAGGCAGCGGGTTTTAAAATCCATTTTCAAAGTGAATCAGTAAGCAAAAACCAGAACAGTTGGGCCACTTATCTGCGGGTTTTAGCCGCACTATTTTCATATGCAGACTAAACTGTGCAATCGACAAAATTCTCCATAGAGTCTGCATTCTCAGTGGTTGGCTACCATCCCGCAGAAATCTTGGAGGCTCCGCAGGGCCTCGTGGTTTGGTTGGGCATCTCTTCTACTTCTCTGCAGGAAGAAGCGCTAATCGAGGTTTCCAGGGTCCAGGTCTGAGCAACACTCCTGTGGGTCTGACTGGCCGCGAAGGCCCTGGAAATTCCAAGCTCTACATTTTTATTTTCGGTTGGTTGTTAAATCATCACCCTTGTTTGAAAGCAAGACCGCTGAATCGCTGCCAGTTTCCACATATGATTACCATCTGCACCTCCCCACACGGCAAAGTGCTGGACACAATTTGAATTTTTCTCCTTCCTCCACTCTGCAGCCTCTCCCCGCGGTTCATCAGCCTCTCAGCTTTGTTTTTCATGAAGGCTGGCCTCGTGGCAAAGATTTAGAGAAAATGTATGTTTGCATGGAGTGGAGGTCCCAGGTGACTCGTACACAAAACAGAAACAGCACAATTTTTCTTTTTCTTTCTATTGAAGGTCGTCGGGCACAGAGTGATCTAAAATCCATTCAGCTCCCAACAGAATTGTAGAAATGTTCATTTTAGTAATTAAAAATAAAAAGTGTGCAAATCCCACAAGTCCAGTCTGATGGGGAAAAAGGGACAGCTCTACGGATCCAGCAAGAGACAATGCAGGAGGGGGCTTCAGAAAGCTCATGGTAAAAAGGAGGTGAAAGACAACGGATTTCTTCCATGAACTTCCTGAAGCTGTTTTATATTAGAGTTTTTCTGAACCAAAGGAGTTTAGTTGTGTGTGTACTCGAGTGTGTTTGTAGTGTGTGTATAGATGTCTACGTAAAGTATATCTACACATACATCTACACACAGAGAGAACAGTACCTGTTTGAGCTGAGTAGACT
This sequence comes from Echinops telfairi, assembly GCF_000313985.2. NCBI lineage: Eukaryota > Metazoa > Chordata > Mammalia > Afrosoricida > Tenrecidae > Echinops > Echinops telfairi. Next base: position 18,835,291 of record NW_022111368.1, read on the forward strand.
GATCAACCACTTACTGAAAGTTTGGTGGTCCCTCTACTTCCGGTCTTGACCTTGGGAAGCGGTGCTTCCCCGGTTTCCTCCTTCACCATCCTGACGTTCAATTTGCACACGCCGCTCTTCTCCTCCTACCACTTAGCACTCTCAGCACTGAACTATACGGTTACTTGTTTCCTCTGTTGGTTTGGAGTTTGGGGTTTCTCCCTCAAAAAAAAGGGAAAAAAAGCATCCAAACTCATTGTCATTGAGTTAATGCCAACTCAGTGTGACCCTATAGGACAGGGTAGAACTGCCCCTGAGTTTCTAGGACTGTAACTCTTTCTGAGAGTAGAAAGCCCCGTCTTTCTTGCTTTTTCTCCCTGGTTCAGCTATAAATTGGATAAGAGCAGGCATGTGGTCTGTACTGTTTGAGTCTCTGTCTTGAATACCCAGACTAACACCTGGCAAGCAGGAAGTGCGTGTCAAAGAAAAGCATAAGTAAATAGCTCTTCATCTAAATAATTCTCAGCAGAGAACAGAAGCATACAAGGGCATTTACTACACTTAGACCTCTCTTTCCTTCAATATTTGGATTTTTTTAATGCCAAAACAGCACAGAATGAATATCTATTCATTCTATTTTGTCTCAAAGACTTTTTAGTTTTCAAATATTTCTTGTCAATGTGACACTCATAAATGTACAGAGTAGATAATGTGATAGTAGATATACGACAGAGTAGATAGCAGGACATTTTCCCCCTGTGAATGCAAATATTTGGTGGGGATGGGGGGAAGGTAACCTCTTTTATTTCCCTAAAAGGAATTTTTAACTTTTGCCCCGAACTTGCCCTACCTCCCAACCTCCCGTTTCACCTCAAGGAGAAAATGAACCAAGTTCTTTACACACTCAGTTTTTTTCTCCATCATTGCAAACATTGAAATACATTCATGTACAATTCCCATCACAACCACCAGCACTCTCACTGGGGCCTCCCACTTGCATCCAAGTGCAGGATTTGTCTGGACTTGTTTGTACTCTTGGGACAGGCTTCAGGCAGTGAAGGGCCATCTGATTACAGACCACAAACTTCCTGGCAGTTCTGACTCCCTGCCACACACAAGGCAAGGACTCTCCACCATCCTCTAACTCCCTTTGGCTCCTTCTCCTCATCTCCATGCATCCCTCAATCTAGACTACGTACAAAGTTGAGGATAGATGTGTTATACAAATTAATCCATTCTCAGACCAGGACACAGGTGTGTCGTCTTCTTCTTCTTCTTCCTCCTCCTCCTCCT
>NW_022111368.1:18836662-18844003 GCF_000313985.2 Echinops telfairi
TCCTTCTTTTTACAGATCAAGAATCATCTGTCTTTGTTTTCAGTTTACACCATGACTACTTTTTACCTGAGACAGATGACTCATAGTTGGCTAAAGCAAAAGGTCCTCAGGGCACAAGGTTAAGAAATTCAATAAAGCAAAGGCAGGGATGAGCCAGGTGCCAGGAACATAGAGATTACATCATCTCATCCACACAAGCAAGTAAAGATCATCAGGAATAACTAGCAGTTCTAGGTAATACTTAGTTAGGTTCAAAGAACTTAAAGAGCATTGGTGTCCTAATGTACTGGTGGTGGTGGTGGTGGTGGCTTACTGTTGGCCAGTCAGCTCCTGACTCGTGGTGGCCTCATGCGGTACAAGGCAAAAGACGTCCAGTTTTGAGCCATCACCATGGTCTCTTGCAGATAGGACCATTGTGATTTGTAGGGTTTTCATAGGCTGATTTTCAGAAGTAGATCACTAGGTGTTTCTTTCTAGTCTGGCTCAGTCTGAAAGATTGGCTCAAGCCTCATCATAGCAACATACATGTCTCCACTGAGGGAAGGGTGATGACTGTGCATGAGGTGCATTGGCCAGCAATCAACCCAGAGTATCCTACATGGACAGCAGCAATTCCACCCCTATATATACCCTATATACCCACATGGCTTGATAGAGGCTGTTTGTCCATGTGTGTTGACATTGCTGAAAATATATCCATGAATGTTGTGTTCGTCTGGGTAGACTAGAGAAACAAATTCATAGACACGTATATATATGTGTGTGTGTGTGTATACTTATATATATGTGTATGTATACATACACACACACACACACACATATATATATATATGAATGAGCTTTATATACCAGAGCTGTTGGATATTGAGGAAACATCCCATCTCTGTCCAAATCAAGTCCATAATTCTGATGTTATCCCATATGTCTTATACCAATCTATAAAGTCTTTTTCAGACTCATAAAGCACATGCAATGACACCAAATGCAGGAAGGTCACAGACCAGTGGGTGGGAAGTGTTGTGGATCCAGTGGCACTGTAAGCATCTCAGCACTAACAGGGATCTCTAAGTGGCTTCTCCAGCTCCCAGGGTTGCATCAGGCTAGGTCCATGTTGCTTCTCCTCAGGGAGTGAGCCCAGAGAGAATGTGTCTCCCAGCCCCGAGGAGGAAAATAACAGGAGTTCCCAGAATCCTAAGGGGAAGGCCATGCCCACCACAGAGGCCCCATTGGCTATACAATGATTGACAGGCTAGACTCCACCCCTTCACTCATAATCCTCTCAAATTGACAACAGATTATATAACTACCACAGACCACCCCTTGTCAATTTGACACTTTCACATAATTCTTTAGCCATATATAATTTTCAAAAATAATAAAATCACATCTGTACCTAACAGGATAAAACTAAAATGCATACAACTCTATTTGTGCCGCTCTCATTTAAACATAGCATTCTATAAGTGAACTAAACAAAAATATCCTATGCCTAACAATTGTAGTTAAGTAACACCTACACCTTAATCCTATGAATATATTCCCCCAGCTATGAAAGTTTGTAAGCCAACCACTTCATGCCTTTATCCCCCAATTTTGGGTTTCCAATTTCTATACTGCCCACTTACATCAACCCAGTGCTTTGAAGAGACAATCATATTCTTTGATGTGAAGAATCTTCATTCACTTTAGAACCTTGTGAAGTCCACATCCATAAACAAAGTCAAATCAGGACAGGTCATCCATAAAGTCTGTAGAAATATGCACCAGTTCACAGGCTGAAAAAAAACTTCCCTTCATCTGATTGGGTTCTGGTCAACTAAATGGGGGCTGCTTCACTTAACCTCGCCAGGATGTCCATTGGTCACTTCGTCTTTAGACCATGAGATCATCGCAAGCCTAGCCCCCTTGTGCTAGGTCATGAATTTCAGACCAGTCAACCCGCTCTCATCTTCTCCTCTTTTTTCCTGTAAACCAGGTCCACAGGTGTCAGTGGCCAGACTCAATCTGTCTCTTTATTGCTGCATTTCTTCTACTTCCACTCAAGAGGTGGATCCAGGTGGTCACCTGGCAAGCATTTCAGCTTGCCCATAGGCTCCCTTTAATGTTCAGTCCTAGAGAGGAGTTTTCTTCATGGTTCCAGATTTCTTCCAGCTTCTGACAAAAATCACTAGAGTTCAAACTTCAAAAAGCCGAGTTCCTTTTTCTTCAACCTGTCAGTAACAACCCCTTAGGCAAGACTCAGATATAAACATCCTGAGTATTCCAAAGCACTGGATGGGGCTTATCTTTTCAGAACCTTCTTTGCATGCGTGTTCTATACCCATTTAAAGATTGAATTTTAATGGCTCAAGGCAAGTGGGCTCACAAACTCTCTATTTTCACACTTCCCAATAATCATTTATATCAACAATAATAAGGAGAAGAAATCAGTAAAAACAAATTAGAATCAGGTACTAATCTCAATTCTTAAAACAGTCCAATTTAATCCTTATTTTGCTTATCTAAATCCTTAGCTAAACTATCCTATTTATACAAAATAAGGGATTAGGCCTCTTAGAGAATCAAACCAAAGTTAGGCTTTCTGTCAGCCATTTTGACCTTCTGTCAACTATTTTCCCTAGGCAGCATGGTTTCTGAGAAATTCAAGGAGTGATTTCTATCCCTGAACTCAAAATATACATTAACAACATTCATGTTTTCCATTTCACACAGGAATAACCAAAGATTACAACCAAACATAATAAACAAAACTTTAACTTCCCATATTCTTTCCAGAAAACCACCCAGTAAACTGCATGGCCATATCTGACCTCTGGCTAGCTCAAGAAGAAACACTACCATGAGGCAGAAGTTAAATAAACACCTACTGTCCACCTTTATGATTTGTTTCTCTATTACCCCACTCCTGGTACCATAATGTATGAGTATGGGTAGACTAGAGAAACAAATTCATATATGTCTAAGAAAGAGCTTTATCTACAAGAGCAGTTGAATATTGAGAAAACATCCCAACCCAGTCCAGATCAAGTCCTTAAGTCCGATATTAGCCCATATGTCTAAAACCAATCTATAAAGTCTTCTTCAGACTCATAAAGTACATGCAATGACACCAAATGCAGGAAGATCACAGACCAGTGGGTGGGAAGTATTGTGGATCTAGTGGCACTGTAAGCATCTCAGCACTGGCAGGGATCTCCAAGTAGCTTCTCCAGCTCCCAGGGCTACATCAGGCTAGGTCCAGGTGGCTTCTCCTCAGGGAGTGAGCCCAGAGAGAGTGTGTCTCCCACCCCCAAGGAGGAAAATACAGGTGTTCCCAGAATCCTCAAGGGAAGGCCATGCCCACCACAGAGGCCCCATTGACTATACAATGATTGACAGGCTAGACTCTACCCCTTCATTTGTAATCCTCTCAAATTGACAACAGATTATATAACTACCACAAATGTGGAGACAAATTTTGGAAATGTCTTTGTTAACCACCTAACAGGAATGAGTCACAGGGACCTGGCAACTCAAGATCATAGTCTTGGGACATCAAGGTCAATGGGTATATCATTGTTCACAAAGACAATGTACTATATGCTACTTTGATGAGTAGTTCTTGGGGCCTTAAAAGGTCATAAGCATCTATTTAAGCTGCAACTCTTGGTTTCTCTTCATCCAGGAGAAATAACACTGATGAAAATCTAAAAACATGTGGAAACAATCAGTCCAAAGGACAAATGGACTATGCAAACATCTCTCTCCCCGACCCTGAGACCAGAAAAACCAGAAGGTGCCCAACCACTGCCAACTACTATAAAAGAGGTGCATTGGAAGTTTCTAGATAGGGTGGGGAAAAATGTGAATCAAAACTCAAAATCACAGGAAAGTCTAGGCTTACTAATCATAGAGTCTGTAAAATCCCCAAGCCTCTGGTCCTTAGTCACCCTTCAGGTCTGGGACCGAACTCAACCCATGACTTGTTATCAACCAGACAATAATTCAACAATAGGTCTGTAAGTGGAAGAATAACACTAGTGAGGCACACACCCATTAGAATAATCAAATATTTGCTATCATAAGGACAGCATTCGCCGGAGGACGGGGTTCAGAAGGATCAGGAAAGAAGGAGGAATGAAAACAGGAAGCACAGGGAGGCAGGGAGGTGGGTCCATGGAGGAGACTGCGGTGAATGAGATGAAACAAAACACGGATGAATCCTTGACGACGATACGAGTGATCTGCTCTGCAAACCTACACCCAATTCACAAAAAAAGTTTTAAAGTTATGTTACTGAGCCACCGCTGGCCCCAAGAACATAGTAGCCATTTTTAAAAGCACACATACGGTCAAGAATAAAAGAATATTCTTTCATTTTTCAATGATTACAATTCTTATTATTTGGATGAGTAATTGCTGGGCACTGCACAACTTTTCAAATGCTGGACCCAGCTTTGATACCATCATCCTCAGTTTCTCTCTCCGAGCTGTATTTTACTTGATTACAACAACTGCCAGGGATATCAACAAGACACCATGGGACGTTGAGACCACATGCTAATATGAGCTAATAGCTTACATGGTTTTCTTACAGATGCCAGATATTGCAATATTTCCCTGTAGATTTTTTTAAAATAGCCCATGGTGCTCAGAGTATTTGCTTAGGTTTTCCCCCAGGTGCTTCATCTCGCAGTTTGGGAGCCAAGACAACAGAAATGTATCTTTGGAAAAGAACCCCCATAGGAAGCACTGAAACAGCACTCCCTAGTTAAACATCTGACACCCGTCTTTTAGATGTTGTTGCTGTTAAGGGCCACCCAGCCAATTCTGACCCTGAGGGACCTATGCACCACAGAAGGAAACACTGCCAAGTGCAGTGTTCTCCTCCCAACCTTTTCTGTGCTTGAGCCCATTGTTGCAGTCAGTGTGTCCATCCACCTCTTTGTTACTGACCATCTACCACACAAGCCACCAGTTGTCTGTCATGTTGTCGTACTGTGGTGGCTGGTGCATTGCTGTGATGCTGGAAGCTATAGCACTGGTCTTTCAAATGACAGTAGGGTCACCCGAGGTGGACAGGCTTCAGTGGAGCTTGCAGACTAAGAACAGACAAGGAAAAATGATTCGGCTGCCTACTTTGGAGGAAGTAACCACTGAAAATCTTAAGCAGAGCTCCAAAGCATGGTCATCTGTGAGGCAACTTTACCTTCTCAGCTCAAAAACACAAGTCAAGTTCATTATTTTTTTAACATAAACTATGGAACTTTATGAAAATTGTAACTACATCTTCTTTGCTTTCTCTGGTCTATGATATACTCAGACATCCCTCTCCACCCCCTAATTTCTTCTCTTTCTATTCTCAGAAGAATAAGATCATAGTTTCTTCTTTTTTCTTTTTCATCATTTTATTGGGGCTAGTACAACTCTTATCACAATCCATGCATCAAGATCATAGTTTCTCTTGACACCTAGCCCCCGAAACCCACTACCATGGAGTCCGTTCCAAGTCACAGCAACCCTCATGGGGTGTGGCGATTGTCAAACTTCTCAGGAGCAGGCAGCCTCATTTTATTCACACAGGGTGACTGGTGAGTCAGAACTGCCATTGACCTTGTAGTTAGCAATTGAATGCCTAACCCGCAGTGCCATGCTCAAATATAAAGGCGTTAATTTTAGCTTGCAGAATGATTCCCAAAGCTGGTGGTTCAACTGTGATGATTATTAGAAGCAGCTCAGCAGTGTCTCCTCAAGTGGTGCTTCTCTTAGCTGCCACAGCTGCCACATCCCAGCCATGCATCTACACGGCAAAGGCCAAAAAACAATACTAACAAGGCATCCTTTTTCACGATGCACAAACTCAGGAATATAAATTAATGCTTTCATCTTATATGTCCACCCTTACCACTTGGTGCACTAGACTAATAATACTTACATCTTCATAATGCTATAAAACTTCATTATTTTTCACGTTTAATAACAACCTGTTGACAAAGCACAAATGTACCAACCCAAGAGAGTTGAAGAGGAGAATGCCAATGTCATGACTCCTAGTGTTAAAAGTCATGGAGGTGATGGAGAGTTGAGCGGTGCAAGGGTGAAAAAGAGAGGTGGCAGGTGGTGGAAGGAGTATTCCTTTCTTCTCTCTGTCAACAGGAATAGACGAGATTGGATGTATTAAGAAATTGAAGCCTAAGTGCATTTTTTAAAGTCACAAAAGTAGAATAGAAGCATTGAGTTAAACATAAACAATTGGGGGAGGCAGAGAGGACACAGAAAATGTTCAAGAGTCAAAGGTTTTACCTTCACTATGAAAGTTAAAAGATATAGACCAAATCTGACCATTTCCAAATAGTGGTATAAACACACGATTTAAAATTCTCTGAGAACAACACATAGAAACAGTTCAATGTGGTTCTGCCTGGGGGAGAGAAGGAAGAAGCTGAAGTTGAAGCAAGAGACCATTACTTTGCATTTCATAATATCTGTGTTTTCTTAAATTGTTTCCTAGTATTCCATTTTATTGCTTTCATTATAAAGGTTTTCTCTTCTAAGAAGAAAATGTTCAACAAATTTTAAAAAGAAAGAACAATATCCAAAATGGATAATATAAAAAAATTCTAATTTACTTTGTATATCTAGTTGTGCTATATCTCAGAGGGACAAAAAAGATCGGAATGAAATACGTTAAGCTGTTAATAATGGCTAATTATGGGTATTGGGAGAAAGATGAAGCTGACTGCTCCTACAAGATTTATAGCCTATGTAAGTTTTCTGAGTCAGCATTGACTTGATGGAAGTGGATTTGGGGTTTTGTGGATAGTGGAAAAACTGATATTTCTTATTTTTTAAATTAGTTGACAATACTCTGATGACAACCCCTTAAGAGTTCTTCTTAAGGACAGATCCAATCTGCAGTATACGAAGTGATGGAGCCCACCTACAAGTGCTGACTGTAGATTTGGCTGCTGGCCGGCACCTCGGCAGCACTGGGGGGAAACTGCTCCATGTGCTCTCGTCAAGGAATGGAGCCAGCCCACCCCACTCACAGAGAGGAGCACAAGGTTTTCATTAAGTGTTTCTCTACCAAATTCTTAGGCAATATGGTCTTCGCTCAGAGCTTCAAATCTGAGTCCCAAACAGGCCTAAGGGCTGCACGGCTGGGTGTCTTCATCTGGTTAGGTTCACATACATGGTACTGGAAAGCTCCCATCAACCAGCAGAGAGATCAAACTGTGCAGATTTGTGACCCAGTTGCCATCAGTGCATGACTACACCTTTAAGAAGATATGGATGGACTACATCTTTAAGAAGATATCAATCCAGGTCTGTCTAAATAAGATAGGCTGGATGAAAAATCTG
>NW_022111368.1:18845376-18872043 GCF_000313985.2 Echinops telfairi
TTCACCTAATGCCGGGGGCTTAAGTGGAGAGGAAATGTTTTGAGAATGATGAGGGCAATGAATGTACAAATGCGTTTTACACAATTGCTGTATGTATGGATTGTGATAAGAGTTGTATGAGCCCCTAATAAAATGATAAAAAAAACGATATCAATCAGGTCACAGACTGAGGATACCTCTTTGGTGAGTGGCCTGTTTATGAGGTCCTATGGAGAACTAGCCACTCTCTCTTGCCCCTCTTCTCCTTCCTGCTTGCTTGGATTCTATATCTGACTTCGGGGGCCAGTGGTCCATGTGGTCTGCCAACAGAGGGGGGCTTTTCACACGCTGCCATGTTCCTCTTGACCTCAGGGCCCTGCAACTCTGCACCCGCCAGCCTGCGATCTCCAGCTCCTCCCCATGCCGCCTGCCTCCTTCATCAACCAGCAGCTGCTTGAGACTGGAGGGGTCTCCCGTGAGCTCTTGATCCAGGGACTTGAGGTGGACTGGGCAGGGCCACTTCCTTGATATACATGTCTTTCTTGATATAACGTGATTCCTTACACATATATGAAATTTTCGTTTTATTTCTTTCAAAAACCCATGCAAACACAGTGTGTATAGATAGCTATGGATGAGTGGGTCTTGCGATGTTGAGCCTAGCACAAGCCACAAGGCTAAGCTCCAGTTCCAGGCCAGGCTGTCTCCTTTGATTCAAGATAAACTTCCAGGAGGCTAAATAAGCTCCCACATCATGAGACATGAGTCTACTGGGAGTTACCAGTGCCCCTGTGTGACGGGTCAACCTGGAAAAGCCATATGCTTTCACACCAAGGCTTTGTGTACACAAAAGCCTGCCTGGTAGGTGTCAAGGGCATGATCAGCTATGTTGGGGACAGATACTCTTACTTCCTCATTTTGTGTCCTGGGGAACATATCTATAAACCTTGACTAGTGGGGATGCTGTTGTTGCTGTTAGCTGTCACCACGCCAATCTTCAACTCATGGTGGTCCCTGGCACCCCAGATGCAATCCATGGCCATTGCCATTGACTTGGTGAAACCAATCACCAGACCTTTCTTCCCAGTCAGATGTAGTCTAGAAGCCCTGTTGAAATCTGTTCGGCATCATAGCACAAACCTCCACTGATACGGTCGTTTGGTATGAGGTGCACGTGGCTGGGAACCAAACCATTGTTTTTAGCATGAAAGGAGAGAATTCTACCACTGAGCCAAGATGCCCCCAAGAGAGGTTATTCGAGAGGTTGTAAACAGCTAACTGGGTGGCAGGAATGGGTGAAGTAGTGAGGAAGGTGGGGAAACACTGAGCTGGACAAAGACAACCCATGTGCATCTGGGTGTAGCTCTTCAGCTGTCAGACGGGCAGCTGTGGAGAAGAATGCAAGGCCAGTCTGATCAATTCACGTCATAGAACATCTAGACAATCTTGACCAAGTCAAGAGACCTTGGTCCCGGTAGTTTCCAGACAAAGCCTCACAGAGAATGTTGTTGTTGCTGTTGTTGTTGTTGTTGTTGTTGTCGTCAGGTGCCATCAAGTCAGTTATGACTCAGCAGCCCTGTGCACATCAGAACGAAACACTGCACAGTCCTGTGCCAGCCTCACCATGGTTCCTGTGCCCATGTACATTGTAGCCACGGTGTGTCGATCCATCTCACTGAGAGCCTTCCTCCTTATTGCTGCCCCTCCACTTAACCAAGCCTGGTGTATTAGCTCCATGAAATCGGGCTAGATTCACCAAGCTTTTTGTGCTAAATTGTTTACTTCACTTTTTCCCCCTTTCCCCACTCCTTCTTACATTTTTCTTTCCAATTTAAGTAAAACAGACCTTGAGTTGATTCCTTCTGGAATGTTACTGAGAACAGCTTACTCAGAAAAACCGGCTTTCCCAAAATACGCCCATTTATAAACGAGAAAACATGATAACTGGGAAGCTGCAGACATTCCTAATTTGATTTTGTTTGATTTTGCTTTACTTTTTTCAGGAACACCATCGCCCAGTATGCACATTCTTCTTCAGATATGCACATTCATTCCAGAATCTTGACCAGAATTCCTGAAGCCAAGGTGTTTGCAAGCAACGAGCCTTCAAGAACCCACTCTTGGCCAGAAGCAAGAGGAAACAATGATGATCTCCATAAAGAATGACATTTTGAATGAAAATGCCTCTCTGGGGTTCTGCCTGAATATGTCAAAATAATAGATTAAAGCAGGAACAATTATTTGTCTAGATCCCCCCGCCCAGCCATCCACAATGGGCTGGCAAACATCAGTCACAGAGTGAAACTTAAGGTTTCCAGAATAAAGAATGAGCCACTCACACTACTCGTCACATACAAAGTATATTCTGATACCATGTACCCCAAACGCGTCTCTCCTTTTAAGCTGCACTCCCTGGGTTTTCCATACTGGATTTCAGAACAAGTGGACGTGTCCTTGACTGCCCATGGTCACTCAAACGCCTCAACGTGTTCTTTTTCGTTGTTCTTAAGAGGGTGATTTTCAAAGGAAAGAAATCAGATTTTTGTCTTGTTATTGCTATTTTCCTTTCAAAAACTGGCCTGTTTTTTCTCCTTCCCCCCTACAGTAAGGGTTCTTAAATCAGTGGGTGTCTTTGGGGTAGCAAATGAGTTTCCGTCTCATCCTCAAAGTCCTCGCTGCTGGATTCTTATCCCAAACAAAGGAGTAGCAATTTGGGGTGCCATTTCCTCATGAGTTTTGGTATGGCCAAATTAGATGATGATGGAAACGCTGGGGGAATGTGGTACACTTTGTGAATGTATACGCTTGTTCTTGGTAATAAGGACTTGCAGAAGAGCTGCTATTTTTTGAGACAATCTTAAAGTTTGGTTACCAGAAACATGGACACTTTCAAGTGTGAAATTCAGCAACATTATTTACAATTCATGTACAGCCAACACCACAATTTCTAAAATTTTTCATTTCTCCCAATTGAAGTTGAGTGGCCTTCCTGTTCTTTTGGCCACAGTGGAACCCTCAAAGTAAGGGGAGCTGCGCACGCAAATGAAAGGGAAGCCTTTCGTTCCTTGTGGCATTTTTTTTTTTTTAAAGAGCAGCCCTATCCAACTGCCAAGTTAATTGTTGGGTTTAGGAGTATTTTTACAAGAGATTTTACTTTCAAGATTGGGAAGCAGCTGCATGTATTTCATTTCTATCACTGTGGGCACCATCTTTTCCTACGGTCCCTTCCCCCTTATCCAGCATCCCCCTTCCATGTTTCTCACTTTGCCCTACTTTTAGGTCGTAGGACAAACTTATTCATCCGAATGAAGTTGAGGCTGAAATGACCGCTGGTTGCTCTTCCCCAGCTGTTTACCTCTCAGGGTGAAGTGTCAGTGTCTTGTGCCTGTGTCAAAATGTTTTCACTGTGAGCCATCAAAGAATCAATTACTGCCATGGCCACTCCCTATGCATCTGGAGAGTTTTGTTAGTGAGTCTCTGTCACCTTGGATTCCCACGAGCCAATAGCATGCAGAGAATCAGAGGACATGCCCCTTGATTTTTCCAGGTAAGCGTTCCTTTCACACGTATGGCAGCATCTTGATTTTGTCAACTGTCACAGATTGTTTTCATTTAGCTTGAGGTCAACAAAACCATATCTCCGTCCATGTCTCTGTCTCTGTCTGTGTTGCTCTCTCTGGACTTGTTCTGACTTTACTATGTCTGCTGAACTTTTTGTCTACTTTAGAGGAAAGAGAATCCCTGCGTTCCTACTACATTTGCACTCAGTACAGCCAACGATTTTTGCCTTGCTGTCCAAGAACACCTTGGGAGCTTGCAGTAAGCCCTGTTTAAAGGGCTTGCTTCCTTCCCGGCCCCCAGAAGGAGATTGCGTCCTAGTAAAGGTAAACAGATTGTGACATTTTTGAAGTTCATAGATGGCTTCATGTCAAGTATCCAATTTGGTTGCAAAGATTATTGAATGTGACAAAATGCATTCTTTTCCCTTTAGTTCAAAGATCTGCATGTGTGACATTCCTAAATGAGTTTATAAGCATTCAAATATATAAGTATGTGTGCATAAATAAACAAATCTATAGCACTAAAATGAAACAGGATTTAGGTACTTAGGAGTTAAATGAACTATTTAGCATATATGTAACTGCTGAGACCAAAACATTTTGCCCCGTTTTCCAGCCCTGGTGATTACAGTGGTTAAAGTGGTGGGCTGCTAACTGAAAGGTCAGTGGTTCTAATCCATCAGCTGCTCTGCAGGAGTGAGATACAGCAGTCTGCTTCCAACGACTCACAGCCTGGGGACTCTGGTGGGCAGTTGTTCTCTGGCCTGTAGGGTTGCTATGATTTGGCAGAGACTCGATGGAAATTTACTTTTTTAAAAACTTTTCATGATGTTTCCAAAAAATACAAAACCATCCTTAGAAGTGACCGTATCACCCAGCTGGAGCAGGAGAAGTGGGCCCTTATCAAGCAGCTGTTCGAGGCCTGCAGCCAACAAAAGACGGGCCCCCTGCATGCCACCTTCAGCTAGCCTCTGCCAGCAGACTGGCTCTGCCCTGGCCTGCCCCAACCCCAGGACACAGGCCCTTTAGCTTGGACAGAGGCCTGGAATGGGCTGCCCCTTCTTCTCCCATCCACCCTGGAATGGCCTACTCCCAGCCTAACACCAGGGGTCTTGGCCTCAGGAATGGACCCTTAGAGGGGGGCAGGAAATGCCATCAAGCCTGAAGCTGCTGCTGCCACATGTGTTACCTGGTTGCAGGCAGCCCTGGGCAGGAAAGGGCCGTGGCAGCCTCACCCCTAAATTTATAGCTGCCCCTTCCCTCTGAGCCTGGGGTCCCAGCTCTGGTCTCTAGTAAAAGTACTGGTCACATACGTGTGCACGCACGCACGCGCACGCACACACGACTCATCCTTAGAAAAAGGACGTGGGGTTATCAAATACAGAAAGTTTGAGAAAATCCCTCAAGCATTTCCCAGAGTCTGAAGCTGTCCCTGAATGTTTCTTTGCTCCTTTCAATATTTTATCTGATGGGAACTTTTTTTTTTTTTTAATCATTTTATTGGGGCCTCATACAACTCTTACTTATCACAATCCATACACCCATTGTGTCAAGCACATTTGTACATTTGTTGCCATCATCACTCTCAAAACATTTTCCTTTCCACTTGGGCCCTTGGTATCAGCTCCTCATTTTTTCCCCTCCCTTCCCGCTCCCCACTCCCTCACGAACCCCTGATAATTTGTAAATTACTGTATTATTATTTTGTCATGTCCTACATTGTCCGATGTCTCCCTTCACCCACTCCTCTGTTGTTCGTCCCCCAGAGTGGGGGTTATCCGTAGATGCTTGTAACTGGTTCCCTCTTTCTCCCCCCACCTTCCCTCCACCATCCAGGTATCACCACTCTCAGCACTGGTCCTAAGGGGTTCATCTGTCCTGGACTCCCTGTGTTCCCAGCTCCCATCTGTACCAGTGTGCATCCTCTGGTCTAGCTGGACTTGTAAGGTGGAACTGTGATCATGATAGTGGGGTGAGAAAGCATTAAAGAACTAGAGGAAAAAAAAAAGAACTAGAGGAAAAAAAAAAGAACTAGAGGAAAGTTGTATGTTTCATCGGTGATACACTGCACCCTGACTGGCTCATCTCCTCCCCGTGACCCTTCTGTAAGAGGATGTCCAGTTGCCTACAGATGGACTTTGGGTCTCCACTCCTCACTCCCCATCATTCACAATGATGATTTTTTGTTCTTTGATGCCTGATCCCTTCAACACCTCTTGATCACACAGGCTGGTGTGCTTCATCCATGTGGGCTTTGTTGCTTCTTAGCTAGATGGTCACTTGTTTATCTTCAAGCCATTAAGGCACCAGATGCTATATCTTTTGATAGCCAGCCACCATCAGCTTTCTAAACCACATTTTCTTATGCACCTGTTTTGTCTTCAGCAATTGTGTTGGGAAGGTGAGCATCATGGAATACCAGTGATGGGAACTTTTCTGAGCATTTCCTTCTAATTGAAGTGGATGTTACCCTGTGCTCAAGCTTGAATCCAACTGCTGCTCGCTCTCGCTCTCTCTCTCTCTTTAATAATCCGGCTGACCGACTTGTGTATGCCTCTACAATCCGTTTCTGAGATAAGGCAGCATTGAATGTCCTGAATTAAGTGCAGCTGGAAAATTCAGAGACGATTCCAACAATCGACCTACCTTCTGCCAGGATCATTTGGTTAGTAGGTATATAAAAAGTGCCTCTGATCACAATGCTTCCTTTCTTATGGATGCCACCAACACACCAAGAAAAGGAGTCATGGCTAAATATTGGGGACCCCAGGGGGCTCGGCAATGTGTATGCTCAGAAACAAATGAGAACTCACATGCGCATGCACACAGGAACACGTAGAATTGTCTTTCCGTCAATTCCCGCATATCCCTGAACCCAATATGACTCCCATTCCATCTCAAAAAAAGAGCCCAAGGCAGATGTTAAAGAATAACCGTATAGCACAATTAATCCAATCGGAAGCACGAGGGGTCGCGCCACGAGCGGAAAGCCAGCACTAAACCTGGGAGGTTTCGCCTCAGTCACCCCAGACAGCGTTCTTGTGTTCCAACCACGGCCTTTTTTTGGTTGAGCCAACAGTCAGATCCCTATCTTCTGAAACACCCATCAGAAACAGCAGGAGGGGCAGAGGTTAAGCCCAATGGTCTTTGTTCACTGAGTCAAGGGAAAATCAGGCACATTCCAGTTTTCTTAGCAGGATTCATCCCAGCAGCCCTCCCTTGGTGACTGGCTTTCCTGCCTGTTGCATCTCCTGTGCTCAGGGCACCAGCTTCAGTACAAGCACCTGGTTGTAGACCAGAAGATATCAAAACTTAGCAAGAAGAGAAATCAGACTAAGAATCATTGCTTGAGGATAGGAAGTGAAAATGAAATGGAGACTCGCAATTTAAAAAAGGGATTTCTGACATGAATGCACTTTTGTTGTTAGGTGCCGTGAAGTTGGTTCCGACCCATTCGGATCTTATGTACAACACAAGGCAATGCTGCCCTGTCCTGCATCATCTTCACGACGATGCTCATGTGTGAGCCCAGTGTTTCAGCAACTGTGTCCATCTGTCCTGTTGAGTCTTCCTCTTTCGGGTCATCCTGCTACTTCAACAAGCCGGGTGCCCTAATTGGTCCAATCAGGATTGGTCTCTTCTAATAACATGTCCAAAGTACTCGAGAGGACGTCTTGCCATCCTTGCATCTAAGAGGACTTCATCTCCAGTCTTTATTTATTGCCCAGCTTTCAAGCATATGAGGTGATTGAAGCTGTCGTCGCTTGAATCAGGTTCATCTTGGTGATCATAAACACAGAATGAGCATACAATAAGGCATTTCAAAATAGAGATTCCCTTTGAGCCATACCTGTTCCATAGTGTGGTTGAAGATCAGATGACACTGCATGTTGGGTTCTAGACCAAGGATTCATGTTTTATTTCTTAAAAGACTTGATTGTCCACTGCCTGACTTCTTTCATTCTCAATCTAATGTCATTTAGTTATGAGGTTATTGGATTTAAGCAAATTTAGCAGTAATACTTTGTGCTTAGATCAATTGTAAGATAATATAGAGAACGGCCCTTATCTTCCATTACAAATGGGTTCAAGAGGGTACGATCTGCAATGAGAAAACATATACAAAAGGGATAGCCAAAGTTAGGGTACGGGGGTCCCTGCAGTATTGACACTCCAGAGCCTTCAACTTTATTACTGAGAGGCGTAAATAAATTTGCTCACATAGCCTGCAACACATGACAGGATTACACAAAGGGATAGTCGAAAGTCTACTAAGAAACATTAACACGTCAGCCAAGTTATTCACAGGCGGGAAGGGAGGATGAGGCTGGGAGCATGAAGTAACTGATAAGTTTGCAGACTGCTGCCTTCTGCAGCTTTAGTCAAGGAGCAGGAGGCAAGTGTCCGTTTATCTCAGGCTGAGAGACAGGCCAGCCACTGCTTCCTCAGCTCCCACGGCTGCGCCATCAGCATGTTCCCACGAGCCATCAACCATGGAAAGTGGTGCTCCTGTCCTGTTTGCCTAGGGAGCAAACTACCCCCCCCCACCCGCCCCTTCCCCCAGGCAGTGACTGTCATTAGAAGTAATGATTCAAAATGTGGAACTGGCTATTCATATTTCCAAGAATCGTTGGCCCCACACTTCAAGTAATGGCCCAAGCACTGGTTCTTCTTAGCTAGCTCTCCAGTGAGTTCTCCGTGAGGGTCTGCATTAGAATTGTAGTTCTGATCTAGGAAACACAAGCTCGATGACAGTTCAATTAGGAAAATGACTCAGGACTTAAATTCTGAACACCAGATTGCAGAAGCCGCCTGCACGAGCCCTACATGGATTAAACCTCTTGTGTCAAGGGATGTGACTAGCCTTGCTGTCAGCAGAGAACACTGTAAAGCCAATTACATGGGGTTTGGTTAGGTTAAAATGCAGTACCTTATCATTTGATCTCCCCTTTTATCCATTTTAAAGTTGCTTCTGTTTTTAATACTTTCTGCTTCCTTTTCGATTGAGGTTTTTCTTTGCTTGTCTAGTTATGGTTGTTGTGAGGTTTTGTTTTGTTTGTTTCCTGTTTGTGTTTTATAGGATTTTTACATGTGATATCCAGGATAGGTAAACCTATAGAGATAATAACTGGATTAATAATTACTTAGGGGCCTGGCAGGGGAGGAGAAGAGGAAATGGGTTGCTAACAACAAGGACAAGAAAGAAAAAAATGTTTGAAAATTGACTGTGGTGATGATTACAAAATTCTTCTTAATATGAGTGGACAATTAAATTGTAGGATATGTGAAGTATATGGCAATAAAACTATTCAAAAAGAAAATGACTCAGAAAACATTATTCAAGCACAGAACCAAAGCTTAGCATCCTGGTTGTTAAAATATGAAACACTCCCCTAGCCATCTGTAAAGAATGACTTCCCAAGCTGCTCAAATGTTCTCACAATTACTTTAACGTGCCAGCCGCCCCCCACCCCCACCCCAAAATCTCCAGAACTGCCACCTGACTAAAGCATATAATGTGTTAATATCTGGCACCTGGCACAAACCGGGAGACCTTAGTACCTGCTGCCACACTAGCTGCTCAATCATTCCAGATGCGTCATCCCCTTTTAGTCATCCTTGCACATAACCAGGGTGCACAATCTCTTTGGGAAATGATGGCATCAGAATTTTTAAAAGATGCTATGGAACTAGGGTTAGGCAACGGAGAGATTGTCACATGAAGGGAGAATGCAACTGTCACATTGTCGAGAGAAATAATAGCCTTGAGGAGACCGGGTTGATTAAATCCATGCTCAAGGTGAACAGGACTGAAGATTAAACGAAAGATCAGCAGAAAGGTCAGCGGTCGGAACCCACTAGCTGCTCCACGGGAGTAGCAAATGGCAGTCTGCTTCTGTCAAGATTATAGACGTGGAACCGTATGGGGCAATTCCACTCAATCTGATATGGTCACTGTAAGCCAAAATCAATTCAACCACAATGGGTAATCTCCCCATAGGCTGTGTATAAACACAGAGAATATGTAAGTCTGTGTAAGTATAATCTGACCATGCCTGCTGATTTATATGTTGTTTCCACTCAGTATATGGTACAGTAATTTGACTAAGTTAATAGAGCTCTATTTTTATCTTAATGGTGTTTCAATGTCTTTATGTAGAATAATTTAAGTAAAACTCTGTAGATGAACAGTATTTATATTGCTTTCATTTTTCTACTATAAATAAGTCTGAGATGAAAATCCTTTATCTAGGTTCAAACTTAACACACACTCAAAGGGAGAAAGATGAAGCTGTCTGTTCCGTTAAGTTTTAGAGCCTTGTAAAGGTCACTATGAGTCAGAATTAGCTTGATAGCAGTGGGTTTGGTATTTAGGAGTGTATTTTATCATATTTATGAAGCATCAGGTTTCTCACTGCTATCGAGTCCATTCTGATTCATAGAGACCCTATAGGACAGGATAGAATTGCTCCACTGGGTTTCCAAGACTGTAACTCGTTATAGGAATCAATATACAGTAGTTATTGCTCTCCCATGAAATGGCTGGTGGTGTCAAACTGCTGACCTTCTGGTTACCAGCCCAAATAGCAGCCCAAAAGTAGCACTAGAAATGGAATGCATGCTACTTTTTTGACTTTTGGGCTAAGATCAAGTGTGAAATGGAATTTGTATGCACAGGTGTGCTCATTTAAATAACATTCTCCAACTGCTCTCTAGAAACTTGAATTAATTTATATTCCTACCAATAGTAAATCTGCCACACAAGACCCCATTAGAGTATTGAAAGCCAAGGGTGTTACCTTGAGGACAAAGGTGTACCTGACCCAAGCCATAGTATTTTTAATCGCTTCCTATGTGTGTAAAAATTGGATATTGAATAGGAAAAATCGAAGAAGAATGGATGCATTTGAGTCGTGGTGCTGGCGAAGAACATTGAAAGCACTGTGACAGCCGAAAGGACAAACCAATCTGTCCTGGAAGAAGTGTGGCCAGAGTGCTCCTGAGAGGCAAGCATGGTGAGCCTTCATCTCACGTCCTTTGGACACATTGTCAGGAGAGACAGTCTCTGGAGAAGGACATGCTTGGTACAGGGGCAGCGAACGAGAGGACAGGCCTCAACTAGAAGGACTGACACAATGGTTGCAACAATGGACTCCAAGCATAGGAACGTTGTGAGGTTGGCACAGGACCGTGCAGAGTTTTGTTCTGATGTGCGTAGGGTCACATTATAGGTCAGAACCAACCCCATGGCCCCTCAGACCAAGCACCACCGCCACCAATAGAACCTCAGAGTAGCTGATTGCCTGAAGGGTCACCAACATTGGGTACTCGTCCAATTTCTAATTACCAACCTGATAGGAAAAAATACTTCAATATTGTTTTGTTTTACATTTCTTTTATAACTAGTGAAGTGGACTGTATTGTCATAAGGTTATCAACATTCTTTTTGTTTGTTGCTTGGTAAATTGCTTATTTTCTGGATTTAATCTCCTTTTTTATCAGAATGCTTACAATTGTGATGTTAATGTGAAACTATATTTTATATTAGGGATAGATGCTATATTTATTTCCCTGATAGAAGAATCTTTTCTCTGCCAGGAACATGGAATTAAATGGTCATGAGATTTTTCCATAAACTTTTTGAAGTCTTCTTGTATTTTCCATATACATTATCGATATTTTCTTAAATTTGGGTTTGCCTTCCATCCCGGTATGTTCAGGAGTCCTGCAGATACAGTGGGTTAAGCATAGTGTTGCCAACCAGAAAGTCAGAGCTTCAAACCCAGCAGTTACTCAGGGGGAGAAAGATGAGGCAGTCTGCTTCGTGAAGATTCACAGCCTCAGACTCCAGGGAGGTTCCTTTCCTATAGCGTCCCTATGAGTCAAAATCCATTCAACAGCAATGGGCTGGGCTTTTGTGTTTTTATGAGACATTCGGGCATTTATTCCTTCAGTGGCCCAGCCTATTCTGTTTAACAGTTTCCTTGGCACTTCATGCACATTCGTACAATTCAATAGTCCAGTCACGTCGAGTAGGCAGTGGCCCGCCCGGCTTATGCTTTTCCTTTGTGCTTTCCATTGTTCATGTCTCCCCTTACCTCATTGTCCAGATCTCAACACCGGAGGATTGCAGGGGACACTAAAGGGCACATTCAGAAATGCTAGGCATTACAGTTCTTGCCTTCCCTCTCCTCCTGCTCTTTGCCTGCAGAACCAGTGTCTACCGCGTTGGCGAAATACTTTTCATAGTGCTAATGGATTCAAATCAGCCTATCCTCTCACCCGTAGTTAAAGAAGTTCTCCATCAGCACTTGGCCAAGGCAATGTCAGGGGTTGGGTTACCAACGAGGTGCCAGTAGTAACGGTGATATGATCACAGAGAGCAAATATTATTTATCACAGCAACAGCTGTCGGGACTGTGCTTCCAAGACTTCTTTCTCACTTGGGTCCCTATGTCTGGAATTGTGCGCACATGCTGCGCCCAAATAAAGTCAAGGACCCGGGGCTCAAGCTCTGCTGTAACAGAACTAGCACACGTTTCACAGACACAGATACGTACTTCCTCACAGTTTAGGAAGTGAGATATCCGAATTCAGGGTGTCAGCCCTAGGGGGGAACCTTTCTCTGTCGCCTCTGGTCCGTGTCTCTTCTAAGCTTCTGCTCCTGGAAGATTTTCAGTGGCGTGGGATTGCTCTTCCCCAGGCTGATTTCCTCCCTTCCATATCTCAAAGGAGATGGCTGCAAACCACTTCTCACCTGAAGCGTGCCTCATTAACATAACAATGACAAATGGGATGCTTCCTGACGGTATACACCCTCTCACTGCCTTTGAGGCAAGGCTGACTCATGGAGACCCTATAAGACAGGGTAGACCTGCCTCTGTGAGTTCCCAAAATGGTAGCAGTTTATGGGAGTAGAAAGCCCCAATCTGCCTCCCGAAGAGAAACCTGTGGTTTCAAACTGCCAACCTTGTGAATTGCCACCCAACAGGTAACCACTATGCCACCAGGGCTCCTTAGCCACTGGCATAAAGGTCAGGAAATACAACACATGTGTTGGGTAGGGTGGGGCAGGGAGGGAGACACAATTCAATTCATAAAACCCAGTGACTGTGGTCTGAAAAATGATCACTTTAGGGGTTTGAAAAGCACATGTTCTTTTCCTCCCTTATTTTGTTTCATTGCAGTACATATATAACAAAACATTTGTAGTTTTAACAGTCTTTACATGTATAATTCAGTGACCCTCACTGTGCCCAGCGCAACCATCACCACGATCCCTCTCCAAAATTTCCCCTCGCCCGGAACAGAGAAGCCGCCATGCTCTTTAAACAGTCCCTTGTCCTTTGTCCCCTCCCTCCTGTCCCTGGTGACCATGAGTCACCTTTTTATCTCTGTGCATTTGCCAATTCTTGATGTTTCTAATGAGGAGAATTATATAATACTTGTGTTTTTGTTACTGATTTTTTTCACTCAGCATGATATTTTCAAGGTTCATCAATGTTATCATATGTCTTGGGACTTCATTTCTATTTAGGGCCAAGTAATAATTCCAGTAGTATGCATGTACCGCATTTTATGTATCCATTGTATGGGGATAGGCATTAGGTTGTTTCTATATTTTGATTACTTCAAAGAGAGCTGCTCTGCACATTGGCCTACAGGTAATGTGTGTTTGTTTTTGAACAATTTCATCTCTATGAGTGAAAAGTTCCCAGACTCTGCTGGCCCTAAACCTTTGAATGTACAAGTTTAAATGAAATAGTGAGAACTTGGGGGTGGGGTGGAGTGGAAATGAGTACGACAATGAATAATAATGAGTTCAAGAATGAAGGAAATGCACAAATGTGCTTGACACAATGGATCAATGTACGGATGGTGATAAGAGATGAAAGAGCCTCCCATAAAAATATTTAATAATAAAAAATGAAGAAAATGTTCTAAACTGTGCATGATTAAACAACTCTTCTTGATGTGAATGAACAATTTAATATGCTATGTCAATTATTTGTCATTAAAACTATTTAGAAATAAAATCAAGGAAAATTTTAAAAAGAAAGAAGAATTAAAATTAATGATGTAAACTCAATTGAGAGGTCAAGAATGAAAATAGATTTTATCTGGAAACCTCTCCTTAATATGTCAAAAGGGAATTTTTTTTGTTTGTTTAGAGTAGCATGAAGCCACTCTACAAAATGAACACGTAAGAAGCAATCAGTAAAGATTTGTTAAATGAACGCATAGAACTCTCTAAATATATTGTTGTTGGATAGAGTAAGACTTAAATAAGAAATAACTGTAGTTGATCATGATAGTAAAACATGAGAAATTCTGATCTCTAGTTTCTTCATATACCATGATGGAAAATGTGTTATCAATTCCTTGAGGATAGCAATCAGATGAGAAATTAGTAGCAATGGCAAGGGTCCATTAAAATTATGTAAGCAACTTTTCTAAACTAAGCATATTCTTCCTTTCCTCCAGATAGGATGGTGTGCATGGAACCCACCTCCTCAGTCCCACTTCCCCTGGAATTCCTGGATCCCGTTGACCAGGCATGTGAACAATCTTGCCCTCAGAGAGAATGCATTGAAAAGTATGTTACTACAAATACAGCTTGGTTAAAATGTAACATATTATAATTTTTTTTCCTCTTTTGACCCATTTTAAATTTGCTCTAGTTTCTATTATCTTCTGCTTTCTTTAGAATTGGGGTTGTTGTGGTTTGTTTGTTTGTTGTTGTCATTGTTGTTTTTTTGAGGAAGTATGATTTTCTTTATATGAAATCCAGGATACATGAATCCATAGAGACAACAACTAGATTAATAGTTCTTTAGGATTATGACACGGGAGTATAAGAATCAAGAAAATATTCTAAAATTGATTGTGGTGATGATTGCACAACTCTTTTTTAATATATTTAAGCCATTAAATTGTGTGGCAGATGAGTCAGATGCCAATAAAATTGTTAAAAAAAAGAAATTTTAAAATAATGAATGAAATGATGAAAATTGGGGGAAAAAAACACAAGGAATTTTTAATGAACTTCTCACAGACCTCTTGTGAGAGCAAAGCTGTGCCCTGTTCCAGGCCTTGTGGATGCTGACAACAGTGTGAATCAATACAGTCCCTCTTCATTACTTTGAAAAACAGTTTCTATAAATCCAATTATTTTTTACAGATATTTCGTGTATTTTTACATGTAACCATATGTTTCTCAGTTTTAATTTCTAATATTAGGAATATCAAAAATAGAAACTATGTGAGAAAAGGCCCTTTAAGATTCTCAACATTTTTTCAGAATCTAATGAGATGCTCAGAGCAAAATATTGGAATTGCTTCGCTCGGCAATGGTAAGACTTACATTATAAAACGTCAGCAGCTTCTGGGACTTCATTGCATATCAGTGAAATCTAAACCCTTTTCCTTGGATAAATAAATAATGACATAAAACTGAGGACCTTCCCATGAGAACCCATCCTTTCTCCATTATGTAAATCCCTCCCCCAATTTCCACAGAACTTCTTCAGAATTAGGACTAGTCTGAATGTGCTCAATGGAAGTGACTTTTATTTTATTTTTGGTATTCCTTCTATTGTCGCACCTCTTATCAATATTAACCTCATTTGCATGTTGATTGCTTCCTTGCGATAGAGTAAGGGGCTGAACAACAGAAAACACTAGAGCCTGTGAGCTCCAGATGTGCTGTGGGGGACAGCTATTGCGTCTCTCACGGGCATAATGGAGAGTACAGGAAGTAGATTGATTTGTGAGTTCATCTTGCCTCCAGTACATGTGGCCCTGAGTGCATGTAGGTGAGCCCCAGCACTCACTCTCTGGTGTGGGTTGCTTTGCTAAGTGGTAGCTTGGCTAAGTTGCATGGTGTCTTCAGTCCCGTCACCCTCCTTTGCTGGTCCTACCTCCTCTGTGTCACACCCTCTGCATCAGCTCAGTCATTCTCTACTACTGACAAATACTCATGAATTGTCTCATTGAACACACTTTCTTACTACTATCCAGGAGCCCTGGTGGTGTAGTGGTTACCTGTTGGGCTGTGATCAGAAAGGTCTGAAGTTCAAAGCCACCAACTGCTTGGTGGGCGAAAGACTGGGTGTCTACTCCTGTATAGCCTCGGAAACTCACAGGGCAGTTCGACCCTATAGGGTCCTGCAGGGTCGCCATGGGTCAGCGTTGACCTGATGGCTGTGAGTCGGGCTTGGGGTTCATTGCTACTAACTGCACGTCATGAAGGCATTGGCAGAAAAGCAAGACTCCAAGAATCGACAGAACACCAATTTAAATATTTCAACAAGCCAAGTAGCACTGGCCACACTTGGGTAGGCCAAGGAATTTGAAACACCACTACATGGTTGTCCATATGTGTGCCCATTCCAAGGAAAAGTGACCCAATAGAATGCAAAAATTATCCAAAAAAGTCTTTAACATACCACGCAAGTAAAATTTTGCTGAAGAGGTTTGCATAGTACAACAGTATATCCACATGGAGCTGCCAGAAATTCAAGCTGGATTCAGATGAGGCTCTGCAATGATGGATATATATCACTGCTGACCTCAAAGGGATCTTGGCGAAAAGTAGTGAACACCAGAAAGATGGTCGCTGTGTTTCATTGACTCTGCAAAGGCATTCTGATGTGTGGATCTATGGAACATTGAGAAGCATGGGAATTCGAGAACACTTCATTGTGCTGATCAACAAAGATCAGGAGGCAGTTGTTAGAACAGCCAAAAGAAATACCGTGTGGTTTAGGAATTCCCTCTACAAGGCTTATTTACTGATTAAAGTCAGGGAGCTCAATTTCTGAAAACATCTCTCTGCTGGTCTTGGAGTTCATTTAAACTTGAAAAGATTAATTAGATGGCCTCAAATGATTGGGACATGTTTTTATTAATTCGTCCAAACATTTGTATATAGCAATATTTTAACTGCGCAAATTCTGTCAAGAATTTACAGAAACCTTTCTTGAAAATCTAAACAGGAAATCACTTCAAGTCACTTCAGCAGAAGGAATTATGTGGCCGGGACTGGTGACACCGGTGATGGAGATGTGAGGAGGCCACTGGGATGATGAAGAAGAAGCCATTGACGCCTTCGAGGCAGGGCTGGGGACAGCGTCATGACGGCCCACCAGCTGGGGTCAACCAGCACCAGCTTGAGCCTTAGCAAGAGACACAGCTGCCAGACATGCTGCCAGAAGCAGAAAGGGAGGGCCAGCCCGGCTTCCCCCTTTCTTCCAGCCCTGCTTTTCCACTGTAGCAGAGTCCCTGAAACAGCAGCCAGCCGAGCTTGACTTAGGCTTCTGGCCATTCAGATGAGAGCAGGCAAGGAAGAGGAAGGAGTGGAAATGAAAACAAGGAGGCTTGAGACAGCCCTACTCATCTGTCATTTCTATGGACCAACACAGACAACATGATGTGGGTGGCTGAGGCTGTCCCATAGCTCCCTGAGGGTCCATGCTCCTCCCCCACTCTATCTACTAGGAGGCCCGACGAAGGGTGGCATGCCACTCATCTTTGCTGAGCGAGCTGATCACTTTCTCCTGGCTTACTCATACTTCGGCTATGTAGACAGAGTCTGAGAGAGCATGCCACTCACAACACATCTTTTTTTCACTATTGTGTTGCAATATACATAACACAACATTTGCCATTTCGACTTCCTTTGTGTGGGTAATACAATGACCTTCAGTCCATTGACCGTGTTGGGCAGAAGGCAGTAGTGGTTCAGTGACAGAATGCCTACCTTCCAGGCAGGAGACCCTGGCTCAGATCCAGTCAATCCACCTCTTGTGTCTCTACCATCTATCCGTGGGGGATTGTGGGTTGCTGTGATACTGAACAGGTTTCAACTGAGCTTTCAGACAAGCTAGACTAAGAAAAAAGGCCTGATGATCTACCTCTGAATATGTGGTTCTCAACAGTTGGATATATAAACAGTCATGGCAGTGATGAGGGACAGGAAGCATTCTGTTCTGTCACACATCGATCCCCACTAATCGGGGGCCCACGTAACAACAACATACTGTGCAACAGCCAGCACTGTCTGTCTCCCAGGCTTGTCCTCACCGTTAACACAAACACAGGGTGCCTAAAGCCAGACCTTTTCCCTGTCTCCCTTTCACCTGCCCTGGTGACCATGAATAAGCCTTGGTTTTTCTGCATTTGCCTCTTCTGGAAATTTCATTTAAGGGAGATTATATAGGATTTATCCTTTTGCATCTGATTTGTTTCCCTCTGCATGATGTTTTCTGAGTTCGACCACGTTGGAACCAGGACTTCATTTCTCTTCATGGAAGGTCCTCCTTCAGAAAGTTAAATATGAAACTGACTTATGACCCAGCAATTCTGCTCCTAATCAAACCCAAAGAATGGAAATCAGGACTCATTGAGTACTTGAGCACCAATGTTCACTGCAGCGTGTTCACAAGAGCCCAAAGAGGAAGAACCCAAGTGCCCATCAACAGATAAATGGACAAAGAAAATGTGTTGTGTCCTCACAGTGTATGCTTAAACAAACTTGGGCATGTTCCCTAAAGGGGCTTGGGGAACTAAAGATAGGGGAATCATCATGAAACATTAACACAACTGACATTTTTTTCCTCTGAGTTATAAGAGCCCATTTTTCTGATCCTCAAATTATGCTTATGCATATTTATCCTAAAGAGGATGAGGTGACTTAATGAAGAAAGTGAGTATTTATCTCATGGTTTTGCTCTTTGGTCCTGAACTTGTACTCATAAGTCCAGGCATTTAGAACATTTCAAAAATAATTTTTGGCCAATGCAGTATGAGCCAAAAGGACTGTGCTTTTAGTGACTCATCAAGTAATCTTGCCTTCCCGTCAATTGTACACTTTGGTCTTTTGAAATAAGGGGACAGTTCACTTAATCTTCAGGAAGACCTGCTTGAGTTAATCCAGGTTGAGCTAGTTGGGTGGATTTAAACCGAGATAGGGGAAACTCAGCCTCTTACTCTCCGGGCAATCAAGGGTGAATCAGTAAACAAGTTTGGTCTTTTGGGAAAGGAATGAGGAACCATCTTAACCTGTCTTCAGTAGTGCAGGAAACAGAAGATCAGTAAAGATTTGTTTCTCTTACTCTGTGCTCCTTCATTTGAATTTCTGTAAATAGGAACCTGAGGGAAACTGAAGTCTACAATGCTGAGGTGGCGGGAAAACCCGGCTGCCGAAGAGCAAGTTGGCTCTCCTATCCATCTTATCTCATTTTTCATTAGTCTGCTTACACATTGATTTTATCAAGCATATTTTTACATATCTTGCCATCATCATTTCCACAACATATTCTTTCTACTTGAGCCCTTGGTATCAGTTCCTCTTTTATCGCCCCCCTCCCCAAGCCTCCCACCCTGGTGAATCCTTTATCAATTATATATTGTTATTATCCTTTCATGTCTTACACTATCCATTGTCTCCCTTCACACACATTTCCGTTATTCGTCCCCTTCAGTGGGAGGAGGGTGCTATATATCCAGCATTATGATGGGTTCCCCTTTTCTCCCCCTTCCCCTTCCCTAATCATCCCCCTATTCTCATGATATCGCTACTCCCACTCCTGTTCCTGAGGGGTTTATCTGTCCTGAATTCCATGTGTGGAGAGCTCTTATCTGTACCAATGTGTGTTCTCTGGTCTAGCCAGATTTGTAAGGTAGAACTGGGCCATGGTAGTGGAGGGAGTAAGCATTCAGGAACTAGAGGAATGAGGTGTGTTAGACTGCACCTTAGTTGAATCATCCCTTCCTTACAACCCTTCTGTGGGAGGATATCCAATTGTCTACAGATGAGATTTGGGTCTCTATTACAAACCCCCTCATTTGCATCAATATAGTTGTTTGTTTTGGATCTTTTGATACCAGATCCCATTGACACCTCATGATCACACAGGCTTGTGTGCTTCTTCCATGTGGGCTTCTTTGCTTCCCTGCTGGATGGCTGCCTATTTAACTTCAAGCCTTTAAGGCCCCAGATGCTATATCTTTTGACAGCTGGGCACCATCTGTTCTCTTCATCACATTTGCTTATGCACCCATTTTGCCTTCAGCTATTGTGTCAGGAAGGTGAGTATCACAGAGTGCCAGGTTATTAGAACAAATGTTCTTGTGTTTAGGGAGGCCTTGAGTAGAGGTCCAAAGTCCATCTGCTATCTTAATACTTAAGATATAAATAAATGTACATTGGCCACCATCCCTTTCATTATAAAGTAGTATATTTACATATATATATGCCTATAGCTATGTTAGATAGCAGAATAGGGAGGGGGGATTGTCCCTCCTCATGTCTGCACAAGGCCCCCTAGAGGAGGCTGGGAAGAAAAATCAGGTGATCCTTAGCCAGCCATAAAGACTTTAACTGGGCATGCTCCAAATCAAGCCCCACAAGCCAGGTGGGCGGTACACCTGGGAGGTCCAAACTAGGCTCAGGTGGGTTTGATTCAGCCAATGGGGTCAACCAATACCTTTGACCACGCCTTCCCAGCCAGAGGCTTAAATACCTTGGCTGCAGGACTGCTGTCCCATTTTTCTCTTGGCCCCTCTGCCTCCCCGCCACCCCCCCTCCCTTGTCTCTGCTCTTGCACCCGCTCAGGGTGCCACAGTCTCTCTGCCCTCAGGTCACCACGTGTGGGTGAGCACCCCACGAGGTTGCCCATGTTCAGTGGTGAGCCCCAGCATGGCTTACGCATGGTTTGGCACATCCCCCAGAAATAGCATGTATTCTTTTAAGACCATAAAACCTGACACTTCTTCGGTTGTTCATAAAAGCCCACTTGGATTACAAACAAGGCTTCGGCGAGAATTCTTTCTTGTGCAAAGTCAAGCTTCAAGGTATTTCCCACAGAGAAATCTAACAGCTATACCCCTCTAAATGTCTTTTGCCTCCTATTTCTTTCCTCTATTTCCTTTCACCTTCTGCCTGTCCCACTATCATGTTCACCCTCCATTCGGCTCTCAGTAATTTCTCTCGGACACATTGCACTTGACTAAAACCCCATCAGGCCTTATACACCCTCCTCACCATCAATTTTAGATCTCTTATTCCTTTATCCATGAGTTTGTGGGCTCCCCACTTCCCCACTCCACCCCCACCTCTCCCATATCCCCCCTGGAGCCCCCAGGCCCATCCTGCCTATCTTATATAGACAGACATAGGGCAAAAGAAAAACAACAAACAAAGCAGTCTGCTTTTAAGATGTCATCCCCTTGTGGACAGTAACTAACACTCGTTTCCAGAAACTACAACCTGTAGACTGGGTAGTCTATTGCTTTGGGAAGCCCTTCTCTCTTTGAACAAGAAACTGGATTTGCTTTTAGACTCCCAGACACCAGCTGCATGCTGCTGCTGCTGGTGATGATGGTGTTGGGTGCCATCCAGTCCATTTTGACTCATCAGGGTCCCACGTGACGGAAGAGAACGTCTCCATAGGGTTCTCTAGGCTTCAGTCTTTATGGAAGGAGCTCTCCCGATCTTCCTCCAGTAGAATGCCTGTGTCAAGATCAAATTTCCACCAACCAGTCAGTAGATGAGCCCTTAACCAAACCAGGGTTCCTTTCTTCTGCAGCATAGAACTCCCCAATCTGTTCTCACCCCCACCTCTTAACAGGAAGAAAACCAAAAATCAAATGAAGAGTAGAATAACAATAGGGCATTAAACCTAGCCTTTATCCTATGTTTTAGTTGGTTGGAACTCATAGAGACCATACACACAACAGAATCAAACACTACTCATTCTGCACTATCTTCAGAATCATTACTGGGCTTGAGCCCATTGTGGCAGCCACTGTGTCAGTCCATCTTGTTGAAGCTCTGGCTCTTTTTCATTGACCCTCTCCTTACCAGCCATGCTGTCTTTCTCCAGAGACTGGTCCCCATAGGTGAGACAAATTCTGTCTGTCCTTACTTGTAAGGAGCATTCTGGTTGTACTTCTTCCCATACAGATTTGTTCATTCTTCTGAAGTTTCTGGTATATTCGTGATTCTTTGCCTACACCATGGTTCAAATGCACCAATTCCTCAGTCTTCCTTTTCCAACTTTCATATGCATATGAGGAGATTGAAAGGATCATGAGTTAGTCAAGTGCACTTTAGTCTCAGATAATTTAGCTCTCTATACAGAATAAGTATGGTGAAAAGATACAACCCTAATACACAATTTTCCTGCTTTTAAACCATGAAGTATCCCTTGTTCTGTTCCCACAACTGCCTCTTTGTCTATGTACAGGTTCTGCATGAGCACAGTTAAGTATTCTAGAATTCTCATTTTTTCAGTGTTTTGCATTGTTTGTTATGGTCCATGATCAAATGCCTTTGCACAGGCAATAAAACACAAGTAACAACTTTCTGATATTCTCTGCTTTCAGCTAAGATTCATCTGACATTCAGCAATAATATCCTTTTCTGAATCTCACTTAAATTTCTGGTAGTTCATTATCACTGTATTGCTGCAACTGTTTTTACTTTTCTTCAGTAAAAGTTTAATTGTATGACATATTAATAATATTGCTCAATAATTTTCACATTATTGTGGAACACTTGAGAAAGTAGAGGCTGTCTACTCCCATAAAGACTTGTAAAGCCTAGAAGTCAGAATTGATTCAAAAGCAGTGGTTTGGTTGGATCACCTTTCTTTGGAATGGGCACAGATATGTTAACTCTCTCAGTTGGTTGGCCAGGTAGCTGTCTTCTGAAAGTCTTGGCATAGACAAGTGAGCCCTTTCAGTTAGCTGAATTTGTTTGTTGATTCACCTCCATTTATCTTGTCAATTCTTGGAGCGTAGGGTGTTGTTTTTTTTTGCCAATGTCTTTGGTGCAACTTGGATCTCTCCCTTCAATCTCATCAGTTCTTGGTCGTCAGTGCCTCCTGCAATGGTTGAACATCAACTAACATCTCCATGATTCTATGTATTCCTTCCCTCTCCTTAAAGTCTTTCTGCATATTCAAGATCGTTCTCCCTAAATCCTTACGTATTGCAACTCAAGATTTTTTCCTTCAGTTCTCTCATCTTGAAAAATGCCATTTGGTGTCCTAAGCCCAGGTGTTTCTACATGTCATGATGATTCTTTACTTTATCTTCTTGAAGTGCCCTTTTGAAAGCTTTAGAGTCTCTTCTAATATCCAATTTGTACTTTTCTTTCTTTCTTCTCTTTTTAATGACCTTTTGCTTTCTTCATGTATACTATCCTTGATGTCATTCCACAACTCATCTGATCATCACTCATTAGTGTTCAAATTGTCACATGTATTCCTCAGATAGTCTCCAAATAGAGGTAGGATAGTCAATGTTGTATTTGGTCGTATGCTTTCCCAAAATTATTTTAGTATAAAAATAGTAATGTGTTCTATATATCTGTTAAGAGAAGCAGGGCATAAGAGCATGCCACTTAAGAATGTGATTTTGAAGCTAATAGATGTGGGTTTCAAGATCTACTCACCACTTGCTCTCTGGACACCTGGTGCATCCTAGTACAGAGTAAGAACTCAGGAAATGGCAAGTATTGTTATTGAAAGAGTTATTTATCTCAGTCTAGAAAATGAGGTCTGTGGAGAGCATCACAGTCTTCTTCTTTTTTAATCGTTTTATTAGGGGCTCATACAACTCTTATCATAATCCATATATACATCAATTGTGTAAAGCACATTTGTACATTCATTGTCCTCATCATTCTCAAAACATTTGCTCTCCACTTAAGCCCCTAGCATCAGCTCCTCATTTTTCCCCTCCCCACCCGCGCCCCCCCCCCACATGAGCCCTTGATAATTTATAAATTATTATTTTGTCATATCTTCCCCTATTCAATGTCTCCCTTCACCCACTTTTCTGCATTTTCATTGAAACAATTTACTTAGAACTGTAAACACTTACCGTACATACTCAAGTATAAGCCGATCCGAATATCAGTCAAGGCACCTAATTTTACCACAAAAATGGCATTAAAAATGTGCCGAAAAACTCAGCTCATACACAAGTATATACAGTAATCTACCATGAAAGTAGGAAATATCATCTCCGGAATCAAAGGAGTTCCTTGCCTGACCAGTATTGCACCATAATCTGGGAGAATTACACAGTGGGTGCCAAATAAGTCCATTGACAATAGAGATTTCCTTGCCTTGTAGCCATGGGCAACACAAGAGTCTCTGTTGCTTATGTAATCCACAGGCTCCCTTTCATTCACACCAACAGTGGAGTGAAACAGAGGCTAATAAATAGAACCAATTCTCTTTCCAGTTACCTATGAGAACTCTCGGTCTTTCTTCTCCACATCAGAGTCCAGGCATAAAAGAGAAACAAAAAGGAACTATTCACAAAGGTGTGAGCAGATTTAGGGAAAACCATAGAAATAGTGTAACTCCCTAAGCTTGACAGTGGGAAGTCTTTATGCCTCTAGGTGTGATGAGCATGGGGAGGCAGAAGGGACCAGAAGAGGTTGCCAAATGGAGAGGCATCTCTGACAGGAGTTGTGGCCTTCCCTACAGGAATACCATCAACGTGTGGCAACCCAGTCGTGAGGATCTGGGAAATAAATACCCTGATCTCATTCTCCTGCTGGATCCTCTGATTGGCTAACCCTACCCAGAGCCAAAGGGCCGCAGTGGTTTTAGATGCAGCTCTTTCTCATTGGAGGTTGGAGGTGCACTGAGCAAAAGGAGATGGTAGAAGAGTAACTACGTTTCTACTCTAGGGATCCTAGTATACGCTCTTCAAAGGATGAGGCCTTTTCAAAAAACTCAGTTCTTCAGACTGCTGCTGCGTTCTTCTCTGTCAGCTCAATTCCGCTGTGCCATTATTAGAAACGGCTCCGTCCTTTTGAGTCCATCACAACCCATTATACACAGCAACACCCAGGGCACTGCCCAGATCTGCACCATCCTCACAAATGTCCGTTTGACTCTATCGTTGCAGCATGATGTCAATCCCCCTTGTCAAGGTCGTTCTCTGTCTCCCTGACATTCTACTTGGCCAAGTCTGATGACCTCTCCCAGGGACTGGTTTCGCTTGAAAACATGTCTAAGATACATGAGACAAAATCTCAACATCCTCAATTCCAAGAAGCGTTCTGCTTGTACTTCTTCTAAGAGAGCTTTGTTTGTTATTCTGGCATGCCACAGTACTTTCAATATTCTTTGCCAGCACCATAATGCAAATGCGTCAATTCATCTGCAGTCTTCTTTATTTATCGTCTAAATGCCACAGGCATCTGAGGCTATTGAAAATACTTTGGTTTGGTCAGACACACCTTCATCATCAAAATGATATCATTGTTATTCAACATACTACAGAGAACTTAGGCTGCTGATTTTCCCAATGGAATATGCCATGCGGATTTCTTGACAGATTCTTCCATGAGCATTGATTACACATCCAAGCAAAATTAAATCCTTGACAACTTCAATCTTTTCTCCATCTATCAAGATGCTGTCTACTGAGCATTTCTAGGGGTGCCTTAATGTTTAAATTCAGGGATTAGAAGACATTCTGAAAAAGGGAGAAAAAAACCCAGACCTGTCGACTGTAAAATCAATTTCAACTCATAATGGAATTGATATATAGCAATTGCTCTGTAGGATAGAGCAGAACTGCCCTGTGGGGTTTCCCTGGCCATAAATCTTTTAAGAAGCAGATTGCCTCTTCTTTCTTCTGCAGAACAAGGTGGTGGGTTCAGTTAGCAGCCAAGGTCTTAAACGCTTGCCTCAACTTCGAAGTTCAATGTTTCATCAATGAACATTTCCTCCCTCTGCTTACGAATGATGGTGCCCACTAGAACGCGCATCGCGTCAAGCAGAGAATCACCAGGGTGCTCTCCATCGTGCGCTTCCGTGTGGACAAAGATTCTCAGAGTGGAGCAGATGGGACTCAAGGGAGAGAAAGGAGAGTACAGAGGATCGGGAGTGGAGCTCACCCCTGGGGATATCGTCATGTCCCATTGTTGGGTGTCTTTCTGGCTGAGTGTGACTGGAAGCTGAGTGTTGCACTAACTCCAGGGGATCGCAACTGAGAAAGCAAAGCCCTCTCCTTGGCACACCGTCTGCACTCAAGTGTTTTGTTTTGCTTTGTCTTGTGTTATTTTGTTTTGTTTTTATTCCCTCAAATCATGGCCGATTCCTATGACAACGAGACTCCGCTTATTTTGGGGTTCGTTCTGTAACTCTGTGGCTTGCTTTATGTCAATACCAAACTAGTTCAGTCTGAGCCAAGGACAAAAGGAGAGGCCTGGATTCTGTCACACTGACAAATTGTAGTGCTATTTATTTCATGTTGAAGCTTTCCAGAGCTGTTCGTGGATGCATTTAAAATATTGGACATTTCTACAGCCAGTTTTGCCTGTTTATTGTTCTGGAAAGTACGGAAGGAATGTTTATGTAGAGATTTCGGTAATACAAAATGGAGTGGTTAGGTGATGAAGGGTGTTCCTTTGAAAACAAGGAAATGACAGCAAAGGCCAGACTGGCCTTCCTGGGTTCCGGAGATAACAACTGACATTCCACCGGCAACTCATGTAAACCTTTCACCCTCTGTAGCCCCCGCGTTTGCTGGTTCTGAGGACGTCTCGGTGTAGAAGAACCCAATCCCACTGCTGTGGAGTCATTTCCCACTCATAGTAACCGATGTCGGGGTTCTGAGAATGCCAGTCTTTATGGGAGCCTCAACTTTCCCTCACGAATTGGCCAGGATTTTTGTTGTTGTTGTTGTTTTCATAGACTTCATTCTTCTCAGTCTACAGTATTTTTTTTTTTTTTTTGGAATTCTACATAGGAGAGAGGTCTCCTAACCCTCATTTATTTATTTATAAAATAGTTTATTTATATCAGTATCAACTCTCGAATATTTCATTTATATTTTGGTTATAGGCCAATACCAACTTATTTTCTTTCTTTTTATTCTTTTTTTTTTTCTTTTTTCCTTTTTAAACATTTTATTAGGGGCTCATACAATTCTTATCACAATCCATACACACATCAATTGTGTAAAACGTATTTGTACTTCATTCTCAAAACATTTTGTCTCCACTCAAACCCCCCCCCGATATTAGGTCCTCATATTTCCCCTCCCTCCCTTCTCCCCCCTCACTCATGAGCCCTTGATAGTTTATAAATTG
>NW_022111368.1:18873155-18919644 GCF_000313985.2 Echinops telfairi
TTGTTTTCTCCTCCAGATTGTTCATCCAGCCTGTCCTATCCAGACAGATCTGTGGAGACAACAACATGCACAAAAACAAGACAGAGCAAAACCAAGCAACAATGGATTGTACAACTCTTATTAATAGGATGGAACTAATGCATTGTGTGATATACGAAATATATGCCCATACATCTGTTTGTTTGCTGTTCTTGTCCTAAGTCTGGAAGGGCCATAATCAGCAGTTCCCAACTCAAGACAGCCTTTGTTATCCACATTGAATGAGCAAGTGTGATGTTCCTGGCCTTTTGATCACCAAAGGAGTTTTCTCAACACTTCTTAGTAAGCCCCCACAACCAGCCTGTGTCCTCTCAGAAAATCTACCAGGATTACACCTTGGGAGTCCCATAAAACAACCACCATGACCTTCTGAGCAAACCCCTCAGCCTTGAATTGAACTGAACCCCTTGGAAGATACTGTTTGGGTTAGAGGCTTTGTTTTTCTTTGAAGGCACCGTAATGAGACTAAAAGAAGCCCTGGTGGCATCGTGGGTTACTCACTGGGCTGTCAACAGAAATGGGAGCTGCTCCGAGGGAGAAGGATGAACTTTCTACTCCCAGAAAAAGTTAGTGTCAGGAAACCACAGAGGCAGGGCTCCTCTGGCCAGTAGGGATGCTGTCAGTCAGAGTCAACACAAAGGCCAACGAGTTGGCTGTTGGGGCATTTTTTTTAATAGGACTAAGCCAAATGCATGAAATCTGTGCATGCAAAATGGGAACCGAGTAGCATTTGTTTGACTTGCCCTTGTATGAGTCATTGTACCTAACTTCAAGGTTACATCTAAGCAAAAGAAAAAAATTATGATCAGCCACTGAGGTAGTTAGTTTATTGTGCCAGCCTGGCCAATGAATACATGTGGGATTAATTGAAGGGCAGAGAGATAAATGGCTCAGCGAGCCTCGCCTTTCTTGTCTCTTGCTCTTTGATCATCGGACCAGTGTGCGGCTGCCTTGCTTGTTTTGTGCCTCAATTTGCAAGCTACAGTATCTGTGGGACACCTAACTTGTGGACTGTGTCGCTGTCATTTGAGGTTCCTTCAAGATCTGTTTCACCACACAATTGGAATTTACATCTCTTGAGCTGGGGTCTGTCAGACCCTGTCATCATCTGGCTGACTGTTGGTAACCTGCCTTGCTGTTTGCTGCCTGTGCCTGGATAGCCAGAATTGCTCTACAGAGGACTACCTAGCGGCCCTCAAGACTCGAAGGACTGCCAGTGTCTCGCAACTGTCTCATGGGAGTGAGTTGCACTGAGCCATTTGTACTGCCTTATAATTTAACTGTTTATTTCTTGTGTTATCTATCTATCTATCTATATATCTATATATATATATATATATATATTTATTAGCAATCTGGTTTTGTCTCTCTAGAGAACCCTGTCTAACACATTTTGGTACCAGGAGTGCTTCTAGAGAAATAAAATCATAAATATGGGATTCTTAAATTGGTCTCCAGCCTGATTAGTCTTAACAGCACTAATAATGCTACTTCAACACCCCAAAGCATGGATAAGTCTGCTACATTTACTAATCCATGGTGTGAAATAGCAAAGCTAATACCTATAGTAGCGCCACCAATATATGAGGTGCTGGTTAAAGGAGAGGCTCTGAGTGATCATATATTTGATATTTTCCAGGAGTTTTGTCAGGATGACAAGTATAGCGAAGCTGGTTGGCTGGTCCTTCTTACAATGGAAAGTGTGATTAAGGAGAGGGATGGTCTCAGAGCCTCGGAAGCGCGCCTCCGGTGCAGACTAACAGATTTGAAAGCTTCCATTGTGCTACAAAGGAGAGCCTTTTCTCCACTAGTAGTAGAGCTGACATTGCTGAGAACCAGGTCCAGAGTCTCATTATGCGAGTGGCTGAATTATAACGGCAGCTGAATTGCAGATATAGAGCAGTGTCTGATACCAAAGTGAGGGCACTGGTTGGGAAAAGTTGGGATCCTGAAACATGGGATGGGAACATATGGGCTGATGATCCAGAGGAGGAAGATATTGAGCCCCTAGAAACAATTGACCCACCCCAGTCAATAGATCCACCCCTCCCAGCTGAACGTATTAATTCACAACCACACCTGAGCAGATTAGCTAAACTATTCAAGTTGATATGCCATGTGGGGCTGCATCAGTAGCATTGCCTGAGGGAGATGCCTTAGAAGATATTGCTGAGAGCACCCAGGAAACATCATCACCACTGATTATTTCTGCTAGACCTGTCACTAAAATTAGGTCTCAGAAAGCTCCTAAAGATGAGGTTGAGATGATTACACAAGAAGAAGCATGCTATACTCATAAAGATCTGCTCGAGTTTTCAAATACATATAGGCAGAAGCCTGGGGAATATCCCTGGGAATGGTTACTAAGGGTGTGGGATGCTGGTGCACAAAATGTAATATTAGACCGGTCTGAGTTTCTGGATAAGCACAGACTCTTCTTTCAATGTCTCTGCAAGAGAGGCTAAGAGAGGGTCTAATTCTTTATTTGGTTGGTTCACTGAAGCATGGACTGCCAGATGGCCTAGGTTGGACCAACTCAAAGTACCTGACCTACCTTGGTACACTGTAGAGGAAGGCATCTTAGAGAAATTGGTATGTTGGAATGGGTCTATCAGGATATTCCCAAAGACCCCAAAAGGGGGTGTCCTGAGGACATACCCTTTACCACAACCGTAAGGAACAAGTTTGTGAAGTGGGCCCCAGCATCTCTTAACACTCCTGGTGTAATTGCACCAGGATTAACAGTGGGCACTGCCCTAAGCGAACTCTGACATTTGCCCACAATGGGGCTGATTGGTCCCCGTGGTGGTAGAGGTCAGGTGTCAGCACTGAATCAACAGAGACAGGGTGGGCATGGTTATAATAGACAACAAGGTTTCCGTAGTGATCAAAGCAACCTGTCTTGTGTGGAATTATGGCATTGGCTACTTAGCCACGGTGTCCCTAGGAATGAAATAGATGGGAAATCTACTAAATATTTACATGATCTATACAGGCAAAAGAATGGTAGACCAGGTGAACAGCAGAATAGACAGACACGATCGCTCAATCAATTCCCAGACCTGAGCCAGTTTACAGACCCACAACCCCTTGAATGAGGGGGAGGCTGGGTCCCTTTGAAGTAGGACCCTACTACATCACTGAAGATCTATACTGTTAGTCTTTCTTCTAGCCTTCCCCAAAGGGACCTGCAGCCTTTCACAAGAGTGACTGTTCATTGGGGGATAGGAAATAATCAAACTTTTTGGGGATTACTGGACACTGGCCCGGAACTGACACTAGTTCCAGGGCCCACCAGTCAGAGTGGGGGCTTATGGAGGTCAAATTATCCATGGAGTTTTAACTCAGGTATGCCTCACTGTGGGTTCAATGGGCCTCCAGGCCCATCCTGTGGTTATTTCTCCAGTTGCAGAATGCATCATTGGAATAGACATACTTAATAACTGGCAGAATCCCTATATTGATCCCTGAAATATGGAATAAGGGCTATCATGGTAGGAAAGGCCAAGTGGACACCATTAGAACTGCCATTGCCTAGGAAAATAGTAAACCAAAAGCAGTACCGCATTCCTGGAGGAATTGCAGAGATCAGTGCCACCATTAAAGACTTGAAAGATGCAGGGGTGGTGATTCCTACTACATCCCTGTTTAACTCACCTATTTGGCCTGTAAAGAAGACAGATGGATCCTGGAGAATGACAGTGGATTATCATAAACTTAACCAGGTGGTGACTCCAATTGCAGCTGCTGTTCCAGATGTGATTTCATTGCTTGAGCAAATTAATACTTCTCCTGGTACTTGGTATGCAGCTATTGATCTGGCTAATGCCTTCTTCTCAATACTAGTCTCGAAGGATCACCAGAAGCAGTTTGCCTTCACCTGGCAGGGGCAACAATACTTTCATAACTCTCCCCCAGGGGTGCATCAACTCTTCTGCCCTGTGCCATAATTTAGTCCGAAGGGACCTTGATCACCTGTCTATTCCACAAAATGTCACACTGGTCCATTATATTGATGACATTATGCTGATTGGACCCACTAAGGAGGATGTATCAAAGACTCTACATTCATTGGTACAATATCTGCATACAAGAGGTTGGGAAATTAACCCAATGAAAGTTCAGGCACCCTCCAGCTCAGTGAAATTTCTAGTGGTCCAGTGGTGTGGGGCATTTCGAGATATTCCTACTAAAGTGAAGGATAAGCTATTGCATTTGGCGCCCCCAGCAACTAAAAAGGAGGCACAATGCCTAGTGGGCCTCTTTGGATTTTGGAGGCAACATATTCCTCCCTTGGGTGCTCTACTTTGAACTATTTATCAAGTGACATGGAAAACCTCCAATTTTGAGTGGGGCCCAGAACAAGAAAAGGCTCTTCAACAAAAACAGGTTCAGGCTGCCGTGCAAGCTGCTTTGCCACTGGGACCATATGATCCAGCTGACCCGATGGTGCTAGAAGTGTCAGTTGTAGATAAAGATGCAGTGTGGAGTCTTTGGCAGACCCCTATTGGTGAATCACAGCATAGACCATTGGGATTTTGGAGGAAAACCCTGCCATCTTCTGCAGACAACTACTCCCCCTTTGAAAAACAGCTGTTGGCCTGTTACTGGGTCTTGGTGGAGACTGAATGCCTCACCATGGGCCACCAAGTCACCATGAGGCCTGAACTACCTATCATGAACTGGGTATTGTCTGACCCACAGAATCATAAAGTTGGACGTGCACAGCAACACTCCATTGTTAAATGGAAGTGGTATATATGCGATCGGGCCATAGCAAGACCTGAAGGGACAAGTAAGCTGCATGAAGAAGTGCCCCAAATGCCCACAGTCTCCATTCCTGTCACATTACCTTCTGTCTCCCAGTCTGTATCTATGGCCTCCTAGGGAGTTCCTTACCATACTTTAACTGAAGACCAAAAAAGTCATGCTTTGTTTACGGATGGCTCTGCACGATATGCAGATGCCACTCGTAAGTGGACAGCAGCAGCACTACAGCCCCTTTCTGGGATTTCCCTAAAGGACAGTGGTGAAGGGAAATCTTCCCAATGGGCAGAACTTCGAGCAGTGCACCTGGCCGTTCAGTTTGCATGTAAGGAAAAATGGCCAGATGTGAGACTGTATACTGACTCATGGGCTGTGGCTAATGGCTTGGTTTGGATGGTCAGGGAATTGGAAGGACCATAATTGGAAAATTGGTGACAAGGAGGTGTGGGAAAGAGGTATGTGGATAGACCTCTCTGAATGGGCCAAGAAAGTAAAGGTAATTGTATCTCACGTGAACGCTCACCAAAGGATTACCTCTGAAGAGGAGGACTTTAGCATTCAAGTAGATAAGATAACACGCACTGTGGAGACTGGTCCTCCTCTTTCCTCTGCCACTCCTGTTATCGTCCAATGGGCACATGAACAAAGTGGACATGGTGGCAGGGATGGAGGTTATGCATGGGCACAGCAACATGGACTTCCACTCACCAAGGCTGACTTGGCCACTGCCACAGCTGAGTGCCCCATTTGCCAGCAGCAGAAACCAACACTGAGTCCAGGATATGGGACCATTCCTCGGGGAGATCAACCAGCAATTTGGTGGCAGGTTGATAACACAGGACCACTTCCATCATGGAGGGGACAGCATTTTGTTCTTACTGGAATAGACACCTACTCTGGATATGGATTTTCCTTCCCTGCATGCAATGCTTCTGCCAAAACTACTATTCGTGGACCTACAGAATGCCTCATCCACCGGCATGGCATCCCACATAGCATTGCTTCAGATCAAGGAACTCACATCACAGCAAATGCAGTGCAGCAATGGGCCCATTCCCATGGAATCCACTGGTCGTATCATGTTCCTCATCATCCTGAAGCTGCTGGCTTGATAGAACAATGGAATGGGCTCCTAAAGACACAATTATGGCACCAACTAGGTGGCAACAACTTGCGGGGCTGGGGCAATGTTCTCCAGGAAGCTGTATATGCTCTAAACCAGTGGCCAATATATGGTGCTGTGTCTCCAATAGCCAGAATTCGTGGATCCAGGAACCAAGGGGTGGAAGTTGGAGTGGTACCACTCCCTATTGCTCCTAGTGATCCACTCACAGCATTTTTGCTTCCTGTCCCATCAACCCTGTGTTCCTCAGGCCTGGAGGTCCTGGTCCTGAAGGAAGGAACTCTCCCATCCGGAAACACAGCACGGATTCCACTGAACTGGCAGCTGAGAATGCCTCCTGGCCACTTTGGGCTTCTCATGCCTTTGGATCAACAGCTTAGGAAGGGTGTCACTGTACTGAGTGGTGTGATTGATCCTGATTACCAAGGAGAAATTGGACTGGTGTTATATAATGGAGATAAAGGAGAATATGTCTGGAATCCAGGAGATCCCATAGGCTGACTCTTAGTGCTACCATGCCCTGTGATTAAAGTAAACAGTAAGTTATAGCACCCCAATCCTGACAGGACGTATAATGACCCAGACCCCTCAGGAATGAAGGTCACCCCACCAGGCAAAAAACCACAGCCAGTTGAGGTGCTTGCTGAGGGCAAAGGTAATACAGAATGGGTAGTAGAAGGAGGTAGTTCTACCTATCAGTTATGACCACGTGATCAATTGCAAAAGCGAGGTTTGTAATTGTCAGTGTATTTTCTTTTTATGTGCTTATTGCATATCTTTCCTTTGTTCATGTATGCCTTATCAGATACAATTGGACTCAGTGTGTTTTCATTTATATGTATGATAGGTGTTTGATGATAAGTATAAGTGTGATTTCATTAATGTCTGGGAATTATATAATTATATATGGCTAAAGAATTGTGTACAGGTGCCAGGTTGGCAAGGGGTGGCTTGAGGTAGTTAGTTTATTGTGCCAACCTGGCCGATAAATACATGTGGGATTAATTGAAGGGCAGAGAGATAAATGGCTTGGCGAGCCTCGCCTTTCTAGTCTCTTGTTCTTTGATCAGCGGACCAGTGTGCGGCTGCCTTGCTTGTTCTTTGCCTCAATTTGCAAACTACACTACGTGGGGACACCTAACCCATGGACTGTGTCGCTGTCATTTGAGGTTCCTTCAAGACCTGCTTCGCCACACAATTGAAA
This sequence comes from Echinops telfairi, assembly GCF_000313985.2. Classification (NCBI taxonomy): domain Eukaryota; kingdom Metazoa; phylum Chordata; class Mammalia; order Afrosoricida; family Tenrecidae; genus Echinops; species Echinops telfairi. The sequence continues at coordinate 18,880,289 of NW_022111368.1, forward strand.
TTTACATATCTTGAGCTGGGGACTGTCGGGCCCTGTCATCTGACTGACTGTTGGTGATCTGTCTTGCTGTTTGCTGCCTGTGCCCGGATAGCCTGAATTACTCTACAGAGGACTACCTGGCAGTCCTCAAGACTTGAAGGACGCCAGTGTCTCACAATTGTCTCACGGGAGTGAGTTACACTGAGCCATTTGTACTGCTTTATAATTTAACTATTTATTTCTTGTGTTATATATCTATATCTATATATATCTATATATAAAATTATTAGCAATCTGGTTTTGTCTCTCTAGAGAACCCTGTCTAACACAGCCACCCTTTATCCAGTCAAAACCAGTATTTCACATTTGGTGCATACCCTTATAGAAAATCAGAATCTGATGTAGTAATATAAGATAGACATACCATTTCTCTCTCAAAGGAAATCCTGCTTTTTATTACCAACACACCATACATGTTATTTCTAGGTCATTAAATATTCTTTGTTGTTAGTCATACAGGTTGGTTTCAATTTTTCCCAATTATAAAAAGAGCTTCAAGAAGTATCCTTGTAGCTCTCTCTTGGCCCATGTCCATAAGCCTTTCCTTCCAATACATTCCCAGACATGGGATTGTTGTATCAACACCTACAACCACTGCCAAATAGTCCTTCAGAGAAGTTGAACTCGTGCTTGTCCCCACACCCCCAACCAACTCCTGCAGTGCGTATTCCAGAATCAGGCACTAAGGATGACTCAAGCACTATTGTGCCCCAAATCAGTCTTCCCCCTCCCTTTAGTTTCATAGAGAACATTACTTGTACCTTAAGACATTCTTATGATTATACATGAGCAGAGAGGAGAGGGAGACAGGGAACTTTCTTTAAATATATTCTATCATCAGAGAAGTTTCAAATTGGAGGCTCTTGAATCCCATATAAGAATGATGAGCCAACTGCATTTCTAGGAAATAAAAAGTTAGGACATAAACCATTTGGGAAGAATGTATCAAGTCTTGGGGGTGTGGGTGAAGGTTATATTCATGATAACAATGATGTATAACTGACTACAATCATATATACCCCATTACACTCCCATGTACGTGATTATTGTCACCAAGAACTGACTGCAATCATTATAACCGAACCACCCGTTGGTAGCGGGTTGGTTCAACTCATGCCAACTCATCCGGATGTGTGAGTGTCGAAGTGGCTCCACAGGGTTTTCAGTAGTTGGTTGTCCAGAAACAGATCGCCGGGACTTTATTCTGAGGCATCGCTAGTGGACTAGTTACCTCCAACCCTGGAGTTAGCAGCCCCACCAGTTAACTCTTTGCACCAACCACCCAAGGACTCCAGACCTCAGAGGCACGATGTGGCCTAATGGAAATAGACTCTCACTCCTGTGCCTGCAAATGCAATCGCCTCCAGCCGCTTAGTTTTATAGCTAGCCGTTGTCTTTCAAGTCTTCACTCTGAGGGACACAGTCATGTGTCAGCCTGCTAGGCTGCTGTCTGCTCTGCTGTTTGTCTGATAGTGTGTGACCCCTTGCTATTGATTGTTGTCCAGTCTCCACCCCCAGGGCTATTCTTTTGAGAGTTGGGCTATGGGAGAGGGCTGGGATGTCCTTGAAGTAAGCACACCAAATGGGGAACTGGCAGCCCCTTTGCATCTGCGGCTGAGGTCCTTTAATTTGGATACCTTAAAAGGCGTGTACAACAGAAGGGCTGAGTTCTTATCTCCTGTGGATGGCTGTTCCTCTGGAGATGCCTTATTTATAGCTTCACTGGCTTGAGCAAGCCCAGCTGGCCAGCAGCTTCACACACATGGCCAGGCTAAGCCACTGAAGAGGTCAGCCCTGTGCTGTCCCTGTCCCTACTGATCAGGCAGGAGGGCGGAAGACAGAGCCACATCACAGCAGGTAAAGACCACCCGTTTTATCCTCTGCCCTTTGCTTTGCACCGCCTCCATCTTTCCCTGCTTGTGTCTGGAGGTAGGCTCTTTTGATAGCAACTGTAATCTGAAAAAAGGAGCCACCGTGGCCTGGTGGGTTATGGGTTGGGCTGTTAACCCCAAGGGCTGCAGTTTGAAACCACTCATGGGAGAAAGACAAGGCTTTCTACTCCTGTCAAAATTTCCAGTTTTGGAAACCCATGGGGGGAGTTCTGTGCTGCCCTATAGGGTCGCCATGAATCAGAATGGGCTTGAGGCCGTGAGTTTAGGTTGGGCTATATGTAACCCAGGGGCTTCCTGCTCAGTTTGAAGGAGTGTCCCACTGCTGGGAAAGAGCTCTCTGACTCTGGACGTTTCCGACCCTGGACCGAGACTCAGACATCACTAACAGGTGGAGTCTTCCACCTAGCCCAGTGCCTCCTCTGCAGGCTGTGGGCAAGGAAACGTCCCTTCAAACGTTTCCCTGCTACCTGCTCCGATATCCAGCCACCCTGTGCTCATCTTTGCGTCTTTCAGTGGGGATCCAGACTCTATGGTGTGTTTTGAATGCTGGACAACTTTTTTTTAACAGGGAAAGAAGAAAAACATAATAAACATTGACAGTCAGTGTGGGGGCTGGGTTGGGAAACTAGAGCACACTGGAGCTTTTTCTCCATGATAGAATTTCCGGATGGCCTAGGGGGAAGAGGCAAATTACTGATGAGTCTGATTACACACTGGGAAAGTATGTTTATACAAAATGACTTGTGATGGCTGATGGTTCAAGAATACAAATAACTGTTGCTTGCTTTGAACGGAAATGCATTCCTAGGTCACCAATTGCTGGAGCTGGACATGCACCAGTGTGCACTGTGCAGCCCTGAGCAATGCTCTAGCCAACTGCACAGCAATGTCAATAATGATAGGGCCTTAAAGGACGTTACACACCATGCAAAAAACTGTTCTCTAGCCAGACGTTCTGCCACGCACTCTATCAAGTCCAGTCTCAAAAGAAAGGGGTGTGGGGTGGGGGTGGGGGGTGTCGTTCAATTGTTTAAAACTCATTCTGAGTTCAAAAGATAGTATTCACACCTGCTTTCTAGGCGATTGCTTTTTTGGTCGGGTATTTTTGGTACATGGGTTGGTTGCTATCATTATTGTTTCTTATTGTCTTGAGGAATGACATTTGAATTTTATTATATTTCCGTAATAAAGTTGATGATGTTTTAGAGATATGACCTATCTTACAAAAGTTTTTCTTTTTAACCCAGTAGCTAAGGATACCATTAAGATGATGACATTTTTTGGAGATGTTTTCTAATATTGAAGAAAGGTTTTCATGTGCTGGTCTTGTGAAAGGTGCCTGTGTTCCGATTCGGCATGCATTCCCTGACTGCTCACTTACCGAGATCTTACCTGTCTCTGAGCACACTTAGCACGGATAAACTGCCTCATTCTGGCAATGTGTCCAGCATATTTTCCATCAATTGCGCATCCCTGAAGCTAGTCGAAATCAGATTTCCTTATGCGTTTCTAGCATTCTTAGCATAGGCACTCATCCGTAGTCTGCTGGCCCATGAAGGATTTCATATTTATAACCCTGGGCCCAGAGACTTTGACATTAAATTCTCCCCTTCCCTGCAAAGAGAGATCAAATATATTCACTCTATGCAGTCACGGAGCCTGGGGTGGCGTGGGGGCTGTGTGGTACATGTTGTGCTGCTCAGTTCAGCAGTTTGAAACCACCAGCTGCTTCAAGGGGGAAAGAGGAGGCTTTCTGCTCCTGTGCAGAGTCACAGCCTCAGAAACCCACAGGGGTGTTCTGCTCTGTTCCATAGAGTCACTATGGGGCAGAATCAACTCAATAGCTGCACGAGTACCTATTGAAGTATGCTACACCAAGTTTCAAACCATTAAACTGTAGGCATGAAAAAACATTAAATAAAAACAGAAACTGTGGGTAAAAATGCAAAATCACAATTAAAGGAACATTTTACATATAATTAGGGAAACAAATTATAATGAAAGAAAATGTGTGTGTGAATCATGGAGTTATTTGGCCATCTATTTTTTCCTCGATTTATGTTGATTACATTCTTACTCTCTGCTCAAAATTATGATTCTTTGGAAATAGATTATCTCTCGATGGCATTAGGTCCCCGAGTGGCTCAAAGGGATTGCCCGGAAGGCTGAGGGTTCAAATCTCTCCTGCAGTGCTACAGAAGAGAGGACTGGTGACCTCATCTTCAGTAAAGACCATTGTCGAGAACGCCTCAGGGAGCAGTTCCCCTCTGTAGCACCCAAGGTCATCAGCCTCAGCATCAACAAACACCGCAGAGGTTTTAGTTTGTTGGTTATATCATATTATTATTTGGTCAGTTGGAGTATTCAAATATTTAGAATAGCAGGAGTACACAATGCATAAAAAGAACATTTAGATGAGTCATTTTATAAGCAACTGAGTATAGTAAATAGTTTCCGAATACTTGTTTCACAGGCGTCTGATGATATTAATTCTATCTCCTGAATAGTGGAAAAACCATGTCTTGAGCTGGGGGTGCACTAAGACGGGCTTTATTCATTCTTTTATTTATTTATTTATTATTATTGCAATTGATTTGTCAGCATTTCATCATTTAATCTCCAGTATACTGACATAAAATGACAAATAGAAAGAAACGACCTTAATGTCTGAGTGCTTGTGTAGCACAAATGCCACCGTGGGAAGCTGTCAGCAACACCATTTAGTTTCTCCCAATTCTACAGGCTACCAGTCCAGATCAGGATCTCAGACACGCCTGGCCCTTCTTTGTCAGTAGTCCCAGGATTCCTTCATTCCTTGGTTTGTAGACAATCCTCAGATGGTGTTTGTCTCCTGCGTGTGTGTCTTGTAAGTCAGAGCAGGATAGATTAAATTTAAAATCCACTACCTATGTGGTCATGAATTAATTTACATAAGAAAACCCCATTTCCAAACAGTATTGCATTCACAAGCATAGGGGATTAGGAGTTCAACACATATTTTGGGGTATATAATTTTATCCATTACAAGAACTAACCTAAGATCTGAACAATTTATTATTCATCAGATTAATTTGATAAATATTTTAAAGGAGTGAATTTTTATAATTTGGTCTTTATTTGAATTTAAAAGATCATTTTGTATGGAGGAAAAGAGGAATTAAAATGCATTTTAACAGATGACTTTTGTTAGTTAAAAAGTAATGCTGAAAAACTAACCTGAAGAAAAACATTGCCGCGTCAACAAGACATAAAATACTCTTGTGTGCATGTTATTAAAGAGGAATCTTCGATTCTACCTTAAGGAGAAAGTGCAAGAACTTCCTTTTGGGTTTTAAGAAGTGAGCCTTCTTTAGCTGACTGGATGGTGTCTAATGAGTATGAAGGAAGTTGCCCTTGAATCCATTGCAAGCTCTGACAGCTCTGTGGATGTCAAGATTAGCAATGTTCCATGGAGTTTTTAATGGCTGCTCTCCAGGACGTTCTTCAGAGGCACTGGAGGATTGTCTCAGGATAGACTCACACCTTTTGGTTAGCAGCCAAGGACGTCGTACCAATGAGAGATTCCATAAACGAGGTTGAACCAAGCCAAACCCACGGCCATCAAGTCCATTTATTGACCGTGAAGGTTGAAGGGTTCCACGGTCGTAAAGCTCTACAGAACCTCATCTTTCTACCAAGGAGCTGCTGGTGGGTTTGGACCACCAACCTTGCAGTTAGTAGTCCAACAGTTTCCCCACATGGCCACCGAGGCTGCTGCTTCTCACTGCCATTGAGTCGATACCAACTCAGCGGTGTCTTAAACAAGAGAACCAGTATTTCATTGTGACCTGAATGCTACCATAGTGCTTTCCGCAGGCCCAGTTTTGTGCTGACAAATCTAAAGAAATGCCCAAGTGTTGTTCCTTGGTTCAGAATACAGAGAAAAATGGCGATGCTGATGACTCTACTTTCTCTAATCATGTCCTTTGTAGGGAGATAAAATGGACAATATTGTGAAAAATGATCAGAATGCAAAGACGTTAAAACAGGGTTTATTTTGAGCAGTTATTTTACATGCATAAAGAGGACCACTCTGGGGGGGGGGGAGAGGGGTGGAGCTTAATGGGAACTAGTTACAATAAAGCTTTTAAGAAGAGGTAGGAGGAGGATAGAAAATAAACCATTAGTAATGTGATTGGACCATGCCCTTACCTTCCTGACGTCAGCTGGTATCAGGCTACTAGGGGGTCTTTGGCCTGGCCAATTTATGCAAATATGTAGGTGAAGAATTTGGGAGATTTTTTTTTCTTTTGCTTAGGGAATGCATTTCCATGGGGACAAAGTACTTAGTTGTCAGTGCTTTGGCATTTTTTAAAGGCCTCCAAAATTCTGGCTATTTACATACATGTAGAGATGACAAACCTTGAAATTCAGTGTCATACTTAGCAGAGGGTAGAACCGGGATGACCTAGTTTGAAGACGGGCTCCAAACCTGCTGCTATCGAGTCAATTGACACTCACGACACCCTCATGTGTTGAGATAGAACTGCTTGGCTGTGCTTGTTAAGAAAACAGATGCCCAGTTCGTTTTCAGGCAGCCCTACTGGGTGGGTTCTAACCGCTAACCTTGTCATTAACAGCTTACCACAAACTGCTTGTACAATCCAGAGGCTTCGGTACTATTATGATTCCTAAATTCAGATAAGCAGTGCCATTTGTATTGGCTCGCAGTCATAGGGACCCTTTGAGACGCTCCCTGGTTCTGAGCGACCTTCACAATTGTTGTCACGTGAGCCCCTTGCTGCAGCCTCTGTGTCCATCCATTGTGTAGAAGGCCTTTCTCTTTTTGCTGTCCTTCTCAGGGAACTGGTCCCCCCATGACAGGTTCAAAGTACGTAAGAGGAAGTCTTGCCACCCTCATTTCTTTTTCTTTTTTTTAATCAATTTGTTGGGGCTCATAAAATTTATCACAATACATAGATCAATTGTGTAAAGCACATCTATACATTTGTTGCCCTCATCATTCCCAAAATTCGCTTGCTTCTTGGGTTCCTGGATCAGCTCATTTTCCTTCCCCCCTTCCCCCTCCCTTCCCACTCCCCCATGCACCCTTGATAATTTATAAATTATTATTATATCTTATATTATACTGCCAGGCGTCTCCCTTCACCTACCCCTCTGTTGCCCATCCCCCAGAGAGGAGGTTATATGGAGCTCCCTGCGATCAATTCCCCCTTTCTACAGCCCCCTTCCCTCCTGGTATCGCCACTGTCACCCCTGGTCCTGAGTGGTTCATCCATCCTAGATTCCCTGCGTTTCCAATTCCCATCTGTACCGCTGTGCATCATCTGGTCTAGCCAGGTCTGCAAGGCAGAATTGGGGTCCTGGTAGTTGGGGGGAGCCACCCTCATTTCGAAGGAGCATTCTGGTTGCACTTCCTCTAGGACTGATTTGTTCTTCCTTCTGGCAGTCCCCAGTCATTTCAATACCACAGTTTCAATGCATCAATGGGTCTCCTAATTCACTGTCCAGCTATCACAGGTACAGAGAACATGGAGAAGATGGAGGCTTGGGTCAAGTACACCTTAGTCTTCAAAGTGACATCTTTAATTTTTAATATTTTAAAAGAGGTCTGGTGAAGCAGCTTTGCTCAATGCAATACATACACCCTTTGACTTCTTTACTCCTGCTTCCATGAGTTTATATTGTAGGTAAAGTATAATAAAATATTTGACAATGCCAAACCTTTCTCCATCGATCGTGATGTTGCTTATTAGTCCAGCTGTGAGGATTTGTATATTCTTCACACCGAGTTGTAATCCACACTGCGGAATGCATTCTTTGACTTTCATTCGTGTCTCTAGGCCTCTTTGCTTTCCGAAAGCAAGAGTGGGTCATCTGCATATTGAAGGCTGTTAATGAGCCCTCCTCCCATCGTGATGCTGCATTTGATGCTGCATTCTTCTCCACATAGTCCAGCTGCGTAGATTGTTCGCTTTACATACATACTGAATAAGCATGGGGAGAGGCTCTAACCCTGATGCACACCTTTCCTGGTTTGGAACTCCTCACTGTCTCCTTGTGCTGATTGACGGGACTGTCTCTTGGTCTATGTCCAAGTTCCGTGTGAGCACAAGTCAGTATTCTGCAATTCCCATTCTTTGAAATGTTATCTATAGTTTGCTACGATCCGCATTATCGACTAGAACACAAGTAAACATCTTTTGGGTGTTCTCTGCTTTCAGTCACGCTCCAGCTGATGTCACCAATGAGTCACCAGTGATATTCCTCACTCCACATCTTCTTCCGAATGCCTGGTGGCTCCCTCTCAGTGTACTGCTGCAACCATTTTGAAAGGAACTTCAGCAAAATTGTACTTGCATGTGATATTAATTATATTGTCTTATAATTTCTACATTCCATTGGGTTGTCTTTCTTCAGAATGGCACAGATATGAATCTCTTCTGATTGGTCAGATAGCTTGGTTCCTAATTTCCTGGCATAGACTTCCAACTGTTGAATTCATTGAAATTTAGGCACCTACTTTTTTGGGGGGGAAGGGGGGCCCTGTGAAAACCTTATGAATAGAGGTAAAACATTGCCTGACATAATACATGAAGATAAGCACCTCACATTGGAGGGACTCGAGATACTTGTCCCTAAGTGTAAAGATTTCAGGACCTTCATTTGGTGATGTGGCACAATTCAAATAAGAATAAATCGTTCTAAACATTCATTAGTAATTAGAGAATAGAATGTGTACAGTATGGATTCAGGAAAATTGGAAATGAATGGAATGTATGAAGATCAATTTTCTAGGTATGGTGAGCTGAAATGGGCTGGCAGTGACCCTTTTGAATAATATATATATATAGCATTATATACATATATCTATTAATAATATAATATATTTATAATGTAATACTACTATATATTTATATATATGGTACTGTGCTAGGAATGAAAAATTGAACAGGAATGGTGTCATGTTCAATGTCAAAAGAATATTTTTTAAAAAATATTTCAAGATTAATTCTGAAATACCACAATGTCAGCAATAGGATAATATCCAGATTCTTACAAAGAAAACTAATTAATGCAACTTTAAAAACAACAATAACAAAACTAATGCCAAGGATAAAAAATTGTCTGTTTTTAGCAATTTCTTTGGCCTGAAATGAATAACCATGTAATTGAGATGCATTAATAGCTACTGGTTATTGAAATGTGAACATTGGTTAAAAAAAAAAAGAAGAAGAAGAAGAAGGCTCAATATCTGGGGAAAAATAACCTTGGTGATAGAAACGAAGCTTGAAAATTGAGTGAGGGAAGTTTGCAAAACCAATGATTTGTTCATTGCATAGGCCTTTTTCATATACACAGATGACATCTATACATGTACACCTACTACATTTGTCAAAAGACTATGGAGAAGCTTAATATCATCAGTCAAAACAAAACCAGGAGCCAACTACAGAACAGATCATCAATTACTTATATGCAAGTTCAAGTTGAAGCTGAAGAAAATTAAACCAAGTCTATAGTGCCAACATGCAAACTTAAGGATAGTCCGCTTGAATGTTAAGAACCTTTGACTAGTGAACACTAATGGCTGAAGGCCTGATGAATGGTGCAATAACATCAAGCACATCATACATAAAGAAAGCAAAAGGTCATTAAAAGACAAGAAGGAGTAAGACATGACAAAATAATAATAATAATTTACAAATTATCAAGGGTTCATGAGGGAGGGGGACAGGGAGGGAGGGCGAAAAATGAGGAGCTGATACCAAAGGCTTAAGTCGAAAGCAACTGTTTCGAGAATGATGATGGCAACAAATGTACAAAAGTGCTTGACACAATGGATGGATGGATGGATTGTGATAAGAATTGTACAAGCCCCCAATAAAATGAATTTTTAAAAAAGACAAGAAGAAAAGGAAAGATGACAATGAACATCAGAAGAGACATTAAAACTTGATCTTGAAAGTAGAATAGCAAAAGTAATGGAAAGAAATGAAAATAGCCGAACAGAAGATTTCAAAAGGCACCTGGAGAAGACAAAGTATTTTAATGTGTTACACATAAAGTGTTACAATACTATGCGCAAAGACCTGGAGCTAGAACACAAAAGGGGAAGAACAGAAGCAGAATGTCTTGAGCTGAAAGAACTGGAGGAAAATTCAAACCTCAAGTTGCAATATCGAAAGATCCTATGGGCAAAATAAGGAAGGACATAGGAACTTCCAAAGAAGATGAATGGAATGCACAGTCATTGTACCAAAAAGAAGCAGTTAATGTTCAATCATTTCAGGAGGTAGCATATGAATACTAACCAATAATATTAATGGAAGAAGTCCAAGCTGCAGTGAAGGCATTGGTAAAAAAATTTAAAAATTTTTAAAGACTCCAGGAATTAACAGAATGCCAATTGGGATGCTTCAACATATAGTTGTGATGCTCATTCATATATCCCAAGAACTGTAGAAGACAGCTTCCTGGCCAACCTACTGGAAAAGACCCATAAAAACCCTATGAGCAGGTGCAAATTTGTTGGCACTCAAATTAAACCATCCTGGGCGAGCATCCAAGTAAGGGAAGAAATATTCACAACCACAATTCCATGTCTACAAATAACCTCAGATGGAAAACTCTGCCCGCAGCCAGGGGGAGCACGGGGAGCCAGGGGTGGGGATCTTCAGTTAGAGCACAGTTCACAATCAGTGAGGATATATGGAAGTCCAGTGGCAAGTGCAACATCATGTCAATAATGACATTTTGATAGAAGAATTGATAAACCCATCAGCTATTATTAAGTAGCAGCAGTAGTTTCCCCAGGCTGGCTGTTGATTAACTACAACAGGATCCTGGCCCCTGCCCTGGGCTGTTTCTGCCTTTGTAGACAGCACTCCCTGCTTCCTGGGAAGTGGAAGCATGCCTCGGCCAGCTGCAGGCAGGAGCGGCCAGGGAGAGCGAGATGTAATACCACGGTGTCTCTCGGGGTTGAAATAGGCTATCATATTTATAGCTTAAATTAGGCCATATCTTTGTCCTACTCAAAGTACTCCGATGGCTTCCCAGATGAAAATCAACTTCTAACTCTAATCGTAACTCAAAGACTTCTACATAATGGAGGCCCCAGGAATCTGACCCCATCTTCTTTCTGCCCCATCCTTTTATGGGCTCCAATCATACTGCTCTTTTCTCCAAACTGTTTTAAACACTGCCCTTTCCCCTGGCTGGTGCCACAGGGCCTTTACACGTGCTGATGCCTCTGTCCTTTAGACTTTCCCTGAAGGTAGTCACATGCCTTATTCCGCCTTCATTCACATCAGTCCTAGAACCCCTGTGAAACTCCCTGTCTACAATTGCCCTCTGCCACTCTTTAGCTCCTTACCTGGATTTGCTTTTCTTTAAAGCACTTGATCTCACATACATACAGAGCTACATCTGTAAATTTTCATGTCTCTGGCTATCCATGTGTTTGTATATACAGTGTATATAGACTCTACTCTCATAAACAGTTGCAGTTTTGGAAATCCACAGGGGCAGTTCTACCCTGTTCTATAGGGTCACTATGAGTCAGCATGAACTCAATGAGATTTTATGTGTGTGTATTTAGTTGGGGAGAGGCACACTGAAATATAAGCGCCCAGGAAAGATGACTCTATTTGTTTACCAAAGTGCCTACAACAGCAAAGGGCACATACCCTTGCTATCAAGTTGAGTCCAGCACATTGGGTGCTCTAAGGCAGAGGAGTGCTGCTCCACCAGGTTTCCAAGGCTGGACTTCTTTACGGAAGCAGCTGGGCGCATGTTTCTCCAGGGAAGTCGCAGCTGGGTTCAAATCTTCTGACCTTTCTGGTGCCAGCTGAGCTCGTCACCACTACACCTCAAGGGCTCCCTAAATGCCACGTGGCATTACGGTGGTTGTTGTTGCAGTTGTGCGCCAGCTAATGCGCATCTGCTAAGTAATGGAGGCACGAATAATCCACTTTAGAACACCTCGTTGTGCATTCTTAGAAGTAGTTTCACTAATTCATATACCATCCCCCATCCATAAAGGGCTCTTTTTAGGATCTAAACCTAATGCTGCTCTGGCCATGGCTTACTCCTCATTGCGAAGATGTCTATGGTGCTTCCATTTTGCTAAGAGAGGAAAATCGGAGCGGGGGTGTCAGGATACCTGGCTCAGGACTTGGAACATGCCCAGGCACGTCTGTGTGTCTGTATGTAAACATGTGGCAAACATGTTTGTAGCAAAACTTTCCCCATCTCAACAGTCTTCATATGCACAATTCAGTAATTTTTTATGTTTATCACGTTCAGCTTACAAACAATATCCTTCTCCAAAATTTCCCATCACCCTTCATAGAAACTCATAGAAACTTTATAGAAACCATTAATCACCTCTTTTCCCCTCCCTCTTGCTCACTCACTGGTTTATAGCATCCTGGCTTACAGTTCCCACGACTGTAAATCTTTACATTAGCAGATACCCTTCTCTTTCTCCCGTGAGGCAGCTGGTGGATTTGAACTACCAACCTTTTGGTTAGAAACCCAGTGCCTAACGTGGGCTCAAACATGTGGCAGGCGGGTTTTTTTGCTTCCGTTTCATAGCACCTCATCTTTAACTAGAATAGCAATAGCCTCTTCTGCCTCTTACAGGGATCCAATATGGCAAGATTCATCAGCAACCTTTAGTAAACATTACCATGAACCAGAAAGCATTTTACTTGCACAAACCCTTCAGTCTTCACAACAACCTTATGATGTAGCCACTAGGCTTACTCCTCACTTACCGACGAGGCACACAGAAGTCTAGAATCATGCCTTAGCTAAGGATGGATTGCTACTGTGACACTTTTCAACCGTTGCAGTGACAAACTGGGTGTTCTAAAAAATTTTTTTTAATTTCTTAAGTATTAACTTATGGTTCTAGATGTCAAGTCAGACGGGGGTCTCACTCGGCTAAGACCAAGGGGCTGGCAGGATTGCGTTCCTTCCCGGAGACCTAGGGAAGAATTGGCAGTGCCCTTTCTGAGCTTCGAGCTTTGGGCACCGTCCGCATTCCTTGACTCGGGCACCTTCCCCCATCTTCAAAGCCAGCGGTGCTGCTGTTGCTGTCGGTTCCTCTGAAGTCCCGTCTGACTCACGACAGCCCCGTATGAACTGCACTCTGAGGTTGTGCAGGCTGTGGTCTTTCAGAGGCAGGTCACCAAGCCTATCTTGTGAGTTTGGGGTTGCACTGCTAACTACAAGGTTTGGGGGACAAGGGGCATCGAGGGTGAGTCTGGTCACATAAATCGTTACAGTCTTAAAACCCCTCTCTAGGGCTCTATGAGTCAGAGTCGACTGGAGGCCATGGGTTAGCGGTTGGTGTTCGGCTGGTTCTAAGAGTGCCCTGCTCTGGAGCCCTGGTGGTATAACAGGTTACACGGCAGGATGCCAGCTGGCAGCCAGCAGCTGGAAATCCCGACGGCCACTCCATGGAGGAAAGGTGAGGGTTCCTACTCCTGTAGAGAGTGACAGCCTGGGAAACGCACAAGGGCACACCTACTCTGTCCTGTAGGGTGGCTAGGAGTCAGAACTGACTTCATGACAGTGCGTTTGGAGTATGGGGAAGGGTGCTCAAACCAGAACATGTTTGAGAGCAGAAGGAGGAGCTTTTCATAAGTATGCCTGACCAACAGGTGTACGCCAGGTCTAATCTTTGGACCCAACGCGTCATAAACAGCCCCAAGGGAGGGACCTTAGCTGTAAACAGCATGGTTTGCAAGGAACTATCCAATCCTCATAAGCTGACCTGCAATTTTGAACACTTGTATGCTTTGTATGTAAAAAATAGGAATAAGGAAGTAAACTTTCCCTTAAAGCAGATAAGGCAAGTGACTCCTTATTGTGGCACCCATTTGCAGGTGATGTGTGTTTCTCCACAGACTTTTATTTCTCGAAGGGGGTGAGTTTACCTAGCAGCTCCCTTTTTGGGGAATTTTCCTAAATTTGCAGACTTCTGTCTACTCTCATACTCCACAGAATGTCTCCCTTGACTTTTAGATTCTCAGAGCTTCATCTTTAAAATAGAATAATAACAATAGTCTCTTATGCTCCTTAAGGGAATTTTTCCAAAAGTCTTTTGAATTGTGAGTCAAAATCTATTGGTAAACTCTGAACTTCATTGACTGGGCTAAGCCCAGCTTCTTCTGTGCAACTAAAATAAAATATTCAAACAGAAAATCATAGAAGAAAAAGTAGCACATAAATAATATTTCATGAAAGTAGTTCTCTCTATCCACACACACACATATGTGTGTATCTAAAAACAAGGATATGTATATCCTTGGTTTTGTCACCTAAAGACCCTACTAGTCTGTCACTTTGTCATACTGTGGTGGCTTATGTGTTGCTGTGATACTGGAAACGATGCCACCAGTATTTCCAATACCAGTCGGTTCACCCAGAGTGAACAGGTTTCAACAGAGCTTCTAGACAAAGAACAGACTAGGAAGTAAGCAGAGGTAGTCTGCTTCTTAAAAATTAACCACTGAGTCTAAGTGTAAAAAATAAAAAATAAAAAAATTAACCACTGAGAACCTTCTGAATAGCCTTGTAACATTGGCTTATGTGGTGCCCAAAGATGACCCCTCAGGTTGGAACAAGAAAGACCTCGCTGCCATCCAGTCAATTCTGACTGGTGGTGACCCTGGAGGACAGGCTAGAACTGCCCCGGTGGCTTTGCAGGACCGGACCCCTGTCTGGGAGTAGAAAGTGTCATATTCCTCCCGCAGAGCAGCTGGCGGTTTGGAACTATTGATCTTGCAGGAGCAGGACAGGACATAACCCACTATGCCACCAGGCCCTGAAAACACCACTGGGAAAGAGCGGTCCTCCTCAAATTAGAGTTGACTGTAATGACGTGAATGTAGCCAAGTATCTGAGACTTTCGTCTACTACTGGGAGTCACCTCAAAATGAGAAGACAGTGCTGCAGACGTTTAATAATGTGAGAAGCTGGACTAAATGAAGTAGAACGTGGTGTAAGAACTGGGGGAAAGTGCGACCACCTGCTTTATGCAGATGGCCAGGAGCCCTGGTGGCATAGTGGGTTAACAGTTAGGCTGCTAATAATCCCAAGTTCTGCAGTTTGAAGACCGTTCCCGAGGAGAAAGATGAGGCGTTCTGCTCTCCTGAGGATTTACAGCCTGGGAAACTGACAGGGGTAGTTCTACCATGTCAGCCAGGGTCACTATGGGTTTCCGTTTATATGAAGCTAACAAAACTTGATTGTTGAAAGGAAAGAGGACACGAAGCACTTGCTGATGAAAATCAGTTGACCGGCTTCAGTATGGATTGCAATTCAACGTAAAGAAAGCCAACACTCTCACAACTGGACCGACAGACAGCGCCAGGATGGATGGAGAGAAGATTGAAGGGGTCAAGCATTTCATTTTACTTGGATCCACAACCAGCACGCATAGAAGCAGTAGTTAAGAAATCAAACAATGCATTGTATTGGTCAAATCTGCTGCACAGGCCTCTTTAAAGTGTTAAATAACAACGATGTGACCTTGAGTACTAATGTGTACCTGACCCAAGCCACGGTATTTCAATTGCCTCATATGCCTGCGAAAGCTGGACAACGAATAAGAATTAATACATTTGAGCTATAGTTTGGGCCAAGAAAATTCAAAGTACCATAGACGTCCAGAAGAAAAAGAAAATCAGTCTTGAAGGAAGGATCGCCAAAATGTGTTCATTCTTCTTTGGTCATCTTCCTTATTCATTGTCCTTAGAGGGCGCATATGGATAGTTTATCCATAATTTGGACATATTATCATGAGATGCCAGTCCCGGGAAAAGGACATTGGGTTAGACAGGGTTCTTTAGAGAAACAAAAACAGGACATTTATGATTTTATATATATGTGGATAGATGTATGCAACACGAAGGAATACAACAGCTAATTAGTCCACACAGTAGTACAGAGGGCTCAGTTCAATTCACTTCCATGGAACAGTTAATTTACTGGAATTCCTTCAACTCACAAGGACTGCTGGGTCCAAGGTCAAGCGAGCAGAGAGCTGAGTCTTCTGTAGAGCAATGCAGGCAATCCTGCCACAGGCAGGAAACAACAGGTCAGGTCACCAATAGTCAGCCAGACAACAGGATCTGACAGTCCCAAGCTCAAGTGATGTATACACCAGCAGCGTGGCGAAGCAGGTCTCAAAGATACCTCTAGCTCTAGCGACACGATCCATGGGGTGGGTGTCCCACAGGAATCTCACATAATTTGGACATCTTATCATGAGATACCCGTCCCTGGAAAAGGATATCACGCTTGGTCAAGAAGAGGATCGGTGGAAAAAGTGAGACCCTCAATGAGATGGATTGACACTATGACTGCAGCGATGGGCTCAGACATAATCATTTTGAGGCTGGCTCGGAACTAGCACTGTTTCATTCTATCTTACATGGGGTTGCTATGATTTAGAATGATCTTGACATTAATTTTAACCAAGCCATAAGCAAATATAAATTTTTGAAAAGAATGTTTATTCTTCTACTTATTATTCCCAGCACAATTTTTGCTCCCTTAGTATCATACTTATCAGCTGCACTTCCATTTCAAAATGTCAACATGGAATTCATCCTCCGACACAAATTTGTGCTTTCTGTTTCCCTGACCTCAAAGACAACTCCCCTTTAGCCAAGCCAGATGGCAGCAATCATCTTTGACTCCTCTCTCAATGACTTCTACAGACTGTTGATTTGGGACTGGACTCCCTCTGTCTACCCTATACTATGACTACCCTTAATCATAACTTTCTCGCCCTGTCTTTCATCAGGACCCTAGGCTAGGGTCTCCAGAAGCAGAGTATGAAGTTTATCAAGGAAGGTAGTGGGGGGTATGAGCAAAGGAAGGGGAAGAAGCTAAGCAAGGGTTCAATTTCAGGTTAAGCCCTTGCCTCAGCCTGATTCATCAGGAGAGGTCTGGAATACAGATTAAGCCTCGGGTTTTCCCTGATTTGAAGAAGGAAGGGAGCTGGGATTTCACAGCCTACACCAGTTCTGGGCTCAAGTTAGACAAGACTATGGTTTATGTGGGGTTTTGTTGTTGTTAAGGACGGAATGAAACACGGCCCAACCCCGCACCCTCCTCACAACTGTTCTCATGTCTGAGTGCGTTGTTACTCCCATGTTAATCCATAGCAAGGCTCTTCCTCTTTTTCACCACCTGACTACTTTACAAAGTATGGTGTACTTTTCTAGGGATTGTTCATTCCTGATAACACGTCAAGTATGTGAGACAAAGCCTCGCCGTCCTTACTTTTCAGGAGCACTCTGGCTGTGTTTCTTCCAAGACAGGTCTGTTTGTTCTTTTGGCAGTCCATGGTACGTTCAATACTCCTCAGATGCATTGATTCCTCTTTCAGTCTTCCTTATTTAATATCCAGTTTTCACATGCATCTGAGGCCACTGAAAACGCGATAACTTGAGTAAGGCTCGCCACAGTCCTCAAAGTGACATCCTTGCTTTTCCACACTTTAAAGAGCAACAGACTTACCTAAAGCCGCGTGTCAGTTGATTTCTCCTTCTTCTTTTTTTTTTTTGTCATTTCATTTCTTGACTGCTGCTTCCATGAACAATTGACTGTGGATTAATGCAAGATAAAATCCTTGACAACTTCAATCTTTTCCCCATTTATCATGGGGTCACCTTCTGGTCCACATATGAGGATTTGGGTTTTCTTTACATTGAGTTCGGTATTGTAATCCATACCAAAGGCTTCAATTCTTGATCTTCATCATCAAGTTCCCCACTTGCAGCAAGCGAGGTTGTTATCTACAGCACAGGTTGTTAATAAGCTTTCCTCTAAACCTGATACCACATGCTTCCATTCTTCTTCCCACAGTCCAACTCCTCTGATTATTTGCTCAGCATGCAGAATGAACAGTAGAGTTGGAGGATGCACCCTCACTCACACCTTTCCAGACCTTACACCATGCAGTAGTCCCTTGTTCTGTTCACACAGCTGTCTCTTGATCCATGTACAAATTCCACAGAAGCCCAATCAAATGTTCTGGAATTCTTGTTCTTCTCAATGTTATCCATAGTTGGTTATGATCCACCTAATTGAATGCCTTTCCAAAATCAATAAAGCACAAGTAAACATTTTTCTGGTATTCATTGGTGTGAGCCTAGATCCATGTGACATCAGCAATGAATCTTTTTTCCCACATCCTCTTCTGAATCCTGCTTGAATTTCTGGCAGCTTCCTGTCAAGGTACTGCCCAACTTTTGTTGGACCCTCTTCAGCAAACTTTTACTTGCATGGGACATTAATGACATTGCTCTATATTTTGTTGATTCTTTGGGATCACTTTTCTTTTGAAAAGGCATAAATATGGACCGCTTCCATTTGGTGGCTAAGTATCTGTCTTCATGAGCATGTCGAGACATTTCCATTGGTATGAAGCAGTGTATGGAGACTTTCAGTACCATGGAATAGTTTCTTCTTTGACTCGGTTTCCTTATTCTCTTTTGTTCCAGATGGGTACGGACTAATAATTGTTTTTATAGATGGCTCCTCATAAGTTGTTTCTGTGTGATTTAAATTTTTATGGTAGCTTAGTTGAAGGTTACAGAATACCTATCGGTTCACAGTCAGCAATCCACGCACATTTGATTTCAATTCATCCATTGCAATCCCCACAATGCTCCGTCACTTATTCTTCTGTTTCCTGTTTCCGTTCCTTCTTCTTTCCTACCCCTCTGCACTTTGTGCCTAAGGAAATGCTATCTTTTTATCTTAATTGATCAAAGGCGGGGTTAATTCACTTTCAGACCTGAAGGGTCACCAAGGGCCATAATGTTGGGGCTCTACCTGTCTCTATCTGACCAGTAAGCCTGGTCTCTTTTACGGTTTTCAGTCTTGTTCCACAGGGTTCTTCCACCCTGCCCAGGACCTGCTAGTGTGTCCTCTTTCAGTGGAGTGGTGGTCCGGACCCTCTTGGTCCTCTGGTTTCATGGTTGTGGAGACTGATGCTCATGTAGCCCTTTAGTCCTTTGGACTGATTGTTTCATTCTGTCTTTACATCTTTATCCTTTTTCTTTTCTTGGGATGGGGAGAAACCAATAGTTGCACATTAGGTGGCTGCTTGTGGGCTTTTAAGAACCTCATTGCTCTTCACTAAAGTGGAATGTAGAACATTGTCTTTGGGGATGTCCCCTGAGATGATAGATAGTACAGGTTACTTTCAAACCTTTAAGAGCTCAGACACTACTCATCAAACCAGCATGTAGAACATTGTTTGTGTGAACTATGTTATGCCAATTGACCAAGTTAGTATCCCTCAAGGCTATGGTCCCAAGACTTCAAACCCAATAAACCTATCCCAAAAGTTGTTTGGCTATATCTAGGTAGTATCTATAACTGTGCCCTCTATATGGCATACTATACATGTGGGCATATAAATTTGCCCACATATGTATGTACATATGCCTATGAGTACATGCTCACTCATATCTCGGATGTGCCTTTTTAGACATATGTGTCCACATAACCACATGCATTCTTGGTTGTTATCATTGTTGTTGCAAAAAGTCGATATTATGGCAATTACTGAAATTGCCCCCTTACTTCTTGAGTATGCTTTATGCGGTGGTTCTCAACCTGTGGATCGCGACCCCTTTTGGGGTCGAATGACCCTTTCCCAAGAGTCACCCGATTCATAACAGTAGCAAAATTACAGTTATGAAGTAGCAGTGAAAATAATTTTATGGTTGGGGGGGCACAACACGAGGCACTGTATGACAGGGTCACACTGCTCTGGTGGCTTCATTCGCTGTGGACAGGTATGCAGTCTTCGTCCACGTTGGGTATTGCCTTTCCCCACCCAAACTAACTTGTGTCTACTATATAGAAAATTATCTCCCATGCTTCCGCCTTCAGTCCCTGGTAACCAACAACAAATGTTACTGTGTCTATACCTATACTAGACTTTTTATAAGAGTGAGGCCAGACAATATTTGTTCTTTTGTGACTGACTTCTTTCACTCACCATAATGTCCTCCAGAGACATATATTATCAAATGTTTTGTAGACTTCTCATTATTCTTTAATAGTATTATGTTCTATGCATGCATCACAATTTGGTAAAGCATTCACCTGTTGATAGGCACTTGGGTTGCTTCTATCTTCTTGCTAATGTAAATAATGCTGCAATCAACATACGTGGGCAGATGTTTGTGCCACTGCTCTTATTATCTTGGAGATTCATTTTTAGATTTTTGAGGAAGCTTCGTGATGTTCCCCACAGTAGTTATACCACTTTTCAATTCTGCCAACAATATAATAAGAGCTCCCATTTCCCCAAAGTTTCACCAGAATTTATTTTGCTTCTCTTCTGTTTTATCATTGCCTTTTTTGTGGAACTCAGATGTAAATTCATTATAGTTTAGATTTGCATCTCTCTTATGGCTAATGATCATTAGCATCTTTTAATGAATTTGTTGACCAATTTAATGTCCTGTTTGATGGTCTGCTCCTGCCCTTGGGCCATTTATTTTATTTATTTAAATTTTAATAAATCATTTTATTGGGGTCTCTTACAGTTATTATAACAATCCATAATCAATTGTAATGAGCACACTTGGGCATATGTTGCCATCATCATTTCCAAAACATTTTCTTTGTTTTGAATCCTTGATAATTTATCAATTATTTTTATTTCCATATTTTACACCGTCCACTGTCTCCCTTCACCCGCATTTCTGTTGTTCATCCTCCTTGGGGTGGTGGGGGTGTTGTCGTCAATCATTGCTATTGGTTCTCCCTTTCTCCCCCCATCTTCCCCCTACCCTCGTTGGCATCACTACTCTCATTATTGGTCCTAATGGGGGTATCTGTCGTGGACTCTGTGTGTCGAGAGCTCTTATCTGTGCCAGTGTACATGATCTGGTCTAGCCAAATTTACAAGATAGAACTGGGGTCATGATAGTGGAGGGGAGGAAGCATTAAAGAACTAGAAGAATGTAGTGTGTTTCATCAGTGTTATCCTGCACCCTGACTGGCTCGTCCTTTCCTTGTGACACATCTGTGAGGGGATGTCCAATTGTCTACAGATGGGCTTTGGGTCTCCATTCTGACCCCCCTCCTTTGTATAGAAATGGTTTTGTTTGGGATCTTCTGATGCCTGATACCTGATCCCATCAACACCTCGTGATCACATGGGTTGGTGGACTTCTTCCATGTGGACTTTGTTGTTTTCCTTGCTAGATGGCCGCTTGTTTAGCTTCAAGTCTTTAAGATCCCAGATGCTATATCTTGTACTACCTGGGCACCATCAGCTTTCTTCACCACATTAGCTTATGCACCCATTTTGTCTTCAGGTTATTAGAACAAAGTGTTCTTGTGTTGAGGGAGGACTTGAATAGAGGTTGGGCCATTTTTTAATGGATTGTTTATCCTTTTGTTGTTTCATCTTGCTTTAGCTCTTTTTCAGAGACCCTTTCCTTTTCATATAAACTTGGAGATTAGATTTTGCATTCTCTTAGGAATATTGCTAGCATTTGGGTCAAGATTGCATTGTAACATTGGTGGCATTGACAGTTCCTTATGTAAGTCTTTTACATCCCTGGTTAGATTGATTCCTAGGTGTTTCCTCTTTGGGGAAGCTGGTCTAACGGGTATTGATTTCTTCATGTCCTCTTCAGAGTGCTCTTTGTTACTGTAGGAGAATCCAGTTGAGTTGATGTGTTGACTTTGTACCCGGCCAATATGTTGAGTTCTTCTATTAGTTACAGTAACTTGCCTGTGGGCTCTCTGTGTTTTCTATATACATTAGAGATTTGACTTTCATATGATAAGCATTATCAAAGCTTTTCCCCAATCTGTAAGTTTTCTTTTTATACTTTTTTGTTGAGTGTAAGTATTTAATTTTTTAGGACATTTCCATTGTCTAATTTTATCTTTTGCCATTTGTGCATTTTTGTCTTGTTCTATAGACTATTTAGACCAAAATATTAAGTTTCTTTCCTATGACTCAACGTTATCTTCCAGGAACTTTATAGTTTTCACTTTAACATTTAGGTTTTGATCCATTTTGAGTTGGTTTTTGTGCATGGGGTGAGTTATGGATCCCGATTCACTATTCTGAATATAAACAGCCACACATGTCAGCACCATTTGTTAAAAAGACTATTTCCCCCCTCCGTCCCCGCCATTGAATGAACTTTGACCCTTTGTCAAGGATCAGTTGCCCATAAAGGGATGGATCTACTTCTGGGTTTTCAATTCTATTGCATTTTTCTGTGTGTATGTCATTGTACCAGTCACCCAGCGGTTTTGATTAATGTGGCTATATCGTGATTTTTTTTTTTTTGCAAATTAGAAAACACATTTTTTTTTTCAGAGTGCCATCTTGTGAACTTAGTTCTGTTTTTTCCAAAAGTTTTATAAGCACATAATTCATATATACAAATGAACAATTCAGTCGTTCAATCACATCAAGGGGAGTTGTACAATCACCACCACATCTATCTTAAAGCCTTTCCCCACCCTCCACCCCCATGGTCACATCACCTTCAAACAGCTGTGCAATCACGATCAGTTCTAGTGCTCCCTCCCCGCGATAGCATGCATTTTGAGATCAGGCAATGTGAGCTCAAAGCTTTGTTCTTCTTCTTCCTTGCATCTGTATTCATGAGAGAAATTGGTCTGTCGTTTCTGTTTAGAGATTTCTTGGCTTGATATCAAGGTTATGTTGGCTTCATGAAATTAATCAGGGAGGTTTTTTTTTCCCCCCTTTTTGTTTCTTTACATTCTGGAATAGTTTGAGTAGAATTGGTGTCAGAAAATATTTGGTAGTATTCACCAGTAAAGTCACCTGACTGGGATTTTTTTGTTGTTGATGATGGAACTTGGAGGGGAGGGGGGATTTTTAAAATGGCATCTTCAATTTCTTCTTTTGTTATAGATATGTTTAAATTTTCTACCTCTATGTTAATTTAGGTAATTATTTTGGTTGTTTAGTTGTTCTAAAAATTCTTCCATTTTGTCTAGATTTTCAAACTCATTGAGTAAATTTTTCATAATATTCTGTTATGATCTTGTCTGTTTCCATCGGGTCTGTTGTGTTGTCACCCATCTCACCTCTGACTTTGGTTATTATTTGCTTTCTCCTTGTTTTTCCTTTGGTTAACATGGCCAGTGATTTGTCAATCTATTGATCATTGAATAGAAATAAGCTCCTAGCTTGTAGATTCTAGTTTTGTTTCTACTTCCTTTATTTCTGCTCAAGCCTCAATTATTCCATCTCTTTGGACGACTGCAGACTTTAGTTGTTGTTTTTCATTACTGTTGAAGATGCTGTTGAGCTGATGTTGCTTTGGGGTCTTCTTTTGTGACGTAGGCATTTGTTGCTATACATTCTCCTCTGAGCACTGCTTTTGCTGTGTTCCAAATGATTTGGTATGTCTTGGTTTCATTTTCATTCAATTCTAAGAAATTTTCAAGTTTCAATTTTTCATTTTTTTCTTTCTTTTTGTTGAGATCTGGAAGAAAGTTTACAGACCAACTCATGGATCTGCTCAACAACGCATACATATTTTGTTTCATGCCATGGCTCACAATCCCCACCATGTAATAGCACTCATCCCACTTCCTCCCTGGGTTTCCCACTTCTATTCTGCCTTCTTCCTAACCTTTCCTGCCTCCAGGACTTTGTCCTTGGGCAGAAGCTGCCTATTTGACCTCCAGTGGTAGGTCATTCAAAAGAGCATGTGCCACTGTGGTGTTATTGCTCACCTTATAGACCACCTTATTAGTTGACTGAAAGTTGAGCCATGGGGGTAAGTTCAGTTCTGGGCTTCAAGAGTGACTAAAGATCAGAGTCTCGGTGGTTCCATCAGTCTCTATGCAACAAGTGAACCTGACTTCTTTTTAAAATCATTTTATCGGGGGCTCGTACAACTCATCACAATCCATACATACGCCCATTGTGTCAAGCATATTTGTACAGTTGTTGCCATCATCATTCTCAAAACATTTGCTTTCTATTTGAGCCCTTGGTATCAGCTTCTCATTTTTCCCCTCCCTCCCCCACCCACCCTCCCTCATGAATCCTTGATAATTTATAAATTATTTTTATTTTGTCATGTCTTACATTGTCTCACGTCTCCCTTCATCCACTTTTCTGTTGGTATTCCCCAAGGGGCTATATGTAGATCATTGTGATCAGTTACCCCTTTATCCCCCAACTTACCCTTACCCTCCTGGTATCTCTACTCTCATTATTGGTCCTGAGGGGAGTTAGCTATCCGGGATTCCCCATGTTTCCAGCTCTGATCTGTACCAGTGCACATCCTCTGGTCTAGCCAGATTTGTAAGGTAAAATTGGGATCATGATAGTGGGGGTGGGGGTGGGGGGGAGGAAGCATTAAAGAACTAGAGGAAAGTTTTATGTTTAATCAGTGCTATACTGCACCCTGGCTGGCTCGTCTCCTCCCTGTGACACTTCTGTAAAAGGATGTCCAGTTGCCTACAGATGAGCTTTGAGTCTCCACTCCACACTCCCCCTCATTCACAATGATATGATTTTTTTTGTTCTTTGATGCCTGATACCTGATTCTACTGACACCTGGTGATCACACAGGCTGGTGTGCTTCTTCCATGTGGGCTTTGTTGCTTCTGAGCTAGATGGCTGCTTGTTTATCTTCAAACCTTTAAGACCCAGAATACTCTATCTTTTGATAGGTGGGCACCATCAGCTTTCTTCACCACATTTGCTTATGCACCCACTTTGTCTTCAGTGATTCTGTTCGGAAGGTGAGCATCATGGAATGCCAGTTTAATAGAACAAAGTGTTCTTGCATTGAGGGAGTACTTGAGTAGAGGTCCAATGTCCATCTACTACCTTAATACTAAACCTATAAATATATGTACATAGATCTATTTCCCTATCATCATTTATAAATATATTTACATATGTACGTGCCTGTATTTAGATATCTATGAATGCCCCTTGCCTCCTAGTTCCTTCCTCTATTTCCTTTTACTTTCCTCTTGTCCCATTATCATGTTCAACCTTTTTTGGGTTTCAGTAATACCTCTCGCTTACATTGCCCTTGATCAAGCCCTACCAGGCCTCCTACACCTTCCTTGCCATTGATTTTGGATCACTTCCTGTTTCCTTGTCCCTAAGTTTGTTAACACCCACTTCCTTTCCCCTGCCTCCCCCTCTCCCATGTCCCCTCAGAATCATCGGTCCCATTGTTTTCTCCTCCAGATTGCAGAGATAATAATATACACAAAACAAGACAGAGCAAAACAATGCAAAAAAGAAAACAAAACAACCACAACAAAAACCCAACGACAAAACAAAAAAAGCCTCTGAATAGTTCAAGGTCTGTTTGTTGACCTTTAGGAGTGTTTTCGAGTCTGATGGGGTGCCACACCCTGGACCCACAGTCTATTTTTGATACTCCCTCGGAACTTCGTTGCTCTGCTCCCCTAGCTGTTCTGTTGCACACCCTTAGTGTTTTGCCTCAGTGTGCTGGCGTCAGATCAGGTGCAATCCCCGCACTGTGTCTCCAGTGTCGTCCCCTGTAGCACTATGGGTCAGTGAGGGACATCCTTTCTTGTAGTGCTCACCTTATAGACCACCCTATTGTTTGACTGAAAGTTGAGCCATGGGGGTAAGTTCAGTCCCAGGCTTCAGGAGTGACTACAGAGCAGAGTCTCAGTGGTTCCATCAGTCTCTGTCCAACAAGTGAACCTAGCATTTTAAAAATAATTTTGTTCTATTCCACATTTTTCTCCCACTCTGTCTGGGATCGCCTACTGCAGTCCCTTTTACGTTGGTCAGTTAGGAGATCTAGGCGCCACCAGTTCTTCTGGCCTCAAGGCCATGATGGCTGAGATCATGTGGTCCATTAGTCCCATAGACTAAATGATTCCATCACCTTTGATTTTCTTCACTCTTCCATGCTCTGGATGAGCAGAGATCAATAGTTACACCTTAGATAGCTGTTCAGAAACTTTTGAGACTCTATCACTACCCACCGAAGTAGGATGTCGAGCATTGTCTTTGTAGACTACTTTCTGTCAATTGTCCTTGATGTCCCTCAAGATTATGATCCTGATCCTCCAAACCCAGTGATTCTTTTCCTCAAGGTGTTTGGTTAGGTCTAAGAAGTTTACATAACCATATCCCTATATGTTCTACTCTATTCATGGATATATTCACAGTACACATGAAGAAATATCCTCAGTCAAACCTATATATATTTTTGATGTGATTCTAAAATGTAAATTTCTTTAATGATTCAATTGTTTTTAAGTAAGGTGTTATTCAGTGCTGTGTATTTATTTTTTCCTTTTCTTTCTGTTATTAATGTCTAGTTTTATAGCATTATGGTCAGAGAAGATGTGTTATTTTTAATGTTTTTCAATTTACTGAGGCTTGTTTTGAAGCCTAATACATGATCTGTTCTGAAGAATTATCTGCATATGTTGGGGAAAATGGGTGCTGTGGTTCTGTTGTGTGCTGTGTTCTGTCTCTCTGTGGTTCAGTTAGTTGATTGTGTTATCTAGATCTTTGACATAGAAGAGCGTTACATTTCTATTTGTTCTGTCCACCATTGAAGGCGGTGTGTTAAAGACTCATTATTGTAGAGCTATCTATTTCTCATTTCATTCTATTGGAATGTGATCGATGCATTTTCGAGTTTTATCACTGGGTGTAATTTACTAAGATTACGTCCTCTTTGTGGATAGGTCCTTTTAGCATTATATAATGGCCTTCCTGTTGGGTAAGCAGTGGACTGCTGACGATAAGATTTGTCATTCAAACCCACCAAATAATCCCTGGGGAAAAGATGAGGCTATCTACTTCCATAAAGATTGACAGCCTTGGAAACCCAAGGTAGGGTCACTATGAGTTAGAAATGAATCCATACAAATGGGGCATTTTGTTTGTTTGTTTGTTTGGGTTGTCTCTAACAGAGTTTGACTTAAGAGTCCATTGTAACAGATTATTATTGCCATCCTTGCTATCTTTTGACTCCACTAGGCAGGCTCCTGCCCCAAAGCACTCAGCTCTCTTGCGGTATGGGCCAGGGATTCCACCACTTTCACTCCTGCCAGGGCCTGTTCTGCTGTCTCGGACTCCACCACTCCTCTGCCCTAGTTTCTTGCTGTTCCTCACAGTTTCTGATTTCTTAGCTCCAAGAAGCAGACAAGCTGTATAAACATACTGCTGGTGGAAGGCACAGCTGCCAGTGATCTTTGAGCTCAATTTAAGGCAGCAGGTAGCTTCCTAAGGAGTCCCTGGATGGTGCAAATGGTTAAACTCTCAACTATGGACTAAAAGATTGGTGGTTCAAATCCACCCCAGGCACCTCTGAAGAAAGGCTTGACAATCTACTGAGCGAT
Source organism: Echinops telfairi (assembly GCF_000313985.2). Taxonomy (NCBI): domain Eukaryota; kingdom Metazoa; phylum Chordata; class Mammalia; order Afrosoricida; family Tenrecidae; genus Echinops; species Echinops telfairi. The sequence continues at coordinate 18,907,633 of NW_022111368.1, forward strand.
CACAGCCATTGCAAACGCACGGAGTTCAGCTCCACTCCCAAACGTCTGGGGTTGCCTGGAGTCAGCGTTGACTGTGGGACAACATGTTTGATTGGTTGATTTGGTAGCTCTCTAAATTAACCAAGCGCATTTCTTTCTTTTCCTTTTTTTTTTTTAAAACACATTTCTATCACTTAGCTTTTACCAATTCTCTGAGCATAACGGTCACCTCCTGTGATTGACTTTGTAACATTGTTCATGCCTCCCTCATGACTCCTCATATGAATCTTTCAGCATTTCTCCCCACCCTGGCAGAACCTTTGGCTGCCAGCACCATGGAAACACAAGCTGATGCAAGAAGACATGCATACCGCAGACTTTCCTCTGTTTGCCCACGCCAAGAAATCCTTCTCGTCTGTGTAAGGCAGTCTGGAGGGTTGGTTTTGGACACCACTATCACCAACTAGGAGCAGAATCTATGCCATAAGTCCAAGGGATTAAGAGTCAAAATACACTTCACAAGGCATTGTCCTGATAAATCTACTAGCAGGTAGCTTACCAGCATTCAGAGTAATGTCTGTTCTTGGCTACCGGAGATGCTCAGTTAATACAGATTGTGGTTTCTGATGTAGACTCGCTCGGACTCACATTCAGTTCAACCATCTCCTCTCATCTCCCAGGAGACCAGCCAATGACCCTCTAGAAACAGATGAGAAAACAATTCACTTCGTGGCTATCTGGCTATTTGTGCTCTCTAAGCCTGTATCCTGCTTGGCTCAGACCGGGAGAGAGGCAGAGAGACGAGGGTTCTGAAAGGGGAAGGAGTTGACTGTCATGCTAGCCAGCATTTAAGACTCCGCAGGTCTCCTGCCTGTTGGCAATCTGCCCTTCTGGCCTCCCCCAGATTCCCTTTAGGAAACACAACGTCTTGCCGTCCTTCCTCTTGTTTTCACTTGACTCTGGTTTTGACAGAGGCTTACCCACTTGCTCTCCTGTGCCCCTGACCTGGGTGTGACCGCTGAACTCTGAAGTCCTGCCTTTCAACGTGCAGATTCTGCTTCCAGCTCTGCCAGCCCCACCTGGCTGGGACTCCTGGTATTCCTGAGCTCATGGAATGTCCCTTCATTCTGATGAAGTTGGCCACGGGCACTCATTGTAGAAACCAGGCATGAGTCAGCTTGTTCTCCTGACAGATTGGCTTGGGGCAGCTTCCCAGGCGTGAAACTGTAGCTTTGTTAGTAGGTTCCATGGAAAAGTCCAGCCTCGTGCTGCAGTCTGATTCACTGCAGACAGTTCTGAGACAGCAGGGCAGTTAAGAAGGAACCCTAGGAGAGTCCAGGGTGGGTTTTATATTACCTCTCTGCCTCCTCTTTCTGGTGCAAAGAGAAATGTTAGGCATTTTAACAATATCACTTTTTAAAAAAACTACTTATAAATGGGATTTTGACAGTCCTAAAGAGACCTGGTGGTATAGTGGTTATGCACCGGGCTGCTAACTGAAAGGGTGGCTGTTTGAGACCCCCAGCCACTGCTCTGGAGAAAGGCAGAGCTTCTGGTCCTGTAAAAAGTTACACTCTCGGAAACTCAGAAGGCCGTTCTACCCTGTCCTGTAGGGCTGCCATGAGTCAGCATCGACCCAATGGTAATGAGTTTGTTTTTTGGGGTTTGGGGAGGTCTACTCATGGAGTCCCTGGGTAATGTAAATGATTAACATGCTCAATTGCTAATGATTGATGGTTCAAGTCCACCTAGAAGTGTCTTGGAAGAAAGGCCTAGTGATCTACTCTGCATAAAAAAATCAGCCATTGAAAACCCCACAGAGCACAGGTTTGCTCTGATCCACCTGAGGTTCTCCTGGAGTCTGAACTGACTGGACAGCAACCAGTTAAGCTTGCCTCTATCTTTAACTCAGTACCCAATTGCGTCCAACAGCTCTATTGAACAGAATTTTGATATTGAACATTAATCCGGGGGCTGACGTAATGTTCCCCTTCCCATTCCCTAGTTTGCTCTCTTGCCGAGGTTAGAATGTCAGAGGCTTACTTGGAAAGCTGAAGGTAAACATGGGTTTCAGACGCTTCCAGAGAAACCATTAAAACCGCTCAGGTCACTTGTAGCCAGCCATCTTGTTTGTACTCATAAACGCACTAATCACGGACAGATGAACTAATAAACCAACCACGTGCAGACTCCTTGTATATTTTCCAAGTGGAAATTTCCTTTTGCTTGTTCTCGTCTTTCTTTCCCTCATTTTCCCTGGGTTTTTTCCCACCCTAGAAGTCTCCTTTAGTTCATGTTGGAGTCATGGTTCCCAACAGGCCTCCGAAGTCTTTGTGTCTGAAATCTTTGTGTCCTTCTTTGGGCCTCACAGCTGTGTCACACATAGACATTTTCTCACTTGGGGTCACAGGCCCTTCCTACACACCCCTGCAGTGGCACAGAAATACTCAGCCGCTGTCTTGGCTTCACAATAAGGACCTCACCTTCTAGGTGACTGCCCCAGGCCCTGTGCCTAGATATCTTCTCTGTCATTACCCCGTTGATCCCTGGGCACCCTGTTGGACGTGGAGCTCCTGAAAATGGCCTTGACCCCTAGGCTTTCAGACAGAAAGGGAAAGAAATTAATCTTCTAAGACTCTAAGCCTAAACCTACCCTTTCCATCCTCCAAATGCCACCACATTGACTGTCAAAAAACAACCCTAGCAAAAAAGATGAGGACGGCGATGGCAATTGTTGGTGTTAGCCACCATGGTCATCCCCCACCCTCACCCCCACAAAGGGCTCAGGCTGTTGTGATCCATGGGGTTTTCACTGGCTGCTGTTCAGAAACAGATCACCAGGCCTTTCTTCCTAGTCCATCTTAGTCTGGAAATGTCACTGGAACCTGTGCAGCATCATAGCAACATGCAAGCCTCCAGTGACAGGGGACAGTGATGGTGCATGAGATACATTGGTTGCAAAGCGAACCTGGGTCTCCCACATGGAAAACAAGGATTCTACGGAACCCCCACTACCTCATATGTAGTTCCTCAAAACTCCAAGTTCTAGTATCAGGAACACAAGGTTTACAATCATTGACTAACAGCTAGATTGTAATTAGTTCTGCTTAAGCAAGGAGACCTGGTTTCTCCTCTGTTTATGCATGCCATTGACCAATACCTGAGAGATAGCAGTTCAAAATAAACAAAGTATCTCTACACACCCAATGGATTGTGCTTGTAATACTGCAAAGACAGAAGTTACTGGTTCAAATTTTGATTGGGAAGCCTAAGACAGCCTGCTGGTGTTTGCACAGAATGTTGAGTTACACGACTTAGAGATCACTACTAGGTGTCAGCTAAGACCATAAGGAAGGAGCACACAGGGATTGTAGTACATGGATTGTAAATAATAAAATCCAAGAGCAAAGGAGTGAATTGTATCAGAGCTTAAATTTTAAGCACACAAGTTTGAAGAAGGCTATGGATGACAGTGAGAACCCAGAATCCCTTAGCAGGGTCCTCACATGGATTAAGGCGCCAGAGAATTCCCCCTGGCCGTTGACCAGGGATGTGAATAGTCTGGCTCTCAGAGTCATCTGAGAGTGGATGAACTACATTGCAGATGTAATTAGGTTAAATTTTAGCACCATACTGTTTGTTCTCCCTTTTGACCCATTTGTTCTAAATTTTACTATTTTCTGCTTTCTTTTTGATGAGGTTTTTATATTGTTGTTGTTCTTGTTTTCTTTTGTTTTGCTTTTGTATGTTATGTTCTTCTTTATATAAAATCTACAGAGGCAGTAACTCGATTAATAGTTTCTTAGGGTTATGGTAGGAGAGGTTGCAGGCAGAATGGAGAGCTAATAAGAAAGAAGAAGATGAATATGAAGGTAGCATATGGACATTGGACCTCTACTCAAGCACTCCCTCAATGCAAGGACACTTTGTTCTATTAATCTGGCATTCCATGATGCTCACCTTCCTGACACAATTGCTGAAGACAAAGTGAGTGCATAAGCACATGTGGTGAAGAAAGCTGATGGTGCCCGGCTATCAAAAGATAGAGCATCTGGGGTCTTAAAGGCTTGAAGATAAACAAGCGTCCATCTAGCTCAGAAGCAGCAAAGCCCACATGGAAGAAGCACACCAGCCTATGTGATCATGAGGTGTTGATGGTATCAGGTATCAGGCATCAAAGACCCAGAACAAAAAATCATATCATTGGAATAAGGGAGAGTGCAGAGTGGAGACCTAAAGCCCATCTGTAGGCAATTGAACATCCCCTTACAGAAGGGTTGAGGGGAGGAGATGAGCCAGTCAGGGTGCAGTATAGCACCAATGAAACATACAACTTTCCTCTGGTTCTTTAATGCTCCCTCCCCCAACTGTCATGACCCCAATTCTACTTTAAAAATCTGGCTAGATCGAAGCATGTACATAGGTATGGAAAGAGCTGGAAACAGAAGGAATCCAGGACAGACCAATATTGAGAGTAGCCATACCAGGAAGGTAAGGGGAAGGTGGGGGGAGAAAAGGAGAACCAATCACAATGATCTGCCTATAACTCCCTCCCAGGGGGATAAACAACAGAAAAGTGGGTGAAAGCAGACATCGGACAGAGCAAGACATGACAAAATAATAATTTATAAATTATCAAGGGTTTGTGAGGGAGAGTGGGTGGGGGAGGGAGGGGAAAAGGGAAGCTGATACCAAGGGCTCAAGTAGAAAGCAAATGTTTGGAGAATGATCATGGCAACAACTGTACAAATGTACTTGGCACAATGGATGGACATATGGATCGTGATAAGAGTTGTACGAGCCCCCAATAAAATGATTTTTAAAAAGAAAGAAGAAGATGTTGAAAAATTGATGGTGGTGATGAATGCACAACTTTTAAAATATAAGATCAAACCACTGAATTGTATGATTTATGAATGATAGGTCAGCAAAATATATATATTTTTAAAGAAATCACTATAATTGTTGGTGGAGGGAGGATGGCACCCTAGAGGCAGGGGCTCACTCACTCACTGAGGGTGTCCCTTTGGGAGTCATATGATACGTGCAGATCAAATGTGTGTATCATCTTTTCTTTCCAAACAATTCCTCTTCAAAACAGATATGAATCAGGCCTGGTTGCAGGACCATGTGTACCCGTCTGGGCTCAGCTCTGCAGCGTTCCTACAGAAAACACACTCGGAGGGTGGGAGGAAGTCTCTGCAAAGTCAGAGCAGGGGAGTGCTGCTAAAGAAGCAATTTCACATCGACCTGCTTCCACAACGGAACCACCACACAGACACACGGTGATCCAGGAGAGAGAGTGGACCCCTATGGAATTTCTGTAGGTGTCACTTTTGCAAAGTTTTTGAAAACACAAAAAGAACGCGAGAAAAACAACATGCTCCAACGCTGCCACTGTCAGGCCAATTCTGCCTCCATGACTTGATAAGACAGAGTAGAGCTGCCCCTTTGCAAGCTGGGTTTTCAAGAGGTGATCTTTACAGGTACAGATGGCCACTTCTTTCTCCCATGGTGGCTTTGAGCTGCCAGCTTTTTAGTGCCAGCAGCTGAGTGCTTTAAACCTGTTGGCACCAACATTCTTCAGTTAGAACTTAAAGATATACACCCACTGCGCCCAGGTCTTGAGAATGAAGTTGGTAGCTTCCCTTTGCAAGACTCAGACTTGGATGAAGGTTCTCATGGAACAACCTCTTACTGGCTGAATGGGGCCCAGCCGGGAGGTGCCAGCTGGGGGGCCAGGAGAAGCAACCCCTCCCTGTGACAGAAGAGCTGGACTGTGGGAAGTAGAAGTGTTACCCCAGGAATGTCCCCTGGTGGGATTCCTTTGGCCTCTGGAGCCTCATTTGCAGTTCCGGGTGTAGTGGGTGACACATTAGGCTAACAATCACAGGGTCAGCCTTTGAAACCCACCTGTCACTCTGAGGGAGCTAGAGAAAGCATTCCCACTCCACTCCCGTCAAGATTTCCAGCTCTGGAAATGCCGGGGACCAGTTCCCTCTGCCCTAGCGCATCTTTACAAGTTGGAATCGACTTCATAGCAGGGGGGTTGACTTTCGTTTTGAACAGTATCCTTAGGATCCCTAGTGATGCAATGATTAAGCACCCAGCGGCTAACTGAAAAGTTGGTGGTCAAACCCACCAGCTGCTCCAGTGGAGAAAGACCCAGCAGTCTGCATCCATGGAGATGATCATCTTGATTTTCACAGCCAGGAAGAGGCAAGATTAGAAAACAGCAGGATGTCAGATATGCACTGAAGAAATGGACTGGCCCCTCCCCTGCTGCTCGGTTCACTTTTCTCTCTCTCTTTTCTTTTGACTTTTTTCCCTCTTTTTTTAAAGTTCTCAGTATGTGTTCATCACGAAACTGGTAGATTTCACCATTAAAATGGCAGTGCCACAAGAGCACCTAATAATCAATTCCAAAACACCAAACCCAAACTCAGGGCCATCAAGTTGATGCCAACATACATGTATTCCATTAGGACCAGCGGATCACGCCAATATAAGGCAATCAAATGGTTACAGTCCACATCTTTGGACTTCAGGTGTTTACTTGCAGCAGTGGTCTTTAGTGCGGAAAAAACGTGCCTCCCCAAAGAGAAGCAGTTGCAGCCATCACAGGGGTGAGTCAGTTAAATGTTTGAGCAAATATAGGGTGTTAAATTGAGTTGATAGTGCTGTATGGCCCACGAATGATGTAAAAAACACCCAACTGGCTCTTAGCAGAGAAAAACTTCCCCAGCCCTGCTTTAAGGTAAAAGCAGAGATCCGACATTTTAGTTTCATGCATGAGATAAAGGAAAAGAAGATACAAAAAAAGGCTAAGCGTGTAAGTGGTGACCACACATACAGTTTGATAGGGGAGCGCTAGCCGGGAACTCAGTCCTCTCCGTCCTACATTCTGGCCTGCTTTTCCTGGTAGCTTTTCCTAAGCAAACCATTTGGATGTTCTGTTAATAACCTCGATCAAAGGGGAAATAGTACAAAAGGATTTGGATGGCAGGGGAGAGAGAGTTTGGTATTGTGGAGTTTCAATGTTGACTTGTAAAGTGAATTCACAAAAATTAACAAATTTCCATGTGGTTTAACATCAGCATTCTGAGAAACAATGTGGCATAAATGGCTCCAACATTTCGGGGGAGGTAGAAGAAACAGTTTGAGGCCAATTGAAAGACTGAGTTTTTAGGGTGTGTTTTAGGGGAAGAAAACAGGGTTTGTTGAAATTAGAATTCAGGTGTGCAATGAATGCAGCCATTCACTCTTCTTTTGAAGGGATTTTGGAATAGTCAGGAGAGGTGAAAAATGAATAAATGAAAATGAGTAAAAATGGTTGTCATGCTAGAGACTGTGACTACATTACTGGAAAAAAAGAAATCTGGGGTCAAAAAATCTCAAATAAGAAGCAAACTTTTTCAGTCTACATTAGAAATAGTCTTCTCCTGAAAAATCCCAGCAGCCTTAGCGGATCCACAGTGTTCTCTGTCAACTTTCTGCGCTGACAGACAGACAACCAGGGGAGCGAGTGGTTTCACTCTGTTGATGACGAGGCCGCCGCCGAGTGGAACCTTTCTCAATGAGTGATCAAAGCCACAGTGGAAACTTGTCATCAAATTCTCCAAGGACGCTTGAACCCAAACTCAGCATCAGGGAGCTGTTGGCGGGTTTGGCTCAAAGTCACACATGTGTGGAGGCTGTAAATCTTACATCCCTTAAACTTTTTTTTTAAGAGAGGGAGGAAATGGAATATGGGAAGTTTGCGTCTTAAAAAAAGACCCAGGCATTTCCTCTCCGAATGAGTGCATGTCCGTGGGGCAGAGGAAGTGGAGTTTGCCTTTTATGGAGGGCTAGGCTCTTGGACACAGGGGCTGCAGCAATGGGCTCAAACATCAGAACAGTTGTGAGGTGACTGGACAGGCGGTGCCTCATTCTGTGGTACACAGGATCGCTGCGAGCTGGAACCAACTCCACCGTACCTGACAGCAGCAGGCTCTGGAATCCATTGCCATCAAGCCGATGCCAACTCATTGCAACGTTATAGGGCAGAGCAGCTCAGCCTCGAAAGGTAAAGTGGTTTCAGCTCGCCCAACATGCAGGAGAGTTCAAGAAAGAGCCTCTGTAGGAAAACCCTACGGAGCGGAATTTTACCTCAGCGACACAGGGGTTGTCGGAGTCAGAATCAACTCCATGGCATGGGATTGGGGTTGGGTTTGGGTCTGAGAGCTTTTCCAGGAATTCAAGGGACAAGGCCTGAGTCCTACAAAGAATACAATCATAACCAGAAGCTGTTCCGTCAGTTTGCCTCAAGGGGAAGACTAGTCCTTGAAACTCAGGTCGGATTTTGCGCCAGACACAGGCGGGCACACATCCTGCTTGCAGGGCACCTTTGATACGTTTTCATTATTGCTCCACGCTTTTAGACAAGCGAGTTCAACTTTCTGCACTAGCTCTCCTGGGGCCCAGGGACCTGCCTGCTGAGACAGGCAGAGGGCAGCCTGCAGACACCTCTCCCAGGGGTGGAACACGAGAACTTGCCCTGTGATCACTCTTGCCTCTCTCCCGCCATGTTTCAGTGCTCTGAGGCTCTTACTCACCCTCCAACCACCTGAGACAAGTCAGCATGATTTCCTCTGAATCAGAGGTTAAGTAATGCAGGAAGGAGATCCCTGCCCAACGGTTGTGTGAAAGGAACTGCCTGAGAAATCCTGTTTCTTCCGTGGGATCATAATTCTCTACAAACCTTCATGAGATGCTCACTAAACGCCATTGATAGAGGAAGGTCTAAATCCAGATCCCTCTTTCTCCTGTTCCCTTTCGTCACAGGGAGAGTGAGGTTCTTCTAGTCCAAGGTGGCCACAGGCAGGGAAAGGACACCTGGCATCCCTGCCCACTTCCTGCCAGATATCAGCACACGTGGGCGGGATCAGCACACCCAGGACTTTGGACTGGTTCCACCCCCTGGTGGGAATGGGTTTCCACTCCACATGGGCTGTTTCAGAATCTACATTTGAACACTCTGGCGAGGTGACGTCACGCCAGAAGCCTGCTTCAGCGGACAGTCCAATCACAGGGTCTATGGGCCTGCACATACCAGTAGAAGCTCTGCTGGTCCTCACAGGGCATGACGGAGGGGTTCCGTTTCCGCATTTGTAGCTCTGAGACACACACGGGAACTTTTCCCATGGAAAATTACCTTCCTCGAGCTTCCTCACATGAAGTCACCGGCAGAGTAATTACAGTTGTATTTCATTTCCCGAGTCTATGTTCAGTCTATCTCTCACTCTCACTCTCCACCTCTGCTGGCCTCTCCCTCCACTCAAGAACTGACCTCCCAGAGCCTGTCGGAGTACCTTCACGGTAAATCACAGGGTCGACTGTGAGAAACCCTGTGCTGGGTTTTACTGCTGCACAACGTCCCGTATCAGAGTCACCGGGAGGGCTTATTAACAGTGAGGATTTGCGCTCTTAGCAGTGCTCTTAGCAGTTCGCTGGTAATTGTGATCCAGAAGATCAGACTTGGAGAGCCACTCTCATGGAAGACTCGCTGCCTCCATCCTTCAATATTTTGCCCATAGAATCCTTCAATATTTCAACTCAAGGCTTGGTTTTCTGTTTTTCATTCTTTCAGCTTGAGATATGCCGAGTGTGTTCTTCCCTTTTGGTTTTCTAACTCCGGGTCTTATGCACGGTTCAGGATCACTCAACAGCTATTGTTACCTTATACTTTAGTCTAAAGCAGGGGTTCTCAACCTGTGGGTCACGACCCCTTTGGGGGTTGAATAACCCTTTCACAGGAGTCGCCCGATACTTAACAGTAGCAAAATGACAGTTATGAAGTAGCAAAAAAATAGTTTATGGTTGGGGTCACCACAACATGAGGAACTGTATTAAAGGTTCGTGGCATTAGGAAGGTTGAGAACCACTGTTCTAAAGCATACCATAATATATATAAGTAGGCCTCAATTAATAGGAATCTAAAATGATCTACTATTTTGCGAAGGCGCCTTGGTGGCTTGGTGGGCTACATGTTAGGCTGCTAGCCACACGGTCAGTAATTTGGAAGTACCAAGTTTTCTCTAGGAGAAAGATTAGACTCTTGTCATAGAAATATTTACTGCCTCAGAAACCCACTGGGCAGTTCTACTCTGTCCTATGGGCTCGTTATGTCTCTACTGAGGGAGAATATTTTGTGAAAGCAAGCAATTCCCTAGTGACTAATCTTGTGTGCATATAATTTTACATTTCTGAGTATAAGTTAATCAGCTGTAAAGGGAAATGCTAGGCTATGGGTAAATGGTAGGAGTATTTTTAATTTCTAAAAATACATATCTTGTGGATTCTTTGTCAAACATTATAAAAGGAGAGACTAGTATAATGAATCCCCACAAACCCATCCCCCAGTTTCAATGGTGACCAATTACTGGTTGGCTAGTACTATTTCAAATATTGGCCCCACCTACTCCCTTACCCCAAATTATTTGGAAACAAATCCTACATGTCATGCTATTTCATTTGTAAATGTTTGGGCACTATTTCTGGAAAAAATTTATATATATGTACACACACACCCTATACCATGTATACCACATATATCTATGTATATGTGTATATATAACTATTTTATGTAAAACCTCAGCTCGTTTCACCTCAGTTTTCGGGGTTATCAGGCCCATACAAGGAGCAAAGCTCCCTCAGCTGTAATTTCCACACTATAGAACTGGAATAATAATTCCTGCCTTAAAGGAATGAGGATCAAGGGCGAGCCGTAGAAGAGATAGGTATGGTAGCTCCTGTGATGACCTCCTGGGACTCCCAGAGGAACCCTGGTGGCACAGTGGTTACTCAAGATCCGTAGTTGGAAATCACCCGCTGCTCCGCAGGAGAAAGACGTGGCTTTCTACTACGTGAAGAGCTACGGTCTTGAGGAAACTCGCAGGAGCTGTTCTACCCATGGGTGTGCTTTTTAGTTTTACTTATTTATTATTATTGAGTGTGTGACTCTTAAGTTCCCCCTCGAAATGATCACCAGTGAGTGTCCACCAGGAGAAAGCAATCAACTAGTTTCTGCTCCTTCTCTGGAGAAGGGATTGCCTTGCAGTCCAGTCCGTGGACGTGGAAAACGAGACGCCCTCCCACTAGCTTTCATCTCAGTGGCAGCAGCGCTGCGGGGGCCGTGCCCTTCTGTCCCTTGAGTAATTGTCCGCGGTGTCCTCACTTCCAGCTGGAAGGCTGGCCACCTACTCCGGGCCACACTCTTCTTTCACGGCGCCTTTTCCCCAGGCGTGGACGCTGATCTTCCCCTCTGCTGTCTAGTGTGCAGCGGGCAATGCCCTTAGAAAAGTGTCAGCGTCGTGGTGAAAGTCTGTTCTTTCGAGTGGAAGGAAAAGCACATTCACTGGCATCGAGTCCATCTGGACTCATCGGGACCCTCTATCTAGGACAGGGTGGGGCGGCCCCAGGGGCTCTTCACGGGCAGGGCGGAGAAGGCCTCGCCTCTCTCCCAACTGGTGATTTGAACAGCTGACCTCACCTTCGGCACTCTCACCGTCCTGTCCTCTCCTGCAGGGAGGGGAACACAGATGGTTTAAACTTGCCCCCCTCCCCTGGGGCGCTGGCGAAGGGCCCTTCTCCTGGTCCTCTCCCTGCGGGGACAAAGGACGCAGCCTTATCCGTTCTCTTTGGCCATCTGCTGGTTTCATTACCTGACCGAGGGCCAGGCAGGAAAAAGCCTGCCATGCAAAGAGCTTGCAGACACACACGCTTCCTGCCTTCACCGAACGCTGAAGGGTAGCCTCCCTCCATCTCCTTCCGCTTCTCCCAGCACCTTCGAAGGAGTCAGCCGGCCTCCCGCGCCCCCGGGAACCGGAGCGGCCTGTTTCCAGGTGGGCAGATCCCTGCCCCTCCAACCTGGCCCAGCTGCTAGGGGGCCGGCCGCGGGCCGCTCGGCGGAACTCGCCCGTCCGAAACTCGTCCCCTTGTAAGCTGACACCCGGGCTGAAACTTCACCTAATCACCCATGCACTAGGGGGGGGG
>NW_022111368.1:18920110-18950924 GCF_000313985.2 Echinops telfairi
AGACACCGGCCCGCCGGGGTGCGGTGAGTCCCCGCGCTCGCCCCCTGCGACCCGCGCGGGAGTACAGCGGGGCTTTCGTTAACAAAGGCTTGGGAAGGCAGAGGGGAGCGGAGCCGTTGGGGTGATCCCCCAGGGTGGGGCGGGGGCCCACCTCGCCGACCCCTGCATGCAGGATCGCATCCTGCAGAGGTGAGTCCCCCACCGGGCGCCGAGCGGCTGGCCGAGTCCCGGCCCGGCCGCGGCGGCGGGGAGGAGGTAGCCCCGCGCCCTCCCCGGGGCTCCGGGCTTCCCGAGCGCGGGGGCGGCCCCGGCGCGTTCGCCGCGGTCCGTTCGCGCGGGGATGTCAGGGCGCTTTTCTTGTAAGACCCAGAGTGGGCTTGCGCCTTGGTGCGGGTGGAAATCAAGACACGGAGCCACCAGGCTGGAAAGGATCGTCCATCGTGCCTTATTTTAAACGGACAAAAAGCGTTTTTCCGCTTTTTTTCTTTAGCATTCATGGGTGATCTCGTTAGTCCTGGGGTTGGGAAGCGGAGGGGGGGGGGCGGGGGTTCAATGTTTCTGCTGTTTAAATGTAGACTCAGTCATCTCTATTTACTTAAAAAAAAAATCCCCATTTGGGTCTCAAGGGTAATCCGCCCAGCTCGGGTTAGATGAAGTATATATTCAGAACTGCTTTCCAGGGCGTGGACACACTCTTGCCCAACTCTCAAATAGGGGTTGTAATCCACAGAAGTAGGTACAAACCACAGTGCCAATGGGCCTCGTCTTTTTAGTGCCAGCTCTGCTTCTGTGTTTGATATAATAATATGTTATTATAGTGGAGAGTGTGGAGGTGATTTAGGCCAGAAAACATGTAAGGCAAGTTTTAGAAGTACAACAACGCCCCATTTGAGGCCCATACTCCTAGAAAACTCTTTGATGATGCATGGTATCTTTTTTTTGTGTTTTTTCAGCTGTAATTCAACCGAAAATCTTTGTGATTGTTTGCTCAAAATATATGCAGTCAGACTTCCACCAATTCTGCAATCTCTATATTTTTCATGTTGTGCACCGTTCTCGATAGCCTTGTTCCACATCATCCCACCGCCTTACCAGAAGCTCAGTACCCTCAAGTAAAAACTTCCTCTTTCCCCATCCTTCCTCTTCCCGGGAACATCTAGTAATTGTGTGTTTCTATGCACATTTGCTAATTGCACATCCTTGATACAGTATTTGTCCCTGTGAGACTACTCCCGCAGGGTAGTGTTTTCACGGCTGACCCATGTTAGGACATGCATCAGGACTTCCTTCTCTTTACAGCTGAGGAGTAATATTCCACTGTACATACAACCCCCTTGTTGTTTATCCATTCATCTGTTGATGAGTATTTCCGTGGTTTTCTCCTTTGGGTTATTACGGACATGCGTGTCCATGTGTCCATTCACTTCTCCAGTCTCTTGGGATTGATCTAGCTAAGAGTGAAACTGCTGCATCAGGGCATGTGTTCAACTCCGTGTTCAACTTTTGGAGGAACCTTTCTAAATGGGCTGCCCCGTGCATACGCCCACCAGCAAGCCGTGCGTGAGGGTTCCTGCTCTCTACAGCCTTCCCAGACCCTATCCCTTTTCCTTCTTTTAAGAATCATTTCCATTCTAACGTGGGCGAGAGAGTATCTCCGCGTAATCTTGATTTACTGTTTCTGGATGGCGCTTTCAGGTGAACTGCTCAGTGCGCCTTTCAACCCCAGCGGAAAACAAGGTTGCCTGCTCTCGTACAGACTCACAGCCTTGCATGTGTTGATCTCTCACTGTCATCACGCCGATTCGGACTCATCGCATCCCAACAGCACAGGGGAGAACTGCCACTGAGAGCTTCCAAGACCCGAACTCTTTTTTGGGTCTAGAAAGCCTCATCTTTCTCTCAGAGCAGCTGGTGGTTTCAAACTGCTGACCTTGTGATTAGCAGCCCAACGTGAAACCACGATGCCTCCAGAGCTCCTTTCTTGGGTCACTGTATGGCAAACGATGCTATGGCGGTGGATTTGGTTTTGATTTAATGGCCAATGGTGTTGAGTGTTTCTCTGTGTTTGTTGGCCATAGGGATGTCCTCTTTGGTGAAAGGCATGCTCCAATGCTCTGCTCATTTCACAATTGGCTTGTTCGCCTTTTTTGTTAAGGTAGAAAAGGGTTTTATATTTTTTGGAAATTACATGGTCCCCCCCAAGTTTCCCCCCCCAATCTATATGTAGATTGTTATTTCCCTTTTTGGGATGAACTTATTTGATGAACAGAAGTATTTAATTTTTACAAGATCCCATTTGATTATTTTCTCCTTTGCAGCTGGTGCTTTTGTTGGACTGAGGCTCATCACCAAACACAATCCCAACAGCTTCATGCCTATCAACCCAAACTCTGAAGGCTTACCAATTTCCAGATAGAATTAGGTTTCCCCATGCTTTAAAATGCATGCTTAAAAATGTGTTCACACAACAACCGAGTAACAAGGGCTAGCGATGGGCTTACAGGGAGCCAGTCATTGTCATAGGCGCGTAGCTTCACAATCTCATGTAATCCTCACAAGTACTCCATAAAGCAGGTCTGCTAAGATAGTTCATGCACACACGTGAACTTGGAGCTGGGCTGGCAGTGTCAAGTCAGCCCATTTCTTGGTTTCCTCCGTTTCCTACGTTGGAAAGGAGGAATAAGGATGATGTCTTTCTTAACAGGATTACTATAAAGCCTGCATATCATAAACATTGAATATGTATTTGATGTCTGCAATTGTAAAGATAAAGAAAGTAAGCGACTTGCTGGAGGTTACCTAGCCTATACACCGCAGTACCCAGGCAGCTTAGCTTGGGAAGCCTGAATTCTTAACCACTAAATTCTACTGAAGGAGCCTGGTGGCGTAGTAGGTTCTGCGTTGGGCTGCGAACCTCAAGGTAGGTCATCAGTTCAAAACCACCAGCAGCTCCACATGAGAAAGATGGGGCTTTCTACTCTCATAAAGAGTTAACAGTCTTTGAAACCAACAGAGTCCATTCTACTCTGTCCGATAGGATTGCTGTGAATCAGAATGCACTGACTGCAGTCAGTTTGAGTTCTGAGAAATTCTACTGGGGGCACGCCTGTGTATTCCAATAACTACCTTATGCTTTCTGCTTTGGCTCAAGATTGTTTGCTAACCCACTTCCCGGGCTAAAAGAAACGTAAATAGCAGACAAAAGCCCCCAATAGGACATTAAAAATAATTAGATGGGACACCGGTAGGGAGACCTGAGTTCCCTTCATGCCCTGCCTCTGGCCTGGGCTGCCTCTTGTGTCTGTGAGGGCTGGAACAGCTAAACCCCTCTGACTCAGTACCACAAGATTAAAAAGGTCTTTGCACTTCAGTGAACAAAATCTTAAAGTATTGGATATTTCCTGTGTTCTCTTATTATAAGAATTTTATCAAAGCCACATTTATCAAGTGCCCGCTCTCACGTGGCATTATACTGAGAGGTCACTTCCTCAAGATTGCTATCTGGAACAGAATTCATGGGCTTTCTCTAAGTCCCAAGAGCCGTTCCAGAAAACTCACTGGCCTTGTTGACTGTGGGGTGAGTCAAATGTACTTCCTCTGTCCTGAACTGCATGTCTCAACTTCAGCTCCCCAGCACCGATGCTGTCTGCTTACACATTCTCTCCACCCATTCCTGTGTTTGAAAGACTCCAACTGCAAATTCATGGCCATGGACTCAATGCTGACCCGCAGCGACCCTCTAGGACAGAGTAGAACTGCCCCCGTGGGTTTCCGAGACTGTCACCCTTTACGGAAGCAGAGAGCCTCATCTTTTCATAGAAGTTGGTGGGTTGGAACCCCCACCTTGGTGTTAGCAGCCCAACGTGTAACCCACTGCATCCACAGGGGACCCCTTTGCTTTTTAAAAAACTTTCTTTAGGGACCCTTTTTAAAACTTTTTTTTAAAAGTCTTTGTTTGGTTTGGTTTTAGCCACCGTGCTACTGGTGGTCTTGATTTTTGTTGTGAACTGTGACTCCCAGCTTACAGATCCAATCAAAGAGCCGGGGGATGTTATCAACTCACTCCATCGTCAGCACAGGTCTTGTGGGATAGTTCTCATGTCCAGTCTGAATTTGGACATCTTGTGGCTTCACATTTGTCCTTAGCCTTCATGATCCAACTCTTTACAGCTTTGATTTGAGGCTTTCCCTTCAGCCAAAGAAAAAAGAAGACCCCAAAACTCACTGCCATCGAGTCAGTTCTGACTCACGGGCACCCTATAGGACAGAGCAGAACTGCCCCCTGTGGGCTTCCGGACCTGCAACTCGTTACCCGAGGAGAAAGCCGCATCTTTCTCCCGAGGTGTGGCTGGTGGTTTCAAACGGCTGACCTTGCAGATCGTAGCCCAACTCGGAACCACTGCACCAGCAGGGCTCCTTAGGCAATTCATACAAATTGAGAAAATGGTGTGTCTGGTGATAAGAGAAGCAGCCTTTCTGTTGTTTTTAATGTGTGAATGGAATTCATATCAAATAGTATCCCTGAATCCATACATATTTGTTTTGTCAGTCGAAAGTAAAAGTGCCTGTGGGTATTTGATGATAAACCTGCCTGAGCACTAAGAACTAGCCACAGTCAGTAAATGAACCAGAAGATGTGCAAGTCTATAATAACAGAATCCTAATATTAGAGACGCTGGGTGCCCAGCTGCTAACCGAAAGGCAGGTTTGAGTCCACCCCATGGTGTCTCCCTGCAATCAGTGTCTGAACAAATCAGTCACTGAAAGACCCTGGGCAGCACTGACTACGTGGCACGCACTGAGTCTTCACAGAATCAGAAAGCCTCATCTTTCTCCCTCGGAGCAGCTGGTCCTTTCGAACTGCGGACCTTACAGTGAGCAGCACAACCTGCTATAAGTTGGCACTGACTTGACAGCAGCTGGCTACTGTTTTATTAATTCAATGGACTAAAGAAGCGCCAAGAAAGATCTAGCTGGGCCTGTGGACATGGGTGAAACTCCAGCTGGTGGAGTTTGGGCGCCTGTGCGTTACCGGAGTTCTGAACTTGAAAATCTGTCTGGAAGGCCATGGTCCGAGGCCATTTTTGCTGACCCTAACGGGAATCAGAGCAAGTACCCAGCTCTACTGAAAACTGAAGGTGTTTACGTCCAACCTGAAACCAAATGCTATGCAGGCGAGAGATGGGTTGCTTATGTGTACATAGCAACAAAGGGCACAGTGAGTGACCCCTGGTGGCAAGCTTGACAAACCCATGGTGACCTGGAGTCCAGAGAACCTGGTGCCCAATTCCAATGTGGCCTTCCTGCTCAGGGCTTTGGCAGAGATGTGGATCTGTATTGCCCAGGGATTTCCACTGACAGGAAAGCAAATTAAATTGTGGGTTTGTTTTTGGGGGGGGCTTAATTTTTAAGGGAAGAAAGAAGACACCACGAAGAAGCAAAGTTGAACCAAGAATGGAGGAGGCAGTCTCCCAGGGAAGTTAGTGGTCCGCAAAGATGAGAGGGGATCTGCGGGGGTAGGGGGGTTGGACACAGGAGAATGGAGCACCAGGCAGCAGAAGAGTCCACAGTAACCAGGCTTCTGTCGTTGGGGGAGACAGTTGAAACAGCTGGTTTTGTTTCATAGGTGTTGAAACAGACAACCAGGGGGTGAGTAACTTGCTCACACCCCACAAGGCAGGCAGGCAGCGGCCGCTGTAGGGTGGGAGGGTGGAGTCTCTCCCTGTTCCCACACTGGGATGATTTATGAAGCCAGGCATCCTGCCTTTCCAACCTCTATAATTACAGTTGTCTTGCACTGACTGGGCTAACATGTTTTGAGATTAAATTACGAAATAGTATCATCAAGGTGATTTAAATTCTTTGGAGCTAGAGCCCACTCCTTCAGAGTATTTTATCTGTCCCAGTGCCTAACCGCCTTTCATGGGAAGCATTGGAGTGGTATGCCCAGGCAGCCATTCTCACTCAGAGTGACCCTGTAAGACAAAGTGGAACTGCCTCAGAGGGTTTCCTAGGCTCCAGGAGCCGCAGGCCAGGCCTCCCCCCCTACCCCCCAGCTGTTGGTAGGTGTGAATTGCTGATATTGTAGTTATAGCAGCCACTCTCAGAACTTGCCAACACCCAGCTCCTCCATGGAAAATATCAGCACCTGAATGCATTCCTATTGAATGGAATCAGAAGTCCCCCAAACATCAAAATATGCTTTACTACTTCTTTATTAAGAATGGTCTTCATGTCAGAAATTTGACCTTTATTGTTTTCCCAATTCTTTTCATTATATATTCATTATCCAAAAGACAGGTAGTTTCAGTAGCTGGAGGCCAGAGAAACTAGGGCCGGTTCGAAGAGCCCTTCCTGCTCAGGCCTTCAGGCACAGATGTGTATCTGTATCCCTCCCGGCTTTCCGCTGACCAGAGAGCAAATCAAATGGTGGGTTTGTTTTGGGGTTGTTTTTGTTTTAAAGGAAGAAAGAAGAAAGGACACCATGAAGAAGCAAGGTTGAACCAAGGATGGAGAGTCTCCCAGGGAAGGTAGTGGTCCCCAAAGAAGAGAGTGGGTCTGGTGGGGGTCATAGGAGAATGGAACCAGGTACCCCACCTACCAGGCACTCAAGCCCCGAACATGTCTTAGAACTGTCACACACAAAATTAAGATTAAAGTGTTTTTTTTAAGTTGCCAGTTTTATCTCTGTCCTTTCTATATAAATATACTGTATTCAGTAAGTGCTCATTAATTTACCCTATAAGCATCATCATACAATGGCAATCATAGTTTTGCCCACAATTTAAAATATCCATTTCAAATCGACCCTAGATGATATTGTTTAGAAATTACATATGTACATAGATGTGTGTGCTTATATATGTATGTAGAAAATATACTTAAAACTAACAGCCCACTCCTTTTTGGCCAGACATTTTCCGTTTGTCTAGGCAAGATGAACAAGTCTAGACCCAGGCTAATGAAGAGTACTGAGGATGGGCTGTCTGTCCATCCTCCTCCTCTTAGGAGAACAAGTGGAGGCAGGCGATTTTCCGAATGAATGTCTCTGCATGAGAGACATTCTGTGAGAAGGAGTCCGTGCCTTTGAGTAGAAGTTCTTTTGATTTATAGGCATGCTGGGTCCCCCAGCACTTCCTGGAACAATTATCCGGAGAATATGTCATAGGATCTGGCTCATTCTTCCTGGGACCATTGGGAGCATCTCTTGGCTGGCTTTTGCTTCGTGGGATCCTCAGACTCTGCAGCTGAGTTTGGAGTAGATTTAGAGTCCAAACACAATAAGAAAAGTTCTGCCCTCCGTGGAAATAGTGATTTAACTGGAAGAGGGGAAAGAGTGGTCATGAAACTCGGGATCTGTTATGTTAGACATATGGATGCAGCAGATGCCAGACCAAATTGCATTTTGGGTGTACTCTGCAGAAGAATTATGCCCATAAAATTTACCTCGTGTATGTTAGTTTTTCAGTCCACATGTTTGTCTTCTGGGTAATTTACCTCTGCCCATTCAGCCTTTCCCTTGTTCAAGCATCTCTGAGTATGCAGGAAGCAGCCGACACTGTTCCCTGCAGGCAGGACAGCGTGATCCCCATCGTAGAGAATGTAGTGTGGTGCAGACAGAAGCAGCCACCATAGTATGATGTCAGGCGCGAATGCATGCTGTTGCAAAACCCCCACACAATGGACCACTTTTCTTTTTTTTTAAATCATTTTATTGGGAACTCATACAACTCTTATCACAATCCATCCATCCATTGTGTCAAGCACATTTGTACATTTGTTGTCATCATTCTCAAGACATTTGCTTTCTGCTTGAGCCCTTGGTATCAGCTCCTCATTTTCCCCCTCCCTCCCCCATCCACCCTCCCTCCCTCACCCTTGATAATTTATAAATTATTATTTTGTCATGTCTTATACTGCCCAATGTCTCCATTCACCCACTTTTCTGTTGTCCATCCCCGAGGGAGGGAGTTATATGTAGATCCTTGTAATTTGTTCCCCCTTTTTACCCCACCTTCCCTCCACCCTCCCGGTATCCCACTCTCAGCACTGGTCCTGAGGGATTCATCTGTCCTGGATTCCCTGTGTTTCCAGTTCCTATCTGTACAAGTGTACATGCTCTGCTGACCACTTTTCTTAATTCGCTTCCAAAAGCTTTACTTGATTGTTGATGAGCAGTGCAGGGATGTCCCCAGTGGCTTCTAAAGGGGCAGCATGACTTTGCAGAAGGGCCCGTTTGTTTGCCCTTCTTCTCCAGGTGCAGGAACAGGCTTGGGAACACTCACAGACTCTCAGTAGCAGTCCCGTAAAGAAAGGTGTAGAGCAGGGATGGGGAGCTTTTTCTTTCTCCCCCTGCCAAGTGCCATTTGGATAATAACACCATTCACAGGCCAAACCTTTATGAACTCACCCCTGCTGTGATGGCTGGAACTGCTACCCTTTGGTGAGGTGTGTGGTATTGATGATTTTGTGGGTCCAACGTTCCCCACCCCTGGTGTAGAGAAAAGCTTTAGGGTTTGGAAGGGCAGGAGACAGTGGCAAAGCTTTGCAGGTCCTGAAATAAAGTGAGCATCAAGAAAGAATGCTCACTTCCATGATGCTGAAGACAAGGTGGGTGCACAAGCAAATGCGGTGAAGAAAGCTGATGGTGCCCGGCTATCAAAAGATATAGTATCTGGGTCTTAAAGGTTTGAAGGTAAACAAGCAGCCATCTAGCTCAGAAGCAACAAAGCCCACATGGAAGAAGCACACCAGCCTACATGATCACGAGGTGTCAAAAGGATCAGGTACCAGGCATCAAAGAACAAAACATCACATCGTTGAAAACAAGGGGGAGTGCGGAGTGAAGACACAAAGCCCATCTGCAGGCAACTGGACATCCCCTTACAGAAGGGTTGCAGGGAGATGAGCCAGTCAGGATGGAGTGTAGCAATGATGAAACATACAACTTTCCTCTTGTTCTTTAATGTTTCCTTCCCCCACCCCTCCACCCCCCACTACCATGATCCCAATTCTACGTTACACATCCAGTTAGACCATAGGATGTACACTGGTACAGATAAGAGCTGGAAACACAGGGACTCTAGGACACATAAACCCCTCAGGACCAATAATGAGAGTAGTGATTCCAGGAGGGTAAGGGTAAGATGGGGTAGAAAGAGTGAACTGATCACAAGGATCTACATATAACCCCCTCCCTGGGGGACGAACAACAGAAAAGCGGGTGAAGGAAGATGTCAGACAGTGTAAGACATGACAGAATAATAATTTATAAATTATCAAGGGTTCATGAAGGAGGGGGTAGGGGTAGGGGAAAATGAGGAGCTGATATGAAAGGCTCAAGTAGAAAGCAAATGTTTTGAGAATGACGATGGCAACAAATATACAAATGTGCTTGACACAAGGGATGGATGGATGGATTATGATGAGAGTTGTACGAGCCCCAATAAAATGATTAAAAAAGAAAGAAAGGATGCTCAGCAGAGACTTCGGCCAATCCCAAGTCTGCCGTCAAGGAAGTGTGTGTCCCTTCAGGCCTCAGACCTGGGAAGGACAGACCAGTGGAGGCCGGCTGTCAGCCTTGCCTACCTCCTGCCTGGCTCCTCTATCCGCTTTACTTTTTCCTCCTCCCCTTTTTCATGTTTCTCCTCTTTGTTCCTTCTTATAACCCATGTCCCCCCCGCCCCTCCGCCACACACACACACACACAAACTTTGGTCTAGAGGTTTTAAACATGTAAAGATCAAACCAAACCAGATCGTGTGGTTGGTGCCTTGGCTGCTGTGGAGTGGGCCTGACTCACGGCCGCCCCACATGTGCCAAGCAGAAGAGCCTCAGAGGGCTCCCAAGGCTTCCAAGAGCACAACCCTAATGGGCCTTTCTCCAAATGGGCCTCTACGGGGCTCAGACCCCCAGTGTTTGGGCTAGAAGTTGGACACTTTAATGCTGTTGGTGCCATCGAGGGGCCTCTTTTGTAAGCCTGTCTGTGGCCTGTCTGTTCACTGCCATCAAGTGCAATCTAACTCACAGCGGTCACACAAGATGGACTAGAGTGGCCCCTTGGGGCTTCTGAGGCGAGGTTCCTCATCTTTCTCCCATTTAGAAGCCCAGAGGCTTCTGTTGGTATTGTTTTATTTTGGTTTTAAGTAAGCAAACCCTATGCATCGATTGTACCCTAAATTCCTGCTTGCATCGGAGGAAAAACCGGGTTCATGGGATGCTGGGGAGCAAGGACTTCTCCGGGCTGTCCTCACCTCTGAGGAGCTGCACCTGGTTCTTGCCTCATTCCGCAGTTAGCCTGGCCTGGAGCCTAGGATACAAATGGAAGAAGAAAGACTAGTCTTTAGACAGAGGCGGACTGACATCAGAGTGAGTTAACCCTGGTAAAGGATAAGAATTCCAGGACCCTGTCATTTGGATTTGAGTCAATGAAGTGAGCCCGTAGCCACAGCTTGTGCTTACTTGTCTCTTTCCACGCACTTCCTTGATCCTTCCATCATGCCTGTGGGCCAGCTAATGGACCAGAAGTTTATATCAACTGTCAAGTGTGTGTGGGGTGGGGTGGGGGGGTGTGATACTGAGGTCCGGAGACGGACTGAAAAATCCTTTCAGCACCAAAGGGGTTCTATTTTGATTTTCATAAACAATTCAAAAATGGGTTCTGAAACCCTGGCAGATTTTTAAAGAGTTGTTGCTTCTCTGTGTTGTCTCCCCCAACCTTCTAGCAAAGTCAGTAAACATTTCATGGCGAGCGAGGGGCCTTGGTGGGGAAGGGCGGGGGGGGCTTCTTATCTCCATGGCAACCCCAGGTATGTCAATGAGAACCGTAGACCATAGGACTTTCAAATGATTTGCTCTCAGCTTCTAAACCTAACAGTTGCAGTTTCAGGCCACTGGCGGCAGGACAGGAGGAAGGCCTGGTGATTTACCTCTGTAAAGTTTCCCAGAACCAAACTCACTGCCATCGAGTTGATCCTGACTCATAGCAGCCCTCCAGGACAGGGTAGAAGCGCCCTCGTGAGTTTCCAAGACTCACTCTTCACAGGAGTAGAAAGCTTCGTCTTCCTACCATGGAGGAAGCTGCTGGGTTCAAACTTGCTGACCTTATAGTTAATAGCCCCACCGCCAAGAAAATCCAGTTGAGTAGTTACACTCGGAAACCTGTGAGATACCGTGAGTAAAGGATTCCAATGTTTGGTTTGTTTTTCATCTTAAAGCAGGCATCCCTGGCTGTGTTAGTCTGGGTAGACTAGAGAAGCAAAATTCATAAACACCCATGTTTTATAAGAAAGAGTTTTATATAAAGGGTAATTGTACATTAAGCATCCCAACCCAGTCCAGCCCAAGCCCATAAGTCTGACATTAGCCCATATGTCCAACATTGATCTACAAAGCCCTCCTCAAACTCACAAAATATATGCAATGATGCCACATCAGTGAGTGTGTAAGCATCTCAGGACTGGCAGGGGTTTCTACACGGCTGCTCCAGCACCCAGGGCTGCATCTGGGTAGGTCCATGTGGCTTCTCCTCAGGGATGTCTCCCAGGAAGTCAGCCTTCCCGGGTGAAGCAGGGAACTGGCTAATGCAGCTGCAACTGGTCGACCACCAGAGAACAAGAGACGAGACAGGTGAGGCTCACTGAGTCATTATCTCTCTGCCCTTCAATTAATCCCACATGTGTTTATCATCTGCCAGGTTGGCACAATAAACCTTAACTCTCCCACTGGCTGACATGATCAGTTCTAAAAACCAAGCCAAATCCATTGCCATTGAGTCAGTACCGACTCGTAATTACCTTTTGGACAGAACAGAACTGCCCGTATGGGTTTCCAAGGCTCTGCATCTTACTAGAGTAGCGATCCTCCTCTTTCTGCCTCGGAGCTACTGGTGCATTTAAATCACCGGCTTTGCGGTGAGCAGACGAGTGGGTAATCCCCTTCTCCACCGGGGCTCTTACAGGAAATTAGACACAAAGCGAAAGCACTGGGCTGCTGGCTGCAAGATTGGCACTTCAGACCCACCCGTTGCTCCTTGGGGGAAATCTGCGACTGTGTTTGCATGAAGAAGCACAGGCTTGGGAACCCTCTGGGACAGTTGTACTCCATCCTGCTGGGTCACTATGACTTGGAATCAACTCAGTGGGCGTGGTGGCTGAGCGCTTCACTGCTAAATCAAAGGTTGCCAGTTGGAACCTACCCACTGCCTCGCGGGAGAACGTTTCTGTACTGATTCGTAGCCTGGGAGGCCAATGGGAGAGCTTCACTGAGGTGACATCGACTCGATGACAATGGCTTCTGTTGGTTTTGAGAAGCAGATTGGCAGCTCAAACCCATGGCACCTTGGAGGACAGGTCTGGCCATCTGCTCGTTCAAGTTTGCAGTCCTGAACATCCTAGGGGGCACGGTTCTGCTCTGCAATACACAGAGCCGCCCTTCGTTGGCATGGGCTCCATAGCAGCTTTTCCCTTCCTTTGGTACTAGAAGGGAAATTGGTTGCCAGGCCTTTCTTCTGTGGCGCCCTGGGTGGATTCTCACTAGCAACCTTACGCAAAACCCCTCACACCACCTGGTCCCTCTGAGTCAGAATTCGGCAGTGGATTTGGTTATGTTTTGTTTCATTTGATCCTCTTTCTGCGATGACTGTGCAGGCTGCGTAAGATAACCTGTGCTGGAAACAGGTGGCTGCCTGGTGCTTACAGGAGATGCTCGAATGGATGGCTAAGCAGGGATGCGAGGCTTTCCTTGCCGTGGTCTCTGACTGTCCTTTTGACTTGTGCCACCCCTGAAGGATCCCTGGTGACCCAGTGGTGACAGCACTGGGCTGCCAACTCAAAGGCTGGCAGTTGGACCCCACAAGCCTCTCTGTTGAGAGAAAGGGCTGGAAATGTATGTCCATAAAAGTGTACAGCCTCACAAGCCCCATGGCCTGATCGACTCTGTCCTATTGGGTCACTGTGAGTTGGAGTCCACTCAGTGGCTGTGGGTTTGGATTTGGGTTTGTGCCACTTCGGCCTACTGGGTGCTTGAGTGACTCTCCTCTTCAGGGTGCCCCACTTGCCCTAGTGGTTTGTTTTGTTCCACTTTGGCTCACCTTTCCCCTTTGGCCTGAAGCCCCACTGGCTAACACTTACTCTAGCGCAGGTCCTTTATTGAACGCAACAAGTCTAACACAAGCCTATGCCTATGGGTCGGGGTTTGAGTTTGTCTGTTTGTTTTTGTTTTTACCCTTAACATACTGCTCCAAACTCTGTTTCATAAAGATCTGTCTTCCCCACTCGACTAGAAGTTCTTTGAGGGAATGGCCCCTATTGGATTCATTTTTTTACCTCCAACCTTTTTATATTACACTTGGGCCATAGTTCTGGCTCAGGCGATGTTTCTTGGATGACTGAATAATCAAGGATTTTATACTTAAAACTGCAAAATTACAGGGGAGTTAGGACGTATGCCTGTAAATATGATTTTCCAATCATGAAGAGGCTTGCGATTGGATACATAAATTATGTGTTTGTGAAATTAAATAAAGGTACTCTGTACAGGTTAGTGTTTTCAACTTTGTGATAAAAGGGAGTTACCTAAAAGGTTGGTGGTTCAAACCGTGCAGACATCCAGGGGGAGAAAGATGAGGTTCTCCGCTCCCATAAAGATTGACGGCCTGGGAGACTTCACTATGAGACAGAATTGACTCAGTGGCATTGGTTCTGGTTAGTTTGCATTAGCACATGCTGTACTTAGTCTGAGATTTAAAGGCTTGTGCGCAAAGGGATTTTTGGAAATCTTACGTAAGCGGGCCTTCTCAGATAAAGTACATCCTGCTGTGCTTCTGCTTGGTGCTGGGTACGCACCATATCTGGTGATGTCAGCAGAAATCTGCTGCTCATTAAAACGGTGATGCCTTCTTCGAGAAAACAAAGATCCTAGGGGGAGAGAGGCCCATGATGGTAAGACTCCATTCTAGAAATGGCGGGGAGGAAGGGGAAAAATGAAGACCTAATGCCGGGGGCTTAAGTGGAGAGGAAATGTTTTGAGAATGATGAGGGCAATGAATGTACAAATGCGCTTTACACAATTGATGTATGTATGGGTTGTGATAAGAGTTGTATGAGCCCCTGATAAAATGATTAGGGGGGAAAAAAAAAGAAATGGCATCTGTACCACTGAGAGAGGTATCTCCTCACAGTTCAACCCCTGAGCAGAGCACAGTCTCCACCCTTTCTGTAGCCCCTGGGTGGTCTAAAGGGCTAGAGACCAAACGGTGTGCTGTTCAGATCCACCCAGAGATAATTGCCACAGTCTGTAGTCTCTTCCCTTCCTTAACAGGTGTGGTGCTTATCTGAACTCCTTGGAACACCCTGTTTTCTAATTTAAAGTTGTCACCCACTCACTGCCCTCAAGTCGATGCTGACTCATAGCTGACCCTAGAGGACAGGGTGGAACTGCCTTGTGGGTTTCCAAGACTAACTAAGGGAGTAGAAAGCCTGGTCTTTGTCCTGCAGAATGGCTAAGCGGTTTCAAATTATAGGACAGGGTAGAATTTCCCCTCTGGGTTTTAGAGACTACAATTCTTCATAGAAAGCCTCATCATTCTCTGGTAGATCGGCTGGTAGTTTTGAACTGCAGGCCTTGTGGCTCACAGCCCAATATGAAACCACGAGGCCAGTTCATTTTATGTAAGTTAGAGGGCTATGTGGAAACGTGCATGTGAGTTCTCTTTTGTTATTTGATATACCTTCATTTTTTTCCACCCATAAAATGAGGTGGTTGTCCTACATAATCCCAGGGACCTATTTCCAGTTTTTTGAATTCTAAGATTTATTGTCTATCTTCTTTCATTCTCATTTCAACTTCTCAAATCCTTACTCATATTTGTGTCAGCAGAATAGGCATTAAGCCCTCCAGCTTCCACAGCCAAATGGCAGCCTTTGCTGGAAAAAATATATATGTTGGAAGGACAACTGTCAATTGTGATAAAATAAACAGCAACGGTTTTCAAGGCCAGTAACTAAGGGATTATAGGAAAATATTAAATCTTCTGCCAGGATAGCTGCTGCAACAAAGGATATTTATATGTTGGGTTTCAGAGTAATCATCCAAATTCTACCAGACACTTATCTTGTGATAGTATCACAAGAATGTCCAGATAATGTTTTCTTTGACTCTGGGAAGAGCAATTTAAGAAGATAGATTGGGCCCCATGTGTCCAGCTGCACATTTAATATTCTTGGAAGAAACTTGTGCTATAAACACAGAAATAATACAGCATGCATGCTTGAAAGAGAGATGTTCCTTTCATTGCTTGTAACTGTCAGGACCTTGTACTCAAAAGTACAGAATTAATGAACACTAAGCATTGGGCTGCTAACCACAAGGTCAGCGGTTTGAAACCACCAGCCACTCCTCAGGAGGAAGGCAAGGCTTTCTACTCTGAGTTGGAATGAACTCGATGGCAAAGAGTTTCGATTTTTGGTTTATCCAATGTGCTGAAATAGACCTGTGGTACAGTAGTTAAGCAGAAGGTTGTGGGTTTGAGCCAACCTGTTGCTGGGAGAAAGCTGAAATGGTAGCTAGCGTCTTTAAAGATTCACAGCCTTGGAAACCCGATGGAGGCATTTCTGTTCTGCCCTGTAGGATTGATGTGAGTTTGCATCGACGTGATAGCAATAGATTTATAACTCACACAGCAGTATTTTATTTGTATTGCATGGTACCATGCCGGTGGCCTTCAAAACAAAACAAGAAGAACCATGTCTGTTGCTGTTGAGTCCGTACTGGCTCATGGCAACTGCATGTGCTGGAGAGTCAAGCTGCACCAGAGGATTTCGTGGCCATAATCTTCATAGGAGAAAGCCAGGCTTTTCTTCTGTGGGGCCACTGGATGGATTTGAACCACCAACCTTTAGGTTGCCCACTGTCATCCGAATGATTCTGACTTATAACAATCCTAAAGAGGATTTCCAAGACTGTAAATCTTCAGAGCAGCCAGCGGTATCATTCTCCCTTGGAAAGGCTGGTGGGATTGAACTTCCAGCCTTGTGGTTCACAGTTCAACACCTAAAATGGCTAGGTCACCAACCTTACATGTTCTTCTCCAAACCATCAACTCGATTCCAGTGACCCAGTAGGGTCCCATAGAGCCGCCTCTCTGGGTTCCTGAGGCTATAAATCCTTAGGGGAATTGACTCATCTTTCTCTTGCAGAGTTGCTGGTGCTTCAAACTGATGACCTGGAGGCGCACAACCCAACTCTTAACCCGTTAAGGCACCACGTAACGGTCCTTCATTCATGCTATGGAGTCACCTGTGACTCACGGTGTCCCTGTGGGACAGAGTGGAACCACCCCTGTAGCTTTGTGGGACTCCTACACATCTTTACCAGAGTAGGAAGCCTCATCAGAGATGACTGAAAATTGAGCCAAGTTTAATGAGAGCTTGTGAAACATTGCTCATCTCCGTAGCAAATCCGCTTACATCGTATACCACATATGAAACGTCCCACTTTTCAGTTAATTGAACAGCGCCATCTCAGAAATCAGTTTTTAATGTCCTGAAGGCATTTCTTCACAGTCGGCATCCCCCATAGTCAACTTCCTCTCTGGAATAATTCTCCCTTTTTTATATAGAAATGGTCCCGGAGGGTGAAGAAGGTTGGGGATGGGGGAGAGGACCCTCATTTTCTCCCCTCTCCCCCTCTCCTGTAGCTCTCTGCTCACAGGTGCTGTTACACTCATCCTGGGAAAATGCAGCAGGACAGGGATCCGCAGTGACTCAGACACGCATGCTCCTTCCTCTTCGGACAGCACGAGGTGTTGCTTGGAGACGCCAGGGATTGGGCTTCCTTCATTTTGACTGAGTGCTCATCCGTGGTCTTGGGAACCAAGCCCTTCCCTGCATCCAGTTCCCTTGCTACCTGGGCAGCTGGAGAATGGTTTTCTCATCTGGGAGACCTAGGCGGTTTCTCCTGTGCAGGGGCAGGCTGCACTTCCTAGTGTCGTCTCAAGGTCAAAGGAGAACAGAGTACTTACTCTCAGATACTCTCCCTGGGGCCGAGGCGAGCATAAGGTTCCTCGTCTCTGCCTTTCTATTTTGGGGGCCTGGAGAAAGGCAAGAAAGGCCCTGTCACCCTCCCCAAACACAAACCAAGCCTAACAGGATAACTGCTCTCCAGGTGAAATGCGTTCTGCTGTCCACAGTGGAGACAGCTGTAGTTGACACAGGTCACCCAGCACTGAAGCTCGGAAAAGAGGTGGCACGCGTTAAAACCCAGAACTGCCCCCGGTGAATACAAGGACCCAGACCCTAAAAGGGGTGGCTTTGTGAAGGTTGAGTTTAAAAGTATTCAGCCGGTGGCAAGAGCAGGCCCCTGGGTAAGGGCGATAACTCGCAGACTCACAGGTGGCCAGACAGTTCGTGCCTTTGCCACCGCTGTGTGCTAACCGGGTTGTCTTTCTTCTTGTCTCTGATAGGTTGTTGAAAAGCCAGTGTTAAGATGACTGAGCGCTTTGACTGCCACCACTGCAGTGAAACCCTCTTTGGCAGGAAGTATATCTGGAAGGAGGAGAACCCGTACTGCGTGGACTGCTTTGAGACCCTCTACGCCAACAACTGCGAGGAGTGCAAGCAGCCCATCGGCTGTGATTGCAAGGTGCCTGGCCGAAGTCTCGCGGGACCCACTCTGCCTAACTGAGCTCAGGCCCTTCTGCTGGGCCTCTCCGGCTGCCCCAATATCAGGGGGCTGCTTTGCATGACTAGAGCCGATGCCCTTCTTCTCACCTACCTCCTGAAAGGCTATCTTCCAAGCCCTGTCTCCCCCACTCCAAGATGGGCTGAACCCCTTTCAGA
Organism: Echinops telfairi; assembly: GCF_000313985.2. Taxonomy (NCBI): domain Eukaryota; kingdom Metazoa; phylum Chordata; class Mammalia; order Afrosoricida; family Tenrecidae; genus Echinops; species Echinops telfairi. The sequence goes on from NW_022111368.1 coordinate 18,937,948, forward strand.
AGCCTTCCTGAGCCCGTTTTACCTCCAAGGGATTTGCTCTCTTCCCTCGCTTAGTTCCAGAGCACCTGGATAATGCCACTTCAAGGCATTTAGAATCCCAAACACATCTTCTATGTTCTACATCCTTATCCCCCTCTACCTCTCCTTCCTCCCAGCCCTGACGGGCCAGGCTCTCTGACTCCCATCTGTTCGCCTCTTCGTGGCAAACGTGTGATGGTGGCTGCTCTGTAAATATTTGCTGAATGACTGTGTGTGAGTGAGGGAGTGGGAACCGGTGTCTAGGAAATGGACGTATAAATACACTGAATTCCCTGGCGTAGTATGGCCTTTTTTAGGGGATGGGACAGATGTTTGGTTTGGGGTGTTTTTGTCTGTCTTTAATTGGGAGAGGCACTTGCATGAGGAAGGAACACCTCGACTTGGCTGACCCATTGGGGCTCCCCAGAGGCCAGTGGTCATTTGTGCTAGTTAGCACTTGCAGTTGACTGTGTGACGCCTGGCTTATCCTTCCCAACACATTCTTCGTCAGACCTGGATGATGGATGGACACCTCTGGAGTGTCCTGGATGTTCACAAAGATCTCCCATCTCCTCACCTGCCAAACAGCCACTAGAACATTGTCATCCTGGGAGTCACTATGTTTATTGTAACATGTGGCCATTTGGGTATCTATAAGGATTTCTAGTTTTGTGGAAGCCAAGTCAAGTCCTGGTTTCTCTTTCCCCCCGTCCTTGGCTTATACTCTGTAGGGCTTTCTCCCAACTCTCCTCGGTGGTTATTAAGTATCAATACACTAAAGGGGCTCCTCTGGGTCTGCAATGGGACAGTCCCAACAGCCAGTGCAGTGTCTGACGTTTCCTGTCACCCAGTTCCTGGGAAAGGCAATATATCTGAGGCTGCCCCAGCCGGCTCTGTGGCTAGGTATTAAGTAACGACGGAGGGATGATTTCCATCTTGTGCAGAATGAAGCCGTGCCCTGAGGGAGATAAAGGATGTGCCCCATGGGCTACTTGAAACCATGCTCCACCGGCGTATCTTTTGGCCTCAGAACAGGAGCGGCGTGCCAAGTGTAAAAGAAATGAAACTCAACTGCGGTGTAGTGTAAACTTTCAAACGGTCCAGAGGCTTGGCTGTGTGGACTAAAAATTAGCTGATCTTGCTTCTCTAAGAGTTATCTTTCTTTCTCCAACTATGCCAGATATGTCTCCTGCCCCTCGTGAGCATTCCTAGTCTTTTTCTATTCCTTCTTCATCGGTTTCATAGGCTACGTATATGCTGCGCTCAGACCCCAAACTGCCTGGTTCAAATCCAGCCTCTCTGTCTTTCCCTGTGTGACCTTTGGTCAGTTACTTGGTGTCTCTGTGCCCACCTTTGCATCTACAAGATGGCGTTAATACAACGGTGCCTATTTCATATTGTAGTGCCTATAAACCACACTATAATATAAGGCCCTCAGCACACAACATAACAGCTGACACTGTTGCCAACCCCCAGCTTTCCTTTCCTTCAGAGTGCTTCCCCCGTCCCCCTGGAGAACACCCCCTCCACATGCCTCTGCTCACAAGGCTCTCCCATTACTTTCCCCGGGGGAAACGCCAATGAGAAATGCCTGTTTACAGGAGCCCTGGTGGTGTTGTGGTTACGAGTTGGGCAGCGACTACCAGGTCAGCATTATGAAACCAGAGCCACTCCACGGGAGAAAGACCAGGCTTTCTACTCGTGGATAGAGTTACAGTCTTGGAAACTCGCAGGCTCAGTTCTCCCCTGTTCTGGAAGGTTGCTATGAGTCAGCATCCACTCGATGGCAGTGAGTTGAGTGTAGGAGCACAGACGGTTAAGCATGCTACTAACTGAAAGGTTGGGAGTTAGAATCCACCCGCAGGCTCCTAAGAAGAAAGATCTAGCCATAGTTCCCCAAATCAGCCACTGAAGGTGCCAAAGAGGACTGTCTTACTTTGACACCCAAGGATGGCATAATCTGCAGACTTGAGGGCAGCTGCCTTCTTAAAGATCCGGGGTGGGGGTGGGGGAGTGGAGGGGGCGTGGAGGAAGTACTCAGGTAGGTGAGAGGTTTAAATTTTATTCTGACAAAGAACCATCTTGTTTTCTTGTTTAAAAGAAAGGCTTTGGCTATTTGGGACAAGTCATTCTTGACCAATGGCTGAAATAAAATGAAACGTACAACTAAAATCACATATTTTCCAATGTGATTTAGTGGGAAAAGACCTTTTAAACATGCCCTCCTTTGGCAAATACATGATGAGTAAATAAACAAGAATTCCATTCCCACCCCCGGCCCTTCAAAAAATGGACCCAAATTATCTAGGCCGCTGCTGCCGAAAAGCCAGTTGTTAATCATGCTGAACTCTTGCACCAGATTAACAAGTTATGATACATGGGGTTACCCCATGCGATTTTTCTACACTTTAGAACAAAAAGTGATGTTGAGTTGAAGTGTACACTTCCCTATTGGGGGCTTGTGCATATTTGCGGTGTCTTTCTGGACCTCCGAGGATAAATATGCGGTTGGCTTGGGGAGAAGGTGATAGCAGATCATGTCCCTGTTATTGCAGGAAGTGGAGCGAGAAGCCCTGGCGGCCGGGGCTCCTGGTAGGGCAGCTGAGCAGGCCAATCTGGTTGCCATTCTTATTTCTTAAAATAGCCCAGTCACCAGGGCCCATCCTCAACTTTCTCCCTGCAGGATTCGTGTGCTTGTTCAATTGTCAAATATTGACAAGCCTGGAGGAATGAGTGAAGTTTGAGGTCATCAACTTGCTAGCTTTCCAACGAGAGGGGCAAGACTCGTGAGCTCACCTGTGTGAGCTCACTGTTTCCGTGAAGCCGCTCCATTGTGCCTTTTATTTCTAGGAAATGACTCCAGGAAAATTCAGTGATCATTCATTTTGTGGCCAGTGGAATGATCCTCTGACATTACACTCTTCAAATTTTTCTTGGACATTGAGTGATACTCGCTAAATAGATATGTAGCTATATGTATATTTTTAGACTGCTCCCAGATGTCTTCTTGACTGGGTGAACCCAAATTATGGGCTTCAGAAACTCCAGAAGATAAAGATAGGTTGGCCATGAACCCCAGACATGGCTCTCGTTACTGTGCCTTTAACAAATCAGTGATGTTAACAAACTCTGGGCCATGTGTAGGAGCCTTAGTGGCACAAAGGGTTAGGTGTCGGCTGCTAACCAAGCGGCTGGCAGTTTGAACCCACCGCTGTTCTCCAAGAAGAAGATGAGCTGTCTGCTTTTGTGACGATTTGTGGTCTCAGAAGTGCTGGCAGTACTCAGTGTGTGTGTGTATTGGATTGGCGGTGGGGGGTGGTGGTCACGTTTTGAGAATGCCCTAAGTGGCACACATGGTTCAGTGCTTCATTTATATTCAGAAGAAAGGCCTGGTGATCCATTTCCAGAAGCTTTGGAAACCCTGTGGAGGATTTCTACTCTGGACGTATGTGTCGCAATGCCAGCGAGTCAGTGGCCGCTGGGGTTTTTTAGGAGGAGGATATGTGACAACTGGAGTCAGGGACATCTGACCTCCTCTAACTCTGTGAGAGAAAGAGGGCAGGGATCCGATACGTGTTCCCTCGATACGTGTTCCCTAGCTGGCTTTTTCACCAATGCTGACGCCACTCGCCCCGCCCGTAGAGCTCTGCTTCTCTGCTAGGGTCAACAGTGCTTTGCAATGGCCACACGGAATTCACAGACAATACTCAAAAGTAAAGTTACAATTTAGGATCAGGAATTGTGCAGAATACAGTTCTCTGGTAGCGAGAACTCAGCTGTCCCCAGAGGCAGGCTTCTCCCTTAGCCTCTCGGCTTCCTTTCTCTCCTGCTTAGGCAAATGTTACAAAGCTCTTTAGCTGTGCCAGTAAATGCTTGGAGACACTCGTTCTGCCAGTAAACCTCGGCCCTCAAGCACTCTCTCACTTGGTGTGTTGACAAGTCTAGCTCAATGGAAAAGTGCCTGGAAGCACCCCCACCACACCAGCAAGCCTCCTGTTTGCTGTCTGTAGCTGTGTCTCTCTGTGAGCTTGGAAGCCCATTATACCATCTTTCACGGATGGGCTGTTTCTGAACTGGTTCTCCTTACAGCCATGTTACCCTGCCAGCTTGTGTAGCCCCTGGCTGGGACTCAGAGACTTGTGTCCGATGTAGATTCCTTTAGTGGGCAGTCCTAGGAGGAAGGGACATTGGCCTGACCTCCGTCCAATGGAACCTTCCATTAAAGGTCCCTGGTTTCCTCCTAGGTCCTTGCAGATGGCAATGACTGTTACAGAAATGACATTTGATTTGTTTCTGTATCTCTCTTTCTAGCTTCCTACTTAGTTAATCAGGAAACACCAAACTAATGATCAAATTGATACGAGTCCACCCAGCAAATGTACAAAGCTTATCAGTTAACGCTTAAAACATTCTTGGAGGACAGAACAAGATGTGGAAAAGTGGTCTTGGGGCAGAGAGCACCCCAAACCAAATTGCCCTCAAGGCTGCTCCAACTCATAGCAGCCCCGGAGGACAGGGTAGAACCTCCCTGTCAGTTTCCAGGACGTTAACTCTTTCCTGGAGTAGAAAGCTGCCTCTTTCTCCTGAGGAGCAAACCGCTAACCTTGCAGGTATCCCAAGGCGTAACCACTACCCCATCAGGGCTCCTATAACGCAACCAGGGACTCTGAAAGAGGAGGCTAAGGTTTCTCACCAAAGGGTTGGAGGTTTGAGTCCTCCCAGAAGCACCTGAGAAAAGAGACTTGGTGGGGTGGGGGGTGGAGAACAAGAAGAAGAGAAAAGACTTGGTGATCTACTTCCAGAGCATCAGCCATTGCCCCCCTGTGTGGTCAGCCTGGGTTCGCCATGAAGCTGGTGTGGTGCTTTCTGGTTACTCTCTCTAGATTGTTTCTGACAAACACCTGGAATACAGAGCAAGGCTGTTTGGGGGGATACAGATGCCGGATTTGCTCCTCCTGTGCTGAGGCAGAACACACGGTTGCATCCTCAGGCCCTTCCAGCGCAGGCATTGTGCCTTCTGGTCCCAGCCTCGTGGCGTTCTTGAGCCCAGCACTTTCTCATTGGCTGGGCTGGTGAGTAAATTCTTCCTGGGTAGATCATCGCTTTGGAGTTTTCCATGCCAGCTTTGCCCATGGAGTTTGTAACGGTACTCGGCATAGGTATCTCTGTATAGAAACGGTCTTACAATGCCTTCACCCCCAGAGCCACGCAAACCGCTGTCCTCTCTGGGAACTGAGCAACGGGGCTCCCCAGAAGGCCAGATGTGCTTTGTAAGAGGACCTCGCTCCGCTCAGGGGTCTGAAGGAATCACCGCACCAACAAGGATGCAGAATGTTCAGCCGAGGCCCGAGCCTGCCCCTGGCGAGCTGAGTTTAGAGCGGCTCCGGCTCTCGTGAGCAGTGTGACCTGGCAAATTAAGCCACCCCCGAGCCTTAGGGTTCCTGGTGGCCTAGTGGTTACATGTTGGGCTGCTGACTACAAGGTCAACCACTCCAAGCCACCAGCTGCTCCTCAGGAGGACAGGGCTCTCTCCTCCGATAAAGAGATACAGTCTCGGAAACTCACAGGGGTTACTTCTATCTCTGTGAGTTGGCACCGACTCTGGCAGTGCGTGTAGTTTGTTTGAGCCTGTGTTTCCCCATCTGTAAAAGGTGGAGAGGATTAATAAGGTACCATACAGGAACCACTCGGAACAGTACCTGTGATTTCCCTCGCCACCCATCCTGGATGTGCGGTCTTCTGTCGGCAGGACTTGAGAAGAAAGTGCAGTTGGGAGCATGGTAGCCCGACGGGCCCAGAGCCAGGAGTCCCTTTCCAGAAGGCTGAGCAGGGAGGCTGTTTACGGAGCGAACGCTTGTCGATTGGAGGAGCTGGGAGTTTGGGAAGTCAAGCAGTCAACCAGTGACATCTTGCGTCCAGGGTGACCTTGTGCCTCAGGGTCACCTTCTGTCAGCTGAGGGTCCCTTCAGGCCACTTCCCTGATTCTCTGTTTCCTCTGCCAGATTAGGTCTCAACAGGGAGTGCATGGGGAGCCAGGCAGCCAGCACTTCCCATATTAGGAAGATTTCTGAAGTGGAAAAACCCGAAATCTGAAAGGAAGTGTTTGGGCCTAATCTTACCTCTTTGTGAACACGTAGCTGCAATTGATGACATTGCGGCAAGCATGAGATTGGCGTTGGTCATTTGACTCTGGGATGTGTCAAATGCGTCTTCTTTCTTGATTTTTATGTCTCTCTCCTGAGAAAGCGTTAGATCCAGGACCTTTGCTGTTGTGAGATACTGGCCGGTTGGTGCCAACCCAGAGCCACCCCATGCGCACCCGAAGGAAACCCTGCCCTGCCCTGCACCTTCCTCAAGGTCATTCTTCTGCCTGAACGCATGGTCGGAGCCCCCATATCGGTCTTGGCGTTGGCCCTCTACATTACCAAGTATGGTGCCCTTCTCCAGGGACTGGTTTCTCTTGAGAGCGGGTCCAAAATCTCACTATCCTTGCCTCTAGGGAGCATCTGAACTGTCCTTCCTCCAAGATAGATCTGTGAGTTCTTTGAGCAGACCATCGTGCATCCAGTACTCTTCCCCAGCGCCGTGCTTCAAACACCTGGGTCCTTCTGAGGTCCACCTTATTCAGTGCCCAGGATACTCATAGGAAATGTTGAAGCTCTTGGAAGCCTGTCAGTGCCTCTGTCCTTGTGTGGCCTTGAGACTTCTGTACCTCAGTTGTACCCATGTATGCTGCGAGCCTGGGTTACTCAACCAGCAATCGAGACCAGCTGGACAAGGCTTGTTGTCGGGGGCTGTCGAGTATCTCTGCTCACAGCAGCCCAATGCCCAGCAGAACCAGGCACGACCCAGCCCCACGGCCTCCTCACCATTCTCTTGGGGGGTGAGCGCCCCATGACAGCCTCTGTGTCACACCGTCCCAGGTCTTCCTCTCTTTTGCTGCCCCTCTACTTTACCAAGCCTACCCCCATATGAACGACCCAAACTGAAAGTTTCCTTACAGCTGTCCCCAGCGGAGATCAGAAAAATCAACTGGCACCAGGTCTTGTGTAGGAAATATTTAGAGCATGTATGCTGGACTCCGGCATGCGGGTTCAATCAATTATAATCTAGCTTCTTGGCATTTCAGTGGCATTTTCCAGGAGCGCTAACTAGCGTGGCTGATATCCTGCCCCACACTGAACCCCACAGGAGAACACCGTGTCCGCCAAGAGCCGGGGCTTGGAGGAGGAGGCTGAGCTGGCAGGCTTGTTATCGTCCGCTCGCCGTCAAATCCCTGCTCGCTCCCTACTTCCTGTCGCCTTCTCTTAGGGAGTGATTCCAGGAAGAAACTGCTCAGATGAATTTACTAACCGAGCTCAGACTTCCTTCTAATGCCAGTGGTCAAAGCCTCGACCAGGCTCCTGGGTGTGGGATGAGAAACGTCTTCAGGCCTGTGCTTGATACCAGCCAGAAGGATCCAGTCAGCTGATACGCAGCATCTGATGTGAAGTGACTCCTGGGAGCCTGGGTTCCTGGAGCATCCACGTAGTGGAAGTAGTTAGGTCGTGGCGGGGTGGGGGTGAAGGAAATCACTAAAATGTTGAGTGATCTCAGGAGTAACCGGGTCAAAATGATGGTGGCTGCTGGATGTGCTTAGAAAGGTCTAGACATCTGATGTTTGGGTTGAGTAGCAGCACATGGATATGAACACCAGTTGCCATAGCAACCCAGGTGTGTCGCAGCAGCATGTTGCTCCCCAGGGTTTACAGTGGCTGGTTTTCAGAGCTAGATCACCAGGCCTTTCTTCTGAGGCACACTCGGTGGACTTGAATCTCCAGCTTTTTAATTAGCAGCAGAGAATTCATATTAAGTGTTCGCCCCACCCAGGGACTTCACATGTTAATCATATCCCCCCCCCAAAAAAAAATACCCCAAAACTTAAAAATCCTCAAACTCCCTGCCATCGAGTCAATAGGACAGGGAAGAAATGCCCCACAGGGTTTCTGAGACTGTCAATCTTTACAGGATTAGAAAGTCTTGTCTTTCTCCTGAGGAGCTCCCTGGTAGTTTCAAACTGCTGACCTTGCTGCGGACATTCTGTGTCTACAAGTCAGGCTTAAACTGGAGCTCTCGTGTTTACAAGTCAAAAATGTTGACTTGGGGTTGGGGGGAGGGAAATGGATTTCTGCAGTGCTTTGGACACGCCTGTATTTTTCCCTCGGCGCTTCCCAAGACAGGTCTTCTGTGGCTGGCCAGTCACACCGGCACCCTCCACGTCTCTGGGCTTTACGTGGGAATTGACCACCCAGGGCCTGGGCAGTGGTGAAATCCTGGGGGGTTACTTCTCAGGCGCTATTCCTCAGCCCCTCCTGAGAATTTTTTTTTTCTTCTTTTTTTGAGTAGGGGTGCGGAGAAGTCCGTCTCCGGCGACACATTCCTCTTCTTCTCTTTTCTGGTTTAATAAGATGCCCCCTCTCTTTCCTTTTGTTGTGGCTCTTACTTTCCTGGCTAGCAGGTAAAAGTAACCGAGCATAGAGGGAGCAGCTCTCTGACATTTCTGACTCCTACACGCTCTGGTGTGTTCTGGCGGGCTCATGTTACCCAGGCCATGAGTCACCAAACGGAAGAGCTTTTCCACAATACAGTCCTTTTTCAGGTGCCCTGGGCAGCCCAGAGGGGACCAGTCTAAGCTCCTGAAGAGGGGTGGGGGGCGGTCAGTTTTCACCTGCTACAGATTATTAATGTATGATGTTCCTTTGCAGAATTGGAGCTTTGCAGTTCAGTGATGGGTTTTGCATACAGAGAAGTGAACTCAAACTCAGTTTAATTCCATTGGCCATTCTGTATCTCATTTATCAAAGCAACCCCACAAAGCTCTAGGTGATATTTTTTTCTCAAACATCTGAAAACGCTTTTAGATAGAAATGCAATAGACCCACGAGTCCTCTGTCCGCAGGATGTGCACCCTGGAGTTTTAGAGGTTACACATTGAGGGGAGAGACCTAGAATTCAATTAAGGATCAGTACTGACACTACCTAGTTTAGAGAGCCTTACGGACCCTCGGGTTCAGGCAAGAACCCGCCCATTTAGTCTTGCTTTCAGAAAACCATGTGCCCGGCTTGTCTTTGGTCTTTTTTTTTTTAATCATTTTATTAGGGGCTCATACAACTCTTATCACAATCCACACACACATCAATTGTGTAAAGCACATTTGTACATTCATTGCCATCACCATTCTCAAAACATTTTCTCTCCACTTAAACCTCCGGCATTAGGTCCTCATTTTTCCCCTCCCTCCCCGCTCCCCCCTCCCCCATGAGCCCTTGATAGTTTATAAATTGTTATTTTGTCATATCTTGCCCTGTCCAACGTCTCCCTTCACCCACTTTTCTGTTGTCCGTCCCCCAGGGAGGAGGTCACATATAGCTCCTTGTAATCGGTTCCCTCGTTCCTACCCACTCTCCCTCTCCCCTCCCTGTTTCGCCACTCACACCGCTGGTCCTGCAGGGCTTTATGAGCTAGCGTCAGCAGCACTTCTTTTCACCGGCATGATGCCCCAAAGCCACACCTTCACATAGAATCATGTGTGGCAGTCCCTCGCAGCTGCTCCCTTCTCTTCTCAGTGCCCGCCATTTATATACACATAGATGGTGAATTCCTTGAACGAAAACAAAATGTGCAAAAAGATGACCAAATCGAATGGCTGTAGTGCGGTTCCAGGTCCTGGAAGACTAAAATCACAAGTATTATCTCGAGGAAAAGAGACGGTTTGCTCTCCCCTGCGTCAGGGTCTAGTTGGTGTTTCAGGACTTTCCAGTTGGGTCCAAAATAGATGTTCTCACCTCCCACAGCCAGGATGACGCCAGCTTCTACTTGGAGATCAGTCTTAGCGATGCCTTGGGAAGGCTGTGCTCCACCCCATCACCTGGGTGCTCAGGAAACTCCCATCTGGACACTGGCCAGGAGACGTGGTGGTGGCCCAATTAACAAATGAATGGCTATCTCTTTATTGAATGGATGATGGATTTGTGTTCGAGTTGAGTATACATACACACTTAACACAACAATAGAAAAGTATCTTTTCATATATATACATATATATATATATATATATATTTATTTATTTAGAAAAATATCCTTTCTGAGACAAAGCTGGGAACATAAATTGGTGGTGGTTTTTCAGTGATGAACAGTGCTTTCCAATGCTGCTCCGCCACTTGAAAAGGGGAAGCAGGGAAAAATCTTACTACTCCTCAGGCGAGATCCAGGGCAACTGTCTGAGCTGTCTGGTGCAGCTTACACAGAAATGCTCAAGGGGGTGGCATTAGCCAACAGCTATTTATTCTGTCGCGGTGTAGGAGGTTCGAAGTCCAAATTCAGAGCACCAACTCTAGGGGAAAGCTTTCTCTCTGCCAGCTCTGGGCGAAGGTCCTTGTCTCCCTTCAGTGTCTGTGAGCGGGGTCCTTTGAAGATCTCCCTGGGCAAAGGACACATTCCGCTCCTGACTCGTCTTTCTTGGTGGTAGTCCCTCCCTGCTTGCTTTTCTGATGTAGTGGTTACCCATTGGGCTGCTAATCTCAAAGTCAGCAGTTCAAAACCTCCAACCATCCTCAGGAAGAAAAACCAGACTTTCTACTCACGGTAAAAGGTCTAAGAAACACAGGAGCACTGCTACCCTGTCCTATTGGGTCTCTGTGAGTCAGAACGACCCAGTGGCAGGGAGTTTGGATTTTGTTTTTTTGTTTTGTTTTGATGATAGTGTTGTGTGTTAGGTGTTGGGCTGCTAACTGCCAGTTCAGCAGTTCAAAACCACCAGCAGTTACAAGGGAGAAAGATAGGGCTTTCTACTCCTGCGAAGTGTGACTGTCTCAGAAATCCACAGGGACGGTTCTACTCTGTCCTGTAAGGTCCCTGTGAGGAATTGACTATGGCAATGGTAGTTTTGAGTGAAGATAAAAACTGTGATTTAAACAAGGGTGTGACAACTACTCAATATTGGGAGCCCTGTCTTAACCAGCTTATACAGACCCCTGAGAGACACAATTCAGTCTGTGACAGCAGCACAGAGTGAGATACTGGTTTCTGTGCTGTGGGCTCCTTTCTCTCATTCACCCAAAAAGTGTGAATTCTGTTTCCTAACTATCTCTCACATCTGTTCCTTATTTATGACTCCCACTGACCCCTCCTCTTGCTGGGTCACCATCATTCTCGGCAGCCGCCTTCTGAACGTTCTCCTGCCACCCCCATCGCTCCCCACTTCCTTCCCCATTTAATGCCACAATCTGAGCCTTTTACACTTCAAGGGAGCATGGCAGTTCGCCACTGCCTTTAGGAGATTTCAAACCCCATGCAGACATAAAAGGTCCTCTGAGGTCCTGCCTTGACAGAAGCTCACCCATCGCATCTCTGGGCACCCCTCAACATCCATGCAGCCTGGCACATGGGCCCCCCCGCGCTCCCCTCTCTCTCAACTTTCATCGTTGTTGCTCTTGTGCTTTCTCTGCCCCTCTCCTACCCCTTCTACAAGGATCTTGGTGATGCAGCATGTTAAGTGCTGTGCTGTTAACCAGAAGGTCAGTGGTTTGAACCAGTTGCCAGTTGCTCAGGCTGCTCTCATAGAGATCTCTAACCTTGGAGACCCACTACGAGTCAGAATCAACACGATGGCAGTGGGTTGGTTGGGGTGGCGTGGGTTCTTGCCCCTTCCTCCTCACTCACTGCCATCCGTGGTCCTTCTGCGTTCAACTAGTAGAACCATCTCTCAGTCCTGAACCCCTGTTCCTTCAGGTCAAATCGAATCATCCCTGTCCCCAAACTGAACAAACCTAACTCACTGGCAGCGAGTTGAGTCTGACTCAGAATGAGCCTACAGGACAGGGTAGAACGGCCTCTGTGGGTTTCTGAGCTTGTAACTCTTTACTGGGGTAGAAAGCCTCATCTTTCTCCTCAGAATGGTTGGTGTTTTCGAACTGCTGACCTTATAGTTAGCAGCCTAATGCATAGCCCACGATGCCACCAGGGCTCCTTGTGCTTTGGGGTTCTTGTCTGCATTTCTCTCACAGTCGAGGCAACTCCACCCTTCCAGTGACCACAGTTACTGTCAAGTGGGTTTGCTTATCCCCATCACCAGCCAGGAACTCCTGCCCCCTGTCCTGTCGTCTCTCATCTGTGGAAGGAGAAGCCCTTCTTAGTGTTCATGTTGCCAGGCTCTAATTCTTAGAGGCAGTAAACGTCCAAGGGATGTGCTTCAAGAGCCGTCCACACACCAGCACACAGGGTTACTCAAAGATATGGCGAGGGAAAAGCAAATTCACCTTGTCCTGATCCAGAATGCCCACAAGCCTCATTAAAATAAACCAGATCCACTGCCGTCAACTTGATCTGACTCACGACAACCTTAGAGGCAGCGCGGGAACAGCCCCAAGAGTCCCACGGAGCCACTGGTGGTTCAAACCACCAACCTCGAGCACTTAGCCAGTGTGCCCCTCTGGGCTCTTCCATGAACCTCAGACGCCTTCAGTTCTTTGTCTGCCCTGTGAATCAGCACCAGAAACCTGTTGCTCTGGATAAGACCCAAAAGGAGTCTAAAGTCTAGAGCTGGCTTTTTTTGTTGCTGTAATATCTATCTCTATATAGATAGATATAGATACATATACATATATATATATATATATATATATATCACATTTGCCAACTCAGCATTTTTCAGGCATATCATTTAGTGACATCAACTATGTTAATCGTGTGCTGCAACCCTCACCCATAACCATGGCCACATTTCCCACCACCATAGACAGAAACACAAGGGTTTCCTCAAGAATAGCTCTCCCCTTCGGACAGGGCAAGATATGACAAAATACCCATTTATAAACTATCAAGGGCTCATGTGGGAGGGGGGAGCTGGGAAGGAGGGGAAAAATGAGAAACTGACAACAGAAAAGTGGGTGAGGGGAGACTCGGACAGTGTAAGACATGA
>NW_022111368.1:18951044-18956677 GCF_000313985.2 Echinops telfairi
AAAAGAGTTGTATGAGCCCCTAATAAAACGATTAAAAAAAAAAAAGAATAGCTCTCCCTTTCCCCTCCCCTCCCAACCCCGCCCATAGTCATGGAGTTGATTCTGACTCATAGTGAGCCTACAGGACAGAGGAACCAGCCACCCGCAGAGTTTCTGAGGCTGTAAATCTTTATGGAAGCAGACTCCTCATCTTTCTCCCGTGAAGCCGGACTGGTGGGGTTGAACCGCTGGCCACCCCAGGCCCCATGAAGAAACTTCAGTCTCCATACATTCACTATTCTCGTTAATCCATACAAGTGAGATGGCACGTTATAATCCCTGGGTGGTGGACTGATTTCACTCAGCATGTTTCCTGGGCCCATCCGTGTGGTGATGCCTATCAGCATTTCATATCTCCTGACGGGGGAGTGGTGTCCCTTTGCCTGTACACGCCGGCCACACTGTGTTTCTCCATTGCCTGTTGATGGACATTTCGGTTACTTCCCCCTTTGGGCTGTGAGTGGTGCCCCAGTGGACCCTGGGGCACGTGAATGGCACTTACTCTGTTCTGCTTCGGGTTCTGCAGGACTTGTCTTACAAGGACCGGCACTGGCACGAGACCTGTTTCCACTGCTCCCAGTGCAAGAACTCGCTGGTGGACAAGCCCTTTGCTGCCAAGGAAGATCAGCTGCTGTGTACAGAATGCTACTCCAACGAGTACTCGTCCAAGTGCCACGAATGCAGGAAGACCATCATGCCAGGTCAGAGCATGCCCCTTTCTCCGCCCCCGCCGCAGGACCATCAGAGAGCCATGCTTCACGGTGCCCACCCTGTCCTCCCCTCCTCCCAGCACGCTGCCTCTGCTCAAGTGCCCTCGCGTGCAGGGGCTTTGTTCCCGACACACCTGGTGATGCCCCAGTCCTGTCTGGACAGTGCTTAAAGACGCACTGCTGGGTTGGGATGGATCCCTGGATCTTTCTGCCGTGTGTGTGTGTGTGTGTGTGTGTGTGTGTGTGTGTGTGTGATCGTAGCTACCCAATGGTGGGGACTCCTCCTAAAATATACTTCCCTTGCCAGCCTCCACCCTCTCACCAACTGTGATGTTGTCATTAGGTGCCAACTGGTCAGTTATCACCCATAGTGACCCGACACATGACAGAATGGAACACTGCGTGGTCCTTCTCCATCCTTATCCTTGTTCCCATGCCTGAGCCCTTTGTGCAGCCAGGATTTCGGTCCATCTCCTTAAGCGCCTTCCTCTTTTTCTCTGCCCCTCCACTTGACCAAGCAGGATGTACTTCTCCAGGCACTGACCTCTTCTGACAATATGTCCGAAGTATGTAAGACAAAGTCTTGCCATCCTTGCTTCTAAGGAGCACTCTGGCCCTACTTCTTCCCCCACAACTCGGCTTGTTTTTAGCAGTCCATGGTACTGTCCGTATTCTTCTCCAGCCCCACAGTTTCAGTGCATCGGCTCTTCCTCCCTCAGTGCCCAGCTGTCCCATGCAGATGAGGTCGTGGGAAACATGGTGACTTAGGTCTGGCACACCTGAGTCCTCATGTTTTCAAGAGGTCTTGTGCAGCAGATTGACCTCATGCAACACATCTTTTGATCTCTTGACTCTCTATGAGCATTGATTCTGGACCCAAGCAAGATAAAATCCTCACCAACTATGATCTCTCTCTCTCTCTCTCTCTTTTTCTCTCTCTCTCTCTTTTCCTCTCTCTCTCTTATTTTTCCCCAGCTTTAGAACATTTTCTTCATTCTTGTATTAATCTTTATTAGCTCCCTATTTCCTCCCAACTTCCCCTGCCATATCCCAACGGAACCATTAATCCAGTTCCTGTCTCTATTGATTTACCTATTCTGGATTTCATATGCAGAAAAACATTAAAAAACGAACAAGAATAACAAAGTAAAACAGATTAAAAAAGCCTCAACTGAAAAGAAAACAAAATATTAAAAACAAGAATAAATTAAGTGGATGATAAGGGAGATCAAATGATAGGGTGTTAAATTTTAGCTTATCTGCATCTGCCACAATCCACTTTCCGGTGCATTCTGGAAAGGCTGTTCCCGCCCTAGCCCATGGTCAGAGGGGATTCACCAGGGGCTCGATCCCCTTCACTTTTTCAAAAACTGGAACAGCTTTAAAATGGGCCAAAGGGACATAAAATGACAAGATTTTGACCTAACTACATCTGCCATAATCAATAATGCTCTTTGTCTGATAACAGTGCTATTCACATCCTTGAACTATGACTGGAAGGGATTTGCTGGAGGCTTAATCCATGTGTGGACCCTGCAAATGGATTTGGGGCTTCTACTGTTGTCCACAGCCATCTGCAAACCCCCTCCCCCTAAAAAAACCAAAACAAAACATCGAGTCGTTGCCGACTCAGAGAGACCTCCTAGGACAGTGGAGAACTGGCCCTGTGGGTTTCCAAGATTGTAACTATTTGTAAGAGTAAAAATCCCTGTCTTTCTCCTTCAGAGTTGAATTGCTGACTTTGGGGATCCCAGCCTAACTTGTAACCACCAGGCCCACTGTGGAAACCAGGTGTTCCAATTTAAGTTCTGATAACCATTCCCTCCTTTAAATTTGGATTAGATTATCTCCAATCCTTGGCTCGCACAGGCCGGTGTGCTTCCTTCACACCGTCTTAGTTGATGCCTCACTTAAATGGTTTTTTGTTTGAAGCAAGCCTTTGAAACCCTAGACACTATTCTTTCCAATAGCCAGGCTCCTTCTAGTCTTGGCTTTCTCTTTTCTCCGTTCCTCCTGACTGGATTTGTATTCATTCCATTGTTTCAACAAATAGGCCTTATGCCCTTCTAGGTATGTGCCAGCTACTGTGCTAGGAGCTGGGCATGCAAAATGTTATGAGCCTGGAGGGTCCCCCGGCCCTGTCCCCTCATGGGGCCTGCGTCCCTACTACATGGGTGGTGTGGACTGGGTCAGTTGTGCCGGGTGGTGACACGGTGACTTGCTTATTGAAGAGGGAGAGGGCAGCTCCTGCGCTTTGATGTGATGTCCGTGGGGGGTTGTATCGTGTTGTAGGAGGACTGAATCTTTCATTTGAAAATGTTAAGGGGAAAATACACTGAATACACATTTAAAAAAATTCTTGTTAGAGCCACGTAACTTTGAAACGATGGCAGGGGAGAGGAACCAGATCAAGATGAGACCAAATAAGCTTTTGACCCTGGACCCCTGAGAGGGGATGAGGTAGGCATTGACTGCAGCAAGTGTGGAAGCCATGTAAGATCAGCGATGCCTTTTACGTGCCCAAAGAACAGGTGGCCAGACAGTAAACTTGGCAGATTTTACAAATGAAATAGAGGAGGGCCATTTAAAATTGAATTTCAGATAAGCAATGGCCGCGGGTGGCACCACCAGGAATGTCCTCGATTACCTGCTGAACGGTGGCGGCTCTGGCCCTTCTGGAGGTGCTACAGAAGACCAAAAGGCCCCTGCAGCTGTACCTGGACACATGGGGTCACCATGACTCAGAATTGACTCAGCGTCAGATAGCAGTAACAGGCTGCCCATTCACAATTGGCATATCTCCCTGTGGATGACACAAAGCCAGGGCTCTCTCTCCACTGGAATATTGTTTGTAGCTGCGCCCCTCACAGAAAGCCGAATCTGAGAGAAACTGTAAATAGACCACTTGAGTCCAATTAAGTGGGGGAGGCAAGCTGGGGTAGGGGGTAGACTCTGTGATTTAAGACAGAGACTTAAGGAGCTGGACCTTAGAACTAAAGCCCGTGGGATCTGCGGCCTCGTTTTGTGGGCCCTGGCAGGAATCAGGCTCAGATTGGCAGCGGGGGCAAGGTTCTAGGCAACCACGAGGTCAGAGGTCTTCTCACTACTGAGCAACATAATACAGCTCAAATGCTCCTGATAGTACCCTCGAAGGGCAGGTAAGCATCCTGTGACCAGACAGGTTTAGAATTGAGCACAGATGTATAAAAAGGCCAAACCCCATTGTGTTAAGTGATATGAGCACATTTGGTACAGTATTTATGCTGTTTAAAGAACATTTGTTCCGTTACAGCAGACAGACTGAGGTGGGATGCGCAATTGACTAAGTGATTTGGGCTAAATTTCCTTTGAAATTTTCTTAATTTATAGGTTATTTCAACATCTAAGATAGCTTCTGACTCCTTCCCCATATATAGCTGGAGGCCGGGGCCAAAAGTACAGAGGAGGGACCAGGGAGTTGGGAAGGAGGGCTAGGGAAGGTCCCATTTCAGCCGGCTTGAGAAAGAAGCTGGATTTCACACCAGCAGCTGCATACATAGGGCGAGGTGGGCGTGGGAGGAGCGGAGGTGGAAGACTGGCCATCTGCCCCATCCAGGTGACATTCTAGAAACCCTTATCTGTCACATGGGCTCCCTGAGAGCCGGAGTGCACTCTAAGTCCCCCAGGAAAAAACCGGAGTGGAACAACACTCCGCAGGGTTTCCAGTGGCTGGTTTGGGGGTGGAAATGCTCCCCAGCCCTTTCTTCTGGGGCACCTCTCAGCAGACTGGAACCTCCAACCTTTGTGTTAGCAGCTGAGCACCTTGCCAGTTGCAGCACCCTGGGACTGGGCAGCTGATCGCGGAGGCAGAAAGGAGCCCTTTGTGAAGAGGAAGTGGCTTGCGCACCACAGGCAGGGTGGCTAGAGACAGCCTGGTGTGTGAAAACCACGTCGAAAAAGCCCACGCTCAGCAGGCGGTCCGAGTTCATAGCACTTGCTTGTTGTGGTTTGTTTTTAGAAGTGGTGTCACCAGTTCCAGATGGAAAGCTCCCCCGAGCATCGGTGCAGCGTGCACCCCGGGGAAAACTTGCCACTGGCCCCCAAGCCCCACACAAGCCTGTTTCTTCAGGAAGTTGGTGTGGAATCACAAACCACGGGTCACTTTGCTTCCTTCAAACTCTTGAGTCCCCTTGGCAGAGATTTCTCTTTTTCCTTTCTTTCTTTTTTTTTAAAACATATATACTACAGACTTCTTAGCAGACTTCAGGAAGGACACAGTCATCCTGCCCTGCAGTTTGTACTTCCTCATTAGTTTATTTGGATTAAGAAAAGGCTCACCTTCCATCTTGCTGGAAAATTAGAAGGGGCAGGTTCTGCGAGAAGGAGGCGCTGTACTGCCACCTGCTGGAGAGATTTGACAGGCTGCACAGCTCTAGCCCTTATGGCACAGTGGTTAGGGGTTTGGCTGCTGACCAGTGAGTGGATGGGAGTTCTGACCCAGGAGCCACTTGGCTGCTGTATAGGTTAACGTCTGGGGAGCCATCTGGGGCAGACAGAATTGACCCCACGGTACACAAGAGCACAGCAATGGGAGACTCTAGGTCCCTGGGTAGTGCAGCCACTGAAGCGCTTGTTAACCGTCCCCAAATTTGGCAGTGTGAGCCCATACAAAGCCCCCTGGGAAAACAGGCCTACTGATCTGCTTCCCAGGAGGTCCTGGCCTTGAAGACCCTCTGCACACAGCATCACCCTAAGTCGAAATCCTCTCGGTGGGTAACTGAGTTAGTTAATTGTGCCAGCCTGGCCGATAATCACATGCGGTGCTGGTTGAAAGGCGGAGGGATAAATGGGTGGTGAAGCCTCGCCTTTCTAGCTCTCGGGTCTCTTGTTTTGTGATGGTTGCAT
>NW_022111368.1:18956944-19045561 GCF_000313985.2 Echinops telfairi
GGTGTTGGGTATGGGTTAATGTTGGACTTGTGGGCTTGGGCAGCATTGGGTTGGGATGTTTTTGTGATGCACATTTTCTTTGTATAAAACTCTCTTATACATGAGTCGCTGTGGATTTGTTTCTCCAAAGTACCTAGACTAATACAGTAACTAACCACAGGAACGTCCCAAGTGTCCGGCCCTCATAGCCGGTCCCCAGCCCCGGGTGGACCAAGGACTGCTCCCTCGCTCACGCACACCAAGACTGCACGTCCTGCTTCCCGGGCTTTTATGTCCAGACTGAAGAGCAGAGATTAAAAGAGCCATGGGCAAAGGCCTGCCTGAGAGACATCAGAAGAGGAACCCTTGGAGACGGAAGACAGTTGTTCTAACATCGACATCGGAAGCTTCCTGCCATTAACTGAAATGCGATTGCTTAATGTAATTTTCCTCACTTCAGGACTCATCACTCCCCAATTGGACTCCATAGATTCCCTTCCTCGGCTTTTAAGGTCTCTATGTGCCATCACTTTGAATTCCCTCGCAGGCAGGCCCGACCCATGACGCCACCTACCTACATTCCTGGCATATTTTCTATAACCTATGGGAGGTGATGCCCATATGTCTGCTCTTGGGGGCCTTAGGAAGCTAAGAATGCACTCCAGGAATAACATTGAATGAGATAATTCTCCTCTCCACGTATCCTAATTACTGCAGGTGCACATACTCTCTGGACCAACCATGCCATCGGTTCCATCAGTTACAGGCCCTTAGCCTTGCTGTTTGGACTTGTAGCTAAAATCTAGATTCTAAACCACGGTGTTAAACTTTTTATAGCATCTCGTCATGCCTCCTGGTTTCACATAAGTTGACACTGATTTACACCTAACTCTCCCGTGGCTTAGTGGCTATGCATTGGTCTGTGATCCTCAGGGTCAGCAGTTCGAAGCCACCACCTGCTCCAAGGGAGAAAGGCAAGGCTTTCTACTCCCTTAAAGAGTTACAGTCTCCGAATTTACCAGGGCAGGTCTGCCCTCCTTCAGGGTCCCTTGGAGGCTGTGTCGACTTGGTGGCCGTGAGTTTGAGAGTTTCCGGCTGTGACTGGACAAGAAGTCCTTGAGCTTCCCAGTGTGCATCCCATTAAGATCTAGTGTGAACAAGTCCAGAGTTCTCCTTGTGTTTTGAAACGCTGAGAGACATACACACATGGCCTTGGAACAGCAGGTTTCAACCACTTGGGCCCAAGTGTACACCTTTTTTCCCCGTTACTCTTGCCATGTGGTTCGGTGTTAAAAGTATGCACTTGACACACGTCTGTATGAACAGTGAGCAGTTCGCCGTTCCAGTTAGAGCTTAGGTTCAGCTCCCAAACTCATTTAACTTACGCCCCCTTTTCAGAAAAAAAATTACTTGCTGGCCCCATGACGATTGAAAACGTGTGTGGTGGAACATACAATCCAGCAGCAAGCGTCTGCATCTGCTTCTTTTGCAGCACCCCTGAATCGTGGAGCCTCCAGCAGGGGCCAGTATTGCCCACTCTGGGAAACACTGAGAGGGATGAGAGGGTAATGAGAGGTAAACTGTCCACGTGGAGATAATTAGAGCCACAGGGTGTTTTAAATGGATATTCTCAACCTTTTAGCTCACCACTACTGCAACTTATGTTAATATCTATGTTAATCAGGCCTGTTCATATCAACCGTGTTGTTCAGAGGGCAGCTGTAAATAATACATGGGCTTTTGACCATGCAGGAGGTCAAACCCCTACCCCTGTGTTGTTCAAGAATCAACTGTATGTATATTCCATGGACTGCTCATAACCCTCCTAGTCAGTAAATAAATACGGAGCACATACTATGTGTACATGTTATTATAGGAGCGGGGTGTGTGTGTATAGCCATGAACCGAGGGACACAAAAGTCCTTACCATCTACGAATCCAATATTATCTTGATTGAGAGGGGTGGCTTGCTACGGCCACTGTGCTCTGCACATAGATTGACTGGACTCCCGAGATGGTCATTGTAACACTACCTCTGTTTCGTCCTTGACTCTAACAACAGGGACCCGCAAGATGGAGTATAAGGGCAGCAGCTGGCACGAGACCTGCTTCACCTGCTATCGCTGCCAACAGCCGATTGGAACCAAGAGTTTCATCCCGAAAGACGATCAGAATTTCTGTGTGCCCTGCTATGAGAAGCAGTATGCCATGCAGTGTGTTCAGTGCAAAAAGGTATCTTGTCCTCCTCCCTCGGGTCTTGCACCTCTAGCCCAACTCTCAGTCCTCCTTCTCCCAGGGAGGTAGACCTCGGGCCTTGAATGGCACGGACACCAGGCCTGGCTTCCTTTGTGCCCTGAGCTGCTCATGCACCTCTCTCGGTGTGTTGAGCCTGGGTCGTGGTCCTCTCAGAGGTGAGGGCACTACTGGGCACACAGGGAAAACGCCTTCAGCTCTACCCTCTGCTGAGCCTTGCCACCCATGTTCATGGCATGTGACTTCATCAGAGAGGGAAGCGGAATGCGCTGTCTGTCCCACCACTGTCCGTGTTGGCCTGCTCCCCTCGCCGAAGTAAGAAAGCAACTGCTAGACCGGATGGGGGTGGGGGTGGGGGGGAGTATATGATGACTTGAGAGCAGACATTCTCTAGTACCTCTGTCACAGAGGGGAGAAACCAGGGTCTAGAGCCCTGTCATGGAAGCGTATGAATCGGGGTGAGGGTGGAACCCTGGTGCTGTAGTGGTTATGAGTTGGGCTGTGATCCACAGTTTGAAACCACCAGCTGAGCCACGGGAGAAAGCCTGGACTGTCTACTCTCTTAAAGCATCTGGGAATTACCGTCTCGGAAACCCACAGGGGGCTGCGATGTGTCAGCACGGACTCAAAGGCAGCGAGTTTGGTGATTTTAGGAGCCCTGGTGGCGTAGTGGTTAGGCATTGGGCTGCTAACCACAAGGCCAGCAGTTAAACATACCAACAGCTCCGCAGAAGAGGAGGCTTTCTACTCCCGTAAAGAAATAGTCTCAGGAGCCTACAGGGTGGTTTGACTCTGTCCCGTAGGGTCGCTGTGGGTTAGAATTGACTCATGGCAGTGAGAACTGAGCAAGCTCAGAGACCTGTTCTTTGGTGGCGTTTAAAGGCAGCTCAAGGAGGATATTTGAGTTGGCAATAACTGAGAAGGAACACATTTCCTAAGAGCCAGGCCGCCCTGACAGGAGAAGCTGGAAGCTGACAGTGTCCTCTCTTGCTCCTCTGTGCCAGCCCATCACCACAGGGGGCGTCACTTATCGGGAGCAGCCCTGGCACAAGGAGTGCTTCGTGTGCACTGCCTGCAAGAAGCAGCTGTCAGGGCAGCGCTTCACCTCTCGAGACGAGTTTGCCTACTGCCTGGGTTGCTTCTGTGATTTATACGCCAAGAAGTGTGCTGGCTGCACCAACCCCATCAGTGGTAAGTATTTAGCCTGAACCTCACTGGGACTCCCCACTTTAAAACCCAGGCCATCTGCCTGCCTTCGCATAGCAGTTCGGAGATAACAGGGTCTGACATTTTTAGCATGGGCATCTGTTTCTAGAACTGAAACCACTAGGCCAGTGAAGGTTCCAAACAGGTGAAACCACCTTAAGGACACTTCCGCAGGTCACTGCTTCACCTCTTGTTCACATGGTCCCTTCAACGCCTGTGACCTGACCTCTGTAGGGTTAGGGTTTCTGCTCTGGGTGGATTGGCTTCAGGACCGCACCCAGAGAAGCCCATGGGAAGCTGGTGTTTGGGGGGTGAGCAGTGGTACTGTGCTCCCCAGAACCCTAGTGAGGCTTTTCTACTAAAGGCCGCCGTCCTGTAGAGGCACAGGGCACGTTCTGGATACGGCTTTTGCATCCTTCCAAGTGAGAGGCCTTGAGTTAGCTGGCCTCGAAGAGCAAGTGCTGGAATAGACTACACGCCGAGAATATTCCCGTAGGGAACAGGTGGCAGCCCCTTTAACTGCTACACAAATCAGGGCATGGGTGGGGAGAGAGAAGTCTATTCTTGAGGGGCACCAACTTCCCCTATGTGCTGTGTCCAAACTCAGTCCCATGCCGTTGATTGGTGGTCCGTATTTGATCTTTGAAACACATCAAACCAGAATCCCTTTTGACTCCCAGCACCCTGATGTACAGGAGCCCCAGTGGTACAGTGGTGAAGTGCGTGGCTGCCGACAGGTTGGCAGTGAGCCCACCAGTGGCTCTCTAAGACCTGGCAGTCTGTTCCCATAAAGATTATTCACTGCCATCGAGCCGATGCCCACTCATAGCGACCCTGTACCACAGGGTAGACCTGCCCAGGTGAGTTTCCAAGACTGTGACTGTACAGGAGTAGAAAGTCTCGACTTTCTCCCATGGTGCTGGCTGGCAGTTTTGAACTGCTGACCTTGCGCTTAGCAGCCCAGTCCCAAACCACTAAGCCACCAGGACTCCCCCTAAGATTAGAGACTAAATGTGGGGTACCAGTCTCCACAATCGAATGGGTCCAAGAGGTGGTTGTGTAATTGAGGGGTAAAATTAAAGAGACATCAGACAAGATAAAGCAAGCAAGTGCTCACCTCCAGAGCCTCCATGACTTCAGGAGTCAGATTCATGCAGCGAGAAAGACCATATTTCAAGATGGCAGCCTAACCTTGGCCATCCCTGAGTTAGCTTGACCATAGGTGTCTCTAGGCTCTCCTTTAAGGGAGCAATCCATTATCCTTATCAGAAGGGAGTGGGCCCTACTTAGGGTGGGACAGACTATAGGACCTGATTGGTCTAGATGGCTGACAACCTTCAAGCAGATAACCTTTAAGCAGTTGACCTCCAAGTGTATGGTCAAGTGACCATGTGTTTGCAAACAGCACCTTAGATTTGGCACATATTGGGGAGGGACATCCTGGAGAATCACTCTTCTGTTTCCCATACTAGATAACTGTGTGGGGCAGTGCCACGCTGTCATGTGCTCAGGTCGCTGTGGGTTACGGTCAACCTCCGATCCACTGTGCCAAGCCTCCCGGCCCAGCCGGGCGGTCGCTGCTCTCTCTGCTCTCCCCACCTGCTTTACCCTGTGTTCACAGGGATCGGAGGCACGAAGTACATCTCCTTTGAGGAGCGGCAGTGGCACAACGACTGCTTTAACTGTAAGAAGTGCTCCCTCTCCCTGGTGGGCCGAGGCTTCCTCACGGAACGGGACGACATCCTGTGCCCCGACTGTGGGAAAGACATCTGAAGGCGAAGACAAAGAAGTCGGCGCTGGCAGTACACACGCAGATACGCAGATCTTTCTCTGGGCCGGCCGGGCAATATGGCGCCCTGGTTCCCGTCGGCCACCTGAAGACTTCCCTCTTGTGCTTCTCAGTGACCGTCATGTCTGTTTCAGCCCTTTAATCCCCTCTCCTACTTCAGTGCCTGGGGCAGGAGAGCGCTTAACACACACCCTTGATGGGAAGGTGGTCTTGAATTCTTGTAATGCTGCCAGGCAGCCCAACAGTAAACCTCCTTGGAGAATGCTATTCTTTTTAAATGTACCTTTCTTTCACTGTGTATTGAATTGTTCATCGCAATTAGCAGGGGTCACTAAAACAAGTTTTCCAAGCTACATATGGTGATGAAGAGTTGGTATTTACCGCTGTATAACTTCCTGTCATTGTAAGCCTACGGCAAGCTCATGTATCTGACAATAAAGTTATTCAATACAGAACTGTTGTGCCAGGCAGCGTGTGGGACCGTGTTGAAAGGCGGAGGGTCTGAGTGTAAGTAACTTGCTGGATCCATGAGGTTCACCTTGATGATCCTTGATGGATCACCAAAGGTTCGGTGATCCGTTCTATGAAGGGCACCTTCTGGTGGGCCTGCGTCAGTGTTAAAGTGCACCACACCTTTTATGTCAAACAACAACAAAACGAAAAACCCAAGGAAAAATGGCCTTCAACCAGCAGTGTGTCTCTCCTCACTACCTCGCCTCTTCCAGAGACTCGCTTTTCCTTGCAATGTAATGCGCTGACCTTGATGCAGTAACAGCCGCTCTAGAACTTGAACACGTGCAATGTTAATAACCGGGAAGCCAGTTTTCAGGGCACCTTTCTCGACAGAGCTCAGCTCATTCCCATGTTCAAGGGTCCCTACCTGCCTTAGATTCTCAGACCTCGCCTGCAGGTGACTTGCTTTAACACAGAGAAGCGTGTTCTCTCCCAGCGTAGGAGGCTACACACCCAAATCCAGGCCCTGGCTCTAGGGCAAGGCCAAGGAACCTTTTTTTTTTTAAACCCTGCCCAAGACCATTTGGGTATTTGTAACACCATTCTCAGGCCATACTGGTTTGATCGACTCCCTCCTGGCGTGATGGCTGGAGCAGCTTCTCTTTGGTGAGGCATGTGATATTCGTGCTCCTGATGATTTTGTGAGCCTTACATGACCAGCTGCACATTCCTGGCCCTTGCTCTTGCTCAGCAAAGGCTCACTCTGTTGTCTCTTGGGAAAGATCTTTGAGTTTCTGTAGCTCTGGCTTGGCTTCTTGGTGGTATCCATGTGGGATCTGTGTTTCTTCTTTTGCTTGTTCCTCTCTATGGCTAATCTGCTCTGCTTAGATGCGATTCGGTGTAATTGTTTATGGTGATGAGGTTTTAGGCACACTACTCTGATAGGGCCTCGTGGACGTCACCAAGAAAAATCATCTTCTTCCATGAGATTGCATACCCGGGCATGGAGATTAGTCTGGCTGCTTGTTTTCAGGGGACCTGTGATAGGCCGGGTTGACTACACAGGCAAATCCGAGAACACTCATCTATGGGTAATAAAGAGCTTTATATCAAAAGGTCATTACATATCAAGGCAGCACTCCCAGCCCAGTCCAGAACAAGCCCATAAATCCAAGACTGGTCCATACATCTCTCTTCAGACTCACACAGCCACATGCAATGATGAGAGTGCAGGGCGAGCACAGGCCCTTTCCTTCCGGTTCTTCCCTTCCCCTTACTCTTATACAAGAAGGGAATTCAAAACTCCGGGAAATCTTTTAATTATAATAGGATGAGATATTACCCATGACATTTTGAAGCCCCCTTATGAAAGCGAGAGAAAACAAAAAGGCAGGCTGGTGCAAGCCCACACGCCATCAGCACATCAATCCAATAACACCACAATGTCTCCGAGATAGCAGACAGTGTCAAGCACACACACCATGAAATAGATGGTTTGAACAAATAACTAGAACACGGTGCCAGAAAATCTTCCGGAGGAAGAAATGCTACTGGGACTTCCGGGGATACAGAATTCAAATGCTTTTAAAAAGAGAGTAGCAGAAAGTCTGAGAAAATATGCCCCATCAGTGTGTTGTCTCCAAGAGACAATTTAGACAAAAAGACAAAAATAAGCTGAAAAAAATCAAAGGTTGGGGGCAAACCTCATCAAATGGCAACCATAAAGAACAGGAGTGTATTAATATCCTTTGAAGCAAGAGTCAAGGAAGCACATCTTAACATGGTTAAAGTCAGTGCTACAAAAAGACAACTATAATGAAAATCTAGGGACCCAATTAAAGAGCACCAAAAGGCATACACAGACCTGACTAGAACTGGAACAAGTAACAACAAAAACCATAGAAGACTTTAGTACAGCGGTTCTCAACCTGTGGGTCACGACCCCTTTCACGGGTCACCCGATTCATAACAGCAGCAAATTTATAGTTATGAAGTAGCAACGAAAATCATTTTATGGTTGGGGGGTCACCACAACATGAGGTCGAGGCGCTAGGAAGGTTGAGAAACACTACTATAGTACTTTTGATAAAGGTCAGAACCATTAGCAGGAAATTCAGCAGAGATACCGAAAATCTCAAAACACAATCAAGCAATCAGATCTCACAGATATGTATAGAACACTCCACCCAGCAACCACACAGTATACATTCGTTCCCAGCATGTATGGAACATATTCCAGAACAGACTATGTTGGGCCACAAGTAAACCTCAATAAATTTAGAAGCAACTTCTCAGATCATCATGCCATACAATTAGAAAATTATAATGGGAAGGTCAAGTGTGTGTACTCAGGGAGGCAGGAGTGGGACATGGGCTTAAACACATGGAAACTGAACAGCATCCTGCTTTAAAATGACTTTCTGTTTGACAGAAAAATACAGATGATATTTTAAAAATTCCTTCAATTAAATAAGAATGTAAACACAACATGTTAACAGCACAAGCAGACTGAGAGGATCATTGTAGCAATAAAAATATACATCAAAAAAAGAAGTGGAGGATTTAGAGATCTCGGTCTGGTTGGAGCAACAGCAATTTAGCTGAGAGGAATTACTAAGAGGCAGAATAAGGGCGAGCATGATGGTGGGGCAGGAGGAAGGTAGAAAGAAACAGAGGAAAGATCTAGGAAGCAAAGCTATGGATAGAGGTATAAACATAGGTATGCAATTATGTGACTATATTAATTCATAAACATAGAGGTGTTGGTCAAGGTATGTATATTTATAATGGCAATACATTGAGGAAGTGGACAGACTTTGGGCCTCTGCTCAAGCCTTTACTCAATGCAAGAACACTTTGTTCTAATAGCCTGGCATTCTATGATGCTGACTCTCCCTACATGATCACTGAAGGCAAAATGGGTGCATAAGCAAATGTGGCGAAGCAAGCTGATGGTGCCAGGCTATCAAAAGATACAGTGTCTGGGATCTTAAAGGTTTAAAGTTAAACAAGAAGCAACCATGTAGCAGAAAAGTACAAGCCCACATGCAAGAAGCACACCAACCTGTGTGATCATGAGGTGATGATGGAATCAGGTAAAAGGCATCAGAAGGCCCAAAACAACAACAAAAACATATTGTTGAGAATGGGTGGTGGGGTTGTTAGAGCAGAGACCAAAAGCTATCTGTAGATAATAGGATATCCCCTCACAGAAGGGTCAGAAGGAAGGGATGAGTCAACCAGGGTGCAGTCTAGCACTGATAAAACAATATTCCTCTGGTTCTTTGAGGCTTCCTCATCCCCCACTATCATGATCATAGTCCTGCCTTTCAGTTCTGGCTAGACCGGAGCATGTACACTGGTACAGATAAGAGTACATGACACATGGAATCCAGGTCAGGAACAGAAATGGGATTAGTAATACCAGGAGGGTATGGGGAAGACAGGGGAAAGATGGGAGGAAGGGAAAACTGATTGCAATGATTAACACATAATCCCTGCCGCCCCTCACTCCCCAGGGAGGTGAACAACAGGAACATGGGTGAAGGGAGACTGCAATCGGTGTTAGATATGAAAACAATAATAATTTATCAAGAAGTCATGAGGGTGGAAGTGGGGGGGGGCGGGGGGAGGTGATACCAAGGGCTCAAACAGAAAGTAAATGTTTAGAAAATGATGATGGCAACATAGGTACAAATATGCTCGATACAACTGATGTATGGAATGTTATAAAAGCTGTAAGAGTACACAATTGATGTGTGTATGGATTGCGATAACAGTTGTATGAGTTGTAACAGTTGTATAATAAAATGTTTTAAGCAAAATAAATAAATAAATAAATAAATGAATAAATAAATAAAAATAATAAAAGCTGTAAGCGTCCCCGGTAAAATGAAGATAAAAAAAGAAGAAAATCTAAGTCAACACCTAAACCAACATCTTCAATGATTAGAGAGAGAAAGAAAGAAAGAGAGGGGGTGGGGGAGGTTATCAGAAGGAAGGAAACAATAAAGATTCAAGCAGAAATAAATGAAACTGAAAACGGAAACATAATGGAGGGAATCAGCAAGACTGGAAGTTGGTTCGTTGAAAGGAAGAATAAAATTGGTCAATCACCGGCAAAGGAGAAGTAGATGACACACGTGACACCGACCACTACAATAGGCAATGTCACAAGAGTGTCTATGGAAATTACAGTGGGATTAATAATAATATGAAGAACTATACTTCAACAGGTTTGAAAGCTAAACTAACCTTCTAAAATCGGAACTTTGAACAGACTCATCACAAAATAAGAGGTTTAACAGATCATTATAAAAAAAAAAATCCTGGTCCAGATGGGTCACTGGGCCCATCCACAGTGCACCATTACTCTTTAAACAGACGGAAAAACTGATCACCGACTTGACAGCAAAGGAAAGAGCCCTCAGATAAGCAAAGCATTAGCAAAGAAGAACAAAGCAGCAGGAGCCAAGACCCACGGTACAACGGCCCGGTGTGGGTACAAGCACAGGCACAAAGCCAAGGAGGTGAACTGGGTTGGCATTGAACATCTTCTCTGCCGATTATTCCCTGGCACGGGTTACACTTTTCACCAGGTGTGCCTTCCATAACATCTTTTGTGTTTGTTCTTTCCATTGATCTAGCTTTCTTTTCTCTCCTTGCCTTCTTATCTTTGCTGTTTTTTAAAAAAAATATCTGTGGTAGTTCCATAACTCTGGTGTCAATTTGAGGATTAAGAGTGAAGGGGTGGAGTCTAGCATGTCAAGCATTGTATAGCCAATGAGGTCTCTGTGTGAACATGGTCTTCTCCTGAGAATTCTGGGAACTCCTGTATTTCCTCCTTGTTGGCAGGAGACACAGGGAACTGCTAAGGCAGCTGCACCTGGTCGGACCATCACAAAGCACGAGACCCGAGAACTAGAAAGGTGAGGCTCACTGAGCGATTTATCGCTCTGCCCTTCAATTAACCCGTGTTTATCGGCCAGGTTGGCACAATAAGCTAACTGCCTCAATGGTTTTGTTGTTGTTGAATTCTGCTGGCCATAATTTTGTTGGAAATATTTGTGCCTGTATTCATGAGGGATGTGGGTCTCTAATTTTATATTTTAGTGGTGTCTCTGCCTGACGTTGGCATGTTATGCTGGCTTCTTAGAAGGAAGTAGGAGGTATTTCTCCTCTTTATTTTGGAATATTTTGAGTAGGGTTGGTGTCAACTCTCTAAGGGTTTAGTAACATTCTCCATCTGTGCCAGGGCTTTTTCTATTGTTGGGAACTTTTTATGACCTTTTCAATTTCTTTTGTGATAGGTCTCTTCAGATTTTTAAAAAACACTCTATTTGTGTTAATTTAGGTAGGTAATGTGTACCTAAAAACTTGTCCATTTCTCCTAGGTTTTCAAATTAGGTGAAGTATTTTTCACAATATTCTGGTATGATGTTTCATCCTTTTTGGTACTGTTGAAATGTCTCCTATCTCGTGTTATTTCATTGAGTTGTTTCTTCTCTTTTTGCTTTGTCAATTTGACCGATTGTGGCAGTTACATCATCTCCTGTCAACTTGAGCAAAGGAGTGGAGTCCAGTCTGTCAATCCAGTCATATAGCTAATGAGGCCTCTGTGTGGAATAGCCACATGGCAACCGAAAACCGCATACCCTAGCTTGTCGTGAATTCTTTCCCAAAATTTTGACTTTTTTTTTTTCCAGTCACATCCGAGAACTTTATTGGACACCGATTTCAAGGGCCCACAGACCCCCTGCACAGCTCTCCCGGGGCGGCCCCAGCGAGGGGCATCACATCACATGTCAGCCACCGGGAGCCCACAGGACACTACCTAAAGTTGCTATAGAATGGGCGACGAGGGCTGCTCCACAGATGTATGAACAGGTCAAATCTTTATAAATAAAACATCCAGTGAAGAGAAAATGACGTGTCTAGTCAACCTGATACACAGAGCACTCTGGGGCTGCGCCTCACTGGGGCAGAGGGAGGAGTGGGCCCGGACGTCCAAGGCACGGGGCAGGGGGGCAAAGTGGGCACAGACAATGGGCACTAAGACACTGCGCATTTACAAGACCAGCTACTGAGGGGTCAGCGGCCCTGGCGTGTGTCAGGCTGTTCATTCTGGAATGAGAAGGGGTGGTCTTTACATCGGATTCGGTGGCGGCTGGGCTCGGTGAGGGGCTACTTGGTAGACAGGATGAGGGCCACGATGAGCCCATAGAGGCCCAGCACCTCAGCGAAGGTGAGGGTCAGGATCATGCCCACAAAGAGCCGGGGCTGCTGGGCTGTGCCGCGCACACCGGCGTCCCCCACGATCCCGATGGCAAAGCCAGCCGCCAGCCCGCTCAGGCCCACACTCAGGCCGGCGCCCAGCTGCAGGAAACTCTTGTACAGGGTGATCTTCTCATTCAGGGAGTTGGCGATGAGGACAGCCACCACCAGGCCATAGATGGCGATGATGCCCGCCATGACCACAGGGATGATGGACTTCATGATCAGCTCCGGCCGCATGACCGACATGGCTGCGATGCCCGGGCCACTCTTGGCAGTGCCATAGGCGGCGCCCAGGGCGCTGAAGATCATGGCGGCCGTAGCGCCCATGATGCCAAAAAAGGCGGCGTACTCGGGGCCGGGAATGGCCTCGGACATGTCTGCAGGAGTGGGGTGAGCTCAGCGGGGCGAGTCGGCCGAGCGGCAGGCGGCCGGCACAGCGAGAGCACCGGCGGCAGCTACGGCCAATTTGGACTTTTTAAAAATGCCGCGGGATGTGGGAAAAATTGTTAAAAATCGAGACTGTCCCGCCAAAAGCGGGACATCTGGTCACCTTATGGTAGACACAATATTCTTAGCTAATACCATAATTTGAATGCCCCTTAATTCTTACCCTCCCTCAAGAGTAACCAGTTGCAACTTATGGTGACATCCTGCATATCAGAATGGAACTGTGCTCCATAGGGTTTCCAATGGCTAATTTAGGGGAAGTAGACCACCAAGACTTTTGAAGGTGCCATAGGTAGACTTGAACGTCCAACCCTTTGGCTAATGGCCAGGGAACTCTGTCAACCTCTGTAGCATCATATCTCAAATCCCAGATTACGGTAGTGCCCTCTCATCCACAGGCGGCTTCACTCACACTTACTCCTGTCAAGTTTATGCCAATCCCTAGCAATCCTATAGGACAGGGTAGAACTGCCTCTTTAGGTAACTCTTCATAGTAGAAAAACTTGTCTTTCTCCCATAGAGCGACCGGTGGCTTAGAAATGCCAAACTTGCCAATTTCAGCCTAATTTGTAACCACTATACTACCAGGGCTTTTACAGGAGGGCTACGGTGACCTATTTGGATTATGCCTGATCTCAACTAAATCAGATACAAAAGGTTGGATTGTAAAGAAAAACACTTTTCAATATAGTTAATTTTAAAAGCTTTTTACATTTTAATTTTTTTAACGAATTAACAGACATATTCCAAATGTGATTTTTTTCTGTTTATTTAAATAAGGATAAGGCTACTTGAAATATTTTTTTATATACAAAAATGTACATACATTACAAGGTTAAACTTTCCTGCACTGAAGTACAAAACTTGCACAAGCATTTAATAAAAGAGCACACTTAAAAACATGTCGATAATTTTGAAGCCTCTACAAAAATACAGAAATTCCACAGTAGTAAACAGAGGGAGCTCTTACAGGTGTATGATTTAATCTACTGGCAGTTTTACTTAGTGTAAGTTTAAAAAAGATCATTGCTACTGAGTGAATCTCTAGATCATCTTTAGAATTTCTCAAAACTTAAGCCAACCAAAATATTGTTTCAAATAGCAATTGCAATTCTGAAGGATTTTAAATATTAGCAAATATATTATGGTTTCATACTATCAGCTGAACTTACTTTCCTCAGTGCCCGGTAGCTCTCTAGATTAAGCAGCTGGTTCTGGAAGACTATACTGCCTTTACAGGCTCTGGGAAGCAGATCAAAGTCCTGATGTGGCATGGCTCGGAGACTTTCTGGAATTCCCACAGCAGCCTAGGAGCCCTCACATTTAAAAGGCCTGGGGACTCAGTCCATCTTCACTGTGCAGTGAATGAGCAGGGTCAAGCAGTATGACTTATAAACCTAAGCCTAGGCTTAGGATCTAGAGAAAGGAGGAAGAGAATGGAAGTAAATCAATTAAAAGGATAGGAAAACAGGATAAAAAAGCGGAAACAAAACAAAATAAAGAGCAAAGACAACTTGCCAGTGGCAAGAAGTGGTGAAGTGCCTGTAACTATACAGCCGCCCGCCGACTCGGATGCCACTCATCCCCTTAAGAAAGGAACAAAAGTAACCCAGGCTAGTGAAATAAGGGTGTTCTGAAGTTGTAGCCCACTAATATTAAGTCCCTTTAACCTTCAAAGCACACCACCCAACATTGCAAAACAGAAGATTTCCAACACTTCTGCTTGGTTCCCTTCACTCCGTGTGCTTCACGAAGTGGAGAGTGACATTTCAAAACAAGCTGTGTCTGCAAACTCCCAAAGGCACAGGCATTACATAGTGTGTGAAGTCACGTCCAGCTCTTCTGCACACTGCAAACTCAACCGAGCTCAGCACGCTGCTATCTGAGCACGGACTCTGAACGGTCATAGTATAAACTTCAATTTGAAGCAACAGCGCTACACAATTCAGCTGTTATTACCAACATACTCTGTAAGGTAAATATACAAATAAAAAATTAATCTAATTGCATAACTGAAAATTCGCTACCACTGACTTAAAATTGTCAAATGGCTAATTCTCTCTTAACCGAGAGAAAAATGCAAATGGAAGCAGAGGGGAACAAATGAGTTGAATAGAAACTAGAACTTTTTCTATTCTAAACTCACCCTTAATATATGTTTATTTATGGGATCACTGATACACATCAACAATATAACATATAGCAGCCCTGCAGATACTGATATACTTAAAACCATTAACCATTTATGCAACACTTAGGATGCATCAATTATGCCTTACATTTTCAGATTTACAGTCTGGAATAATGACCAGACTGAAAATTTTAAGTTTTAGTAACAATACTGACAGGATCAAATAAATTTTAAGGTTATTCAATACCTGAACTCAAATGACTGTTTTAACATCAAAAGAGGAATGAGACTCTAAATTAGGAAGGGCAGATGCCAATGTTAAGCTCAATCATACAAGGAGAGAAAAGTATTAATTCTTTCAGAAAGGTTGACATATACGGTAAATCCTGTTATCTTACTGACTTCCATTATACAACTGGAATGATAATACCATTTAAAAAAAAAAAAATCAACAAACCTGACTAGTGAATCTGTGTGACTGCTGGTAGCAAGCTGTCCCCATTAGGTCACTTAAGGGAGGGGGGCATTTTTCCTGCCGCACTCTGCAGGGCTGTCTGGACCTCAGTGCCCTTCGACTCTCCCCAGGCCCGCGCTGCTATACTTCCCAGACTCTTAGATGTTCTAGAACTCTGTTCTCACCTTCCTTTTTTCTATACTTCCTGCCACCAGGTATCACCTCTAACATGATTACTTAACCTGAAGGTTTAAGAAAACTTAATTTTTAAATGATTAGACTTCGATGAGGGAGCAACATGCAAACAGCAAAAGTGTAATCACAGGCTGCTCATGAAAAGCGTGATGGACAACTGCACGGCAAGAGAAGGCTTCGCAACCAAACAAAACCCAGTTCCAGCAAGTTTATTCTGACTCACAGCAACCCTACCGGACAAAGTAGAACTGTTCCAAGGCTGTAACCTTCCAGGAAGCAAATGACCTGATTTTTCTCCCACAGAAGGACTGGTGGGTTCCTACCACTGTCCTTTGGATTCACAGCCAAATGCTTTAGCTGTGGTGCCATCAGGGCTCAGAAAGATGAAGGATAGAAACTGACCGAGCGATCATGATAAATTAATCCTGGTAGCATATCGAAGGGAAGAGCAGTAGTAAGCCCTGATTGCCCCTTTCATTCTGATGGAAAGAAGCAACACAGGGAAAATTGTGGCTAGTAAAATATTTTAGTTACAAAATGTGCCCCTCCCCTTCCAATGACTGAGACAAACAGAATAATTCCTAAAATGCACACAATGCTTTATATCAAACTTGCAGCTCAGGATATGACTAATACCAATATAAATGACTTAGACTAAGTCATTAGTTTAAAAAAAACAACAACAAAAGCAACTTTTCTCAGATTCAGGCTATCTGAGGCAAGAATTTTAAAGAAAAGAAGTAAAATTTAGGAAAAAAGGGGAAATAACATGACCTTTCTTACCTAATCTTAAACCTGTTAAGGAAATTCTTTAATAATCAGGGCCCTATAAATACTGTCAGTAACTGTGACCTTGTGTGAAAAACTAGTTATAGCTGTATTTACATTTTTGGAAATTTTCCTTCAAGGCCATGTAACATGTTGTATCTTCCTCTTTGCTTCTGGGGGCTTCAGGTTATTCTGAAAAGAGATGAACAGAAACCGTTTCATACACGCAGAAAGAAAGCAGCCCTTTTGTAACCTGTAACCACCAGCATTTCCACCTTGAGTGCATGCTGCCATCTGGGGGGGGGGGGCCTGCAAAACTGGGTGAATCTATAGGAATGAACTTCATCCCGGCAAGCTCTTTCAAGCACCACAGACCCCATGAGACATATGTGCCCCACTAACTGAGTAAGAATTCTATTGTCAAAAAAACCCCACCCCTATTTCATTCAAAATGCCCTCTACACCATTTCGGCAAAAAATTTAAAGCAGAAAATAATTTGGTCTTAAAGGGGATTTAAACACCAAGGCTCATTACTGGTAGCTCACTAGTGCCATCTGGCGGGAATATATTCTGTGACTTGCAGGAGGAGATAAGAATGTTGACTGGAGCACTGTGAGAATGTGGAACACGAAAATGAAAAGCTGTAATGGCCAGATATCCATTAAGGAAGAGATGGAACAAAATGCAGTTCACATACAATGGCATAGCATGCGGTCATAAAGAAAAATGAAGTTCTAGTATGTGTGATAGCATGGATGGATCTTGAAAATATTCTGAGTGAAATAAGCAAAGTCAGAAAAACATATCTTCCCTGGCTCCCAATTTCCTCCCCTCCACCTTCCACTTCTTCTCAAATGTTTGTACAATAGAAACCACCAAGGGCACTTAAAAACAGGTTCAAAGCAGGCCCTCAGGCCAGACTATTTAATCAGAATCCATTGGAGTTGGGTGCAGGGGAGGGGAGACTGGGCTCCAACTACCTCATTTGGGATGTTTCTCAGATGCTCCTAAAGAACCATGGACTACTCCAAACCTGTTCGTGTCAGGACCTCCTCCCTTTACCTTATAATCCAAAATCAGTGGAAAACAGTAGTAAGATTAGGCTTTCAAAAAAACCCACACACAGCTCTGAGAAAGTGAAATGGCCAGGGGGAGAGGAGCACAGTTGAAGAACCTGGGCACATATATGTCTGTGTATGTGTGTAATGCTCAGGGTTATCTTTGAAATGTGGATTTTTGCCCCCTAACTCATTCAAAACCCTCATCCTATCTCTCATAAGTACTGAGACAGCAGTCTTGGGATCAAAAACACCCTAGTTCAAGCCTGGCCACTATTAATCCTGGAAACCAGGACATTTATTTAAATGTCCTCTGCTTGTTTCTTCAGGAACAGTTTGTTCTGTTTGAATGGGAGTAACAATGGTGCCTACTGCATAATTTTAAACCTTCCTCACTTCTTATGAAAGTAATCTATAAATATTTATCAAACCAAAGAACTGCAGGTCTGTCAAATACATAAATGCCTTCTCTTTCCTCCAATAGGAACTAGTGTTTTCACTACATGAGCTACTCTTGATTCCTTTGATGCATGTTTAGACAGTGATAATAACATTGAAGTGTACCTTCAAAATGAAGGCTCTACAATTACTGTGTTTTAAAAAGGAATTAACTTTTCTCAGGAACCTAGGAAAAAGTGACTGTATTTACAATACAAAACTAATCATCACTCACAAATGAAATGTTTGTACCGAATTTGCCAGCATATCAAAATTCTAACAGCCAAATGTTACTAAAATGATGGTTAAATGTGGTAGAACACAATGTAATAGACCTCCCAGACTTCCTACAGCCTGTCCTTGATAGGTATATTTAAGGGGGTTAGAAGGCAGAAGCTAAATGTTACAAGACTCTGGTGTCCATTTAAGATTACAGCTCACAAAATGCTACTTACTAAATGTGTGCCCCAGGACAAATTACTTAACATTCTGCGCCTCACTAATAAAGGAAGTATGTCTTTTAGGTCCATGACAGCGGACTAAAGGCACTCCATGAGAACCACCGGGGGAAGTGCCTCCGAAAGTCTCTTCATATACAAGGGGGAGTCAAAAGGCACACAGGCAAATGGAACTAAAGATAATGGGTTTTTCCCCATGAACTTTCAGAAGCCCTTTTGTATTTTAAGCAGAAACTAATTGAATGCAGTTTTTCAAATGGGTTTACGATCAAGGATTTTACAATTTTCAGGGTACAAAACACATAAAAGCAATGAGATGTAAAAAATAAAACCAAAGGGAGACATCGATCAGTTAAGACATGAAAAAATAATAATAATTTATAAATTATCAAGGGTTCATGAGAGAGGGTGGGAGAGGGAGGGGAAAAAATGAGCCGATACCAAGGGCTCAAGTCAAAAGAAAATGTTGATGGCAACAAATGTACAAATGTGCTTGACACAATGGATGTGTGTATGGGTTGTGATAAGAGTTGCAGGAGTCTCCAATAAAATGATTTAAAGAAAGATGGCAACATATGTACAAATATGCTTGATACAATTGATGTATGGATTGTTATAAGAGCTATAAGAGCCCCCAATAAAATGATCTTAAAAAAAGTTAAATAAATAATAAAACCAGTCACTAAAGGGTTCAAAAAAAACAACATTCAGGGGAGGGGATGGGATGGTGGGAGGTGGGGGAGGGGGAATGGAAGAACACCACTTGGCACACCTGGCCCATCTCAGGCTCCTGGGCAGAGGATTCAGGTTTCACCCACCTAACTGGGATGAAGTCATTCCATCCTGCCCGCTACCCCACCGCCCACCTACTTACTGCAGCCTCTGCTTCTTCCTTAGGAGCAGCTCGCTTTAACTTCACTGGCGTAGTTCCAACCGGGGATAACGGTGGCAACTTCACAGCGTCCAAAGAACTTTCCCTATGTGCTAAGTCATGGTTCTGTTTAGTGTCATTAATATCATGTTCCATTTCATTGTTCACAGGAAAATTGGAAGACAAAGTTAGGGGTGAAACAACTGAAGAGGAATTGGGTAATTTTCGAAAGACATTATTGGTAGAGCTTGCCTGCGGGGGAGGCTTTAGCCGGTCGTTATCGCCATCCTCTGTCTTTTTCACTTTGATGCTCGTACTTGTTGAACTTCCATCAAACACAATGAGGGGTCTTTTCCTGAACCCGTCCACACTGGCACTGCTGAAAGCAAGGAAATGCACTCCTGAGAAATAGCAAGGAAACCCATTCACGGAAATTTAAAGTTAAAATTAATGATAACCAAAATGATTTATTGATAAGGCTAATCTGTTGCAAATGAGATACTGAGAAAGGCAATCTTTGTTTTTCCTACATAATTTTCTTGTGATTTATTTTAAAGTTTAAAGCATTTACTTATTTAAAAAATGAAAGTTAGCTTTAAATTGTAATGTATACACAAAATACAATTACTCTTAAAACATGAAGCAACCATATTTTATACAAATATTGCCTCCATTATGAGGTATTTCCCCAAATGGTGCAACCCCCTACACATTAGTATCCTATGCATACTGTGCATGCTATATACATGGGCATGCTATGTGCGAAAAATATGGTAACCCTATAACTTAAAACAACATTTCTTACTAACTTAAAACAACAACAAAATAACCAGCTTATTGATAGCATTAGCTTGACCAGGGATGTCAAACTGGCGGGCCGCATGCAGCCCCGAGGTTATTTTTGGTGGCCCACGATGCTCTGAAATGAAATGTAACCAGTGAATTGTGTGTACAGTATTGCCTTGATCTCCCCTAACTGCTATTTTCTTCATAGCAATTTCCCCCCCAACACCATCGCTGAAGACAAAGCAGGTACACAAGCAAACATGGTGAAGAAATCTGATGGAGCCCAGGTATCAAAAGATATAGCATCTAGGGCAGGGGTCCTCAATCTTTTTAAACAGGGGGCCAGTTCACTGTCCCTCAGACCCATTGGAGGGCCAGACTATAGTTTTTTAAAAAAACTATGAACAAATTCCTATGTACACTGCATATATCTTATTTTGAAAAAAAACAAAACAGGGCAAAAACACCTGGCGGGCTGGATAAATGTCCTTGGCCGGGCTGCATGTGGCCTCCGGGCCATAATTTGAGGACGCCTGGTCTAGGGTCTTAAAGACTTGAAGGTAAACAAGCAGCCATCTAGCTGAGAAGCAATAAAGCCCAAATGGAAGAAGCACACCAGCCTGTGTGATCACAAGGTGTCAATGGGATCAGGTATCAGGCATCATCAGAACTAAAAATCATATCACTGTGAATGAGGGGGAGTGCGGAGTGGGGACCCAAAGCCCATCTGTAGGCAACTGGACATCCCCTTACGGAAGGGTGGCAGGGATGAGACTAGTCAGTCAGGGTGCAGTGTAGCAACAATGAAAATTACAACTTTCCTCTAGTTCCTAAATGCTTCCTCCCCACCCACTATTATCCCAATTCTACCTTACATATCTGGCTAGACCAGAGGATGTACACTGGTACAGATAGGAAGTGGAAACACAGGGAATACGGGGCGGATGATCCCTTCAGGACCAGTGGTGAAAGTGGCAATAACGAGAGGGTGGAGGGAGGGTAGGGTAAAGGGGAGGAACCGATTACAGGGATCTACATATAACCTCCTCCCTGGGGGACAGACAACTGAAAAGTTGGTGAAGGGCAATGTCGGACAGTGTTAGATATGACAAAATAAGAATTTATAAATTATCAAGGATTCATGAGGGAGTGGGAAAAATGAGGAGCTGATGCCAGGGACTTACATGTTTTGAGAATAATGAGGGTAATGAATGTACAAATGTGCTTTATACAATGGATGTATGCATGGATTATGATAAGAATTGTATGAGCCCTCAATAGAATGATTTTTTAAAAAGCAGATAAAAAACAACAATTTTTTCTATTTTCATTTTATTTCAGAGCATTGCAGGCCACAAAAAATTACCTCATGGTCCACCCGTGGACTGCCAGTTTGACACCCCTGGGCTTGACCATTCATGTTATTATTTAGAAGGAGGATTCTCATCTTTCAAAGTGAAACCAAAGTTCTTTCAGTGATTTACATACACAGGCTTTGCATGCCTCAGCAGTTTTGGTCCATTCATCCCCACAAACCTCTGGCCTACTACTTTCCCCTTGATTTATGTACTCCAGTCCTAAGGGCCTCTGCCATGCCTGGTACATGATGGGCATATGCCCGAGCCAAGGTCCAGCTGACTCTGCCTGAAACGCTAGCTTGCTCTTTACTTTCTGTAGATCTCTACCATGACATGTCCATTCTTGACTGAACTCGCTGCCACCGAGTTCACTCCAACTCATAGCAACCCTACAAGGCAGACTGTAGAAAGCCTCGTCATTCTCCCGTGGAGGGGCTGGTAGTTTTGAACTGCTGACCTTGCAGTTAGCAGCCCAATGTATATTCTACTATGCCACCAGGACTCCTTACTATGCCACCCTAAAATTGGGATTCTTCTTATTTTGCCTTTTCCCTGGGCACTTATCACTATATAAGTTACGAGACATTTTAACTTTTTATTACATTTCCCCTCACTAATACATACACATATATGTAACAGGTCCTCTTCTGATGGTTTTATTACATGCAATAACCAAGGTGGACTCTATTTAACCATATAGTGACCCTGGAGAACAGAGGAGAACTGCCTCATGGATTTCCAAGATGGCCATCTTCACAGAAGCAGATTCCTACATCTTTCTCCCACAGAGCAGCTGATGGGTTGGAATCTTGACCTTTTAGTTAGAATCTGAGCACTTTAGCTCCTATGCCATGAAAACGACTTACGCAATAAACAGTTGTGGAATGAATGGATTTTTTTTAACCCAAGTTTATCTGGGGGGTGGAGAACAACTGTTTAGTCACATAGCATAAAAACTAGAACCATTTAAAATTACCTTTTAATCCCGTGCGACTTACGCAATAAACAGTTGTGGAATGAATGGATTTTTTTTAACCCAAGTTTATCTGGGGGGTGGAGAACAACTGTTTAGTCACATAGCATAAAAACTAGAACCATTTAAAATTACCTTTTAATCCCGTGCTGTACCTCATGCTGCTCCCTTTTCTTTTCCATCGTTTTCCCCCATCGGTTCTTTGGTAAAGCTCTCTGAGGCAATGGTATTGCATGCTGGACATAGAGATCAGTAAGAACGTCTTTATTCACTCTCCTGTCATTTTCAACAGCTATGTTCTTCTGTGAAAAAGAAACCAAAAGAAGTTTCAAATAGTAGCCTTCATTTTAGTAACTAACTAGCTACTGAACTGGCATGGTAAAATTTTACTGTGTAAAAGAACAACTTGTAAACCCCCCACCCCCCCACAACTAGACAACCTCCTCACAGCCCTATGTTGTGCCATCGAGGCAGGTGAGTTGACTCCTGGTGGCCCACGTGGCAGAGGAGATCTGCTCCAAGACGGTGGCCTTTCGGCGGCAGGCTGCCAGGTTTGTCTGCCTAGAAGCTGCTGGCTGGATTCAGACGACCAGCCCTTTGGCTAGTAGTCAAAGACTAGAGCCTGCACCACCCAGGGATCTAAACAAGGTGCTGTAAGAGTTGTATCATGGAGACGTTAGTCTCTGTCAATATTAGGTCTGGTCTTATCTAAGGACAATGGGCACATGACAAGGACTGCTGCAATGGACTGCTTTGACAACACTCTAGTAATGCAGAACATTTCCAGTAGCATTATCTGAATCTATTCACGAGATCTGAATAAAGGGTCTTGCTGGGGAAAACACACAAGAAAGTCAACAGTGATAACTACCACATTCTCCCACAGAGCTACCTAGAGTGCTAACAATGCCAGCTTCATGGGGTGGCCATCCCACTCATTATTTCCCACGTTCCCTTAATGCAGCGCTTATTAAAGGGTAACTCCAGATTTCAAATGGCCTTTGAGATGAAAACCTGGTGGTCCCCTTACTGATGACAGAAACAGGACATCGTTGGGTGAACATGCTCTGCATGCTCTCAAGGGCATTTCAGTGACTGTTAAGCATCGCTCTCTAAATCCTCATTCTCTCTTCGTTTCTCAATGTTTTCTTCATCAAGCAAAACAGACAGCTCCAGACTCTGGAATTGTTATGAAAATGGGTAAGAAAGGCAGTAGGACCACATGCTCTGTAATTTCATTTCTCAAAACATTTGTTTCCTACCATTGAGGTGAGGAAATTCAATCTATGCCCCCTAATTACAATTCCTTTTTAAAAATTTAAAAACACAGTTTACTTCTTCTATTTCTGATATATCAGCCCATAGTTCGTCATCAATTTTCTACTGCATACTGACTCAGAAATGTGGAGAAGTCCTGGCAATGGTGTTGGACAAGATTTTGAAATGGTAGGTTAGTTTAGGAAGTTCCTTCATGACTTTGGCGTAGGATGACTACCTTCACGACCATAATCTGTTTAGTGGGGGGGAGAGGGCAGGAGGAAATTAGAGAGTACTGAGGAAAACATGAAATACAGTGGACTCAATTCCGATTCATCCTGCCCCTACAGCTCAGAGTAGAACCGCCCCTCTGCGTTTCCGAGGCTGTACATCTTTACTGGAGAAGAAAGTCTCCAATGTTTCCCCTGGGGCGGCTGGTGGTGTCAACTGCTGACCCAGCGGTTCGCAGGCCAACCCGTAAACCGCTACACCACCAACTGCTCGATAAAAACCCAAGGAAACTTTCAGTAACTCTTTACTACTTTAAACTTTTTTTTTTTCGTTTAATTTTCTCCTATCAGAGACACCCACAGAGGCACACAGCCAAAGCAAGCCCTACACTGAGAATGAGGAGCTGACTTCTCTCCTGAATGCACAATTAATTTGCAGATGGTGTGACTTTAAGACACTTCACCTCCGTTTTCTTCATCTTTAAACTAA
Source organism: Echinops telfairi (assembly GCF_000313985.2). Classification (NCBI taxonomy): domain Eukaryota; kingdom Metazoa; phylum Chordata; class Mammalia; order Afrosoricida; family Tenrecidae; genus Echinops; species Echinops telfairi. The sequence continues at coordinate 18,980,816 of NW_022111368.1, forward strand.
GTCCAAGTGTGCGGAAAATGATGTTTTCTCAGACGCTCTCCAACCTTGAGGGTCCGAATTTCTATTCTCCAGTTCTTGCCCGCGTTCTTCGCCCCCCAGTTCCTCCCTTGCCCGGTCCCTTGCATACAAACAAACCGGCCCTAGGGGTCGCCTTGGGGCTCCTCAAGGGCTTGGCGGAAGCAATCCCATTTCTGGGAATTCCTGATTCCCGAGGGACGCCTGCTTTCCGGAACTATGTGGGATGGTAAGTGGCAGAACCGGGGCGGGAGGAGCGACGGCTCTTACGGGAGGATCGGCGGCCACTCCGGGTGACTTCAGGCGAGCTCAGGTGGGAGCCCCCACCCCAGCGGGCCCACCCTCTCGGCCTGCGCCCCGGAGCGGCCAACCTGCTCCAGGGTGAGAAGAAGGAACTCCTGCGACAGCAGCTCCGGGTGCAACAGCAGCTCCGACTCCGTGCAGCTGCGACCGCCCACATCCCCGGCCATCGTCGTCGCCCGGACGGCCCCGGCCGGTTACCCACCAGGCTCCGCGAGAGCGGCGTACCGGAAATGACGCGCCCTGTGCGGGGACTCGGAGGCGTCGTCACGCCGAGCGCGACGCTAGCTCCGCTACGCTTCCGGCAAGCTTGTGGCTGCGGGGGACAAGCGCCTGTGGGCGAGTGCTTGTCTGGAAGAAATGGATAAAGGGAATGACAGCTGAAGAGGGGGACTTGAAGTCGTACGGAAGGCGAGGCCAGCGTGAAGTTCACGGAGCCCGCCGGATTAGTCGCGCCTCCCGTGACGTCCAATGGAAGAGAGCAGCCCGGGCGGAGGAAGCCTGGAGGCTAGAGGCAGGTTGGTTGGTGTTCGGTGCCCTCCCGTTGGTTGTACTCGTCGCGACTGCGTGAGCTACCAGACGAAACACCACCTGGCACGTTCCCATCTCAGCCGTTGCGGTTGTTGGGGCCCATTATTTTCTCCCCTGGGTCAGTCCCTCTTGTTGAGGGTTTTCCTGTTTTTCGCTGACCTTCCTCTACCAAACAAGATACCTTTTACGGGAGGGTCCCACCTGACGACATGTCCAAAGCATATGAGGAAAGTCTCTCTGCCCTCGCTTCTAAGGAGCATTCTGCCAAGCCACAATACCCACAGTCGCTACCATCGAGTCCATTGACTCTTGGTGACCGTATAGGATAGGGTGGAAGTGTTCCTGTAGATTTCCCAGATTGTAACTCTTTATGGATAAATTACTTTAAGTATGGTACTTACTCTCTTTGAAATCTTGTTTTTCCTTCTTTGCCTGTTTATAGATCGGCTCCTTAACGTTCTTCAATATAATGTAAACCCACCAGCACTAGGAACTTCACTCAGTTCCCTATCCCCAGTGCCTGGGACCGGTAGGCACTCAAGTATTCTCTGAAATAATACTCAGAAGTATTTTAGATGGATGATCTCCTCCTCTTCTTTACAATCCCATAAAGTATATAAAACAAATTTTTACAGTTAGAAACTCGGGCATAGTAGATAAATTGTTCAAGATCATAGAATAAGGAAGTAGAAAAAACAAATTCAAGTACATTGTCTGCCAGCTGCCTTCAAGTCAGTTCTAGCTCACAGGAAACCTATAGAACTGTCCCTATTGGTTCCTGAGACTGTTACTTTTTGCTGGAGTAGAAAGCCTCATATTTCTCGCCCAGCTGCTCTTGGTTTCAAACTGTTGAACTTGGGGTTAGTAACGCAATGCTTAACCACTATACCACCAGGGCTCCTTGCCTAATTCTAGTAATCGCCAATACATCTTTCCTATTTCTGGCAAATCTTTCCTGGGAGAATTCCTGTAATATTTTGGACATTTGAAACTTAAAATTGCAGCTACATGCTCATTGCTTGCATCCCCTTTAGGTATCAGTTTATTGGGACTCTCTACAAATATGGGAAACTCTGCCCAAAGTCAAAGCCTCAAAAGAGTATTGGAGCATAGGTGAGATGCTAAATCAAATAAGCAAGATAAAACTGAAAGGCATTTTGGAATTTTAAAAATTCTTTATATGATACTTTATTTCTAGACAGAGCTTTCAGCAGGATCATTTTCAGTTAACCCCTCTGATGAAGCCTTGCATTTTCACCCCAAGGGTGCTGAATTGGAACATATACTTTAATAAGATCCCCAGGTGATACACACTCCAAGCCCTGTAGAAAGTGAATTTCAAAACTGGGAGGAAACTTAAACGTTACTAGACGCAGTTTTGGTTTTGTTTTGGTTTTCATTTTAGTTCTGAGGCAGCTGATCTGAAAGATTAAAATAATTTGTCTAATGCTCTACAGAACCTTATACTGAGCTAGGGCAGGTAATTAGATGCTCTAACTTTGAGTTAGGATGCCCTGAAGGTACAGCCCTTCAATCCTGTCTTCTAACAGAAAAGTCAGCAGTTTGAACCCACTCTAGGCTCTCTCTATTAAAGATAGCCTAGGCAGCCTGTGGCTCAGTTCTACTCTGTCCTCTGTGGTCTGGTCGCTGTGAGTCCCAATGGGCAGACAGCACCTTGGGAGTTAAGTGGTCTCATCACTGCATGGCCTGTCTTAAAATCTGATTTACTCATAACAATACTGAAATTAGTGTCCCAGGTATTTATCATCATCATCATCTCCCCGTTAAGGAAAATACGTTTTCACGATAACAGCAACTGCCCTGGCTGCTTTCTAGATAGGCTAAAAGCTAGACTTGAGTTCACATCCTTTTCTGCTTCACTGAAATCCTGGTTAAGGAACGGGACTGTAATATGCTGACACTCCTGGAAAAATTAACGAAGGACAAAAGGTTATATAACACTTAGCCCTGAGTAGTTTGTGTGTTTTGTTTTAAGTTTCCTGTCAGAGGAGACAATATAGAGGTAGTGAAAGGGTAAGCTTTGGGGTGGCCCAGCCTTTGATTAATACCAGCTCCAGCAGAGTAGAACTGCTCCCTTATTAATGAGGCTGCACGTTCGGCACAGAAATCCTCATGTTTCTCCCTTGAGTGGCCGGTGGGGCTGAGCTGCTGACCTTGTTAGCAGTCCCACAAGTAACACCCATGAATCCACGCAGTGAGTTTGTATCTGGAAGTGTTGTTACAAGTCCTTGCTGTGCTCTTTTCCCCTGTAGTTTTTCTGGTCTAAGCACCTAACCCGAAACCTCACGCTGTGCATCTGTAAAAGTGCTTTATGGGAGGCCGAATCTGCTTGCTTTTCTTTCCTTCCACATTTCCTTTCTGAAAACTAGGCCCATTAAGAATATTCTAGGTGCTTCAGAGGCAGAACTCTCAGCATAAAGAGAATGTTTCCTGAAGCAAAACAAGATAATCTCATCAGGATTAAAAGAGGAAGAACTGGAACACTGAAATGAACAAGTTCATATCACCACATTTAAACTGAACTGTCTGGAGAACACTTTTCCTTGGGTGCATTTTTCCCCTCTTCCGACTGGCCTCGGCCTGGCCTGAGGTAATCTGTTATAACATCACAATGGAATGCAGGTGTGTAAGTGCCCTCCGACCAATTCTTGTTTAAACTACCCCTCTCCCCTTATCAAGAGATGCTGTAAGTCTTTCTCTCAGGCCCTGAAGTGTTCATTTCCCTCCCTTGCTAGGAGAACTAGCTAGAGACAAGGTCCTGGAATGGGGATCATAAACCAAGGCGCCTGAAACTTTACCTAAATATACTTTTGCTTTACTTCTGTCAGTGCCATTTAGGGATATATGTATTTTAACTTGCTTTTCTTCTGCTTTCTGTATTCTACCCTCTCTGAATAATATAAAAGAAAATTGGCCAGGGAAGAGTAGCTGCAGTCTGGAGAGAGGTTCCCCTTTGAATATTAACACTGCAGCCCAGGCGAGCCTGATATTAAAAATAAGACTTCACTAATTCTAATTGGATATTGTTGTGGTCTTTTTCCAAACCCGCAACATACTACTCTAAGGTACTCAATAAATGGTGGATAAACAACGCATCATGAACAAAATGCATACTGGGGACTTGGTGTGCTCATTCCTATTGTTGGTAGTGTAATATTTAAGATACCGTATTTATCTTATAGATACTTCAGCATTTATGGTAAAAAAATTAACAAGCATTAGAATGAATGTAGCCTTTCACAAGTACTTGACATTTTTGGACCACGCTTTTACATATTTAAGGCCAGTCTGCTGTTGAGTTTCAAATAATTATCTTCAGTACCATCATATTTTGTTTTATCATGTCATTTCATTTTTAATGGTCATTTCTTGTTTCTTTTACAATCAGATCATAATAAAGGCAAAATTGTGTATTTAAGCTACTAACTTTCTTGTAAAACCAATCTGTTACCTCTTTCTCGAGCCACTTGAACTCTCTTTCATTTGGAGGTGCTCAGTATGCCAGCAACAGTGCTTGGCACATAGAGTGGGAACGTTATGCGTATGCTGAGTGGATATGAATGAATGAACCTTTTCTTGCTCTCAGGCACTTCCTGAGTTCTACCTCCATAAAATCCCTGAAGCACATTCTGTTGAGCCTTACAAACGGATTAGGTGGGGATTTCTTCCACAAGCCTTATACTAAGTCACTGGACATTAAAATCATCTGGATGGCTCCTTAAAACAGATTGCTGCCCCTCTCCTCCAGACTTCCATTTCCGAGGTTTGTGGGCAGCATATTAATTTGCATTGCTAACAAGTTCCTTGGTGATGCTGATACAGCTGAGTAAGAGCTATACAAACCAATGTAAATTAAGGCTCCTTGGCAGGGAGTGTGCCTTCCCTCTTTCAACATCTCCACCAACCTCTAGCACGGTATGTAACTCGGGAGTTCTTCAAAAAGTAGCTTGAAATAATGGTATAAAAGTTTATTTTACTGAAGCTAGTCACCAACTATGACTATGTCTGTACGATTAAAGCTAATACATAAAAAAGCACTAAAAACGGGGATTTCAGGAAGCTATGTTTGCTAACAAAAAGTTTAAATTTAAACTTAGTTTTTCAGTGCTATTCTCTGTTGAGTCGCTCCCAGCTCCTAGTGCAATGAGATTACGTTGTTGTGACCCATAGGGTTTTCATTGGCTGGTTTTTACGAAGTCCATTGCCATGCCTTCCTCTCTCTCACACCTCACTGTCATCAGGTCTGTTCTACTCAGAGTGACCCGGTAGCTATGAGTAGAACTACTCCTGTGGGCTTCCAAGACTAAATCTTTACAGAACTCGAAAGCCTCATCTTTCTCCCTCAGAGTGGCTGGTGGTTTCGAATTGCTGACTTTGAGGTTAGCAGCCCAATGTACTCAGGGCCCCTCCTAGTTTGCCTTAATTGGCCAGCTCCACTGAAATCTGTGTAGCATAGCAATGTGAACACTTCCACTGACAGATGAAGTACACTTGAAGGACATTTGCCAGGAATGGAACTGGGGTGTCCAAACGGAAGGCACAGATTCTATCTTTTGAACCACCACTACTCCCTTTTTTTGTTTAACCTCAACTAAAATGGTACCCAAAGTGGTAGTTGTACAAGTGAGCTTATAAATAGGACAGATGCGTAGTATTAGGATCTTCTTTTAAAGATATTCTATTCCATAAATACTGAGCATTTGAAGTCAAGAATTTAAAAATATGTGTTTGTCAGTGTTTCCTATATGTCTATATCGCTTCTCCACACAGATAGACACAGCAGAGAACACACAGACTTACTCAATGCCCTCATTCTGACAGAACAAGGGACTGCTGCGTGGTATATAAAATCAGGAAAGGTGTGTTTCAGGGTAGTATCACTACACATATTTGCTATATGCTGAACAAATAATCTGAGAAGCTCGACTATATGAACTAGAAGAACACAGCCACAGGATGGGACCTGGAAGGCTTATTACCAATTCGCAATAAGCAGACAGCCCCACTTGCTGCAAACCACGAGGACTTGAAGCACTTACTGATGAATGATCAAAGACTAGCCTTAAGTATGGCTTACAATTCAATGGTAAGCAAACCAGAATCCTCACAGCTGGGCCAATAGACAACATCATGAAAACAGAAAAAAGACTGCAGTTGTCAAGGATTTCATCTTACTTGGATCCGCAATCGACATTCAGGGAAGCAGCCATGAAAAACAAAGGACATATTGCATTGGGCAAACAAATCTGCACAAGGCTGCTTTAAAGAGCAAAGCTGTCACTTGGAGGACTAGGTGTCCTGGACCTGTCAAGATATTTTCAGTTGCTTCATATGGTATATGAAAGGTGGTCAAGAAATAAGGAAGATTGATGCATTTGAATTACAGTGTTGTGGTAGGATACTGCAAGCACCCGTGGACGCCAGAAGAACAAACATTTGGGTTGGAGGAAATACAACTAGAATGCTCCTTGGAAGCGAGGGTAGCAAGACTGTCTCACGTACTTGGATCTGTTATCTGGAGACGGCAGTCCCTGGAGAAGGGCAACATGCCTGATAAAATAGAGAGTTAGCTTCTACTTTAGCGTTTCAGGAAAAAGACCCTCAAGGACATGGCTTGATAAGAGTGGATGTAACAGTGGGCTTAAAGATAACAATTGGGAGGATGGTGCCGGAGCAAGCAGTGTTTCAGTCTGTTGTATGTAGGGTCGTGCCAGAGCCTGTTCAGTGGCACCTAACAAGAAAGCCCTCATGAGTTTATATGCAGTGTGGGAGTAAAGAACACAGAAGATAAGGAATTCTGATGATGTTAAATGTGGGAAATAGGCTGCAACTATTAAAGTATCCAGTTGTAGCTATACAGCTCTTTATCTTCATTGTGAAAAGATTCAAACATTCCATAAGTTACCCTGAAAATCTTTAGGATGAGCCCAAGGAATACTTAATAAGTATTAATAAATTGATTAATTCATTTGAAGAACATATGACTTTGGTCATCTTAAAATGTAACCAACAGAAAAACACGAGGGATTTAGAATTAGTCTGATGGACCTATTTTCACAGACAGATGGGAAATAGATTTCTCTGAAAATTTCAGGAAAAAAAAATTCTAGATGGAGTGAAATGGAACTTGACATTTTAGGAGTACGATAATACATCCTTTCATAAGAAACTACTTCAGAGTTCTCTCTTCCTCTTTTGTTAATACTTGTTTTTGCTCTTGCATTTAAAAAAAGGTGGATACAAAGTTTCAATAAAATAATATAACTTAATTTTATTTGAAAAAAATCACTTGTTGAATTTTGGGTTCTTGGTAACTTTGCTTACAATCAAGTCCTTTGCCTCTTAGCCTTAGTCAACTTTTGTAAAATATGGAAAATAATACTCCATAAGGGTACATAAGCAAGGCTTAAATGAGATCATTGCTGTAGAACAGTCCAACGTCTGGCAATCATACCTTGAAGCTGGTCTTTGGCAGCTCTCAGTAATATCTGGTAGAAGACTACGTGGAGGAGTGAACATCTAGATTCTGGGCCCAGGTAGGCAGTGGTTTTCAGATGCGCTTGTGATATTGTCAGTGGGCCTTCATAAACTGGGGAGACTGAGCTGTATTCTCCCGGTGCCTCTGGCCGGCTGTGTCCTTAGACTCCAGGGTGCGTTTACTCCTGCTTGTTGTTGAAGCTGGTTATAGCTCTGCCCTCATGGGAAACCAGCTGTGGGCATTGGTTCCACTGGGTCAGAGCTGAAGCAATATCTGGAGCTGCAGCACATATGTGGTCCTGCAGTTACAACAGAGAAAACGGTAGAGGACAGACCGCAGAAAAGATTTCTCATGGTCTTTGCTGTCATGTAATTTTTTTTTACTACATCCAAACCATGGTTACTTCCCCCATTTTGACTCAACAGACACCTCGGGTAGGATCTGGTATTTGTCTAGTGACTTGGGATAACATCTTTGTGTTACCATTTCCTGAAGCCCAGTCACTAAAATGAAGGAAACTAGAGAGTAAAAGATCCCTTTTATATGGCAATAATTAAGTATTCTGGAGGGAGTTCTCTAATTCTTTCATCATGAAGTTGGATTGACTATAGACCAGTTCACAGATCCATAGTAACCCAGGAGGTTCCCACTGAGGTTTGCCCTTTTCAAAGGAATAGCTAGCTATTGACGGTCTTTCCTTCCTTCTTAAATAAGTACGTACGTACAAATATACTTGCCCTTCAGGGAATCCCATTTGTTCCCGTGCCCTGAACTAGCTGGGGCTGGTGGGATGGGGACTAAGTCGCTGGTGGCCAGCAATACGTTTTCTGCTTCTCGGTGCATCACCGGCTCAGGAAGGCAGCGCTGTCCGACGTTTCACGGGCTTCATTCATTGTTTCAGCCATCCGGCTATTTCTGGCGAGCAAGGCACGCAAGGTTTCACGGCGCTCTACATCCGAGGGGGAAGGCAGGAAAGACTACCACCTACTGAGCACTTACCCTGTGTCAAACCGTGCTCCAAGTGCTGTACACGAATTAACTCGTCACCCACCTAATCGCCCAAGGAGGGCCCCTGTGGGCAGCGGAGCACCCGGGGCCGAGAAGGGCCGTCGCGCTCGGCCTGCGTGCAGAGCCGGTGTGTCCGACGCGGGCAGGCAGCAGTGGGAACGGCCCGGGCAGGATTAGGAGGCGAGCGGGCTCGGGCGCCGCGGGCTGCGGGGACGCGCTGACGCCGCGGCCCTGCTCGGTCGGCGGGGACGGCGCTCCGCGGCCGCGCGGAGGAAGCGAGGCCGGGCGGGCTCGGGGACCGGGCCGCACTCCCGCCCTCTCGGCGCCGGGCGGCGGCCCCACGTGACGGGAAGCGACGGCGGCGGCGGGGCCGAACCTGCAGGAGCAGCCCCGGGCCGGGGGGAGTGGGACAGCGGGCGCTGGGGGCGCGGGAGCCCCGGGCCGCGGGGGAGACGGCGCGGGCCGAGCACGGGCGCCGGACGGTGGAGGCCTGGCTGGCGGCGGGCGCTGGTGAGTGCGGTGGGAGCGGGAGGGCGGCGGCCTGGCTGGGGCGCGGGGCGCGCCGACAGAGTGCAGGTTTAGTGGGCAGCGAGACCCAGAGGGTGGCTGGGGAGCGTATGTGTGTGGGTTGGGGAGAGAAGAGAGGCGAGCAATGTGTGTGTGGAGGCAGGGGTGTGTGCGTATGTGCTTGAGGGCAGGTGTGCACAAGTGGGGGGAGGGCAGGTGTATGGGTAGCAGGTGTGCACCAGTGGAAAGGGAGGTAGGTGTGAAGGGCAGTAGTGCATGAGTGTGTGTTCACATGCACATTTGCTGACAGGTGTGATTGAGGCAGGAGCATGGGGAACTGGTTGTTGGGGAAACACGTGTATATTAAGTTGGGGGCAGGTGTGCAAATGTGTGACTTATGAGCAGGTATATAATTGGGGATGGTGAACTTGGTGTGAGTGGTTGTGCACATGTGTGGGATGGGACTGATATGCAGGTGTGTAGGGGCACACATGGCACAGTTAATGTGGAGTGTATGGGTCAGAGAGCCCTTGTGCTTGGTTGGTTTTCTCCGGTGGGCAGGTGTCCAAAGACAGTCCAGGCCTTGGGAGCTCCCTGCACCTCTTGAATAATTTTGGTGTGGTGATTGATGTTTCCTAGAACTCTGGTTTTCAGAGCTCTCTGTGCAGGGACAACTGTCTTGGGAGACTGGCCTGGTGTGTGTTGAGAAGGGCAGAGGCTTATATGAGGGCTTTGAAGGGCTTGTTTTAAGCCCCAGGTCAAGGGCTGGAAGCTACCCCCAATGGGATTTTTCCTTTACCTTCCGGAGGTTCAGATAGAAGTTGGACTTTCTGTGTTTTCATACCTCCTAGTGTCATGACCTTAAACATAGAAGCAGTCGTCTCTATTTGTTTACACTGTGGTGGTGGTGGTGTGCTTCCATAATGGGCTCTGACCCACATGGTGGACAGTTGTCAGCCACCAGCAGTTCTCCAGGAGAAAGACTGGGCTTTCTTATCCCTTAAACAGTCACAGTCTCGGAAACCCACAGGACTATCGCTATGAGTCAGTATCGACTGGATGGCAGTGAGTTTGCTTTGGTTTAGTCATTTCTTCTATTTCAAAGTCTATTGGGTAGACCCCAAACATAAGTCGTTCTAGAGCTACTGTTGGGGCCCTTGTGGCTTCATTGGACATCGGGATCACCCAGTGCTCCTTAATGCACCTGGGTTGTGCACTGGGTCCTGGGATCAAAACATATCCCAGCAGGAGCTCATTATTTGTGGGAAGGCTCATGGTCCAGCCAGGTCCAAGCAGTGGTAAGCTAGAAGTATGAGGAGCACACTGCCATGTGAGCTGGTTTCTGACAAGTCCGAATTAAAGGCTGTGGAGTAGGGTGGTGTAGTGCCTGCCAGTCCTGTTTGGGGCACTGTTCTCTGTCGGTTATGCGGCCAACACGAGGCTATCAGCCTTGTGGTCAGATAGGTAAGAACACTTGGCTACTTGCTTCCTTTTATCGATCCTTCACTATCTGCCAGTCAAGCAGGTTCAACAGAAGCACCTCTTCCAAACTAACCTTTCACAGAGCCCTCCCCCCGCCGCCCCCCATCATCTGCCATCGTGGTTATGACATCAAATCCTGACCTGCCTACTGAAAACTGAAAACTTAAGCAACTCCAAATCTTACTTGATAACACTATAAGCCCCAGTTTCCTCAATTAAAATGAGGACAATGGGAAAGTTAAATATATATTAGAAAACGTGCACATAAAGCCTTTGCCACAAGGCCTGGTACCTGCATGCATGATATATTAATACTAATAAAGCGATATAACTCAGGGCACCAGACTATCTCGCTCAGGTCTAAAAACGTATGATGGGATGATCTTAGTCATTGTTAACCCAGTGAATGCTTTGTCCAGAAATTAGACGCATCGTGGATGCTCAGTTACAATTTGCTGTACACATCCATGTTTACGCTTCCTACCACAAGAAGTCAAAGTGGAGATCACCCCTAGCTACCATTTGCTCTGCCCTTTTTCTTTTGCTCATTACGGACCAGGAGCTGCACTCCTCCGATCCTGAGAGCGTGGTCACCACCACACGCGCCCCTAGCAGACTCGGTGCTCTTCTGCTCAAGCCCTTCAGGGATGGATTTGTAAGGAGCCCATTCTTCAGTTAGGCAGATAAATTGATAACATTTTAAAAACAGAAACCCTCCTTTTTTTTCTTAATGCTATATTTTCTAGCCTGATTTTCAGCTAGCATTTTTTTTTTTTGGTGAAAAGAATGAACTAATTATGATTTATTTCCATGCTATTATTAAAAATTGTGAACCTGTAAGAAAACTCAAGGAAATTTTACTTGATGGGTTCAGCGTCATTATCTTGGTCTGCTTCCAGTCCTCATTAGGAATTCATTAAAGTAATCGCTTGTGGCAGCCAGGTGTTTGAATACTGTTAGATCATTTGGCCCATACTTTACAACTCATTTTCTCTGGGCAAATCTACCCCGTTTTTCTTTATTAAAAAAGCACGTAACTACTAAGTGGATGGAGAAGGAGCAACTTAATTAGGGGCTACCCCAAATGATCGTGCATTTCATGAAGAACAGGAGAAATCATTCAGTGTGTTGTAAAACCTTGCAAGCGATTTGAAATCAAGATCTTTTTTGATAGCAAGCAAGATAGCGCTTGAGTAAATCAAAGGCCCAGGATGTGTAATGTAAGTTAATACAGAGTAAGTCCGTTGCTGTGGGTTCTGATTCATGATGACCTTATGGGACCTCCATGGAAACTGACTACACATCTCCCTCCAGCCGAGCCACTGGCGGTTTCAACCAGTGACGTCCTGTTAGCAGTGCAATGCTTTACCACCGCACCACCAGGGCTCCCTGAAGAAGACCACTGTCTAGCATCTAGTCAAAAAGACAACGCAACCAAACTCAGTGCCATCGGTTCGTTGCAAGTCTCACCAGCCCTGTAGGACAGGGCAGAACTGCCCAGAAAGGTTTCCAAGGCTGTGGATCTTCATGGACGCTGACTGCCTTATCTTATTCCCGTTGAGAGGCTGGTGGGTTTGAACCACTTACCTCTTGGTGAATAGCCAACTGCTTATTCAGTACTGTTCTACTAGGGTTTCTTCCATTAGTAAGATGCAAATCAAAACCGCAATGTGATATCGCCTTGTCCCTATTAGAATGCTAGTGATTAAAAATAAAAACAGTTAACAAGTCTTGATGAGGCTGTGGCGAAACTGGACTTTGCTCGTGAGAATGTAAACTGGTACAGCTGCCATGGAAATCAATTTGGCAGTTTCCCCAAGTACGTGAACACAGAATTACCACGTGACCCAGTAATTCCAATCCTAAATCCCCAAAAAAAGCTGAAGGCGGGAATGCAAACGGAAACTTGTACACAGCTGTTTTCAGAATAGCCAAAAGGTGGAGACTGCCCGAATGGCTGGCGACAGGTGAGTGGCACGCAGACTGCAAGACTTCTCAGCCCTGGAGAGAAGTGAAGCGCAGCTCCATGCCTGGCCTGCATGATGGCCCCTGACAACATGCTGCATGAAGTCAGTCAGTGGCCAAAGGACACATACTGGTGATTTCACTTAGGTGAAAGAAGTGACCATGTAGAAACTAAAGATTAGTCATGGTTACCACAGGTGGGCTGGAGGGCTGGTGGGGGTCGCAGTTTTTGTTTAGGGTGGGATCTTATTTATTTAGTGCAGCTGTTACAGAAATATCACAAGCGGATAGCTTTAACAAATGTAATCTCTGACCGCCTAGGTGGCCAGAAGTCCAAATTCAGGATGCCAGCTTGAAGGGAAGGCTTTCCGTTCCCCTTGGCTCTGGGGGAAGATCATTGTGTCCTTTCAACATTTGAGGGCCTGGCCTCCCGTGAAGATCACCATTTTTCTTGGCATCAATCTTCCTCTAGGTCCAGGAAGTCCTAAGTGCAGGGACCCCCAGGTCCAAAGCCAGCTTTTCTTTCATAGTAATAGTCTTCTACTTGCTCCCCTGGTAATGTAGTGCTTACATATTAGACTGCGATCTACAAGGTTAGCAGTTCAAAACCACCAGCATCTCTGGGGGAGAAAGATGGGGCTTTCTACTCTCGCAGACAGTTACTGTCTCAGAAACTCATGGGCAGTTGCTGTGAGTTGTCATTGACTTGATAGCAGTGACTTTGGTTTTGATGTGGAAGATAAAAGTGATACAGGCCACACCTGAGGAAACTCCCTTTACATATGTCTTAGGTCAGGTTGACTAGAGAAACAAATCTAGTGATACTCATAAAGGTTTGAGAGAACTTTTTATCAAGAAGTAATTATATATCAAGCAACCATTCCAGCCCAGTCCAAGTCAAATCCATAAGTCCGATACTAGCCCATAAGTCCCTCTTTAGACTCTCAGGAAGATCACAGGCCAGTGGGTGCAGAGTTATGTGGATCCAATGACGGGGGCCACAGCCCAGGGCTCACGCAGGTCTCAGTGTGGCTCATCAACCAGAAGGTGAAGGCAGAGAGAGAGGGTGGAGGTCCCTAGGACCCTCCTTAAGAGAAGGCCAGACCCACAAGAAGGTACCAACAAGCTGTGACTTGATTAACAGGCTAGACTCCACCCCTATATTTTTATTTATCAAGTTGACATGAAATTATGTAACTACCACAACATAGGATCAGGGTAGTGTTGCATGGCATAGGGGTTATGTGTTGGACTGTCAACAGCAAGGGCAGCAGTTTGAAACCATCTTGGAAATGCAGAGCATCAGTGTTACCCTGTCCAATCAGCCAGACAGCAGTGAGTTTGGTTTTGATGTATGCCACCCCCACACTGCCTCTTTAACGTAAGCTCATCCTGCCTCGGTGACACATAAAACCAAGCACCAGACCCACTGCCATTGACGCAATTCCAACTCAAACTCGTGGGTTTAAGCGCTGGACCATTCAGTTGGTTCAGTGCATTAAAGAAGGGCAGTGTCGGTGGCATGGCATAGAAAAGAAAATGGCATTGAATCATAAATGTGGAAGTTGTTTTGTTGGCAAACGGTTTGGGATGTATATTTCCCCCGTGGTTGAAGAAGGAAAAACGTCCTTATGGAGTGCATGCCGTTCCACTCTGCCACACATGGGGTTCTCATGAGTCGGAACTAAGTCGATGGCAATTCCTGGTGTCCTGTCACAGAAACCAGTAAGTGTGCACTGAGATGTTCAGTGGTTGGTTTATATCAGAAGAGAGGAAGAAAACATTGAGATTTTCTTTGCTAGTTTGGCACAAGTGTAAAGTATTGGAAAGCTTGCAGGGGAGGGACGTTTGCTATAAAATCTGGTCTCTTCCCCACTAGTAAAGAATTTTGAGACTCGAATTTGGCTCTTCGGTCCATCAGAAATGTTGCACAGAAGCTGAGGTTTCCAGAGAAAACCTGGTCGTGCCGTTGGACTGTTCTACAATGCTAATCACAGGTTGGCAGTTCAAACTGAGAATTGCTCCTGTCAAGATTGACAGCAGGAGTCAGGACCGGCGGCTTACCGGCTGTCTAAAACCCAAACCAACTCACTGTTGTTGAGTCATTTCCAAATCATCGTAACTCGAGAGGCCAGGTCCAACTGCCCTGTGCATTTCCAAGACTAACTCTGAACTGAGAACCTTCCAGTTCTCAGCCCCGTGCAGAACCACAATGCCACCAGGGCTTCTGGGGGCCCTATCAGGCCCTCCAACTCCTCAGTCCCAGCTAACATCAGGCACCTCACCAAAGAGAAGCAGTTCCACTCACCACAGCAGGAGTGAGTGAATGAAGTGTTTCGCCAGTATGGCCCACAAATGCTGTTCTACATCTCCAAATGGGCCAAGGCAGAAGAAAGGCTCCCCACCCCTGACTTGTAGCCTCAGAATGCCTATATAGGGGTCACTATGAGCTAGGATGAACCTGATGGCAGTGGTGGGTGGCCAGATCTGTCCAACTGGTCGGGAAGGCTAGAGGAGTAGAGCTGGTTGTGAGGGTGGTGCCTCTGTGTGAAGGGGAATGGAAGAGTCCTCTGTTTGGTTCCCACTCCTTGAGATTACAGACACAGAAGCAGGGTGGCGGGGCAGCATGACCTTTAGTCATCTCTTACCTAATTTTCTGCCTTAGCAAGCCGGTCATTGTCAGGCTGGTGCCACCTCAGAACATAATGTCCACCACCTTCTAGCCTTCACCTGGGCTCTTCAGGTCTTGTCCTCATCCACACATCAAGTGGACTGGGTCAAGAGTAAATTTGCCCCTGCGCTTATATGCATGTTATCTTCCCTTATACAAGGAGACTTCTTGAAGTTCATGGGGAAATTCCATTATCTTTTGATTCCATGAGCTCTCTGAAGCTTGTTTGTACATCTCTTTCGAGCTGCCTAAAACCACAGGGGGAGCAGGACAAGATGCTCTGTGGGGTGGCACTTCTCCCCTCTGGCTTTCTTGTCATGGTGCTTCACCCCCACCTTTTTTGGTTTTTTTTCTGTGCTGTTTCCTCTGTTTAAGCCTTTTCTCCTGATCATAAGAAGGGGCTTCACAAAGTTCATGGAAAAGTGGAATTAAAAGGTAATGGCATTTGCTCATGAAATTTTTTGAAGCCCCCTTAAGATATTCCAACATAATCAGCAGTTGACATTGAGCTAATGACTGAAGATGCCTGTCAGGTTTTCTCTCCTTCCTCAGGTATTAGGATCTGTGACAACATTTGGTAATTCCCTTCCAGGACTGATTTTTAAAATGAATTGATAAAGTTCTATGCAGTTTCCTCTTAGCCTTTCCCTTGTAGTGGATTTTGGTATCCACCCATGGCTTTGTGGTCTTAATATGCTTACCCAAGTCGATTGAGAAACTTCCTCTTCTTGAGAAACATTTCCCCCCCTTTAAAAGCCAAACCCTTTATTAAAGTGGCAAAATGGCACTTTTAAAATGTCGTCCTAGAAATACTGCAATCACAGCAAGATTTAGAGAAAGAAAACGCACATCAAGTGAATGATGACTGACTTCCTGTTATTAGTCTGTGGATGGCCTGTCTTGGGCACCCGGACAGCCCTCCTAAATGCCCATTTTTGATCTTCCAAACATTTCTGCTCCCCATGGTCACAAGTGGTGCAGGAGCCAGATGAGTGAGCATGGAGCAGTATGAGTTAGCTCTGAGCATTATTGTGTTGTGAAATTTGATCCAACTCTGGGAGCTAATGACAACTCCTTTCTGACTGATGTGTTTCGCTTCTTGAAAAGATGTCAGCCTGGAGTTTCTGCTCAAGCTCCCCTTTGGAAGCCAGTTGACTTGGCAGAGTATGTGGACACTTGCAGACGTAGTTGCTGGCCCTTTTTGAACGTAGATGGCAAGCAAATACAACACACCATCCAGACCTGCAAAGGCACCTAGAACCCTGAGTTGATAGTGCAGGGTAAGGGGAGATTAATAGCTGCGAGTTTTCTCTATGAAAAAGAGAGGACAGCTTGTCTGGGATTGGAATTAGAAGAGCTTTCCATCTTGCGCCGAGTCTGGCAGGGCTTCTGAAGGCTGTGCTTGTGTTTTAATAAGATATCACTCATCTACCTTGCAGCTAATCCATGTAAAGTCTACAGTTCTTTGGTTTTCATTACATTCACAGGCATGTACAGTTATCACCACAGTCAATTTTTGAACATTTTCATGGTTCCAAATAGAAGCTTCATATCCTTTAGTTAACCCCCTCCCTCACCTCCCGACCGACTCCCATTCCTGAGTGACCACTAATCTTCCTTTTGTCTCTGTAGATTGCCTGTCCTGGACACTGTGGAAATGGACTCATAGTATGTGGCCTTCTGTGACTGGCTTCTTTCATTTAGCATTTTAATTCCAGGACTCATGTATATGATTTCTAGGCATCCTGGTCGCATAGTGCTTAGGAGTTGGGGTGCTAACCATAAGGTCAGTAGTTCAAAACCACCAGCCGCTCCGAAGGAGCAAGATGAGGCTTTCTACTCCCATAAAGAATTAGAGACGCCGAAACACGCAGGTGCTGTTCTACTCTGTCCTATAGGGTCGCTCTGAGTTGGCATCCACTCGATGGCAGAGAGTTTGGTTTTGGTCTGGCATATGATTTCATGTACAAGTACTTTATTCTTTTTGTGGCCAAATCAAGTCCAATTGTGTACATATGCTACCTTTTCTTTATGCATTCATCAGCTGATGGGCCTTTGGTTATATCTACCTGTTAGCTATTATGAACATTCTTGTGCATGGTTTTATATGGACGGATGTTTGAATTTCTTTAGACAGTATGCTTAGAAAGGAGTGGCATCGCTGGGTCATAAAAATGTTAACTCTGTGTTCAACTCTTTGGGGAACTATCCATCTTCCAAAGGGCTGCATCATTTTACATTCCTGTCAGCAATGCACGAGGGTCCCACTTTCTCCACATCCTTGCCCACGTCTTTTATTATCTGGCTTCTTATTCTAGTCATCCTAGCAGGTGTGCACTGGTCTCTCCATGTGTTTATATTTTTAATGTCTGTGATGGCTACTGAAGTTGTACAATGTGCCGTGCATGTTCCTTCTTTGGAGAAGTATCTTTTCAGAGTCTTTGACCAATTTTTAATTGGGTTAGTTGTTTTTTTATTATTGAGTCTTAAGGAAATTCCATATCAAAATGTTTTATGGATAGCAATATAAGAAATCTTTAACAAAGACTAGCAACCCTAAGCTAGCAACACATAAGAATAATCATTCTTCCTCACCGCATAGTGCTGCGTAAGGAGGGGCCGGAGACCATCAGGCCCCTCCACTCACAGCTGCTCTGTAGTGACCAGCCAGTTTGGGCTCAGACTCTTCAATCCCACGTTTGGTAGTAGTTACGTAGTTTCGTGTCAACCTGAAGACATAAAAGTGTAAAGGTGGAGTTGAGCCTGTGAATCAGGTCACAGCCTGATGGTGCCTCCTTGTGGGCATGGCCTCCTCATAAAGGACGGTCCTGGGAACCTGCCCTCTTTTCTCTCTGCCTTCACCTTCCTGCTAGCGAGCCAGGCTGAGAACTGCCAGTCCTTTGATGCTTTCATCACCTTTGGACCCACCAGCCTGTGATCTCCTTGCACTCTGCATCATTGCATGTGGCTGTGTGAGTCTGAAGAGGGATTTATGGATTAATATCAGACTTATGGACTAGTATTGGACATACGGACTTGTTCTGAACTGGACTGGGATATTTGCTTGATATATAATTACCTCTTGATATAAAGCTCCTTTTTAAAAAAAAATCATTTTATTGGGGGGTCATACAACTCTTTTTTTTGGGGGGTGGTCATACAGCTCTTAACACAATCCATCCATCCATCCATTGTGTCAAGTACATTTGTACATTTGTTGCCACCATCGTTCTTAAAACATTTGCTTCTCCTTGAGCCCTTGGTATCAGCTCCTCATTTTCCCCCTCCCTCCCCCTCCCCTCTCCCTCAGGAACCCTTGATAATTTATAAATTATTTTGTCGTTTCTTACACTGACTGATGTCTCCATTCACCCACTTTTCTGTTGTCTATCCCCCAGGGAGGGGGTTATATGTAGATTCTTGTAATTGGTTCCCCCTTTCTACCCCACCTTCCCTCCACCCTCCCGGTATCGCAACTCTCACCACTGGCCCTGAAGGGTTCATCTGTCCTGGATTCCCTGTGTTTCCAGTTCCTATCTGTACGAGTGTACATCCTCTGGGCTAGCCCAATTTGTAAGGTAGAATTGGGATCTTGATAGTGGGGAGGGAAGATGCATTTAAGATCTAGAGGAAAGTTGTATGTTTCATAGTTGCTGCACTGCACCCTGACTGGCTTATTTCCTCCCCATGACACTTCTGTAAGGGGATGCCCAGTTGTCTACAGATGGGCTTTGAGTCCCCACTCTGCACTGGCCCTCATTCTCAATGATAGGACTTTTTTATTCTTTGATGCCTGATACTTGATCCCTTTGACACCTCGTGATCGCACAGGCTAGTGTGCTTCTTCCATGTGGGCTTTGTTGCTTCTCAGCTAGATGGGCACTTGTTTACCTTCAAGCCTTAAGACCCCAGCTGCTATATCTTTTGATAGCCGGGCCATCAGCTTTCTTCACCACTTTTGCTTATGTACCCATTTGTCTTCAGTGATCATGTCAGGAAGTTGAAAGCTCTTTCTTAAAAAATAATCATACACCATGATCAAGTAGGATTTATCTCATGAATGCAGGTTTAGTTTAGCATCTGAAATTCAATTACTATAATGCACCGAATCGATTTAATACAAGGCAAAAACATATATGAGACATCTCTAAAAATGGATACTAAAAAAGCACAGACTCTAGAGAAAATGATAAATCCGTCTGCGTTCAAATTTTAAACTTCTGTTCTTTGAAAGATATCATAAATAAAGTGGTAGATGAGACAAGGTGGAAGGCAGAAAAGAAAAGCGGGTCGGGGGAGGGCTAAAGGGAGAAGACACTGACTTTTCATCTCTGATAAAAGCTTGTCTGCATCAAGTAAAGAGCCTGCTAGAACAAAGTGGCAAACACTGCAGTAGAAAAGTGGGCTATCTCACAGAAAGGGGGAAGCGAGTGGCCAAGAAACATGAAGAAGATGCTAAGCATGATTGTTTACCTGGAATTGCAAATCGTCACCACCATGAGATTCATCTGTACTCATGAAGTTGGAACAATATTTGGACTCTAATGCTATGAGGTGACGAAGGAACAGACTGAAATGTGGCTGTGTGCTCAGGAGGCCCGATGCCCCATACAGAGTGGGCATCTGTGCCATCCTGGTCATAGCTTCTAAGAGGCATGCCTTACCCTCCTGCCACCTTCACCAGCCTCCCTTATGTTTTCAGGACCATGAGCACATTTCCACTCTTACTTTTTAACCAACTCGAGGCTGGTTTTATCAATTGCATGGCTTCCCTTTTGGTTTTTGTGTGTCCAGCAAGGCCAGGCCTCATCAACAAAGTCACATCAGAAGGAATAAATATCCACTAAAGCCCTATCTTAAAAGTTATTTAAAAAGTGATAAAATTATTTTACAAACAGATGCAACATTACAGGCTTGAAAAAAAAGCCTGCCCTGGAAGAGAAATATATTCTGCTAAAACAGTGCTGTGCTAAAGTAGTGTTTATTAAAATGGAATCTCCATCAGCAATTATTCGGAAAGCAGAGACTGATATCGTGTTCCCTGCTGTGTCATAGGATGTGAACATAGGATAACATGCCAACCCGACTCCACTCTGACTCGTAGCTTTATCGTGTTGTTTTAAAAACCAGCCCTGATCAGTCACTGAAGGTAGAAGTATTTTGCATTAGTTTGCCTTTTGCTTTAAAGCCGGCATTTCAATGTTCAGGTGTTATTAGGCAGCATTTAAGCAGGGAAAAATAGGTCCAGGTTGGTTTGTTGTCACTATATTTGATTGCGACAAATAGATGATGGCGTTTAACATTTCTCTTTTGTGCCAGTAATTATGTGTAATATCCTGTAGGAGTTCTTCCTCCAGTTCACCCCCACCCCAGGCTTTCCCTGGGGCTCCAAGACGTCTCTGCAGCTCAAAGCAGATGAACACAGTTCCTTTCCTTTGATGCCTGTTGGGCCTCACTCCTGCCTCTCCCACTTGCTATTCCACAGTCTCTGTGAAGATGAAGTCATGCAAGTGAATTTGAAAATGGCTGTGTGTGGAGTTTGTGTGTTCTGCCGTACGGTTCAGGTTGCCTTGCAGAGAGGTAGACACAGATGACCCACATCTAAGGGCAGACGAAAGGAGCCCTGGGGGTATAGATGGTTATGTGTTGGACTGCTAACCACAGGTCAGCAGTTTGAAATCACCAGCTGCTCCAAGGGAGAAAGATGAGGCTTTCTGCTCCCATGAAGATTTGCCGGCCAAGAAACCCGCACGGGCAGTTCTTCTCCACCCTATAGGGTCACTGTGGGTTATGGACTGAGTGGCAGAGAATTTGGCTTGTTTGTTGTTGTTGTTGTTTGGAAGGACGGAAGATAGAATTCTTTTTATTTATTTATTTATTTATTTTTGATAGAATTCTTTTGCTTCTTAATCCTAAACTTGAGAAAATAATATCCCGTTCACAGCACTCCACTCTTGTGCTCGTTTCAGCCATGTACTGCAGTGACCACACAAGATTCACAAACAGTCCTCAACGGTTATGGGGGTTTATTCGGGAAGTTGACAGGCTACAAAATGTTAAGGATACAGCTCTTTGGTCACAGTGCCTCTTCTCAGCCATGCTCAGCCTCTCAGTCCAGTGGCCCCTTGGCTTCTGCCTCCATGAGCCTCACTGACTCATCGAAGCTCCACTGCTCTGTCTCATGGTCTCTGTGTGGCTGCTAAGTTGTATCCATGTCATGGCCTTGGTGCTGCGACCTCTGGTGCCCCTGGTACCTCTGTCACTTCTCAGATGTGCTCCACTGGGCTTTTCTTTCTTCATGGCCATGCCAGTTCTGTCCATGCTCCTGCGGCGGCGTATTCTTACATACCAGTGGAATGGTAAGACTGACCAGTCCCCAAGTTAGAGCCCTCTACACCACATTTACACACTCCAACTCATGTGATGGCTGGGAGGCTATGAAGATTTTGGATACAAGAGCCACAATAAGCAATTTCACCTCACACTTAATCCTCAATTTACGGAAGAGATGCCATTATTAGGCCCATTTTGGAGATGTGGAAATTGGGGCTTAGAAAAGCAGTAAACAGTACTTGCTAGTAAACAGTAGGATGAGAAAGGAAGGCTGGATTGTTATTCATTTATAGTTGTCATCCCCAGTGGACAGGAGTTCGAGAAACTGTGGACTTAGGAAACTGTTGAGTTGGAAGGCACAGGAGAAGTTGTTAAATCCTCCCCTTTGTCAATGCATGATTCTTTGTGGACTCCTTCCAGGAGTGCTTACAGGCATTGCTGGAATGGCTCACGGGATTAGAGTTTAATCTCCTGCTGGGCAGCCCGGTTCTTGTACTGATAGACAAGTCTCTCTACTACAAGTTCAATCGGCGCTCTTCTACTCTCTGTCTGTCCTTTGCCATTCTCTTTGGAGTTACGCCATCTCCCTCTCTAGTCTGGAGACAGTAGGCACCGCTCTCTTGGCGCTTGCCTGCCAGTTGGCTGGCCAAGGAATCAGAGGAAGGCCATGGGGTCGCTATGAAGTTGGACTCGACTCGATGGCAGTGAGTTTGGTTTTTTGAGTGTCTGATTTTGCGAGTGTTCCTGCCCTCGGGTCGATGGCAACTCATAGTGACCCTTATAAGACAGATACAACTGCCCCTGTGAGTTCCTGAGACTGGAACTGTTTACAGGAGTAGAAAGCCCTATCTCGCTCCCGAGGAGCAGCTAGTGGTTTGAACTGCAGGCCTTGAGGTTAGCAGCCAGGGCGTAACCAGTATGCCACCAGTGCTCCGTACATCACTAGAGCTCCTTGTGAAGTGTGGAGCCAATTATTTTAGAGGAAGAAGTAGGAAGCTAAGAGTTGAGGAGGCAGTCTCTCTTCCAGGAGGAAAAATTCACAGACTGACATGTCAGTTAAGCTTCAAAACTCACTAAATATCGTAATTTACCACCTGAAGGACTTTAGAGATGTGAGACACTCCTTTAGAACTCCCCAGTGACACCCTTAGTCTGGGAGCCAAATACGGTGCTGGGGCCAACATGCATGCCTCCTTTGGAAGAATTCTTATAATTTAGTGTGTGGTCCCAAACCCCCGGTGGTGCCGGCAGGATTGGAGGAACAAGACTTAAAACACCTTACAGCTGCATCCCACAACATCGGCAGAATCCAATGGCCAGGGAAGCTCAAGAGGAAAAACAATGAGCATGATTTTTTATTTTTTATTCTCGAAAGTTTCTCGGTCCTGTTGTCCAAAGGAAGCAATTGTGTTTTCTGCATATAGATATGTCTCCCAAGAGCATGTAAGAAAGTTTCCTGTGGAAATCTCCACTTTACTGTGAATGAGCAGGTGACACTTACATTTGAAGAAAATGTTGTATGTTCATCCTTTGGGAAGGCAAAGTGGAGAAATAGGTTTTTTTCCCTTCATATGTTTTGTGTTAGTCCAGTTAGACTAGAGAAACAAATCCAGGGAGACATGCATGTGTGTATAAGAAAGAGCTTTATATAAAAGAGCGTTGTATATTGAAAAACCATCCCACCCCAGTCCAGATTAAGTCCGTAAGTCTGATATTAGCCCACATGTCCGATACCAGTCTGTAAATTCCTCTAAAGATTCACACAACACATGCAATGAAGCACAGTGTAGGAAGATCACAGACTAGCGGGTGGAAGGTCTTATGGATCCAGTGGCAGTGGAAGCATCCGAGCTCTGCTGCGGGTCTCCATGTGTCTCCTCCAGTTCTCTGGGTGTCTCAACAGCGGGACAGGGCCGGCAGAGAGAGAGAGGGTCTGTCCTCCAGCGAGCTATTTACCTCCATTGCGCCTCCAAATGAAGTTGTCAAGCTGCGACCTGATCGACAGGCTAGACGCCACTCCTTAGCTCAACTTGACAGGAGATTATGTAACTGCCACATGTTTTAACAGTGTTGAATAATTTTTAAAAACTAATTGAAGTCACATTTGAAGAGTCAAGGGCCAAGTGTGAGGGAAGTATTGCAACGAGGGTCCTAATTGGTGCGTGCACAGGTTTATTCTAAACAGAATGTGTCCCAGCGTGTCTCTGGATCAGTGGATGGCTGTGGACAATCCTTCAGTAATGCTCTTGTCATCCGCATGCCTTACCCCAAGTGTTCCGTACGTTTCTGTCGGCTGCCTGTGGTGATGGTTTGTAGTTTGCTTTGTGTCTCCAGTTAGATTTGTCCTTAAGCACTTCATTTTGATGGGGTTATTGACAATGGCATTGTCATCCGAACTTCCTCTCTGTCAGTGTAGGGAGCCCCACAGATCTTTGTCAATTTTGTGTCCTGTCACTTTGCTGACTCCTATTTGTCCCAGTACCTTTCTTGCGGCCACTCCGGGTTTCTGTGACTAGGAGAAATATTCGTTCCACCACGACAGTGGTCCTGCCCGTTGTTTGAACATAGCAAATGCTTCCTTGCAAGCATTTCCATGAGTAACCTTACCCTGTCCACCCTACAGCCTTGGCCTTGCCCATCAATACTTCTTTTTGTACCCCAAGGTCAACCAACACGATCCGAGTCTCTCAAAGATGCCCATACTGCCGCTTTGCCGCGCTGTAAACCGAAGAGTGTGGGCTTCTGCAGGGAAGGGCCAGAGCGGTGGGGCCTCAGCCTTCAGCAGGGTATAGACAACATGGAGGTCATGTCAAGAAACAGGAGCCTGACCTTCACATAGCTTTATCTCAGCAAGGTCCCTGTGCTTTTGTAGCAGTCGTGTTTGACCAGCCCTCATATTCCTCACTACCCAGCATGTTCCCGCGTCTTCCTATAGCTATTCTGAAGTTTTCGTTGTTCCATTTCTCTCCCCACAGATCACCCAGTAGACAGGATGAGCATCAAGGCCTTTACGTTGGTCTCGGCGGTGGAGCGGGAGCTGCTGATGGACGACAAAGATCGCGTTCACATAGAGTGTGTTGAGTGTTGCGGGAAGAACCTCTATGTGGGCACCAGTAGCTGCTTCATTTACCACTTCCTGTTGGAGGAGAAGACAGGGCCCACTGGGCCAGCCACATTCACTGCCACCAAACAGTTACACAGATCCCTGGGCTTCAAGAAGCCGGTGAACGAGCTGAGAGCAGCATCGGCCCTCAACAGGCTCCTGGTGCTCTGTGACAGCTACATAACGCTGGTCAACATGGTGAACCTGGAGCCCATTCCCTCAGGCGCCCGAATCAAAGGGGCGGTGACGTTCACTTTGAACGAGAACCCTGTGAGCGGGGACCCGTTTTGTGTGGAAGTCTGCATCATTTCGGTCAAGCGCCGGACCATCCAGATGTTCATGGTCTACGAGGACCGAGTCCAGATCGTCAAAGAAGTGTCCACTCCGGAGCAGCCCTTTGCCGTGGCCGTGGATGGCCACTTCTTGTGCCTGGCCCTGACCACGCAGTACATCATCCTGAACTACAGCACGGGCGTTTCGCAGGACCTGTTTCCCTACTGCAGCGAGGAGAAGCGCCCCATTGTGAAACGCATAGGCAGACAGGAGTTCCTGCTGGCAGGCCCCGGAGGACTGGGTGAGCAGAGCGCTGAGACTCACAGCCCCCTCTTTACGCGCCACCCCTCTTGGGTTCTCTGCATTGCTTAATGCTGCCTTCCGAAAGCGAGACCTTAGTTGTGAAGAATCTGTACCTAGGAGAAGGATTTGCCAAGAACCAGGATCTGTGGCAGAGATCAAACAGGACAGCACTGTGGGCTGACATTTTAAGGCAGTTAGGTGGATTTATGATTGAGGAACAGAAAGAGAGTAGTCCTAAAACAGTTGAATTTTATACTCAAGTGAGGCTTGAAGAGGGACCTGGGGGGAATGCACCCGTAAGTAAATAACTGTAAAAATCAAAATCTATACGGTTTTCCTCGTGGGACTTTTCCTGCGGGTAGGTCTTTGTTAGTCGGGTGCTTCCACTCCTTTTCTCCAAAGGGGCTTGCGGTTGCTCTCTTACAAGTAGTTTCCTGTGTGGAGACTTCAGTGTTCTTCCACAATTTCCTGCTTTCTTTTCTACAACTTCATCTCACCAGAAAGACGGTCGCAGCTAGTGAGTCCCTGGAGAAGGACTCCGGCTGTGCTTGTGGTCATGGTGGGGGTTGTGTGCCAGCTACCCAATTCCGACTCGTAGCAGCCTGACAGGCCGGAGCGGAACTGCCCGTAAGGTTTCCTAGACCGTGTCCTTTTATTCTTTAGGGAGGTTAGCCTTGGTGGCAGAGTGGGTTATGGGTTGGGCTGTTAACCGCAAGGTTATCAGTTTGAAACCACCAGCCTCGCCAAGGGAGAAAGACGAGGTTTTCTACAGCTGAAAAGAGTGACAGTCTCAGCAAGCCACAAGGGCAGTTCTTCCTTGTCCTGCAGGGTCTCTGTCAGTCAGAATGGCCTGACTGGCAGTGAGTTCGGGTTTGGAAATAGTCTGTATGGGAGCAGATCGCCCGGTCTTTTCTCCTGCCGAACCGCTTGTGGGTTTGAACGGCTGCTCTTTCACTTAGTAGCCGAGCACTAACCACGGTATCGCCAGGGCCCCAGGATTGTTATCATGCATAGCTGCAAATAGGAGCCTTGGCCGTGAAGTGGTTAAGCAATGGGCTACCAACTGAAAAGTTGGTGGTTTGAACCTACAGCCACTCCCAGGGAGAAGGATGAAGTGGTAGTCCGCTCTGAAACCTCCTGAGCCAGCCCTCCTTTTCCCTGCAGGGTTGCCGTGAGTCAGTGTGGGATCAGCAGCCCATCACAGTGCATGGACCGAGTCCCAGAGCCAGATCCATGAAGCAAGGCAAACACATGTTCAGAGAAGTTGAGTCTGTAGCCTCTTCTCTTCAGCTTCCCTCACCTATATCCATACCAAACCCAAATTTGTTTTAATTCCCACTGCCATCAAGACGGTTTTGACTCAGAGTAACCCTATAGAAACTCTGTTTTCATGGTTTATCCTGTTATTTTAAAATAGATATGTAAGTAAATATATAAACGTTATTTCCTCTTGTAAACGGTAGTGTACTCCACTACCCCCCACCGCCCATTGACAGTATATTACAGAAATCACCTCATCATATTATATAGAGCTGTTCCTCATCTTTTTTTAGTTGGGGGTTCGTACAACTGTTATCACAATCCATACATACACCCATTGTGTCAAGCACATTTGTACATTTGTTGCCCTCGTCATTCTCAAAACAATTGCTTTCTACTTGAGCCCTTGGTATTAGCTTCTCATTTTTTACCCTCCTTCCTTGCTTCCCCTTCCCTCATGAACCCTTGATAATTTATAAATTATTATTATTTTGTCATAACTTACACTGTCCGACATTTCCTTCCACCCACCTTTCTGTTGTCCATCCCTCAGGGAGGAGGTTATATGTAGATCATTGTAATTGGTTCCTCCTTTCTACCCCACCTTCCCTCCACCCTCCAGGTATCGCCACTCTCAACACTGGTCCTAAAGGGATCATCTGTCCTGAATTCCCTGTGTTTCCAGTTCCTGTCTGTGCCAGTGTACATCCTTTGATCTAGCCGAATTTATAAGGTAGAATTGGGATCATGATAGTGGGGAGGGAGAAGCATTTAGGAACTAGAGGAAAGTTGTATGTTTCATTGTTGCTACAAACAGCACCCAGACTGGCTCATCTCCTCTCCGTGACCCTTCTGTAAAGGGATGTCCAGTTGCCTACAGATGGGTCTTGGATCCCCAGTCTACGCTCCCCTTCATTCACAATGATTTGATTTTTTGTTCTTTGATGTCTTGATACCTGACCCCTTTGACACTTCGTGATCACACAGGCTGGTGTGCTTCTTCCATGTGGGCTTTGTTGCTTCTGAGCTAGATGGCCGCTTGTTTACCTTCAAACCTTTAAGACCCCAGACACTATATCTTTTGATAGCCAGGCACCATCAGCTTTCTTCACTACTTTTGCTTATGCACCCATTTGTCTTCAGTGATCGTATGGAGAAGGTGAGTACACAATGATAAGATTTTTTGCTCTTTGATGCCTGATACCTGATTCCTTCGGCACCTCATGATCACACAGGCTGGTGTGCTTCTTCCATGTATGTTTGTTGCTTCCCTGCTAGATGGCCGCTTGTTTATCTTCAAGCCTTTAAGACTCCAGATGCTATATCTTTTGATAGCCAGGCACCATCAGCTTTTTTTATCACATTTGCTTAGGCACCCGCTTTGTCTTCAGCAATCATGTCGGGAAGGTGAGCATCATGGAATGCCAGTTTAATAAACCAAAGTATTCTTGCATTGAGGGAGTGCTTGCGTGGAGGCCCAATGCCCATCTGCTACCTTAATACTAAACCTATAAATATATGCCCTTAGATCTATTTCCCCATCCTCATATATAAATATATTTACATATGCACGTGCCTTTATTAAGAACTCTATAAATGTCTGTTGCCTCCTAGTTCTTTCCTCTATTTCCTTTTATTTTCCTCTTATTCAACTATCATGCTCCGCTTTCATTTGGGTTTTAGTAATTCCTCTCAGTTATATTACCCTTGATCAAACCCTACCAGGCCTCCTACACCCTCCTTACCACCGATTTTGGATCACTTGTTGTTCCCTTGTCCCTGGGTTTGTTAACACCACTTCCTTTCCCCCACTTCCTCCTCTCCCATGTCCTGCAGGAACCGTAGGTAGTGTTGTTTTCTCCTCTAGATTGTTTATCTAGCCTATCTTATCTAGCTAGACCTGCAGAAATAATAACGTGCTCAAAAACGAGACAGAGCAAACCAAAGCAACAAAAGAAAAGAAAACAACAACAAAAGACCAATGGGGAAAAAAAAAAGAAGAAGAAAAGCCTGTAAATAGTGCAAGGATTGTTTGTTGACCTTTAGGAGTGTTTTCCGGTAGAGTATGATGGGGTGCCAAACCCTGGCCCCAAAGTCTTATTTTTGGTAGTCCCTTGGGACTTCCTTGCTCTGCTCCCCTTGCTGTTCTGTTGCATTCCCTTAGTGTTTTGCCTTGGTGTGGTGGGGTCAGATCGGGCGCAATTCCCACACTGTGTCTCCAGTGTTATCTCCTGTAGGGCTATGGGTCAGTGAGGGATGTCATGTCTCGTAGAGGGGCTGGCCATATGGTCCTCTCTGTGTATTGGCTGCTCGAGCAGCGATATCTTCCTCAAGGCTTGGTGGGCCAGAATGTGCTCCACTTTCCGTTCCTCCCCCTTCATTTGCTCCCGTGTGCTCTGATCAGACATGTCCCTCTCCCTGCGCTGCAGCTTCAGTGCTGTCCTCTGAAGCGAATTCTTCTGGGGGGAGGGGCAGCTGCCCACGTTGTTTTCTATAGCATGGTACTCAGTTGTGTAGATAGACTATTCCATCAGTCCTCTAATGGTGGGCTTTTTTTTTTTTCCTCAGCCAGATGCAATTAAAACAAGGAATTTATCTTTTGGCATTTCTTTGGGAAAGGTTTCTCAACGTGGAATTGTTGAATCCACGGGTAAATACACGTGACTTTGCTAGTATCGCCAAGGTCCTGGAGACAGGCGTCCCATGTTACTTTTATCTCAATAAGGGATGACAGTGCCTGTTTTCCCAACAGAGTGCTGTCCACCCTCGGTCTTTCTGCCAGTGTGGCACACGGGAAACGGTGTAGATTTGCTGTGCATTTCTCTGTTATGAGCAAGGGTGAACTTTCTCTCATATTTCTCAGAGTCATTCACATTTATGGTCTTGCCTCTAGTCCTTTTCCATGTTCTTTGTGGAACATATGGGATTCCAGCTAATTGCCAGTTAATGAAAAGCGAACTCAAGCCCATCTCCTGTGAGTCAGTTCTAACTCATAGCAGCCCTAGCGGACAGCAGACCTAAGACGAGCGCCCCAACGGGTCTGCAAGGCTGCCGTCTGCCCGGGCTCGGACTAGCACCCCACTCTTCCACCAGAGGGGCTGGTGGGTTCAACTGCTCCTTCAGGTTAACACCCCAGCACTCAACCCCTGCACCACTGGGACAAACATTTGTTTCCAGATTTTTACCTGACAAATTTTGTTTTGTTTTAATTTCCACATTGATGAAATGTACCAACCTTTTCACTTAGCACTTCTTGATTTTGAGTCATAATTAGAAAACCTTTACCACCCCTCTGGGCTGTCGAGAAATTTCTCTCATGTTTCCTTCTAGTACTTGAATGGTCTCGTTTTTTGTTGTTGTTATGTTTTTTTCTTAACAGTGAAGAGTGGATTCAACAATATCTTTTTCTTTAGGACTGCCCCATCACCTAAACGTATTAAAGAATTTATCATTTCCTCACCAATTTAGGTGGCTGTCTTTACTGTACCCTTAGATTTTCTTATGCTGCTACGTCTGTTTCTAGATGTTGTCCACATTATTTCCATGGACTGGGTTGCCAATTCAGTTGTAACATCTAGCAAAATTCTTTGACTCCCACTTCCCTTTGTTGGTTTATATATGATTGAAGGGACATGACAGTCAGTCATCTTTAGAATGTGTTTGGGGGGTTCTGTAGCTTTCAGTGCATCTTTAACTGTGTTTGAGGTTTGATTGGGTTTGTGGAGTGCAACATGCCAGCCTCCCCAGCAATAGCACTCATCGGCACTTCACCTGTGTGTTTGCTGTCTAATAGCCTGTTGTTTCACTTCCAAGTGGATCCTTCTCCTCTGCCTCCCGATGCCTGAGCCACGGGCCCTGTGTTCCAGAGCCGCGATGCACTTCCCAGTAAGATTTAAGAAGTGAAACAGAAGTACAGTAGTACTACCACACGCAAGAAATGCATGACATGTGAGATCAGCTATTGCTGCCAGCACATCTAAAGCATACACTGTTCTCTGGTAAATGTGTAGGTAGAAAGTGCAGGTCAGATATAAGTGACATAGGTGTTTATCACGAGTCATTATAGGTGATATATGTGTACCATTACACACGTTAGTGCGATCACTTTGTATGCAGGAGGCAGGAGAAGAGCACACTGCCTGTAGGGAGCTGGCGTGCTGGCACGTATTATCTCTGTTGGGATTTCTGGACCGTATTATAACCTATGGGAACACTAAAGTGTATGCAGCCGAGCGTTGTATGAGAGAGCACAATGCAGCAAATGACTAGATAGAAACAGTAGAATCTACCACCATGTACTTGGCAATAATATAATCAGTTCTTAAGTGGGTCTTCCGGCGTTTGTTTATCATTTGGCCTGAAATTCCAAATTGACTAGTTGCTTCGCTGCTCTTTTATTCTAGTAAAATCCTCAGCTTTGAATTTTGCACGGCAGCCCTTGTTCTTGATGCTAATCTCTGCACTTTTTCTCTGAAGTGTCCACTATGTCAGGGCCTCCGTAGGGCTCAGCCCCCAGGCCTGTGTGCTGCCCAGCTTTACGTGGTAACTGCAGGGATCCTGGCTTCACTGCAGTGAAAGCAAGCCTGGTGGTGTCGTGTGTCCTGAGGGGCTAACTTGCGAGGTAAGCAGTTTGAAACCACCAAACAGATGTCCCTCGGGCTAAGGATAAGGCTGGCTGTTTTTAGAAAGGGTTAAGGACTTGGAAACCCACAGGGACAGTTGGACTCTGCCTTACAGGGTCACTGTGAGTTGGAAGGGATTCGATGGCTGTGAGCATTAGTATATGAGGCTGGGAGAGGGTCACAGGTCCCTCTGGCTGAGAGTTCCCCAAGTCTGGTTATTTGCCTGAAATGTGGCGAGACCTGCAGCATGCTCCCTTTGCCCATTTGCCCTGAGCCAAATGCTCAGGCGAAGCTGGCCAGCACCGCTCCATTGCTCCACAATCACGTTTCTCCTCTCAGTTCACCGAGGCTGGCTGTTTACAAGTGTGCTGAGAATCGAAGATGCTGCTGCCCTGATTTCAAACTCTATAGCTCAGTCTGTGTTTCCACTTCTGAACCCAGTTCCCAGCTTTGCGCCTTGTGTTTCTCTCCTCCAGCATTTCCCACGTGCTATGCTGTTGTCAGGTAAATTCAAACGGTCAGTGCACCCTCTCTGTGACTGTGATGTTGGGAGGTGCCTCGAGTTGATTTTGATTCATAGAGACCAGACGTGCAATCTTTTCCAGTTGTGG
Organism: Echinops telfairi; assembly: GCF_000313985.2. Lineage (NCBI taxonomy): Eukaryota > Metazoa > Chordata > Mammalia > Afrosoricida > Tenrecidae > Echinops > Echinops telfairi. The sequence goes on from NW_022111368.1 coordinate 19,012,299, forward strand.
ATCACCAGCTCTTTCTCCCACAGAATCACTGGGTGAATTTGAACAGCCAGCCTTTCAGTTAGCAACTGAGCATTTAGTCACAGGGCCACAGAGCTGCCAGACTCTGGGCCTTCTGCTCTGTGCATCATTCCACTTCTGGAACAAAGTCAGACCATCCTGTGATTCTGTCTTACCTTTTAGATCTTAGTCACCTGGGTGTCTCCCCACTTGCCCCCCCTCCAGTATGGTCATAGAATTTTAGCTGCTTTCTGATCTGCCCTGCATAACTTTTAGTTCTAGAAAAGAATGAAAGCCAAAGGCCCCCGTCCTTGACAGGAATTGTCCTTCTACTTGGGTCTGCAGAAATGTTTCCACTTGATTCATCTTGCATCTGACTGACTATCCCTTTTTGTGGTCTGTTGTTACTGTGTGCTGCTGAGTGAATTCCAGTTCGTAGTGATTCCGGAGCACTGGGAAGAACTCCCCCATAGGGGAACACCGTAGCCTGTAGTCTATGGAAGTCGGCTGTCACAGCTGTCTCCCAAGGAGCTGCTGGTGGTTTTGAAATGCTGACCCTTTGGTTTGCAGCTGAGCGCTTAACCACTTAGCCACTAGGGCACCTTTTTGTGGCCTTCGTGGATTCATTTATTCTCTTTCAGGAAAAACTCACTCACTGCCATTGAGTCGATTCTGACTCATAGGGACCCTATAGGACAGGGTAGAACTGCCCCATGGGTTTCTGAGACTGAAACGTGTCTTGGATTAGAAAGCCTTGTCTTTCTCTAGCTGAGCAGGTGGTGGTTTTGAACCACTGACCTTGCAGTTAGCAGCCCAACCTGTAATCACTGTGCCACCAGGGCTCCTCCCTTTCAGGAGGATTGCTATTCTTCGTTGAGAAAGCCCTTGAACTCTGTTCCCCTCATCTAGAAGTCTGTGACCTACATTTCAGGAACTGCCAAACTTCACCTCCTAACCAATTCTGCATCCTAATTTCTTTTGGTTTTGCTTTGATTTTTTTTTTTGGAGCTAGTCCAATCCTCTCTTAAACTACCAGGCCCAAAGCCTCATGGTGGCCTTCGACTCACCCTTTCTCTTGCTATCCAATCAGTCAGTTGCCCAGTCTTCTTGGTTCACCTCTGGAATGTCACTGCACCCCCTTCTGTTTATCCCCCCGCCCCTTCCCTGCCCAGCCTCCAGCCAGGTGCCTGCAGTCTGTCCCACCTTCAGTGCATCCTCTACGCTCTTGCCAGATTGCTCTCTGGGAAGTGTTGGCGATCATGTTACTCCATGATTAACCTGTTGCTTGTGAAATTAAGACCGAACGACTTAGCTGGGTTTTTTATGGTAAGCTCTTTCTTTAACTTTCCAATTCTCTCCTCCCCAGTCATCTTGTCCTGGGCTGGGGAGCCTGCTCAGATGTGTACCAGCACACATCTCCCTCTTCCTGATGTGCACTTCCCCCACTCCCCCAGCCTCGGGCCAGCTTCCCTCTGCTGTTGATTCCTCTGTCCTGGTCATCGTCTCAGCTTTGCCTCCAGTCAGAGCACTCAGCAAGGCTCTACACACTTCTAATGTCATTCGTTTACCTGTCCTGCTCAATAATTATTTATGGATTTATCGGAACCCCTTCACCTTGTGTGAGTTCTTTGATTTACTTCTCTGTACTATCTGAGTTCTCTACATATGACAAGCACTTGGCAAGTGAATGTAAGTTGCTGCTCAGTATGTTATTTACAGTTTTTCTTTGGGTATACGCTTATTTAATAAATGAGCTAGGTTATAAAAACTTTTTAGTTTTTTTTTCTTCTGTCCTTGATGAGTTAATCCACAGTCACGTGCGAGACCACAGGATACTCATTTTCAAGAACAGCCTAATTTAGAGGGAAAGGTATATGCTTGTATTTGATTAAGTTCAGTATTTTATTTTCATAATTTAACATACTTTATTACATAATAAAATACAGTAACATAATTACTGTTTTAAGATACTTGAAGTTAAATTTAATAAACACATAACTGGCTCCACACCTCTTTTTTTCACCCCTAACTTTTCTTTTCTACTCTAAGGGACTCAAAAAAGTTATTTCCAAAAAAAAAACCTGACCAGTGGTTTTACTAAAATATTAATTACTGACAATACAAACTTCTGGAAAGAACACTGGAAAATACCTTGTATGTTGTTTAAGTTCAGTATTTTAATCTCAGTAACCTCAGAAGACTTAGAAGGGTCAGTGATTTCACGAGGTTTGGAGTTTTGTCATGTGATGTATTTTAAGTAGTTCCCATTGTTCTAACCTGAAAGCGTGCCCCATGTCTTCCTTCTATCACGTGTCTAAATGCAGCTCCCCGCTGTCTAGTCAGTTCAGATTCACAGTACTCTTTTGGAATACTATCCTCAATTTCATGCGATAATTAAAAATAATGCAGTGACCACCCTCAAACCTAACAATTTGTGAAATGTGTTCTCTGGAATGGATTTTAAAACAGAATAAGTGCATATTCTATTTTGATAGAAAATCCCAGTTCTCTAAAAAGTATTTTCTCATGCTTAGTATTGCAATCAATCTTTGAATAATCAATCTGATGAGTAAATATTGTTTTTAAACTAAAAAAAATTGTAGCTCTGTACTTACTCATAAATTAAGTACAGGAATCTCTTCCTATTTATTAGCCATTGACTCTTGTCTTTTGTGAGTTGCTGCTCCCTATCATTTGCCTATTTTTCTATTGAGTTTTTATTTTTTAGCTGCATTTGAGGATCATAGAGGATCAAAGGGATATATGTAGTGTGAAAGAATAGTTGACATTAAGTACTTGTAACTCCAGAGGGTGTGTCACAGACTCACTCACTCACACACTCAGTCTTAAGACATCAGATTCTGTCATCTTGACAGAGTTTTTCTTGGTGCTACTTGAAATGCCGAGAGCATTGGCATTAAAGTGTTAAGTGTTATAAGTGGGGCCAAATAGGTATTCAAAATGCAGGCTTTAGAGTGCGTTATATAAGAGGCAGGGGCACGCCTGTGTGCATTAGTGTGAGACCACAGGATATCCATTTTTAAGAGCAGCCTAATTTAGAGGAAAAAGATATGCTTGTACTTGATTAAGTTCAGTATTTTAATCTCAGTGGCCACAGAAGATTTAATAGGACCAGTGATTTTATAAGGTTAGGATATGGTATATTTTAAATAGCTTCCATCACTTTAGTCTTAAAGTGTCTTCTATATCTTGGTCTTCTCCCCCGTCTTGGTTGTATATAAACTCAATCCATTCTGATTCATAATGACCCAACAAGATAAACTAGAACTGCCCCATGTGGGTTCCTGAGGCTATTAGTCTTTGTGGGAACAGACAGTCTCCTCTTGGATTGACTGGTACGTTCTAACTAACTGCTGACCTTGCAATTAGTGGCTCAAGTCATAGAACCATCACTGTGGCACAGTAGAAGCCATTTGTCTACTGGAGTAGCACCTTAGCATTCGGAGGCAACAGTATGCTAGTGCTAGGGTGTTTTATGTCATGTAGTTTGAAAGTTAAGTTAACATGCATGGACTTCATTTGGTAAACATATTAATTTTGCTAACCTCCTATACATACCATCATCGTTAATATCCCTGGATTGTATGCAGCTCATTTGGAAGTGACTCATTTAATTATTTGTGTACACGATGGATAAACTGTCTTGAATTGCAAAACAGTTCTGTCTTTCTTTCACAGAGCCTGCATATCCAAAATTAGACTCACATTTTGCGCACTGAGCACTCAGTAGCGTTCCTGACACACTGTAAATACTCCAAGAATATCAGGTGAATGAACATATGAAGAAGAGCCATAATTTAGAAAAGAATTAGAGGACCAGAAAAAGAGCAGGCGAAGCTTCTTAAATTGCTTGAATAAGCTTTTCTCCCCATAAACGAGGGCACATGCATATTTCTAAGCCTTCAAGTGGATGTATAAACCAGTACAGACACTTAAAAAAAAGTTCAGTTCTAATTGGAAGAAAATAAACTCAAACCCCATTGCTATTGAGTTGATTCTGACTCATAGAGACTCTATAGGACAGAGTAGAACTGCCCCGTAAGGGTTTTCAAGACTAAATCTTTACAGACATAGATAACTTCATCTTACTTCCCGGGAGCAGCTAGTGGGTTTTGAACTTCCAACCTTGTGATTAGCAGCCCAATGCTTAGCCCACTGTGGTACCAGAGCCCCTTTAATTTGAAGGAACCTCAAAAGTTCATGGAACAATCCATGATCTTTTTATTCCATTATTTCCCATGAACTTTTTGAAGCCCTCTTGTGTATACCTTCTGGTAAGATCATTGTCTTCACAAAAATACTATAATATGTATAGCATATTGATATTATTTTTCCTACCTTGAAAAATAAGCTTGTATAGGAAACTGAGGGGGGTGTGTTCTGCATCAAGGCACATCTACAGAAAGAACAAAACAAACAACCCCAAAACTTAGTTATTTAAAGTGACAACTAACACTTTCTTCTTATTTCCGTAGGCATGTTTGCAACAGTAGCTGGGATATCCAAACATGCCCCTGTGCACTGGTCAGAGAACGTGATCGGGGCAGCCATTTGCTTCCCATACGTCATAGCTCTGGATGATGAGTTCATCACGGTTCACAGCATGTTGGATCAGCAGCAAAAGCAGACCCTGCCTTTTAAGAAAGGCCACATTCTACAGGACTTTGAAGGTACTGGTTTATAAAGACACCCTAAGAATTGAGGTATCAAACCTTTTGTGATAATACTGCTTTGGTAAATGTTATTAAGGACCCTTTAGGAACTAGGGGAGAAGCCTCATGGCACAATGGTTAAACTCTGCACTACTAACCAAAAGATCGGTGGTGTGAACCCACCGGTGTCTCCACAGGAGAAGATACCTGGCAGATTGCAGCCCAGGGAAACCTCCTGGGGCGGCTCTGCTCTGATGTACAGAGTCCTGATGAGTTGGAATCAACTCAGTGGCAAACACCATAAAAAGCCCTGGGTGGTAGGCTAAGCATGGAAGATACTCAGGTGACCACGACACAGGGTCTGTGCTTCTGTGACTCCAAGGTTAACAGGGAGAGTGCCATTCACACAAATAACTACAGCGGGTGAAGAGCTTGGTACACATGTGGCTAAGGCCCATTGGGAGAAAGCAGAGGAGAAACTACTTCGTAGAGATAGCAGGGGAGACTTCCTGAAGGAGGTGGTATTTGAGTCAAGCCTTTAAGGATGACTTAGCAGTTAGCTAAGCAGACATGGTATGAAAGACATGGAGAAAGATGCTTGCAGAGAGGAAAGCCAACACTTCAGACTACAAGCAATGAAGTAGTAGTGTAGTAGGCAAGTGGTGGTGGAAGAGTGGGTGAGTTGAGGCTGGGGAGCAGACCAAGGGTCTGCATGTATCAGTGGGCTGGATGAGAGCTTTAATTTTCTTCCTTTTGTCACAAATGTTCAAATGTAGAGAAGTTGGGAGCAAGGAAAATCAAGTGAATCACCATACGCCTTTTTCCTACAGTCAACAATTGTTTTGTTGAACCATTTGAAAATTGAAGGTATGACATGCCATCGCAGAATTCTAATTCCCAAGAATAAGGGCATTTCTTGTTTAACCACTGTCCCATTTTCACACCTGGGAATATTGAAATCAAGTCTATGTCATTTAATATCCTGCCCATGGCCCTTGTCCAGAAATGCTTTATATTGCTGTGGTTTTTTGGTTTTTTCCTCCTTCAAATCAGGATATAATGTAGATTTATGCATTTTATTTGCTAATTAAGAATTTTAGTTGAAAAATTGCTTTCTGTACAAAAGTAATATTTAGCTGAAAATATTTCCCCAGAAGGCAGCAGGTTCTGATTGGAAAGCTTAGCAGTAGAGCTAGTCTTGGGTTGTACTAATGACTCGCCAGCGAACTATCTCTGTGAGGTTCATGAGCAAAATGAAGCTGATGGATCAGGTTAACACAAAGAATTGTTAGGCAGTGAGGAGCTCTGGTGATACGGTGATTATGCATAGGCTGCTATCCTTATGGTCAGCGGTTCGAAACCGCCAAGAGCTCTGTGGTAGAAAGATGGGCTTTTTGCTCCCGTCAACAGTTACAGTCTTGGAAACCCACAGGGGAGCGCTGCGCATCAGCATCGGCTCGATGCAATGAGTTTGGTTTGAAATTTCGGAACAAGTCCTAACTCTGAGCTGGAGATATGTAGATGGCAGGTGAGTGTGAAATATTGTCATTGAATGGCTTAGAATATTGTCCCATAAGTTTCCTAAAACTCAAAGTCAAACTCACTGCCATCACGTCAATTTTCGATTTATAGCGACCTTATAGGATAGGGTAGAACTACCTTTGGGTTTCCAAAACTTCAAATCCAAATCCAAGACTACAAATCTTCATTGTACACTGTCAGGAGTCTGTCAGGAGTGCACTGCCTCCTCTTTCCCTTGCGGAGCAGCGGGTGGGCTCAGTGGGCAGCCCACCGTGCTATCCAGGGCCCCAACATAAACTTCCCTGTATCTAAACTGACTTGTACTGAAGGATATCACAAGCCTATACTTTTTAAATGAAGTACTATATCCCAAACCTGTACTTTTCCATAACTGTTGTTTGCAGTCTAATTGGAAATAGATTATGTGCTTGATATTAGTCGACCCCATCATTTTCAGGAAAAGAAGACAGAAATACGCATTGTATACTTTGGAAATGTAATATTAAGAGCTACCCTTTTATGACAGTTGAGAAGAGCAAGGAAGCAGTGTGAGTTATAGTTGCTGTAGCTCTGTATTGGGAAAGCTAATAAAATGGATCAACAAATCCGTCTTGGAGGAGCAGTATGTTTTCTTCTCCTTTTTTTATTTGAAGCCAAGTTGTATTATCACCAAAGAATTCAGCTCCACTTCCGTTTCACTTTTCCTCTGACAGCCACGCAGGCCGACGTGAGATCTGACGGGAAGGCATCTGGAGGGTTTTAAAGGCTGTGAGCCTTCTCTCTCTTAAATTTTTATTTTAAGTTTATTTTTTTACTTATATGAGTTTTTTTCCCTTTTTGTTTGTGGAATATAATACTTGCATAGAAAAACAAATTCTATGTAGTTTCTCAGTCCATCTCATCAAATAAAATTGGTAACAACATTCCATTAAATCCCCCCACCCAATACATGGCTCATTTCCCTCCACCCTGCCTCGATAGTTTCTTCTCCCTTCCATCTTCTCTGCACCCGTCTTTGGCCTCCTCTTAGTCTATAAAGTCTTATCTTTTGGTGAGAAAAACATGTTTCTATTTTATTTTCCTTTATAATGTATCAAAATACTTATCCTTATGAGGTTGACTACCTTTGCTTTGCATAATGTTCTCTGATTGTTTCCATATCTCGAGGTGTTTGACAGACTCATTGTTTTTTTAAGGATGTATAATATTCCATTCTGTGAATGTACCACAGTTTGTTTATCCATTCCTCTATAGTCTGGCTTTTTGATTGTTCCCATCATTTTCCTACTAAAAAAGTGCTACACTAAACACTTAGGTGTGCATATGTCTCTCTGTGTGGTTATTTTTGGTTATTTCTTTTAGGTGTTTATCAGAGAGATTGCAAGATTATAAAGTATTTGTATTTTCAGTTATTTAAGGAAGCACCATACTGATTTCCATAGTGGGTGTATAATTCTGTAGTCCCACTATCAATGTATGAGCATTCCAATTTCTCCACATCTTCTCCAGCATTTATCACCTTGTGCGTTTTTGAATTTTGCTGCAGGTGTTGGTGTGAGGTGGTATCTCATAATTGTTTTAATTTATATTTCTTTTATTGCTAATGAATGTGAGCATTTCTTCATATAATTGTTGGCCTCCTGAATGTCATCTTTAGTAAATCATTCATTCATCTTTTTTGCCCATTTTTTAATTGGGTTATTTGTATTTTTCTTATACAAGATCCAATAATTTCCTATATATGTATGAAATTATATAGGAAATATATAAATTTACCTGATATATCATAGCTAAATATTTTTCCCAACTTGTGAGTTCTGCTTTTGCTCTTTGGATAAAGTCTTTTGATGTGCATAAATATTGTATTTTTAGAAGAATTCAGTTCTCTATTTTGTCTTCTATAGTTTATTGCAATTTTTTATTATATTTGGTAGTGTATTTGTGCTGTGTATTAGTATCCATAAGTTTTGTCCCTGTTTTTTTCATTGATGTCTTTATAGTTCTAGGGTTTATATTTAGGTAGTTCATCTATCTTGGGTTGTTTCTGTGTGGTGTGAATTACGGGTCCTGTTTCATTCTTCTGAAGGGAGAGATCCAATTTTTCCAACACCATTTATTGAAAAGGCTGTCTCATGCCCACTTAATGTGTTTAGGTATTTTCTCAAAGATGGTGTCTGTAGGGACTTGGTTGTGTTTCTTGTTTCTCAATTCTAATCCATTGTTCTTCATGTCCATTGTTGTGCCAGTACTGCACTGTTATTTTATCACTGTGGCTATATAGTTGGTTATAAAGTCTGATACATTGTTTTCGTTTTTTAATAGTATTTTGTTTATCCTGTGTTTCTTTTCTTTCCATATGACATTATTAATTGGTTTTTCCTTTTCTTAAAGAATTGTGGTCGGATTTGGATCAACATTGCATTGAATTTATTAAGTGTTTTTGGTAATATTGACATTTTCATTATATTTAGTCTTCCTGTACAGGAGCATGGAACATTCTTCCATTTGTGTAAGACTCTTGGTTTCCTGCAGAAATGTTTTATAGTTTTCTTTGTATCAGTCTTGGGTTTCTCTGGTAAGCTTTATTCTTGGATATTTTGAGTTCTTATTATAAATGATGTTCTTTTAATTTCACTTTTGGTGTCATCATATTTCACAAAGAAAAATCTAACTGATGTCTGTATATCGATCTATGTAGCCTGCTACGTTGCCAAATTTTTCATTTAGTTTCAACAATTTTTCAACTGCATCTTTGGGGTTTTCTATATATGGGATTCTGTCATTTGCAATGTTTTCTTGTAGGTGAATTTTTTTCCCTTCTTTTTTTTTTGTTCCTCCCTTTCCAACCATATTGAATTTCTTCATAGGAAGAGTGATTGTCGCTACAAGCAAAGGAGTTTACATCTTGGTTCCATTACCTCTGGAAAAACAAATACAGGACCTCCTGGAAAGTCAGAGAGTAGAAGAAGCATTGGTCTTAGCAAAAGGAGCCCGGAGGAACATTCCAAAAGAAAAATTTCAGGTTTGTGTTGAGCTGATCACCTGAGCATACTTCCAAACCATCAGTTAGGAAAATTCGGATTTTGCTAGCATATGCCAGGCTGTGCTGATGGCTTTTGTTCCTGCTGCTTCATTTCCTCAGCAACTCTGGCCTCAGAGTGGCATCCACGTTTCACAGTTAAAGGAAACACGTCTCAGAGCAGTCGGGTGGCTCGACCACTCGAAGGTGTGGGGAAAGTCAGGTTCCAACCTCTGGCTTAATATACTGGGTTTTATTTTTAACCAGGTTCCTTTTTCAGTATGTCTTCTGAGAAGAATCAAGGACATGGTTTTTAAACACCAAAAGCGAGGGCAGGTTAATTTGTTTCCTAATTTAGAATTTTTGTGTCTTGGGATGAGATTGAATAAAAGCTTAGTCTCACATTATGTATAGGAAAAATGTTGTGAACCGTATAGATAAGCCATCTAATGTTGCAGGAACAAATCCATCCAAGCAATTTACTTCGGAGAACCCTTAATACACTGAAGGAACACTAGCTTAATGTAATTGGCATGACGGATGTAACTGATGTGATAGTCACAGTTATTCTTTGGTCCGATAAAATCTGCTTTCTGAACATAGTTACTTGCTCAGTTGTTAGGTGAGTTCAGGTTTCTCGCTATATGGGAGTAATAAAGGATAATATTGATGTGTGTATACTTTATATGTAAACTTATAATGAAAGGTTCTCATGAATGGATAATGACTTGCTAACTGATGATGAGTTAAGGAGATTTACACATATGATGGCTGTGGGACAAAGTGGTGCTTTTTGGCATCACTTGCTTTATGTAGCAAAAGGTATACAGGATGTGCAATGCATGATTATGGTGTGTGAAAGAGGACATCTTTTCTACATTTAAATCTTGATAAACTTCATGCCTGAAGGAGCCTTGGTGGTCTTCAGGTGATCGTGGGGAACGAAGGTCAGCGGTTGGTACCCACCAGCCACAACACGCTAGAAAGATGAGGCAGTCTGCTTCTGTAGAGATGTATAGCCCTGGAAACACAACCGGGCACTTCTGTTCTATCCTATGGGGTGACATTGACTTGAACGTACTCAATGGCAGTGGGTTGGTTTTCATTGTCATTGCTCAATTTTCATTATGGCTGATAGACTCTGTTCAGCTGGGGCTAGCAAAAGCTAAAAGAAGATATCTGTATTTGGGCAGTGTCTCTTCCTGTGCATTGTTGTACGTATTGCTGCGGTGGGGCAAGAAGGATGCAGGTTGGAGTCAGAACACTTGGGGCTGAATCTTGCCGCTGCCATGCCCTTGGTCCCCATTCTCTTCCCAGAAGTGGAAACGGTGGTAGCATTCACTGAGGAGGCCTCAGGACCAAGGTGTTGGTTGTATTGAAGGACCACACTAATGCATTCATAGTTGTTCTCGATGGACCACCTGCACCTAGCATCCTTTAAGTATGAAGAACCAACTGCCAACGAAAGAGTCAATTCTGACTCACAGCAACCCTGTAGGACAAAGTAGACCTGTTTCCGAGACTGTAAATCTTCATGGGAGCACACATCCTCATTTTTCTCCTACGGAGTGGCTGGTAAATTTGAACAGCTGGCCCTGGGCTTCGAACCCAACACTGAAGGCTTCAGTTTTCTTTGTGTGGCTTTGGCTGTTTTCTCCACTCTCTCTTTGATAAGAGTAGAGATGTGCAGTCAATGTTAGATCATATTATTAGTCATCTTGCTCCTTCTAACCTGCTCCCTGCCATCTCCCTGTTGCTCCAAACACCTATGTCCAGCCCTAGAAATATGCCTTGCTTCTCAAGTTCCCATAGTGACCATGTGCGTCCAAACACTTCTTATGTTTTAGCCTGGTTGTTTCAACTACTTCCTTTAACTGTGTCTTTAACATGTTTCCATGTCTCCACTCTACTAGAGTGGTCCCTTAAAACAAAATTGTGAATTGGGTAATGGCTTACAGAACAAATCAGTTTTCTATTCACCATTTGTACACAATATGTTTCATGTCATTGATTGCAGTCCCTACAATATAACATCACTGATCCCACTTCCACACTTTGACTCTTGTTTACATTCCTCCTCCTTTTTTATCCCTTCTGAAATCTGTCCTTGGGTAAATGCTACCCTTTTGATCTCAAGCGATTAATTATTCTAAGGAATGAGTGGTGTTACAGCTGCCTCATTGTGTTGTTGCCTTTTTAGACCTAGCTATCACACACAAGTAAAATTTTGCTGAAGATCATGCAACAATGGTTGCAACAGTAGATGGACAGGGAGAGGCGAGAGGCTCAAGCTGGATCTAAAAGAGGACATAGAACAAGGGATATTATTGCTGATGGCAGATGGATCTTGGCTGAAAGCACAGAATTCCAGAAAGATGTTTACTTGTGTTTTATTGGGTATGCAAAGGCACTAGACTTTAATAAATCCATAATAAATTGTGGGTAACCTTGAGAAAATTAGGAATTCCAGAACACTACATGTTCTCATGAGGAACTTGAACATGGATCAGGAGGCAGTTTTGCAAACAGAACAAGGGAATACTGCATGGTTTAAAAGCCAAGAAAGGTGTGCTACAGTTGTATCCTCTCACCATACTTATTCAATCTGTCTGCTGAACGAATCATCAGAGAAACTGGATTACATGAAGAATGTGGCATGAAGGTTGGAGGAAGGCTTATTAATAACCTACAGTATGCAGATAGCACAACCTGGCTTGCTGAAAGCAAGGAAGACTTGAAGCCCTTGCTGATGAAGATCAAGAATTTCAGCCTGCAGTATGTATTATGATGCAGTGCAAAGCAGACAGAAATCCTCGCAATTGGACCAATATGTAACATCATGATCAATGGAGAAAAGATTGAGGTTGTCAAGGATTTTACCTTGCTTGGATCCACAATCAATGCTTATGGAAGCAGCGGGCAAGAGATCCAAAGATATGTTGCATTAGGTAAATCTGCTGCACAAGACCTCTTCAGAGTATTGAAAAGCAAGGATGTTACTTTGAGGACTAAGGTGCACCTGACCCAAGCTCTGGGATTTTCAGTTGCCTCCTAAGCAGGTGAAAATTGGGACACTGAATAAGGAGGACTGAAGAAGAATGGATGTGTTTGAATTGTGGTGCTGGAGAAAAATGGTGAAAATACCATTTTTCTGAAAGGACACACCAGTCTGTCTTGGAAGAAATAAGGCCAGAGTGTTCCTTAGAACCAAGTATTATTAATAGAGACCAGCTCCTACAGAAAAAAAATCATGCTTGTTAAAGTAGAGGGACAGTGGAAAAGAGGAAGGCCCTCAAGGAGCTGGATGGACACCATGGCTGCAACAGTGGACTCGGGCAGAGGAACAATTGCACAGGACTGCACAGGACCTGCAGTGGTGGTTTTTTTCCTCTTGTGCATAGGGTCGCTATGGGTGAGAACTGACTTGATGGCACCGAGCAACAACAAAATAGGGTTGCTATGAGTCAGAATTGACTCGATGGTCGTGAGTTTAGTTTGTTCAGTGTGTTTGACTGAAAAGTGACCCATCGGATAAGTTTAGTTCCAGCCCTGAAGGGTGACTAAGGGTCATAGTCTCGAGGTCCCACTGATCTATCTGACTATCAAACCAATTTTTTGTTATAGTTTTGAATTTTATTTCACATTTTCCTCTATTCAACACCCTTTAATGCAGGGGTCCTCAAACTACGGCCTGTGGGCCACATGCAGCCCACTGATGACATTCATCCAGCCTGCCAGGTGTTTTTCCCCCTTTTGTTTTTTTTACTTCAAAATAAGATGTGCAGTGTGCCTAGGAACTTGTTCATAGTTTTTTTTTTAAACTATAGTCCGTCCCTCCAGCGGGTCTGAGGGACAGTGAACTGGTCCCCTGTTTAAAAAGTGTGAGGACCCCTGGTTTAATGTGATTCCTTCCTAAGTGGTCAGCAGTGATAGCTGGGCATCATCTAGTTCTTCTTGTCTCAGGGTCATGGTGACTGATCTTTTCATGGTCCATTAGTCCACTGGCATAGTTTTCTCCAGTCTTGATTTTCATTATTCTTCTTTCCTTGGGATGGGTAGAGATCAATATTTGGACCTTAGGTCAAAGGAAACAGAGGAAAGATCTAGGAAGCAAAGCTATGAATAGAGGTATAAACATAGGTGTGTACACATGTAAAGATATTAATTCATAAGCATAGAGGTATTGGCCTAGGTACATATATTTATATGGCAATACATGGAGGAAGTGGACAGACTTTGGGCCTCTGCTCAATCCCTCTCTCAATGCAAGAACACTTTGTTCTAACAACCTGGCATTCTGTGATGCTCACCCTCCCAACACGATAGCTGAAGACAAATGGGTGCATAAGCAAATTTGGTGAAGGAAGCTGATGGTACCTGGCTATCGAAAGATATAGCATTTGAGGTCTTAAAGGCTTGAAGTCAAACAAGCATCCATCTAGCAGAGAAGCAACAAGCCCACATGGAAGAAGCACACGAGCCTGTGAGATCATGAGGTGATGACAGAATCAGGTAACAGGCATGAGGAGACCCAAAACAAAAAAAAACATATTGTTAAAAACAAAGGGGCTCAGAGCAGAGACCCAAAATACATCCGTAGAAAATAGGACAGCCTCTCACAGACGGTCATAAGGAAGGGATGAGACAACCAGGGCACAGTATAGCATCAGTGAAACACACAATATTCCTCTGGTTCTTTGAGGCTTCCTCACCCCCCACTATCATGATCCCAATCCTTCCTTTTAGTTCTGGCTAGACTAGAGCATGTACATTGGTACAGATAAGAGCTCACGACACATGGAATCCAGGTCAGATAAACCCCTCAGGAACGGAAATGGGAGTAGCTATACCAGGAGGGTAGGGAGAGGTTGAGGCAGGAGGGGAGGAAGAGGGAATGGATTGCAATTATCCATGCATATCCCGCCCCCTTTCCCAGGGTGATGAACAACAGAAATGTGAGTGAAGGGAGACAGCAGTTAGTATAAGATAGGAAAATTATAATAATTTATCAAGGGGTCACGAGGGTGTTGGAGGACGGGGAAAAAGGAGCTGATACCAATGGTTCAAATAGAAAGTAAATGTTGAGAAAAAGATGATGGCAACGTATGTACAAATATGCTTGATACAATTTATGTATGGATTGTTAAAAGAGTTGTAAGAGCCCCCAATAAAATGATCTTTTAAAAAAATTCTACCTTAGATGACTGCTCGTGAGCTTTTTAAGATCCCAGCCTCTCCGTACCAAGAGTAAGATATAGAACGCAGTCTTTGTGGGTTATGTTATGCCAGTTGACCTTGGTTTCACCTAAAACCATGGCTTTGAGCCCCGAAGCCCCATAACTCATTCCTTCAAGGCGTTTGGTTATGTCTAAGGTTTTAGGAACTTTGTTCCCTGTGTACTTCACTACATTCATGGACAGATTTGTAGCAAAGGCAAATACACATGTAAAGCTATCTAGATGGATCATTCGATAAAATATAAATGTACTGCATAAGGTTAATAATCAGCAGCAAAGCAAAAGCTTCATTCTTTCTTTGTTGCTCATAGGACACCCTTTTTTTCTGACTGTCACACCTGGGTCAGATCTCAAAGTTAGAACGGCATTGTCCTTTAGACCAGCTACCCAGGGATCATTTGCTCTCTCTGATTCTAGCCACCTATAGCTAGGTCTGATCTTATAAGTTAAATGATTGTTGTCTTCTGGATTTCCCAATAGATAGGTATCAATCATAAATTTGAGGTCCCAGGGGCCCCCTTACTTCTGATCTACTGGCTAAAACAGTGGTTCTCAACCTCCCTAATGCCACGACCCTTTAATACAGTTCCTCATGTGGTGGTGATCCCCCCCACAACCATAACATTTTCGTTGCTACTTCATAACTGTAATTTTGCTACTGTTATGAATCGGGCGACCTCTGTGAAAGGGTTGTTCGACTCCCAAGGGGTGGCAGCCCACAGGTTGAGAACCACTGCCCTAAGGTGATCCCGTTCCTAGCAGATGGCAGTGAGAACTGGGCTACATCTGGTTGTGGCCTCAGGGTCATGGCGACAACTAGTGTTCAGGTGGCCCATGAGTCCATTGCACTGATTATTCCCATGTCTCTGATAGAAAAAAACCCCACAACTTATTTTAAAACACATTTACTAGTTTACCATAACTCTTTCTCTCATTAAAAAAGGATTTCTTAGACCTTCTCCCCCTGCCCTCCCACACCCACCCCACACACACTACATATGTGGTAGAATCTGGCAGAAAGACTGGAAGGCACCATGGACACAAACTACCTAGCAGGTAAAAGAGGGAGTCAGCAATATGTGACTGGTTACTCTGTGCCAGTTACTTTTCTAAAGCCCCTACCCGTCTGGTTCTCCTAATCCGTACAATTATGAAGTAGGTAGTATTATGATCCCCTTAAAAACATGTACACTCCAAAACAGAGTCCAAGGTCACAGAGCTAATATAAAGAGGGCTTCTATCATCTTTATATTTCATTTTCCCATGAACTTTTGAAGCCTGCTTGTAATTGCAAAGCCAGGACTCGAATCTAAGCATTCTGCTTCTCAGTTTTAGCCACTGCCTAAGCCAGCTCAACTCACACTGTACTCATCGTTGGCTACTATCAGTCCAGGCCTAATCGAGAAACCTAGGGAAAACCTGTATATTTTATGATGCACTACACACTGGGGAGGAGCCATTAGACAGCTGTGTATACTTTGAATTTTGTGCTAGGATGAACTGTTGTCTCCTGAAGCTCGTGTGATAAATTTTATGTGGGCAATGTAACCTTGAAGATTACTTTGGAACCCTATAGATTCTTCTGTTTTACAAAACTGTTGATTCCCTAGATCACATAAATTGTACACAGCGTCACTTCTTGGAGACCTACAGACGTATGCTGGAGGATGGGCCCCCTAGGCCAGAAGGCATGACACAGTGGTGGCAGCATACCAGTCACTGTGAGGATGAGTCAGGACCAGGTACCACTGGTTACGTTGTACGTAGGATCGCCAAGGAGCTGACCACAACTCCGGGCGCAGCTTTGGGAGCTGCCTGACGTTGAAGTCGTGACTGGTTCGTTATTGAGTTAGCTCTGATGTTGGGGAGATAAGCAGGTTGTCTTGTTCTCTAGCCTCTGGTCAGTCTTCTATGTCCTTCCCTCTGAGCCTTCCTGGTTGCAGGTCTTGTTTGGGATGAGCTGAGCAGAAAGCAGGGGAAGCTGTCAGGTCCCAGTAGACAGTCTGGAAAAAGCACGGCCAACTTCAGACAACCAGGCTTGGTAACACTACTGATTGGCCATCTTTAGGTGAAAGTTCCCTTAGGTGTACGCCGTCACCGTGGTTACGGCATCTTCAGTACTCACCTCCAGAATGAGAGTATCTACTTCATGCTGCTACCACCTCTCCGTGACATTCGAAGTCTGAACATGGGAAATGAGCAATATAGTGTTGGAGCTTTAGAGTGCTAGAAAAAAAGGCCATTTTCATTTCCCTTCAAGGGCCGGGAAAGGCAAGTGACATTTGAGTCTTGTCAACCACGAGAAGTAAGTTGTCACCCTGTGCTTTTTCTTCAACCGCCCTGATTGTGATGGAGAATTCTCCCACCGCCGCAGCTGGTGGGCTGTTTTTAACCTTTTTCCTAAGTGGGTGGCCTTTCTTGTTCTTTCTTTCAGAGGTGGACCTGGCATTCTTGGACTGTGGCCCACTGTCCTCCCCTTATTGTGAGGCAATATAATTAGGCCTCTTTTGACACACGTGGGGCGACCCTGAGTCAGCGTCGCCTTGGCAGCACCTGGGTTTCTGGTTATAATTAGGCTGGTCTTTAGATTCGAAATAGGTGGTTCCAGGGAAGAAAAGTAGGGGCAGGTGGTGAGACGAGAAATGAAAGGTTTTAGAAGCCTACTATTTTCCCACATCTTTAAAGGAATTGCTGAGGGAGAACAACAGGCCGTTGTGAATACTGCAAGTTTGAAAACCCGGAAAGGTGTGCATTAAGGCTGTATCCTCTCTCCATACTTTCTCAATCTATATGCTGAGCAGATCATCGAAGAAGCTGACTTGGATGAAGAAGAGTGTGACATCAGGATTGGAGGAAGGCTTATTAACAACCTGTGATATGCGCATGACACAACCTTGCTTCCTGGAAGTGAGGATGACTTGAAGCACTTGCCCATGAAGGTCAATGATTGCAGCAGCAGTTCTCAACCTGTGGGTCTCGACCCCTTTGGGGGTCGAATGACCCTTTCACAGGGGTCACCCGATTCATAACAGAAGCAAAATTATAGTTAGGAAGTAGCAGCAAAAATAATTTTATGGTTGGGGGGGGCGGTCACTACAACACGAGGACCTGTGTTAAAGGGTTGTGGCATTTGGAAGGTTGAGAACCAGTGGATTGCAGCCTTCAGTATGGATTATGACTCAATGTCAGGAAGAACAAAATCCTCACAACTGGACCAGTGGGTAACGACATGATCAATGGAGAAAAGGTTGAGGTTGTCAAGGATTTCATCTTGCTTGGATCCACAAGCAATGCTCATGGAATTAGCGGGCAAGAGATCAAAAGGCATGTTGCATTAGGAAATTTGCACAAGACCTCTTCAGAGTATTGAAAAGCAAGGATGTTACTTTGAGGACTAAGATGCACCTGACCCAAGCTAGGGGAATTTCCATTGCCTCCTAAGCAGTTGAAAATTGGGACACTGAATAAGGAGGACTGAAAAAACAAAAAGGATGCGTTTGAATTGTGCTGGAGGAAAATGTCGAAAGAGCCATGGACTGCTAAAAGGACACCCCAGTCTGTCTTGGAAGAAGTAAGGCCAGAGTACTCCTTAGAAGCAAGAATGGGAAGACTTTGTCCTACGTACTTTGGATATATTGTCAGTCCCTGGAGAAGGGCATCATGCTTGGTAAAGTGGAGGGGCAGCAAAAAAAGAGGAAGGCCCTCCATGAGATGGACCGACACAGTGGCCGCAACCATGGACTAGGGCACGGGAACATAGCGAGGATGGCACAGGGCAGTGTGGTATTTCGTTCTGTTGTGCACGTGGTTTCTATCCATCAGAACTGACTTGATTGCACCTAACAACAACAACTAAGGGAGGACACATGCTATCATTTTGGTTCTCCCTCACCTCCCCGAGAGACCAGGATTGATAGACCTTAGGTGCTGATGTCTTTACTTCTTGCATTGCTCCAGTAGTGACACTCTTAATGGCCTGCTGTATCCCCGGATACAGGAGCCCTGGTGCAGTGCTTACACATTGGGCTGCTAACCACACAGGCAGCTGTTTGAAACCTCCGATGGCTCCGTGGGGGCAAGATGAGGCTCTCTCCTCCAGTCAACAGTTCCAGTTTCAGAAACCCACAGCAGCCATTCTACCAGGCCCTAGAAGGTTGTTATGAGTCAGCTTCAATTAGACGGCAAGCTTGGTTTTTTGGTTTATGTACCTGATGAGCCAGTGAGTGGGAAGAATCAGATGTGGTTTCAGACCCTGGCCCAACTTGAGCCTTATCACTGTCGGTCGTAATTTCTGCCTAAACTCTACCATCTCTAAGCAGAATTTTCCTTCTTGTCCAATGGGGCTCGTGAGTGAGTGGAGCTTCATGAAAGTCGATCAGATGGTCCTTCAGTTGCGTCGGCTGTACTCAGTCCAAGGAGCGTGAGGACGCTGAGGGGAAAACCACGCACCTTCCCTAGAAGTCATTTATGACAGATGACACAGCGCGATTGGAGGGGGAGAAACTCAAGTCAGAGTGAATACTTGAAATACACAGGCTTTCGTGGTGAGGGGAGGGGAGGGGAGCGGAGCCTGAGCCGTGGTGCTAGAAGCAGTGTGGATGGAGCAGAAGGGGTTTCAGAGGAAGGACGGATAAAGCTGAAACACTGCCTCACCGGGGCCATGGCAGGGAGGGCATGGGGCTGGAGGAGCTCCAGGACAGGTCTTACAGTGTGTTTGGCTCTGGCTAGGTCTTTGGAGAACGGCAAAAGGCAGAGACACCTGAAGTGTCTGGGGAGCTGATCCCGAGGGGAGTGCCTGGCTTTCCTGGTCCTCGCCATTTTCCCACTTTGTCAGGATGCAGCTTTACCACTTTAAAAAAAAAAATCACTTTCCATTAGTTGAAATTATTTGGGTTCTCTGCCTTCCTCGGCGTTGGCCTTCCTCTGTTTTAAGTGCAGTTGCCCCCTAGTCCATTCCGACTCCCAGCGACCCTGTAGGACAGAGTAGAACTGCCCCAGAGGGTGTCCCAGGCTGTACATCTTTACAGGAGCAGCCTGCCTCGTCTTTCTCCTGTGGAG
This sequence comes from Echinops telfairi, assembly GCF_000313985.2. Lineage (NCBI taxonomy): Eukaryota > Metazoa > Chordata > Mammalia > Afrosoricida > Tenrecidae > Echinops > Echinops telfairi. Next base: position 19,031,804 of record NW_022111368.1, read on the forward strand.
CAGATGGTGGGTTTTGAACAGCTGCCCCTTTGGTTAGCACCTGATTGTTTAACCATCCTTGCACCATCAGGGCTCCTTATATAGACATACAGCAAATTACTGCTCAGCCATTAGGAGAGAGAGACCTTCCTGAGGCACGGCGGAGGCAACACGGTGTAGCTTGAAAACACGCTGAGCACAAGAAGTCAGTTGCAAAAGGACAAACGTTGTATGATGTCATGCGTACCTTGTTAGGTGCCGTCGGGTCAGTTCTGACTCATAGCAACCCTCCGCACCACGGAATGCAACACTGCTCAGGTGGCTCTGCTCACAGTGATCCTCCTCACAGTCAATAAGCTAACATACAGGAACCAAAGATTATGAATGCATGAAAGCCCTGGTCGCGCAGTGTGTGCACTGGGCTGCCCGCTGCAAGGTCCGCAGCTCGAAACCACCAGGCCCTCTGCAGGAGAGAGACAGGGCTTTCTGCTCACGTAGCGTTAACGTCTCAGAAACCCTGCCCTCGAGGGTCGCTGTGAGTTGGCATGGGCTTGATGGCAGATCATTTGTTTTGGTTTTCTGGGTGGGAGGGAGGGGTGGAGGAAGAGGGAGAATTTGTTTTTTGGGGGGAGTCACTAAGTGTGCGTCAAAGCTAGTGAAATCTTTTGGACAAAGAAAGAAACGAATGTGGCAGAACTTGAAACATGAAATCAAGGTCACATTGGGTTGTAATTGTGGGTCTTGCCTTGGTGAGGGTTTTACTGTATGTATTTTCACCACAATTGAAAAAAATAACAGTAAAGGTCTCTAAAGCTATAACAACAGCAACAAGAGAGCAGAGGGGTTCTGTGGTCAAGGAGGTTTGAGTGACACTGGATTCCAGGCGGCCCTTTTCTTGCAGGCTTCTCAGACTTTAATGTGTTAGCGCGGTGGTGAGTGGCTAAGGAGGAGGCATAAGACGCAGCATTTCTCCAGCGTTGACCAGGGAAGCTACGCATTGGTTAGTTCATTCATTCAAAGGTTTGAGCCTAGTGCCTAAGGACTATCTTTTGGGAAGTGCTCCTGGAAGATTCCAATTGCAGAAGAGTGACAGAGGAAGAGGAGCTTCTAGGTGGCCGGATGTTTTTGGTTTTTATATAATGCCTGATATTGTACTCACCTGAACTTGCAACTTCATGTTTCTGCATCAGAATTAACCCTCACCTTGGGATAGGAGTTAAAATGCCGTTTTCCCCTCCTGTGATGGTTTTAAGGTCTCTAAGCAGTTAAACCCGCATCTCTTGCAGGTCATGTACAGACGGATTCTGCAGCAGGCGGGATTTATCCAGTTTGCACAACTTCAGTTCCTGGAAGCTAAAGAGCTCTTCAGGTAATTTGAGGTGTCGGTAGCAAGAGGTTCGTGGCACTTTCCCTCGTTTACACATGTCTACGACGATGTCCTCTCTGGCAAAACCTATTTCAACTGGGATGTTGTAGTGGAATGATGTTTCTGTGTTGCACACGGAATAGTGATGCTTGTATGTAACAGTGGCCTTCGTGCTGGTTGCTCGGTAACAATGGCCTTCGTGCTAGCCACCCTACTTGTCTGCCCTTCCCCGTAGTAGTCTTCATATAACCTTCTGTATTAAGAGGAAGCGGGTGGGAGTTTGTTGAGGGACACATACTGGAGGTGTGTGAGAAGAGGTTAAGGGCTTCAAGGTTGTTTAGCCAAGAGAATTCTAGAGCGTGAATTTGCTATCACATGGAGGAGTCTTAGGGAGATATGGTTTGTTCTCCCTTTTCTCTAGAGCTGTAACATGATCGGAGGAGCCCTGGTTATTGGTGTACTGGTTACCCATTGGGCTGCTAACCACATGGTCAGCAGTTTGAAACCACCAGCCACTCAGCAAGAGAAGGATGGGGCTTTCTACTCCTGTAAAGAGTTATAGGCTCGGAAATTCATAGGGCCAGTTCAACCCTGTCCTAATGGATCGCTCTGAGTTGGTATTGACTGAATGGCAGTGAGTTAACATGATCTGAGTTTAGAAAAAGAGTCTCGGTCTTCCTGGGAAATGGATGGAACACTTTCCTCTCTCAGAATACTCTTGAAACGATCCATTCAGAATTTTAGCTCTCTTTCCCTTAGGAGGTTCCTGCTGATGTGTGAATTAATCCTGTACCAGTCGACAACTCTTTGATGGGTGTTCTCTCCCTGGTACCTCCCTTCCTCACCCAGGACCAACCGAAACCCAAACAGAACTCACTGCCATCATCAGTGCCCACTCAGGACAGGGTAGAACTCCCCCTGTGAGGAGAAAGCCCCTTCTTTCTCCTAAAGAGGCACTGGTGGTTTTGAACTGCGGACCTTGCAGATCACAGCACCCACACATAACCACTACACCACCAGAGCTTCGCTTCTCTCTCACCTAGGAGGGGAAGGGGAACTAGACACATGTGAAGCCTGTGCCTGTTCTCCCCACACTCCTTTGCTCTCAGCCTGCTTCCCCCCACCCCCCCAGCCCCACCGGGACTCATGCATTTTATGCGTGTGTGCCCAGTGAGGTCACTGCCCCTCGCATGACTGCTCATCCCTCCTTGGAAAAGGTCACGTTAAACCTGCTGGGACAGTCTTTAAATATCCTCCTAAAGCCCAGCCTATAAAGTGATTTTCCAGAATGCCTCACCAGAATAGATTCCGCCCCATTTAGAACCATCTAAAACAGAGGGTGTACATAACCTCAGAATGGACCAGTGGCGCATCACTGTGTAGGATATTCGCCTCCCTCCTCAGGCATGTAAGTTAGGCCTGCCCACAGGGATAAGGTTTAGTGCCCTTTCACAGAATTCTGAGTGTAGCGGGAATCATTTACCCAGAAAGGATGCCCTACCTAACTTGTAAAACTGGTTGCCATTGAGTGAGAATTCTGTGCTAGCATTCGATGTTCCCGGGACATCAGCAATGTTGGGTTTAGATCCTTTGGACCTAAGTTCTTTGGCTGTAAGACTGTGATTTGTCCCGGTGGTGCTGCAGACCTCCTCACTCGGGTCATGTGTGTGTCCTAAGACTGATTCATGGATGAATCAGAAATAAGGGGTAACTGCTCATGCTCAGACATTGCTAATAATATATCATCGAGCTGGGCCTCGTTCTCAGAATCCTTCCCAACATAGAACTCAAGGGCGTAACTTAACTTTGCCTCCTAGGTTACAAGGGACATAGGCCATGTGTCTGTCCCCCCAGATTTTACTACCTGCCCTTATCCCCAACTCTGCCCAGCGTTTTCTTCATTTGGCAGATGGCCTACGCACCAGTGCAGGGGTCGAAGAGTCCATAGCTTCCTTGCTTCTATGATGGGCAGTCACTAGTCTGGAAAAAGCATGCAAGAGTTGTGCAGCAAAGAAGCTTCCCAGGGTTGAGGGTGCTGTTAACTGCTACCAATGTAAACAGGAAGGGCAAGAGCTGGTTTCTAATGGTATGCTCTGAAGCTCTCTGGAAAATCCCACAAATGCTTCTACATTGTAAGATCATTGATGAGAAAATCACAAGCTGTTTCTTTCAAAGCCGTTTATTTATGGACAGCCCTGCAAACCTGTTTATCCTTTCGCACTAGGAAAAGCATTCATTTCAGAACAGCCGCACAGCCTGACATACCATCCACTGTGTTGCTTTCTTTGCTGCGGCTTCCCAGAAGCTCAGGAGCCCTGGTGGCATATTGGTTATGAGTTATGCTGCGATCCACAGGGTTAGGAGTTCAAACCACCAGCCTCTCTGTGGGAGAGGCTTTCAACTCCCATAAAGAGTTGCGGTCTGGGAAACTCACAGAGGCATTTCATCCCTGTAGGGTTACTGTGAGTCCACATCAAATGGATGAAAGTGAGTTTGAGCTAGTGCTAAGTTTGACGTGTAAGTGTGTCAGATGTTTTGGCACCTCAGTGGTCTGTTATTGGCATGCCTTTTGTCGGGGGCATGTGGCTCTGAACTGGTGCTCGAGCAGCTGGCCAGTGAGGACGGCCGCTTTACAGCACTTGCCCGGATGCCCAGCTCACCACTACTGTGTGCACACCATCCAGTGTTGTTTTGTGTGCCTACGTGTACTCTTTCTCTCTTTTTGCTTCATTTAGTTTGACACTGTAATTGCAGAAGCGGCCAGCTTGATGTCCGGGAGCTGATCTCTCTCTACCCCTTCCTGTTGCCTACCTCCTCCTCCTTCATGCGGTCTCACCCTCCTCTCCATGAGTACGCAGACCTGAACCAGCTCACCCAAGGGGACCAGGAGAAGATGGCCCAGTGCAAGCGGTTCCTCATGAGCTACTTGAATGAAGTCCGCAGCACGGAGGGAGCAAACGGCTACAGGGAAGACATCGACACGGCCTTGCTCAAGCTGTATGCGGAGACAGACCATGACAGTCTGCTGGACCTCCTGGTCACGGAGAACTTCTGTCTGCTCACTGACAGCGCCGCCTGGCTAGAGAAACACAAAAAGTGAGGATTTTCTCCTTGTGTACGACCCCACTGCCGCCACCCGCCCAGCCCTCCTCCATCCATTGCCCCTTGCTAGGAAGCCAGCCGTTCGTGAAGTCCCCAGAGCTTACTGTGCCCCTGTGATGTGTGTGTTCCCAAGAGATTTACCGGGTGGCTGCCATGAAATCAGCACAACAGGAGCAGGGTGCTGCCCCCACAGTGGCCGCAGACCAGTCGAAAAGGTCTTGGAGGGCATTCGCACTGAAGACAGTGCTTTCTTGTGTCGGACACAGTTTGGAGGATCTCTGGTGCTATAGTGGTCGTACTTTGGGCTGCGATCTGCAAGGTCGACATTTCAAAATCACCAGGGCACCCACAGGAGAAAGTTGGGCTTTCTACTCCCAGAAATAGTCTCACTTACTCACAGGGTGTCTCTAACCTGCCCTAGAGGGTCGCTATGAGTCAGCATTGACTCAGTGGCAGTGAATTTGGCTTTGGTTTAAACAGTCTGGAACTAGAAATAGGCTTTGTTAGGGGATGGAATGATTCGGAGGTTTCCTCCCTCTTCGGTCTAGGAATCACGAATGAAAGAAACCACACTCGTGTTAATAAAATGAATGGTACACATTAGTGATTGGTAGGTAGCCAAGCTGAAGAGAAGTAGGTTTAAAAAAAGGGGAGGCTTTTGGATTCTTTTAGGAACCCTGGTGATGTGGTGGTTGCACATTGGGCAGTAACCTCAAGGTCAGCAGTTTGAGACCACTAACTGCTTCTTGAGAGAAAGACCGGTCTTTCTACCCCCTTACAGGATTATCTTCTCGGCCACCCAGAGGGGCTACTTTACCTTGTCCTGGAGGGTGGCCGTGAGCTGGAATCGACTCCACAGTTAGTTAATTGGATTGTGTTGAATAAAAGATAATGGTTCAAAACTATTTCTTCATTCTTTGTATGACTCCGGGGGTGCCCACCCAAATGCTAAGGAGTCCTGAAGGCACAGTGTTTAAGTGTTCAGCTGCTAACTGGTAGGTCAGCGGGCTTGATCCCACCAGCCACTCCATGGGAGAGAAATGTAGTCTGCTTCTGTAAGATTTGTGCCTTGGGAGCTCTGTGGGGCATGTCTACTGTGTCCTATAAACCCTCAACCAAACCCACTGCCCTTGAGTCAATTCTGACATATAGCAACCCCAGGCCATGAACTGTTACAGGAGTTCCTGTAACCTCATCTGTCTCCTGTAGAGCGACTGGCGTGTTCGAACCACCGACCTTATGGTTGGCAAGCCCAATGCTAACCTCATAGTGCAACCAATTGACTGGATGGCAGTAGTTTTTAATTTTTTTCTTAAACTCATTACTTTCTGTGCACTGGGCACTTAAATACATACTAGCTAAGTTGATTGGACTAGGCAGCTTTCTTTGGGCAAATAAGTAGCATCACGTGGCTAGCCCTCAGTTTCTTCATCTAATTCAGGAATCACCCAAGCCCTTCATTTTTAAAGGTTAATGGGAAATGAAGGGTTTGAGTGATTTCCTAGTTTTCATTAAGCAATAAGAGTTTTGGTGAGGTTTTTCTTGGTATGAATTTGAACTGGCTAAAACCCAGGAATCCCATGAAGAACCAGGGCTTCTAAGCCAGCTCCTGTTCATTTACCCTGGTATGAGCCAGTTCTGTAATTGGACTCCGTGTGGGTGCTGACTCGTGGAGTTACTGGTATATACTATGGACTGATCTTACTGTGACTCGTGGTGGCCCCACGTGTGCAGAGGATTGTGCTCCTTCAAGAGTGAGTCCTTTTAGACGCAGATCACCAGGCCTTTCTTCTGAGGTGCCATCTTTCAGGGTAGGAGGTCAAGCATGGTTTACCGGTCAGCACCACCAGGGACATCATTATTTTGTTTAGAAGCCAGAGCGTGCACTGTTGTCTTGTGTTAGTGACTTGGGATGGTGGGACCTGGAGAGCGAATGTGACAACTTTCTTAACAGTTAAAGAAAAGAGAGTGGTTCACACCAATACTTCAACAACTGGAGTGTTTGCTTGTTGAGGGGAGAGAGGTCTGGCATCTCGCTGGATTGGTGAGCTGAGTCCAGTTACCTCTGGGAAGGGGGAAGGCCAGGTGCTTGACACTGCAGAACTTGGGAAGCCTGATAGAGGCGCACTGCCTGGGCAATGCCAATGTTACCACCAACCTTCCCCATTATCATTGCAGAAGTCAAGGTTTTGGAAGCTAATCACATGTCTTGTAAGTACTGAAAACCCAGAGAAAACAGACTTGCTGCCTTTGAGTCGATGCTGACTCATTGTGACTCTATAGGGTAGGGTAGACTGTCCCTGTGACTGTAACTCTATAGGGGAATAGAAAGCCTCATCCTTCTCCCGAGGAGTGCTGGTGGTTTCAAACTGCTAGCCTAGTAGTTAGCAGCCCAGTGAGTAACCATGACATCACCAGGGCTCCTGAATTAAAACTCAGGTCCTTGAATCCTGGATGCCCTCCCCTGCCTTTCCCTCTGTGACACCTGGGCCATGTTGGCAGTTACCGCCGTTGTCCAAGTTCTTATCCCTCACCCCTTGGCAGGTACTCTGCCTTCCAAGTATTTTTCTGTTAGCTCATGACAGGCTAATCATTTTAACTGAAGAGCTATGGAATTGTATTAATAGTTAAGCAAATTAGAAAGCAATCCCATATGTAATTTCCTCACATATAATTTTAGGTTTTTTTGTTTGTTTCAGCATATCTTAGATTAGAGTGTGAACCTTTTGGGAAATTGATAAGCCATAACTTATCAGCACACTCAGTCCCTTGGTTATATACAGCCAGCTCAACGTACAAACCAGCAACCCAAAGTGGTTTGTAGAACCTATCGTACTGATGTTCTAGGGACACACAATGGCTCAGAATAACAGTCAGGCACTACTTAGCAGCGCACATCAAAACATTACTATTGCAACCTTATTGTTAAAGATGTTCTATTATATCTGGAAGGGGTTCTTTCATATTTTGTGTCTTGTAAAGTACACTAGATACTAAAACAGACATTTAACCAAAGCTAGATATTAGCCATACATTACTGTTCCAACTTAGCACAACTACCTTCTCTCATAATCCGGGGACTGCCGGTACTACACATAAATCAGCACAATGGAACATCCCAAGTTGGCCGTGCAAGCCCCAGGCGGGCAGAAATAAGGAGTGCCCCGAGCCAGGGTGTGTTAGTTGGGGGCTGCCCACAGCAGATGGCAGGCAGAGACTGTGCTGACCGTGTTGGTGTCTTGCAGGTACTTTGCACTTGGACTGCTTTACCATTACAATAACCAAGACGCCGCTGCCCTTCAGGTTAGTCCCTCTTAGCTTGATTTACAATCTGGTGCCTTGAACTCTGTGACTTAGTGCACGTGTTTTTTACAGGACCTGCAAAATAGTAAGAAGGTTTCTTGGTGAAGTGGTGCCCAGGAGGATTTCTTGTATTTTGTCTTTAGACCTCTCTAAATAACACCACCAAGACAGAGTTCCTGAAAATGCAGAAGATAAAAACACGGTTTCTCACCAGCCGACAAGGCACATAATCACTGGCTTGTCAGCCGATTGCATAGCAGGGTAGACTTTCCGCTGTTAGAATAACTAGTAGCAAAAAGAGACAGCTGGAGCTATAGGTGGCCGAAGCACCAAGCTTTGTCAAAGCCGCAACATCTTACCGTCACAGTCTACAAAGGACTGCAGCCACCAAGTCCCGTGGTGGGCAAGTGGGAAGCGGCACTCAGCTGGCAGCGGTGGGCAGATGGCTTCTCTCTGAGGCTAGACATCGCCAGCAGTAGCTTGTCTCTCTCATGAATAAGCATTTTTTGTGCCCGCCCCTCTCCACATACATTTGACTTACTATTGCACTACTGTGATGCCATTGAAAACAGAAAGCAAGAAAAAGCACATGGTGCTTGGTTTCTTTTCAGTTTCCTGAGCCATAACCTCAGTATTGCTGATTTCTCTAAACAAGCGCGCTGCCATCGAGTCACTTCCGACTCAGAGTGACCCTGTAGGGCAGGGTAACCCCCTGCCCCCAGCGCACTGCACCCCACGGGTCTGCGAAACTGGAACTACAAGAGTCGAACGCTTCGTCTTTCTCACTCAGAGCCGATGGTGGATTGAAAGTGCGGACCTTGCGGTTAGCAGCCTGACGCATGAAACCACTGTGCCACCAGGAAAGAGTGGTGATGGTGGTGGGGGGAATGCTTTAAGCATTTAAAAGTTTCCTCCTACTTTGAAATATTTTTTAAAAGGCCAAGTGAGTGAGCTTCCTTCCCTTTCCTAAGCCAATTCTAAGAGCTCTGTAACTTGACAAAAGACACAAGAAAAGGCACGACACTTCCCATGTCTTGTTGCTCTCTTCTTCCCCGCCTCTCTAGCTGTGGGTGAACATCGTGAATGGAGAGATCCATGACGCCACACGCTCCGACCTGTATGACTACGTGGTGGACTTCCTGACCTACTGCTCAGACGGGGCGCTGGTGTGGAAGCACGCGGACTGGCTGCTGCAGCAGAGTGAGGAGGTGCGTGCTTTGTACCCGCGCCCTTCGCTGGCCTGGGCAGAGCAAACCAGCAGAAAACTTGGTTCCCCTCTACTTTCTTTCTCTTTGGAAAGGCTTTATTTCCTATCACTTTTTCAAGGGGAAACATTTTATTGCAGTCGAATAGAGAACCTTAAAATTTGTCATCCAATGTACACTGGTACAGATAGGAACTGAAAACACAGGGAATCCAGGGCGGATGATCCCTTCAGGACCAGCGGTGTGAGTGGCCGTACTGGTAGGGTAGAGGGAGAGTGGGTAGGAAAGGGGAACTGATTACAAGGATCTATATGTCACCTCCTCCCTGGGGGACGGACAGCAGAAAAGTGGATGAAGGGAGACATCGGACAGGGCAAGATATGACAAAATAATAATTTATAAATTATCAAGGGCTCATAAGGGAAGGGGAAGGGGGAGGGAGGGTAAAATGAGGACCTAATGCTGGGGGCTTAAGTGGAGAGCAAATGTTTTGAGAATGATGAGGGCAATGAATGTACAAATGTGCTTTACACAATTGATGTATGTATGGATTGTGATAAGAGTCGTATGAGCCCCTAATAAAACGATTTTAAAAAAATTTGTCATCCAAGCAGTTTTTAAATGGTAGCAAAATATGGATGGCATAAAATTTACCGCATGAGCACTTTCTACTTGACACTAGTTAAATCCAACTTGGTGCAGCCATCTCCAAGCCTTTCCCATCACCCCGCACGGCACAGTGCGTCATTCAGTGCCTTCCCTTGAACCGTATGAATGCCAGCTCCCCCGGAAGTCCTGTCTGTCTGTGCTTCTGAGACTCTTCAGTCTTCCGCGCTCTTCAAAATCTTCTTTCTAGGCAGGTCCTCCTGCTAGCCGAGGTTAAGCCAGGACAGTTTCCTAGCAAGTTCTTAACAACTTGCTAAGGTTGTTAAGCGGGTGTGAAACCACCCCTCACTGAAGTTGGGCCCTTTGTCTTCTGTGGGATGCAGCAGGTGACTTAACAATGTCTGATCCTTGGAAGGAGAAAGCTTCAACACAAGACAAGCCACTGCCCCTGTTTCTGCTCTGCTCTCCCGCCACCCCTTTCGTGGGTGCTGTGGGTCTGGAGGAAGGGAGGATGCTGTGGCCAGGACTCGGCTCCTCTTGGAGGACCAGGGGGTGATGACCCTAGAAAAGTGCGGACTGTGGTTAGAGGCTAAAGGGGAGGCAGTATGTGCCGGCCAGAGTGACAGAATCCCTCGGCTGGAGGCAAGATGACAGTTCAGTTCTCACAGTTAAAGAGATCTCTGTGCGCTTCCTTGACTGACTCCTGAGTGGCAAAACTTGCTTTCTGACGCTGGACCTTGATGTGGAGTCCTAAGGATTGCTCCTGTGTCTATCTTTCTATAGTTAGAAGTGAAAATGAGGACCTGATACCAAGGGCTCAAGTAGAAAGCAAATGTTTTGAGAATGATGATGGCAACGTATGTGCAAATATGCTTGACACAATGGATGGATGTATGGATTGTGATGAGTTGTACGAGCCCCCAATAAAATGATTTTTTTTAAAAAAAGAAGTGAAATACATTCCCATGCCACCGTCCTAACAGGGAGGTAGAAGGCCAGTGACCGTGTGCCTTGGGCATCGTTTACCCCACCTGTGCTTTGCCCTGTGCACACATGCGGAGCACAGCCCCACATGTCCTCCATCACAGGTTTGAAAGAATCATTAGTTTAGACTTGACCCAGTGCTAACATAGGGTACCAGCTGGCCTTGACTGCCTTCTGCGAACCAGTCCATGTACCAGGCACTTCACATGTGTTGTCCCTTTGAAACATCAATCTTGACTCCATGGGTGCCCCTCGGTGGTACAGCCAGTTAAGTGAGAGTGGAAAGGTTGGAGGTTCGACACTGCCCAGAGGCTTCTTGGAAGCCAGGCCTGTTGCTCTGTTCCCCAAGGTCACAGCCTTGAACACCCAATAAAGCAGTTCTCTCCTTTGCACACCCGGGTCACCATGAGTCCGGGTTGACTCAAAATCCACTACCAGCAGGAGCACTGCCCCATAGGATGGATATGACTTACAGATAGGAAAACAGGCTCAGAGAGGTCAAGGCACTTTCCCAAGGTCATACAGTTGAAGTTGAGTCACATATCCAGGCTAACCCAACCCAAAATCCATACACATAACAGCTGTGTTATTTTTCTCTGTGTGTGTGTGTGTGTGTGTGTGTGTGTGTGAGAGAGAGAGAGAGAGAGACATATGGCGTGCACACGCATAAGGGCTCAAGTGAGGTGGCATGGGTTCGTTTCCCTACTTCCCTGTTTAGACTGGCCCAGTTGATCACTGCAGGAAGGCAGCCAGGTGATCTTGTCCAGTGACCAGCAGGGCCACTCGAGACTGGTCATGTATCTGTCACTGCAGGCACATGGTAGATCATCACTGTTCAGAGAACGAGGGGTTAACCACCCTGAATCTCCAGGATTTTAAAACAGCCTCTCATTGCACTTGATAGCAAGTGACCCTCCTTGGTTTCTGGTAACCTTTAATATTGAGAATTTGTCCTCCTAGTTTGCAAAACAGGATGTCAACAGTGCTTCCTTCTTTAGAATCTGAGCATCTGTTAAATCCCAGGGGGATATAGGAAGAGGGCTTCAGGATTTAGGCTGCCTTCCCTACCTCTTCACTCCGGCCCTTGTTACTGCCCCACTCTATCCCAGTGTCTTGATGGATGGCTTTTTTGCCACGGCTCATATGAGCAGTGACCAAACCCCCAATGAAGTAGTAACTTTGAGAAGCATTGTAACATTATAGCGCTACTCCTGTTTCAGGTTGGAGTTCAAGTTTTCACCAAGAGACCTTTGGATGAACAGCAGAAGAACACTTTCAATCCAGACGATATCATCAATTGCCTTAAAAAATACCCGAAAGCCCTTGTGAAATATCTGGAACACCTAGTTATCGACAGAAGGCTGCAGGTGAGTGTGTCAGGCGGGTAGACCTGCGTGCAGCTGTCAGGTCACTATGGTCATCTAAGAGACGGAAGGAGACTCTAACCCTGGGGCAAATGGCTCTTGAGCTCAGCCTGTACTTTTTGATGGTCTGAAGGGGAGGAGGGCCTTGAGGCTGGGGGAGACAGTCCCTGGGAACAAGTAGCTTTTCTTCCCACCCTCCATCTCATCTCTCCCCAGCTTCTATTTTCTTTTTTTTAAAACATTTTATTAGGGGCTCATACAACTGTTATCCCAATCCATACACACACCAATTGTGTAAAGTGCATTTGTACATCGTTTCTCTCAAAACATTTTCTCTCCATTTAAACCCCCGACATTAGGTCCTCATTTTTCCCCTCCCTCCCCGCTCCCCCCTCCCGCATGAGCCCTTGATAGTTTATAAATGGGTATTTTGTCATATCTTGCCCTGTCCGACGTCTCCCTTCACCCACTTTTCGGCTGTCTGTCCCCCAGGGAGGAGGTCACACACAGTTCCATGTAATCGGTTCCCTCTTTCCATGACTCGAATTCAATCTTGCAAGTCTGGCTAGACCAGAGGAGGTACACTGGTACAGATAGGAACTGAAAATACAGGGAATCCAGGACAGATGAGCCCTATAGGACCAGTGGTGTGAGTGGCGAAACAGGGAGGGTGAAGGGAGAATGGGTAGGAAAGAGGGAACCCAGCTTCTGTTTTCCTTCCCCTTTCCTGCACGCCTTCTCCGTCCCTCCTAGAGGAAATGAGAGAAGCTGCATCCTATTATAGACCACTTAATTCTGGTGCCCTGCACTCCTCCAAATGAGAATCCTTGTTTCGAAGAAAACCTCTTTCTGTCTTCCCCAAGATGATAAAGTCATCTTCTGGGTGGCCTGATCTCTGAGAGGGTTCTGGGGCAGCAAGTGTGTGGTGGTCTGTCACGGGTGCGCGTGTCCTGGCTCCGGCGGCCCCGGCACAGCCTCAGCCTGTCTGCGCTCCAGCTGCCCTGAGAGATCCCCAGGCCCACACACTGCCAATGCTCTTTGTCAGCTTGGATCCCTCCCTGTTCTCTGCAGAAGGAAGCATATCACACTCAGCTCGCTCTCCTGTACCTGGAGGAGGTGCTGCAGCAGACGCCCAGCACCAGCGGCAAGGGTGCAGAAGTGACCGGGACGCAAGCCAAGCTCCAAAGTCTGCTCCAGAAATCCGACTTATACAGAGTCCGCCTTCTGATAGGTGAGCATCGTTTCAGTATTCTCTCCGCTTAAAAGTCCCTGTCCAAGACGTGGGGTCAGAGGTCAATACTTGGGCTGAGGACAGGCGTCTGTTGGAGCCGGCCAGTGGCCCTCCTGGCCGCGCCGAGTCGGGTGAAGCTGCTCATGCTGCCTCCCTTCAGTGTTCCCATGTGCAGGCCTGTGGCAGGAACTTCTTTATTTGGTTGTGGGGGCATATTACCCTAGTTTCTTTTGCTCGAGGCCATGTTGGCCCAGTGGCTTCTCCTGCTGGGCCTGCCCTCTCCCACCCACAGCTGCCTGCTCTTAGGGAACCTGGGGTCCCGTACGACAAGCAAGGGGCGCAGCCATCTTGGAGGGGGTCTGGTTTTCATCTCAGGGGAGCAGAGACGAAGTTTCTATACAATGTAAAGTGTCACACAGTCACGTTTATGTGCAGTGGACAGCACTAACTGGTCCCTTTTTTTTTTATTAATCATTTTATTGGGGCCTCGTACAACTCTTATCACAATCCATACATCCATCCTTTGTGTCAAGCACATTTGTACATTTGTTGCCATCATCATTCTCAAACATTTGCTTTCTACTTGAGCCCTTGGTATCAGCTCCTCATTTTCCCCCT
>NW_022111368.1:19047476-19095307 GCF_000313985.2 Echinops telfairi
CACTATCATGCTCAGTCCCCACCAGGGTTTCAAAAATTCCTCTTGGTTACATTACCCTTGATCATGCCCTACCAGGCCTCCCATACCCACCTCACCACCAATCTGTTTCACTTGTTGTTCCCTTGTCCCTGGGTTTGTTAACACCACTTCCTTTCCCTCCACTTCCCCCTCTCCCATGTCCCCCTGGAACTGTCGGTCCCATTGTTTTCTCCTCCAGATTGTTCATCTAGCCTATCCTACCTAGACAGACTTGCGGAGATAACAACATGCACAAAAACAAGACAGAGCAGAACCAAGCAACAATATACAACAAACCACTGACAAAAAAAAACAAAATAGAACACAAGAAAGAAAAGCTTATAGTTAGTTCAAGGATCGTTTGTTAGCCCCTAGGAGTGCTCTCCAGTCCAGTCTGCTGGGGCACCATGCCCTGGCCCCAAAGTCCACCTTCAGCCTTCCCTGGGGACCTCGCCACTCCATTCCCTTACTGTTCCGTTGCACCCCCTCAGTGCTTTGCCTGGTGTGGCAGGATCAGATCAGGTGCAGTACCCACACTGTGTCTCTGGTGCTGTCAATGAGGGGCGTCATGTCTCATAGTGGGACTGGCCATGTGGTCCTCTCTGTGGACTGGCTGCTCTAGTTGGGATCATCATCCTCAAAGCCTGGTGGGCCAGGATGTGCTCCATTCTCTCCTCCTCCCCCTTCATCTGTTCCCGTGTGCTCTGATCAGACATGTCCCTCTCCCGGAGCTGCATATTCAGTGCCATCCTTTGAAATAGATTCTTCTGGGGGAAGGGGCCGGCATCCACGTGTTTTGCTTTAACACAGGTTATCACTGTTATTATGATTACTGGGCTGCTAACTATATACCAGGCATATTTCCACTTGCTCAATGTGTATTGTGATACTTAGTTTTCATATAAACCATGTGAAGGGTAAGCCCTGTGGTTGCCCCCAGTTTTACAGGAGAGTAAACTGGAGCTTAGCGAGGGGGCCCATTCACCCCGGGTCACTCAGTAGGAGAGCCAGGACATGCACATGGGTCTGAGTATGTCAGGTGAACAGCATTTCCTCCCCAGCTGCCCTGCATCTGTGCAGCCACACTGCTCACTCTTAGCCAGTGTTCGTTCTGATAGGTCACTGTCCACAGTGCACTGATTGCTAAGTCTTGTTTAAGATCATCCCTGGTTTATAGCCTACTTAAGAGCCCTGGTGGCACTGCCAGGTCAGTGTTGGACTGTTAACCTCAAGGTCAGCAGTTCAAAGCCACCGACCCTTCTGTGGGAGAAAGATGAGACTAGCTGTCCCCATAAAGATTTACAGCTTCAGAACTCCTGGATAGGGCTGCTGTAAGTCAGAGTTGACTACGCGCAGTGGACCAGGTGGCTATGTAGTTTACCCTTTTAAAAAAGCATGCTAGAAATGAGTTTGCCGATCAGTGTTTTCATTCACTCAGCCTTTTTGAGCATCAGGCACTGTCCATCATGGATATGAAGATGAAAGAGATTTGGTTCTGGGCCTCAAGAGTCCCATTGAATGGGCATGCCGATAAAGGCTGGTAGATGTTCCAGACTGAGCAATGAACCGTGCCGCAGCGTGGAGAGAACAGGGTCAGCCTCCTAGAGGAGGTCACGTTTGCACAGTCGTAAAGTGTCCGCCTGAGTTTCCAGATAAAAGCCAGGGAGCGCGTAGAGAACAGGGATGCCCTCAGAGGCACCCAGAAAAGAGCACTAGAAACTAAAGAACAGCCCCTGGCCCATGCTTGCCGGCGAGGTGGCTTGGGAATCTGTCAGCCTGGGGAAGTTGTAACAATGACTGTCCCGTCTGCTTGCACTGAGACGCACA
The DNA here is from genome assembly GCF_000313985.2 of Echinops telfairi. Classification (NCBI taxonomy): domain Eukaryota; kingdom Metazoa; phylum Chordata; class Mammalia; order Afrosoricida; family Tenrecidae; genus Echinops; species Echinops telfairi. Next base: position 19,049,322 of record NW_022111368.1, read on the forward strand.
GGCATAAGGATGATGGATGGGAGTCACCACGTAAGTGTTCATTACTTTGCTTTTCCTCGCTGTCTTTGCCCTTCTTCCTGTGCCCTCAACACGGTAGCGACTTGGTAATTGTCTGTTGGCGTTTCATCATGGAGATGACCAGGGGGCGCGTGGCTCTCCTGCCCAGAGCTATAGTTAGTACGTTGTAGACCCCTTTACTAGAGACTGTGCGCATCTGGTTCAATTACCAGGACTGGAGGGCAGCTGGGGGGTCTTGCTGTGGCTGAGCTCAAGTGCAAAGTGCCTGTCATTGGAGTATTAAATTTGGCCCTTGAATACCATCATCCGTAGACTACTCCTTTGCCGTAGGAAGAACTCTTACATCCCATCCCTCTATGTTGCCTTTGTGATGGGAAGCAAAGAGCCTGGACAACCAGAAACAGCCGCTCAGGCAGGGCCTGTGGCAGAACTGAAGCTGCCTTTGGAGGGAGTCTTTCCCCGATCACCTGGGAACTTAAAAGACCGGAGAAACAAAACCCTTAAGTCATATAGGTATGGGTTTAATATATATGTATACAGTATATATATACTTGAGTATAAGCCAACCCAAATATCAGCCAAGGCACCCAATTTTACCACAAAAACTACATTAAAAATGTGCTGAAAAATTCGGCTTATACATGAGTATATATGATATATACATATATATACATGTCCATCTTCCTCCCAATAAAATGTATTTTAAATAGGAATGAAATTGGTCAGACGGGGTTCTGACCGCTTTTGGGAAGGGAGCGGTGCTTGTCCAGATGGAGGTGGAGCTGGCAGCAGCTCCTCTCGGCAGAAAAGGAACCCTTTCTTGGGAAATAAGAATAACGATGGATGAATCGAAGCCTGGAGCTGCTGTGTTTGCCAGGTCCCTGGGGCCTTCTGAGATGAGGAGTCTTTGTTTAACACATCTAGACACCAGAGCAAATGTTCATTCAGAGCGCAGGCTCAATCCTTTCACTAGTCTTGTACTCTCTGACGAAGCCCTGGCTTCAGACTTGGAACAGCTCAGAAGAAAGTCTCGTCTTAGTCATCTAGGTGGCAGTGTTTAGCAACATCTAGGGGACCAGATGTGCTTCGCCTTCTCCAAAGAGAAGGGAGGCCCAAAGGCAAGCTGCGCCAGACTGGCCTGCCCATCTCTAACCTGCAGCTTCTGCTTGACAGAGAAAATCCAGGGCACAGGCCTGCACATGGAGAGCGCCATCCTGCATGGGAAGCTGGAGGAGCACCAGAAGGCCCTGCACATCCTGGTCCACGAGCTGAAGGACTTCTCTGCGGCTGAGGACTACTGCCTGTGGAGCTCCGAGGGCAGGGACCACCCCTACCGGCAGCGCCTCTTCCACACGCTGCTCTCCATTTACCTCCGCGCCGGCCCTGCCGACTGCGGGCTGGTCGTGGCAGCCGTGGACCTCCTGAATCACCATGCCACAGAATTTGATGCGGCCCAGGTTTTGCAGCTGCTGCCCGACACCTGGTCCGTGCAGCTCCTCTGCCCATTCCTGATGGGAGCCATGAGGCAGAGCTTCCACACCAAGAGGATGACTCAAGTGGCTGCAGGCTTGGCCAAGTCTGAAAACTTAATCTACAAATGTGATAAGGTGGGTGCGTGGCCCCTTGGGCAATTTAGCATCCCTGGCCAGCTGACATTTTTTGAAGTGTAGACTTTACTTGTGGAAAAATGTACGTCATTTCTTTCCCCCCTCTGTGCCTTTCTCACTCACTGCCACCGAGTTGACTCTGACTCATCGTGACCCTGTAGGTCATGGTGGAACTTCACCTGTGGGCTTTAGAGACTAACTTTCCACAGGAGTGGAAAACCCCATGTTTACCCCACAGAGGGACTGGTGATTTCGAACACATAACCATGACACCACCAATCATTCAAATATAGGATTCTACTCTAGAAAAGCCGAGGTATGTATGGGTAGGGTCACAAGCTGAGCTGGTAGGTATTCATCTCTCCCCTTTCAGACCCTGACAATCCAGAAAGAGGTGTGAAGAAGGCTAAGGGAGGGAGGATGTTGTGTTCTTTCAAGTTGACACTGCCTCGTAATGACCCTGTAGGAGAGGGTGAAACTGCTCCACAGCAACCCCTAGGCTGCAGTCTTTACAGAAGCAGCTGATGGGTTTGAACTGCCAACCTTTCGGTCAGTAGTTGAGTGTTTAACCATCATACCACCAGGGCTCCTTCAAGGGACAGACAGTGTCACAGTAACAGCTGACACACACTGCACACATAGGAGGTATGCAGCTGCTATTCCAGGGGCTTTACATGCTTGCTATAATTTCATCAACACAGGGCTTTCTGTGCTATCTACTTTCCCTGTCTGCATTTCACACAAAAGGAAACTCAAGCACAGAGATATCTCACTGAAAACCAAACTCACTGCCATCAAGTCAGTGGTGACTCATAGTGACCCCCTGCGTGGTTCTGAAATGGTAACTGTTTACAGGAGTGCAAAATCCCATCTTTCTCCCTTGGAGCTGCTGGTGGTTTCGAACTGCCAACCAGACGGATTGCAGCCCAACTCGTAGCCGCCACACCCCCAAGGCTCCAAGAGAAGTCTCACAGGTGTTAGTAAATGGAGGCAGCCAGATAGGAATTCCTGCGCAACTCAGAGCCGCCCGCTCTTAGTCTCTACACTCTCCTTTGCTTCTGGAGACTTCTTTCTTGTGAGACCCGCACGCCACGCAACTAGCGAGTGACCCACGCCAAAGCTGGAGCTGGGACATATTACTCTCCACTTCACGGGCACGTTGCCTGCATCCATGTTTGTCTCCCTCTCCTACCAGACTTCTGATTTCTTCGGCACAAGGAACTTCATTTATTCATCTCTGTACTTTTAGGACCGAGTCTAGCATTTGGCAGGCATTTAATCAATGTGGGTTGAATGTCTGCAGGAACTATTGAATGCATGATGAATTCACAAAGTTGCTACTCAGTTCTACAAATAGATGGACGTATCTGGGTTTATACCTGTCATTTGTCCACTGGGACTTTTTAACTTGTAAAAACTCAAGTCCCATTTTTCAGCTGGAGCTGTTGGCTTCACATCTCCCTTTTATCACCTTTGCAGCAAGGAAGTCATGTCACCAAGAGCAACCAGGAACATGCCACTAACAAGCTGTAGGAGTCTCATGTCTGTGTCTCATATCTCATATCTCAGTCATCTTATTTGCAAATAAGAGGCTGAGGGAGTTAGATGACTTCTATGGTGCCATTCATCTCTCATAGTCTATGAATTTACTACAGTCCTTCCTTAAAAATGACAGCGCAGAGGACTGAGAAGAGCATCTTGGATAGAAACGTAAACACTATCTGCCTTGGCCAGGCAAGCAGCCAGTACTTTGTGAAATAAGAAAGCAGTTTTGTAGCTTTCGTACTCCTCTAATTACTAAGAAGCCCTGCTGGCCTAGTGGATAACACGTTGGACGGCTTGCTAACCTCAAGCCCAGCCATCGATCCCGTCAGCCACTCTGCAGGTACAAGCCCAGCCATTGATCCCATCAGCCACTCTGCAGGTACAAGCCCAGCCATTGATCCCATCAGCCACTCTGCAGGAGCCAAGCCTTGGAAACCCAAGGGGCAGTTCTACTTTGTGCTGGAGGGTCACTATGAGTGAGGATTGGTTCCAGGCAGGGAGTTTTTTTTGTTAAGGTTCTAAGAAGGAGAGCCCTAGTAGCACTCAGCTGCTGACTGAAGGTTGGTGGTTGCAATCCACCAGCTGCTTTGTGGGAGAAAATTGAGACAGTGTTCTTCTTTTACTAGTTAACAGCCTTACACACCTTACCGGACAGTTCTACTCTGTCCTGTAAGGTCACCGTGGATTAGAATGCATTCAAAGGTCACAGGTTTGGATTGGGTAGGGTACTAAAGAGGATTTTTATTTTCAGCTCCTCATACGTTTTATAGTCTGTTTCAAGAAGTTGACATTAAAACGGTCCTTGACAGTAGCAGTAATCTGTGGAGGAGGCCTCTCTGCTCGGGGAAAATAGCTCCTTGTTGTTACTCTGTGTGACGGAATTCTTGGTCTCTTGCAGATGAAGGTAAAAGGAAGCTCCGTTCGGCTCTCGGACAAAAAGCTTTGCCAGATGTGCCAAAATCCCTTTTGTGAGCCTGTGTTTGTTAGATATCCAAATGGTGGCCTTGTCCACACCCACTGCGCTGCAAGCAGGCACACGAACCCGAACTCACCCAGCTCTGGCAACCGGACTTCAAAAAAGGCCGGCCTGGGCATGTGAGGGTGAACTCCTGGCTCCTCACCCAGCCTGCAGGACGCAGAGCGCAGAGCGCATTGTGTCCAGCCAGAGGAAGGGGCCACATCCTGGGAGCTGGCAGCGTGCAGTCAATGTGAAGCAGGGACTCTTAACAGCTGACCACTTTTTTATGAATGTAAATGGGAAACACCTTAAAATACCCCACCGACCCACAGAACTGTTTCAACCGGTGACTTGTGCAGGTACATAGGCATTAAAAAGAAAAGAAAAAAAATTCTCCTTTGGAAAAAATGAGCCTTTGCTGTGCTATCCAGACCCTTTGGGTTCCCCCAGCACCCAGCACCCCAGTATCTGGAGACTTTTATTTGCACTGAACACATTCACTCCCACGTGGCATGGAGATGCAGCCTCTCGCCCAGTGGTGGGCACCGGGGGCGCCTTTCCTCGCCTGTTGCGGCCCCACTCTCTCCGTCCCGGCACTGCTGTGTGGGGTGTGGGGTGCGGGAGCCCCGCCCGCTCCCCCAGGAGCACACAGTGAATTCTCTGCCCGTCTGCGTTTCTCTTCATTCTTACCCGCCATCGCCCAGCCAGGCGAGATCCTGCCTCGTTCACCAAGCACGCGCTGGGGGAAATCTGTCCGCTTCCGGCTGCAAAGCCAGCGGAGGTCGGCCGAAGCACCGCCGCAGCGCCAGGCCTTATGTCAGATCCTCTGCTGATTTGGAACCCCATGAACACCCCAAACCCAACGCACTGCTGGCAAGTCAACACCGACTCACAGCGACCCTATAGGACACAGCAAACTGCCCGTGGGCCTCCCAGGCTGTACACCTTTGTGGAAGCCAGACTGCCTCCATGTCCTGCAGCTGGAGGTGCTTCGGGTGGCCCAATGCGCCTTTCACCACTGCGGCGCGTCAGGGCGCTTTCCTGAGTAACGCATCTGACTGAAAAAGAAAAATCGTCATCATATATGTATCGGGGGTTTTTTTGTGCTAAGAAACTCGTCTGTCATATTTATTAGCCATCATTAATTATTATTAAAAATGTACCCCTGATTCAGTACCCGGGAAACGAAAAGGGAAATGCTAATGAGCACAAAGGGAACTCCGAGGGGCCGTGGTAAGCCCGCACGCGCAGCCAGCGCTTGGGCGAGCCGTGCTGATGGCCGGGAGCTGCCTTTCCCCCGGCTGGCGTTAGCCCCAGTGCAGCCAGGCCGCCTTACCTCACCTGTGCGGATGGTTTACTGCCGACTGAGACATAGCGCTCCCACCTAACGGGTTAGGAATCCATTCTGTGTTTAAACTGAAGCTATTGTTATTTCACTGCCCGCTCTCTTGGATTTACTCATTGCATCTATTGACTGGATTCTTAATCGCGAAGCTCGATTTCCCCCATCCCCATCCCCACATACGTGCACACACTGGACTGCTCGGAGAAGCAGCTTGTCTGTGTGACAGGAGAGGAGCAGGGAGCAGCACCTTGTTGTTCAGCCCAAGGCCTAGGTAGGGGATGAAGAGCTCATTGCCCTTTTCGAAACAATAACGGTCAGTCTTTTTTCTGTCCTTTTGTGACACCCGGTGGGCTAAGAAGCAAAACATCCGTGCATTGTTTGGGTGGCTTGGCACCCTCTGTCTCCCATGACGTAAAGAATAAATGATTTCAAACTTCTCCCTGTGGCTCCGCGGCTCACCATGTCTGTTTGGTATGAAGTTGAAGCTGGTTGTGCACCGTGGATGCCCCTCTTACAGGCCGGCCACAGGGCAGACACACACGTGATCATTCAACTGGTGAGTTTGAGTTTCTGTTCCTCAAAGAACAGGTGACCTTTCTCAGGCGACACTTCACGGTGAAAAGCACTGTTCCCCAGACGCACCATGAGGAAAGGGTTGAAGAGGCCTGGGGTGTGGCTCCTTCCTAAGTTGGGGTTGTGATTCTCATATTTCTGTGAACATGGGTCAACATTTTGAAATGTCTCCCACCCTCTATGAGACCTAAAGTCGAACAGTACTACCCCCCCCAACACCTCCTCTCCCATTATATAACACAAGCTGAATTCTAGGGCAATGTGCAGAATTGCCCCCTATGTGAAACCCAGGCTGTTTCTATGTAACCTTTCTCTGACTTCCTCCACAAAGCCCTTTCACAAATAATTTTTAAAAGAAGTATATGGTTCTTTCCACCAGACCTGCTGTTTTGTGACTGTCGTTGAATAAAGCAATTAAACCATCACTCAGCCCCTTTTCCCCTCATTAGGCTCAGCGTAACCATTCTAGTTAAACCAGCATGAACTAAACTCAGTTTACATTAACATTCTGTGGGCAATAGTACTTAATTTTATGAACTGTTTATCTACTGCTGCCTATCAAGTATTCATGTAAAAGTGTCGCGTAGGCCGGAGAAGATTGGGTCTGAACACCCCTAAAAAGCTCCTACTGATAACTTACTTTACCTGAAGTGCTTGCTGGTGGGTGGCGGGGCTAGAGGGAGGCCCAGGTGCTCTCCGCCTGCACTGATGCCGCCTTGGAGATTAGCTTTGTGCTCTGCTCATGGAAACCTCTGCCCTGCAACCTTGCTCTTTGCCCCTCATTGGGTCCCAAATACACAAAACATACAAATGTAAACTTGTTCATTTTATGAGAAATAATTTTGTTCTTTCTGTACCCCCCTATCATTTTTTTTAATAAAAATTACCTTAATGATGTTCTCTGGCCTCCATGGTAGTCTAAGGAGTTGTATAACTTAATCCACAGCCATCGAGTCAATTCTGACTCAGCGTGACCTTGAGGAAACAGCAAAACTACTACTGTGAGTTTCTGAGGCTGTGAATCATTACCATAGCAGCTAGCCTCTTCTTACCTCTGCAGGGCGGCTGATGGGTTTGAACTGCTGACCTTTGGATTAGCAGGCCATCAGTTAAACCAGTGTGCCACGAGAGCTCTCTAGAGCTCAGTGATCTATTCTACACTTCCCACACCGACAGAGTGTCTTTTGTCATCTCACCCGTCTGTCGTTAGGTTAGGGCTTTCCTACATTTGATTCGATTACTAACTACTCTGCTTTCTCAAATTTCTTTATGAAATTCTTGTTAAGGCATTTACCTCAGGAGACCCATGGTGCTTTGGTCACTTTTTAGCCAGATACTCTGAAAATAAGCTTGTTCTTGAGTTTCTAACTTCAAACAGTGCTTTGTCATCTCACCTTGGGATTTTCACTCTAGTCCTTATTAGCTCCTGGTTCATCACAGGTCATTGTGGGATGGATTTCACAGTACTTCCGCATGGCCTTTGATTCTAGGCACTCTTGCTTGTTAGGTGCTGTGGACTCCCTTTCCAACTCTTAGTGACACACTGTGACAGAATAGAACTGCCTTTTCTTATTTGGGCCCATAGAGTTTTCTAGGCTGTAATCTCTGTGGGAGAAGATCACTAGGTCTTTTCTCTTGGAGCAGTTGGGTGGATTCGAACTGCCACCCTTTTAACAACCAAACACTTAACCATGGTGTCCCTGGGCCCATTGACGCTGTTCTTGCCCTGAGCTAAAAGTAACCTCAAGGAGACTCCTCTGAAGAGGAGTGTTTCACATGCCAGCCAGGAACATTCTGCATGCAAATGTCTGTGTGGGATACTGTAGGTAGGATTTCATAGCCATGAAACCAAACCCACTGCCGTCCAGGGATTTCCATCTCAGTGAGCCTGTAGGGTTTCCGTGGCTACAAATCTTTACAGAAGCAGACTCCCACATCATTGCCCCTTTAAAGAGGCTGGTGGTTTTGAACTGCACAACTTTCAGTCAACAGCTGAGCAGTTAACTGCTGTATCACTACGGCTCCTTACCAGCAACAAACCGACAGAATCCTTTCCCATCCAGTGGGCTCCCAAGGCTGTAAGGTTTGATGGAGCTGACAGCCTCCTCTTTCTCCCGCAGAGCTGCTTGTGGGTTTGAACCGCTAACCCTGGGTTAACAGCCCAACACTTAAGTACCCATAGCCCAGTCTGAAGAAACAAGGGCATAGGTGTTCAGCGAATCTGCAGCTTACCAGGCCTGGCATGTCACCAACCCCAAACTAAAAGACAAAGCTCTCCCAAGTCTTCCAACGGCCGGGGTGGCTGTTCTCAAATGCAGTGGGTGCTGTCAGAAGAATCATAAGGACAGCCACTTCCGTAGTCTTCCCACGTCTGTGTCACCTGAGGCCCCGGGAAGGGAGAGATTAGGAATTCGTTCACCTGAGACGATGACAGAAACGCGGGAGACAGGGCCACACGGCTGGGAGAAAAGGACTGTAAATTGACGTCCTCAACGTCTGCCGGTGGAGGCGGCGGCCAAGACTGGTGCCTGCCACCGTTAAATGGGCTGTGACTTGCTGAGGCCTAATGAGATATTAGCTAACACCCCATTTGCTCTTCACGGGTCTGTCAGCCCAGCGTTTGAAAGGGAAATGCGCGAGGATCCCACCAGATGGACTGGAGGGCCTTTCACCTTCTCAGAAAAGCGAAATGGCTAGAGCGCCACCGAAGAGCTTGTTAACACGTTGTTCCGAGATAAGCACTTGAATTAATGAAGCCGGGTTTTCGTTAGCGGGCAACCGGGGAAGGGGAACAAATAGCTATAATTCCGTCGCCAGTCCACAGAGTCGTAAATTAGGGAAACGAGACCACGTGGCAAGAGGGCTTAGAAAGCAAACGCGCGCGCGGGATGCGCGCGGGATGCGAAGCCCCAGGATGCCTTGAGGAAATGTCTCTGGATGCGGGGGAACCTGAGTTTCGTCAGACTCCCCTGGGGCCCCGTGCGACCCCTGCATCCTCTCGCCTGCCCCTCCCCACGTGGAAGCTAGCACACTGCAGGGCAGGGCGTGGGGCTCACACACAAAACTAGAACACACATGTTTGTGTGTGTGTGTAAATATGGCAATAGCCTCTTCCGCCTTGGTGGTCTCATCCATTGTCGAGTGGGGGAGCTGGGTGGTGTCTGAGGGGTTCTTTGCATGCACACCCTTCTCTCCAAGCAAGACGGATGGGGCCCGCAGGAAGCAGCCCACTTCAGGGACCAGGCCTAGCCCTTGACAGCCTAAGATCTGGGCTCTCTCACGGCTGCGCCTGGTCCCACACAGCACAAGCACGCCACAGCATCTTCATGGATGTGTTCCAGCCTCTCAACCTTGTCCACGTTGGCATTGTTGTCCCAATGACAGGAAAAGTGCCGCGATGAGGCCTTATGGGAGGAAGCACCCCCACTGCTTCCGGCTTTGCCCTCCCGAGAGGAATCCCCCAGCCGCCCCCAGGGTAGCTGGTGTGCAGTCCCTGATTGCGGGCGGTTTCCTCGAGGGTCCTCAGCTCTTGGCCAGAAATCCCTTTGCCCCTTCTCACCCTCTGCACTCCGACTTCCTCAGTGAGGGGCCTCTTTCTCTAGAAGATGTTTTTCTGCGTGCCTCCCTAGAAATGCCAGTTTTCCTTCTTCTAATCCCACACGTGTCAGACTCAGCTGCAAGACACACCCCCAACCTATCTCAGAAATGTCAACTCAGGCAACACAGTATGTTTTCATCGTTGCTGCCCATGTGAGTCATCACAGCCTCTATCACTTGTCGCCCACACGCATTTATCATGTACCCAGAGCCGCCGATGGGCCCAACAGCATTAGGGGAGTCAGTCTCCCCTGCCCCCTCCCTTACCGGTCTGCAGACAGCATGTTGCCTGAAAATGTTCCTGGACCAACATTTATTACTAAATTCTTTCGCAATACCTTAATGACTTAGCAACCATTGATTTTGTTCACAACTGTATTTAGTTAGCCCAAATGCTAGATGTTTGCTTTCTTGGGAATCAGAGTACAAGAGGATGTTTCCCTGGTTGTTCTACAACACCAAATCATGCAAATTTCAAAGGAGGTTTGATTTCTTTGGCTTCGGGTAATTTATCTACTTTCTTTATATAACTCAACGTAGAAACTCAATTTCAGGTCTTAAAAATGGCCATTTTATTAATAGGAGTATCTTAAATACATTTTCTATAGATGTTAGGCACATTATTTTTATGTTTATAAAGTAACTAAGCTACCAAAAGCATGCATGAACTACATACTTTTACATATTTTATCTATAACATTGATAAAACAAGGCACATCATTGCGGATGTCAGATAAATCTTGGCTCAAAGCAGAGAATACCAGAAAGATGTTTACTTGTGTTTCATTGACTATGCAAAGGCATTCAACTGTGTGGACCATAATAAGCTATGGATAACTTAGAGATTAATGGGAATACTTGGATGCTTCATTGTGGACATGTGGGACTTGTATAAACAGAATAAGGGAATACTGCCTGGTTTAAAGTGATGAAAGGTGTGTGTCAGGACTGTATCTTCTCAACCAGACGGGCTAAGCAGATCACCAGAGAAGCTGGTTTACATGAGGAACAATATGACATCAGGATTAGAGGAGGCTTATTTACAACCTGCGATATGCAGGTGGTACAACCTTGCTTGCTGAAGGTGAGGAGGACTTGTACCACTTGCTGCTAAAGATCAAGGATTGCAGCCTTCAGTGTGAATTATAACTCAAAGAAGATGAAAATCCTGTCAATTGGACCAACAGATAACATCATGAGAAATGGAGAAAAGGTTGAAATTGTCAAGGATTTTTATCTTGCTTGGATCCACAATCAATGCTTACGGAAGCCACCGTCAAGAGATCAAAAGACATATTGCATTAGATAAACCTGCTGCACAAGACCTCTTCAGAGTATTGAAAAGCAAGGATGTTACTTTGAGGACTAAGGTGGGCCTGACCCAAGCCATGGTATTTTCCATTGCCTCATACGCATGTGAAAATTGCACATTGGCTAAGAAAGACCGAAGAAAGATGGAGGCATTTGAGTTGTGCTGGAGAAGACTACTGAAAGTACCAGGGACTGCTAAAAGGACAAACAATCTGTCTTAAAAGAAAGCCAGAGTACTCCTTAGAGCAGTGGTTCTGAACCTGTGAGTCGCGACCCCATTGGGGGTCAAATGACCCTTTCACAAGGGTCTCCCGATTCATACCAGTAGCATAATTACAGTTATGAAGTAGCAACGAAAATAGTTTTATGGTTGGGAGCTCACCACAACATGAGGAACTGTATTAAAGGGTCGTGGCATTAGGAAGGTTGAGAACCACTGCCTTAGAGGCAAGGGTTGGCAAGACTTTGTCATATTGGACATATTGTCAGGAGAGACCAGTCCTTGGAGTGGGACATCCTGCTTGGTCAGTGGAGAAGAGGAAGGACCTCGACAAGATGAATCGACACCTGGCTGCAACAATGGGCTCAGGCAAAGTAACAATGGTAAGAATGGCACGGGACCAGGCAGTGTATAACTTCCTTGTGCCAAGTGTCGTATCATAACTGACTCGATGGCACCTAACAACAACAATAACATTATATATAGTCATACCAACATGTAAAATACAGCCCCATTTCATCCCATCTAAAAGTCATCCATATATTGTCCTAATCCCTGCAATTGGATTCAAACACACCAAGCAACAAACTCTGACTCATGAAGAGTCTAACGTGGGCCCTTGATATTGGGTTCAAAATCAGCATAAAGTCCTTGTCAACCAGAAAAGCCATAAAGACTTTCCATCCACAGTATGACACTTCTGAAAATGTCTGGGTAAGGCCCATTACGAAACAAGATGAGACTATTTGAAAAATGACCAGAGCAGCTATAGGCCAGGGCATGCGGCAGAGCCAGTTGGATGTGCTTAAATGTCGATCTTATACATTCATGCATTCATTTATCTATCTATTTTAATAAATCATTTTATTGGGGACTCTTACAGCTCTTATAGCAATCCATACATCAATGGTATCAAGCATATTTATTTCGTACATATGTTGCCAGCATCATTTCCAAACACTACTTGTTTCTACTTGAGCCCTGGGTATAAGCTTCTCTTTTTCCCCTCCCTGCCCCCCTCCCCCACCTCAAGAACCCTTAATAATTTATAAAAAATTTTTATTTTCATATCTTACACCGTCCACTGTCTCCCTTCACCCACATTTCTGTTGTTCATCCCCCTTGGTGGGGTGGGGTGGGGGTGCATTGTATATCGGTCATTGCGATTGGTTCCTCTTTTCTCTCCCTTCTCCCCCCATCCTCCCCCTACTCTCCTAGTATGACTACTCTCACTTTTGGTCCTGAGGGGCTTCTTTGTCCTGGATTCTGTGGGCCGAGAGCTCTTATCTGTACCCGTGTACATGCTCTGGTCTAGCCAGATTTGTGAGATAGAACTGGGGTCATGATAGTGGCAGGGGTTGGGGGATAAGAAGCCTTAAAGAACTAGAGGAATGTCGTATGTTTCATCGGTGCTATACTGCACCCTGAGGCTCATCCCTTCCTTGTGACCCTTCCATAAGGGAATGTCCAGCTGTCTACAGATAGGCTCTGGATCTCCACTCCAACCCTCCTCTTTCAAATTAATGTGGTCGTTTTGGGGCTTCTCATACCTGATCCCATCGACATGTCTTTATCACAAAGGTTGGTGTGCTTCTTCCTTGTGAGCTTGGTGGGTTCGGTGTTAGATGGCTGCTTGTTTAACTTCAAGCCTTTAAGACCCCAGATGCTATATTGTGTACTAGCCAGCCACCATCAGCTTTCTTCACCACATTAGCTTATGCACCCATTTTGTCTTCAGCAATTGTGTCAGAAAGGTGAGTATCACAGAATGCCAGGTTATTAAAACAAAGTGTCCTTGCATCGAGGGAGGACCTGAGTAGAGGCCCAATGTCCAGCTGCTACCTTAATACTTAACTTATAAATATAGGTACATAGACCTACATGCCTATCATTATATGTTAATATATTTACATATGTACATGCCTATGTTTATACCTCTATAAAAGTCTTTTGCCTCCTAGTTCTTTCCTTTTACTTTCTTCCTGTCCCATTATCATGTTCGACCTTCATTTGACTCTCAACTACCTTGTACCTAATTCCTCTCAGCTACATTGCACTTGATCACACCCCACCAGGCATTCTATACCCTCCTGGCCATCGATTTTAGATTTCTTGTTGTTCCCTTGTCCCTGGCTTTGTTGGCTCCGCCTTCCTTTTCTCCCACCTCCTCCGCTCCCCTGTCCCCCCAGAACTGTCCCATTGTTTTCTCCTCAGGATTGTTTATCCTGCCTATCTTATATAGACTGGAAGAAAAAAAAAAAAAGAGAAAGGAATAGCCTATAAATAGTTTCAAGTCTGTCTGCTGACCCTTATGAATATTTTCCAGCATCTTTTTATACAAACATTCTCTATACCATATTTTGATGAGAAAAGCAAGGAGATATGCTCTATCCTCAAATCCCCAAATAATGGATCCTTTTTGAACAATTGCTAGAGCCAATATAGTTCTCATTCTGACAGGTCACCACTAACTAACGTCCAGTAAGTACTAACAATCTAAGGAAGCTGAGCCCAGGACAGAGAGAGGACAGTCCTTCCTGTCCTTGGAGAGCAAGAAAATGAGTTGACACTGCAGGTGATGTAGACAGAATGTGGTGCATATCTGGGTGTGGCATAGTAAGGGTTGGTTGGTATTCACAACTTCCGCTAAACATCAGAACTCATGGAACCACCGAGTGAGTACCAGCCTGCCATGTCCATTCTAAGGCTCCTTCTTTCGTTGCTGTGAAGAGTCTTGGTACTGTCAAGATGTCCCTATGTGTTTCCACCCCTGCATTAGAGACCTGGGTCTTGGCTAATCCAGTGTGGAAGAAACCACGGCAAAGGTGATCTAATTATAAAGGGAGGATTAACTGTACCAACACATCAAATATGCAAGCGTCTTGGAAGCCCATCATTATTTGGGCTCCCATAACTGTAATTTCATGCAACTTAACATGGAAAACATACAAGGGCAGTGCTAATTATTGTGCTTGGTTGGCAAATACTGGTGTCATTTTCAAATATATTTATATAAACACTAGAAGGAGCCTCGTCCCAAGCAGCTGGCCATGCCAGAGCGGTGCCTGGATGCGCACGCACCGGCCCAGGAAGATGTACTTCGTTCTCAGCCCGCACTGCATGCACAGAGGCCACTGTCCTCACTGGGTGTCCGGAATGATGAATCTGAGTTCCCTCCTGGTACAGGAATGTACCCCAAGTGTGCTACTACTTTCATACAACTGTCACGTGGAGCTGACTTTGCCACAGAGGGAAGGAGCTGAGGGATTACAAGGTCCATGTGACCAAGGACTATATTGAACCCCCGAGGGGTGGTTTTTCTTCTTTCAATTCAGACATCTCTTTATTGATATGAATCGAATCACTCACTGACTCTGTAAGTCTGAGGGAGGTTTATAAAGATGGCAGGGGAAATTCCACCCCCTTTCATTCTATTTTCCCATGAACTCATCAATCGGGAGATTGTAGTGGGTGGTGGCTTTGCAGCAGGCATTGTGCTGAGTGCTGCAGACAGATATAAAGATGCAAGGAGACAGACATCTGGTCTTGGCTTTCCTGGAACTCACCCTGGAGACCATCCCAAGTGTGCGAGATTGATAGGAGGAATGGGTAGAGTAGGTAAACCAGAGGCACACAGGAGGAGAGGGTGGGGAGCTTCAGGGGAGCAGGGGAAGGACTTCTAAGCTACGATGGGAGTGAGTAGGAGTTAGACCAAAGAGCTTGGAAAAGTGGTCCAGGCAGCGGGAAAGCAGGACAAGTCTGGCAGTGAGCAGGATCCAGATGCACTGGGGATCTGAACATCTTCACGGGAGCAGAAAGCTTCATCTCTCTCCATGGAGTACCTGGAAGGTTCGAACTGCTGACCCTGTAGCTAGCAGCCCAAGGCATAATGCACCACACCACCAGGCCTCCCATATGAGCCCCTAGGATGCTCAAAATCATGCTCTGCTCTGCTTCCCAGGACGGAAAGAAGAGCATCAAAATATTGACACATTTTTGACAGCAACCTAGGGAAGGTTGCCTCAGAGCCATGAGACGCAGCCTGCCGCTGTGGCTGTGTTCGGCAGGGTCGTTTGAGCATGGCTACTCAAGTTGACCTGTTGTTACCAGGAATGGCCCTGGTTTCTGGAGAGGCACAAAGTACTTTTAATAGTTGTTTCTCTTGCATTTTTCTATGTATATAAAATGAATGGATATATGTTAACTGGCTGTAACCTTTACAAAAATACAAATCTTTTGAATAATGATTTTAAAAACCAACCACAAACTCACTGCCATTGAATCTATTCGGACTCATAGCATAGCTACAGCCCCTGGTAGAACATCCCCCGGGGGTTTCTGAGACAATAGCTCTTGAAGGAAGTAGAAAGCCTCCTCTTTCTCCCACAGAGCAGCTGGTGGTTTTGAATTGCTGACCTTGAGGTAAGCAGCCCAACACGTACCCACTATGCTACCAGGCAGGGTTCCATTGACCCTAATAAAAATGCCTGCTAAACCAAATTAGTTGTGTGTTTACCGTCCTCACTCCTCTTGACACACACCATCCAATGCACAATGCCGTTTGTGACCCAAAGGAAGCTAGACATTGTTTGTTGGCTGAGGGCCCATTTATGCTTCATAACTGTGATGGTCAGAAGGTAGGGGTGGAACCCAATCTATCAGGTCACAGCCTGATGATGCCTCCTTGTGGGTGTTGCCTTTGTATAAGAGAGACCTTGTGCAGAACAGCTCTCTCTTGCTCTCTCGATTGCTGCTGGATCTGGATCCTGTGTCTGGTTGCTTGATCTGTTGTATGGCCTGCCGAACCCAGGAGCCATCAGTCAACTGCCCACCTTGGATTCATTCAACTCTCCATCGACCAGCCTGTGGGCCTCCTGCTTTGTGAGCTTCTCTAGAGAGCTCAACCTAACACAGTGGCCTCGCTGAAGAACTTGTCAAACTTTGGGCAATTCTCACCCATGATTGGTGGTAGCATACATTGGCATCAACTTTCTGAAAAGCAATTTCATTACAGCCTCACAAGCCACCATTTCACTTTTAAAGATTTATTATAGGCAAACCAGCAGAGACTCATCCGTTGCTAGGGAGAATCTGAAGGCTTTGGGGAGAAAGAGCCTACTGTTTTCTAATAATATTTCTCTTACCTCTGTTCACTCATTCAAAGAAAATTAAAATGATGCTTTCTGTGTTTGCCTGTGCACTTTTAAACTTGTTGACCTTCCACCGCAGGGCCAGGGACCCTCCCTGCATGACCGAATGCAGCATTCAGGTCTTCATGATCCCACGGCGCTGCCCTCCCTCCCATGAGGGCATGTGCCGGGAACCTCCCAATGAGGCCAGAGCAAGGAGTAAATTCCCTCACAGGACAGTTCCCACGGCGCTGCCCTCCCTCCCATGAGGGCATGTGCCGGGAACCTCCCAACGAGGCCAGAGCAAGGAGTAAATTCCCTCACAGGACAGCTCCTCAGAAGCAGTAGGACCTTTATTTTTAAAAACACTTCCCAAATGGACTCTGTTTATTTGTGTTTTTTTCGCCTGGAGTAGTTGGCAAGGGGACAGCCAATGGCAGAGGAGGAGGAACAGGAGGATGCAGGGTCAGGCTTTTGTTCCTATTATCTACAGATCCACAGGGATCTGTAGACTCTGAATGCCTCAGAAGGCCACCCTTGCAGATCGGTGCTATCAGATGCATGGTGCAGAGAGTAAAGCTCTGGTTACAGCTAAATATTTCTCCCACAGGCAAGTTCTTTCTGTTCCTTACAGACTAATTATTAAGAAGGCTCAATCTGTGTTGCAGCCCCCACTGGTTTCCTTGCTGTCTCTGGCTGCCTTTGGCCCCTCTCCTCATCCCGGAACACCAGAAGGCACACCGTAGGAGAGGGGAAAGGGGAGGTAGTGCAGGTCATAAGCTGGAACTCACTGCAAAAAGAGCAAAGAGCGCTTGCCCTAAGACAATGCTCTCTCTCTCTCTCTCTCACACACACACACACACACACACACACACACGCACGCACGCACGCACGCACACACTATGCATTTCCTTTCAGACTTGCTTTTATTGTTAAACAATCCTCGGCCCCCCAATCCTCCCTTCCCTTTGACTGGACAGATAAATTGCTATGACCGGCCCTGATCACTGCACCCCCCATTCTGCAGGTGTCCGCCTGTACTAACCACAACTGGCCACTACTTCTTCAGTAGTGAAGTTTGAAGTTATACTCTTTCCTGGAACAGAATCATATCCTTAGGCAAGGCTTATTGTGTGTTCATTTAAATAGTAATCCCCCCACACACACACACACACATATATTGTTCAAATTGATCTATATGTGGCTATGGAGTTTGTAAAAGTTTTTTTACCTTCTGTATTTTATTTCTTGTGGTGGTCTACAATATGTACAGCAAAACATACACCAATCTGCAACTGGGGTTCCAGTTCCTACATATGCATGGTCTATTTCAAAGAAAACATGTTAGACATGTCTGTGCAGTCAATGGGTGGCTGCAGACACATTGTCTCAGTCATACACTTGTTTTGTCTCCTTAGGGTGCCTTCAAAGGAAAAGTCCAATTCCAAAGGGCATTTATAGAGGTCTAGATAAAGATATGTATGTATGCAAATATATTTATATATGAGGATGGGGAAATAGATCTATGTGCCTATATTTATAGGTTTAGTATTAAGGTAGCAGAAGGACACTGGGCCTCCACTCAAGTACTACCCCAATGCAAGAATACTTTCTTCTATTAAATTGGCATTCTATGATGCTCACCTTCCCGACACAACCACTGAAGACAAAGGGGGTGAATAAGCAAATATGGTGAAGAAAGCTGATGGTGCCCGGATGTAAAAAGATATAGGCGTCTGGGGTCTTAAAAGCTTGAAGGTAAACAAGCGGCCATCTAGCTCAGAAGCAACAAAGCCCACATGGAACAATATATCAACCTGTGTGATCATGAGTTGTCGAAGGGATCAGGTATAAGGCATCATCAGAACAAAAAATCTTACCATAGTGAATGATGGGAGGAGTGTGGAGTGGAGGAAAAGTCCAATTCAAAGAGTAGCTTCTGAGGAGATCTGCTGGCCCTGTTAAATTCAAGGCAGAGAGGACAGCTCTGAAGGTGCTAGAGACAGATTGGGTGACACCACAGGGGTGGTCTGGATAGATTTTCTTTAAGGGCATAGGATGGTCACCAGGGCTTATTCAGAAGCAGCTTTAAGAAGTTGGGAAATTGCACTGGTTAGAACAAGGCGGGGAGATTGGCACTGAGGGTGTTTTGGTTTGGGTTTTGCCAACATGACAATGAACCTGCTCATTCCTTAAGAACAGGAAGTTGCTGTTCTCTAGGGATTTCCTTGGGACACCTTACCCCACCCACCCCACTGTCCTGATCTTCAGACTGCTTTTTGTTCCCTAAACTCAAAGACCCCTTCAAAGGAGCAAGATTTCCATCCCTTGAGGAGGCCAACGCTGCCATTTCAATGTGGTGTAAACAGAGAAGCCCAGTTCTTTGAACAAAGGTTACAGAAAGGGAAACCCTGCCTTTAACGGTGTATAGATCTCGATGAAAGATATGTTAAGGGCAATCGCTTCACATTTTGAAAGTTTTGTTTAATTCAACTGTTGGGTTTTTAGAATGATCTTTTGGTGGCAATACTTTCTGACTTACCCTTGTACAGTTCCGTGACATGGACGACACTCTTTGAGTTGTGCACCCATACTCATCCTCCTTTTCTGGGTTGCCCCTCCCTCAGGAATAGCACGCACTGCCCCCCCCCCAGGGGTCCAGTCTCACCTTTGCAGTCACTGTTGTCACTCTGATCCACATGGATGGTTCTTATAAGAGCAGACGCCTACGTGTAGCACTTTTTCCCTTGTAATTAGCTGATTATTGATTATTGGTTTTTAGATGACTTCAGTGGATATTTTTGGTTTAAGACTTGAAGATTATTTCAGGGCAATCGTTTAGGGGTTCAAGGGCTCCAGAAAGTCTATGGCCCAGAAGAATTCAAGATTCTGTTCTGCATGACCTCCTTTTGTTCAGGACTGTTCCATGGACTCTGATGAAAATGTTTAGCGATGGCAGTGGGGCACCACACAGTTCTGGTCTCATGGCAAAGGAGGCAGTTTGGTCAAGGGGACAGTTAGGCACACATCCCAGTCCCCTTCCTATTCCCAACTCTCTCCATTGCACCAGGTGAACAGAGACCAGTTATTACGTCTTGGATGGCTGCTTGTGCGCTTTCAAGACCCCAGGCACTATGCCATGACCTTGAGGCACAACAGAATAATTAGCTGTGTGATCAGGCCATCTAAATGGACTGTCTCATGGATTCATGACCCCAAACCTGTAAATCAAGGGACTAGATACTATAAGGCATTGGTTGTTAAGAAGCAATGAGCTACTTTTTTTTTTTTGCTGTGCTGTAAACATATTTATCACACTTTTGCTAATTCAATGTTTTACAGGCTTATAACTTATTGACAATAATTAAAATAATCAATGATGACATCTTACCCTTAATTAATGGGATCCTTTTGACACAGTTAACCTCCATTCTCCACTTTCTCCTGGCCCTGATAACCACTTTAGTCTCTGTACATTTGCCTTCTCTTATCTTCTTATGGAAGTGGGATCATAAGATATCTGCCCTTTTGTGGTTGGCTTATTTTGCTCAGCATAATGTTTTCTCAATCCATCTATACTGTAGCATGTGCCAAGACTGCAGGCCCAATAATCTACATTGTATGTATGCCTCACGTTTTCTTCATTCATCTATTGATGGGCAATTCGTTTTTTCCTGCCTTTGGGCTACTGTGAATAGTGCTGTAATGAATCAATGGATATTTTCAGCAGGCTCCTTTTATATTGAGTTGTGCCCCGCCAGCAGATGAAGGTTCTTTTTAGTGGGAACAGAATATTATTTTATTATGGTTTAAATTTGGATGGTCTCTGATGGCCAATAGTGCTGAGCACATTTTCATGTGTTGCGTGGCCATTCAAATATCCTCTTTGTTAGAATGTCTACTCAATGTTGCCCATTTTATAATCGGGCTAATCTTAAATTTCGATCCCTGTAGTCAGGAGACTTGGTGGCATAGTGGCTTACAAGTTGGGGTGCTACAAGCAAGGTTAGCAGTTTGAAACCACATACCATTCCTTGGGAGAAAGGTGAGGCTTTCTACTCCTGGAGGGAGTCAGTCTCAGAAACCCATAGGGCCAGTTTTACCCTGCCCTCCACGGTCACTAGGAGTCAGAATCGGCCTGATGGCCGCGAGTTCATTTTTATGGTGTGGTTTTGGGTTATTAGATCCTTATCAGATACACCTATTGTTTCTGAAGATATTGTCCCACTTAACAGCTAGTCTTTTCACATTTTTGGGGGGTGTGTGTGTGTGTAAAATATTTTGATAAAAAGTCTAAAATTTTTGTGAGACTCCATTTATTTTGTCAACAGTTTACCTTTTATGTTTCTCATGGTTTATATGTAAAAGGTTAAATATGGCAACAGTACCTCTTTATCACAAACTTGAATCCATGAGGTTTCTGGATGTGAATGTAGGTGCTTTTTGGTTTCAGGGTAGGCACAAAGAGGAAGCAATCCTTTTTGAGCACGATGTATTTATTTTAGAATGAAGGCTCATTTACGCATTTTGTTTTTTAATCTTTAGTATTTGCATGTGTGCTGGGATCTATTATCCTTTAAAACCATGTGATGTCTTGGCGGAGATCCCTGGTAGTTCACTGGACCTTTCTTTTCTCCTTCCTTCCGTAGTAAACCAAGTGAAGCGGAGCATATGACCGTCCACTAGGGACTCGCTTTCCCAGCCTCCTTTGTAGTTAGATGCAGTGTCAGATCACCCACAAAGCAAAGTAAAACAGGAGGTTCATTGTGCGGACTTACTACTCAGTAGTGTACGGAAACACAAGTAAACCTGGGCTTACCTTGTTCACTAGGTCACCTGATCCTAAATAGATGTGGCCATGTGACCAGGTGTGGACTGTGGAAGATTGGGCATCTTTGTTATTCCTCTATGGTCTTCCCCCTTTCCAGGAGCTGGAGCACGGAAACGGTGGCAGCCCAGATTGATCACCAAGATCAAGACATTGCCCAGGGGATAATGGGAACCTAGATGAAAGAAACTTGAGTCCTGAGCAACCACGTGGGCAGACAACCTGTCTGCTGGCCTAGACTTTTAGTGAGAGAGGAAACAAAGCCGGGTTTGCAGAGCAAAGCCAAACCAAAAGGCCCTCTTTAGTGTAAGCTCTCTGCTGTTATAGCAGCATAGACTTTTGTGCTCATGTACACTCCTGTCTCCCTCCTGAATCCCTGCACTCCCAAATATCACTCTCAGGCTACTGCATAACTCATGACCTAAGATTGCAGGATGTGCAGGGTGTTTTCCTAGACATGGGAACGGGGTAGATGTCACCCAGCCATTCCATCCTCCTAGTCAACTTCGTGAATTCATTTTATAGCCCAGTGAGATTTTTACTGGAGCTTGGTGGCATAGTTCAGGTCAAAGAACTGAATTTGGCTCCTCAATGTCAACTCCATGCTCTTGGCACCAGTGGATGTTGTGTTCATGCCAACTGAACCCTGAAACTTTAGGCCCCATGAGAACCAGGTAAGGGTTTGAACAGCTAGCCCCCCACCCCTCACACCCACATAGCCCCTGCAGCTGAGAGAGAACCTTGGCCATCAATCAGGTTTCCCCATCTTGGAAGTGAGAAAGCTGGGTCACAAAAGGTCCTGCAATTTGCCCAGGACCACACAGAGAGGCAGGTGGCACTGGGCTTGGACTGGCCAGTTCTGAAGCACATGGTCATTCTCGTCTACTGTCCCTGCACCGTTCCCATCTGAGCAAAACCCGGGGCACAAGGCACTTGTGCCCTTTGAGAGGTTTGGGGCTGGGGCTGCCACCGGCATGAGTAAGGGGAGCAGAGCACCCTCAGAAATGCTTCCCAGGGAGGCTGTTTTATTTTGTAAAAGCTGCCATGTAAATTGTGGAGGAGGAAAGATAACCTGGGTTCAAATTAACAAAGGACGAGCAGATTTAGGTTTTTGCCCCTTATCTTGATTGTCAGAGAGACGCAGAGAGCCTTTCCTTTCGTTTTACCCCAACAATGGGGATCAAGATGAAGGGCTTAAAGGTGGCGGGTTTTCAGGATGACAGAATCAGAGGCATTTCTAAGATCAACTTTGTGCTCCATTTTCTAAGACAAGGCCCACCCAGGGGTCTCGCCTTCCTGTGTCAGTTATAACCCCCGGCAGCTGGTTTCTCGTCTCTCACCCAAGGTCCTGCAGAAACAATTGTGGTGTGAAACAGGCATGGGATTCCAACAGAGCGCAGGGTCTGGGTAAATTCTAGGGCTGCAGAGAAGGTGGAAGAAGGAGAAGGAAAATGCGTAGTAGGAGGAGGAGTAGTCTATGAAGTCTTGGGGAATGCAACCAGAATGGTATTTCTGTACGATCGTAAGAAAGTGCAGTTCATGAAAGGCTCACTGAGACCAGAGATAAGGATGCAGACAGACAGACAGACCATCTGAAAGCCAGGGGTGCAAACGAACTGGCTCTGGGGACTTTCAGAGGCTTGGCAAGTAGATCCTGAGAGGGGCCTCCCAAACTGATCCACTTTGTTCACACCCAGCCGCTCAGTTCTCACTGTCATGGCTGCCTCAGGCATGCTGACACTCTGCTCACGACTTCCTGACATTGGTTTTCTTGGCCAGGGTGGCGGGCGTGGGGGATGCACATTCGATTCTTGGCTTACGCTTGAGGATTGTGGCATTCATTTTGACCAACAAAAAGTATAGTCTTATACACCAAAAGAGCAATAATACTTTATTTAAAATATATACAAAATTATTACTTTGAAACATATATAGCACTGTCAGACATACATCATGGAACACCGATGAACATAAATGTGGGTGCCAACGTTCACTCAGTATTGTGATTTCTATTTTATTCAAGGTGCCTATGAACATTCACAAATGCTCACTGGAGGGGAGGCTCCCCCTGGCTTGGTATCATGGGCTACTTCGGGGGCTTGAAAAGGCCCTGCCCTGCACCCTGGGGCCACCTGCAACCCTGCCCCAGGGGAGCTGAAGGCAAATGCTGGCCTATTCCTGGTGAGCCCTCGGGGCGCAAGTGGACTAAATCCACATCAATGAATCACACACTCATTTCGAGTGTTCCTCTGTCTTCGCTTAGATATAAAGAAGCAGGGAGCAAGTGAGGAAAGGTGGATCCTTCATTTCCTGGACTAGATTAATGTATAGTATGTTCTTCTCTGTGCCTGCCTCCCGCCCCTGCCCGGGTCACACCTACCACAGGAAGAAAGCCGGAGAGGGAGGAGCTGGGCTCTTACCATGAGCAATAGCAAACAAACAAAGGAATATACAAACAGTTGTCCAAGGGTAGCAGAGGAGGCTGGGTCTTCAGCGACTGCTTTTCAGAATTAGCTCCCCGGGCCTTTCTCCCGAGGTACCTGGAGGTGGGCTCCGAGCCGCCAGCCTTTGAGTTAGTAGCTGAGCACTTCACTAGGTGTGCCACCCGCAGTCTCTTAACATGACTTAGAAATAAAGTGAGACATGGAATAAACACCTAGCCTCCACGATTTGAGGCTTTATATTCAGGGACCATTATCCTGAGTTAAACAGTACGCTGCTGTGGGGCAGGGCCCTAGCATATTCATCACTCTCTCCCCCCACAATGCCTTGCATCTAGTAGGCACTTAATAAATGCATGAATGAAAATAAGGAACGCAGGGGACCTGGTGACAAAAGGTGGAGAACATTCAAAGAAGTGTGCTTGAGAGCTGGCAAGGGCGGTGGTCACTTCCAGATCAGTGCCTTCCCTGGGGACGGCACCGAGAGAAGCCTAGGGGAGAGGAGGAATCCACACAAGGCCTTGCAACTCGTTCCTGGCAGGGCGAGACCTGGAGTCATATTCGCTAAGATCTCATTTTTACAAAGGCTCTCCAAATGTCAAGAGAGCTTGATAATGTCGGGGGCAGTAGAGTCCGGGCGCACTGGGGTGGCCCTACACGACAGCGTAGAAGTGCCTCGGAGGATTTCCCGGGCTGTCATCTTTATGGGACCAGATTGCCTCATCTGTCTTCCACAGAGATTCTGAGGGGGAAGGGGTTGAACCACCAACCTTGCAGTTAGCACCCCAGAGCTTAACCTTCACGCGGCCAGGGTTCCTTCAAAAGAGCTAACCCGTAGTCTATTTCAACTCACGGTGACCTAGACGACAGAGTAGAATGGCTATCCTTAGGTTTTTAAAAATGGAACGTTAATGGGACCAGACGGCCTCATCTTTCTCCCACAGAAGGGCTGGTGGGTTTGAGCTGCTTATCGTATGGTTAATAGCCTATTGCTACTAACATTAGTAGCATTGGTACCGGAAACCACCAGGGATCCTTTCAAACAAAAGAGCTTCCTGGCTTCATAAGCTTATTATGTCTTGCACTCAGGAAAGCCCTCCTCCGGTGATGTCAGAAGCTCCTGATGGTGAAAGGTAGCCAGGGCCCATCAAGGTGTAAACAGAAACAGCTGCCCCTGGAGGCAGCTTCCGCCCCATCCCACGAGAAAGCAGGTTC
Organism: Echinops telfairi; assembly: GCF_000313985.2. NCBI lineage: Eukaryota > Metazoa > Chordata > Mammalia > Afrosoricida > Tenrecidae > Echinops > Echinops telfairi. The sequence goes on from NW_022111368.1 coordinate 19,074,109, forward strand.
CAGGCGGATGGACAGACAGGCTCAAATGAGCAGCAGAGGAGGAGCGCAGAGCGCTCTGGAGCCCTGGTGGGCGGGTTTGGTTTCCTGTGACTGGTGCTGACGTCAGCTTGGTGGTTCACCCCGCGGTGGTGGGGGCAATGGGCGGGAGCGTGTAAACAAAGCACAATGATGAACCATTTCTGACAAGCCAAGCAAGTCACTCACCATCCTTGTCGAGGAGATGAACCACAGAAGTTCATCAAACGAAAGAAACGGTGAAAGGAGAGACAGGAGGCGCGCGCGCGCGCACACACACACACACACACACACACAACTCCACGCCAACTCATGGCTACCCCAGGGTTATCAAGTCCAACAGCTCCGTGGGGTTGTGTTGGCTGTGATCTTCTCGGACACAGCCCGCCGGGCCGGTCCCCTGTGGAGTCGCTGAGTGGGCTTGAAGCACTAACCTTGAGGTGGGTAGTCCAGCACAAACCGATGGGTCCCTCGGGGGCTGTGTTCGCAGCAGACCGGGAGGGTGAGACTTCAGAGCACAGGGAGGGACAGGACAGCTGGGGGACCTGGACCAGGCAGTGGGGGCACATGCAGGAGTTTGCAAGTAGCACAAATGAGAAACGGGCGTGGCGAGCTGACTCTTCCCCCCCCACCCCTCCCGGGGCGGCACCCTGGCCTCTGCGGGCTCCCACCGGCAGACAGACCCAGGGAGAAGCGCAAGCGCTCCCGTCCCTACTGGTGGATTTGGTATGGAGACAGGATGCTTCTCCATACGCCACGCAACGGAAAGAACTTTGAAGGGCAGCGGAGAGGATACCTGTTTCGAGTGCCTCAAAGCAAAATATGGCACCGTGTGGTTTGGCTTCCGACGGCAGGAAGGGGCAGTCAGCCGTGGCTGAGCCGGTGTCCCGGCCCGGGGACCCCGCACGTGCAGACTAGAACTGCCCCACGGGGCTTCCAGGGCAGATGGCCATGTCTGGTTCGGGGGCACAGCACGGGGGATTTGAACTACCAACCTTCCCGCTAGAGGGTGAGCATTTGCACCACTTAGAGTCTAGAGGGAGCAAGGATGGCGGAGCTGAGAACCGTTTTAACTGGAGCACCCTTCCACCCCGGGCACTCAACCACGTTACTCCCTGACATCCCCCCCCCCCCTTTTCCTGAACTTCCTGCCACTCGAAGTGGCCCCCTAACCCCCGCCCCAGCTTCCAGCAGACCCACACATTACGCTTCTGCAAGGAGAAACGGAACGCATCCTCTCGCTAACATCTGGGACCCACAGCCCCGCGGCCACACAGGAGTATCTTTGTACTACAACCGCCACGACAACATGCTGCCTCTGGGTCCAGTACTGGGAAGGCGAACCCGGACCCCGAAATGGCCCGCCTGCCGCCCCCGGCCGGGGTGGCCTCCCCTTTACACGGCCGACTGGTTCTCGCTGCACACGTAGACGGTGCTGGGCTGGATTCTGCGGCGGATGCGCTCAGGCACTCTGGGGAGGATCTGGAAGGTGTGCGGGAGCAGCTCGACGCAGGCCTCGCGGAATTTTTTGATTCTCCAGCAGTAGACGATGGGGTTGAAGACGGACTTGAGGTAACTGAGCCACAGGACGCACGTGCTGGTGGCGTAGAAGGAGGAGCCGTAGTAGAAGCGCCGGCTGAACACCGACAGGAGGCTGTAGACCGAGTGCGGCAGCCAGCAGAGCGAGAAGCCGACGAAGAGGATGAGGATGGTGGTGAAGGCTTTGGTCTTGAAGCTCCAGTCCACGCTGACCTGGTGCTGCCGCTGCAGCTGGAGCCGGCTGGCCCGGGGCAGCCGGCGCAGGTCCAGGCTGTCGGACTGGTTGTGCACGCGGACGGCGTTCTTGCGGACCGTGTTGAGGATGCACAGGTAGGAGCAGAGCATGACCCCGAAGGGCACGAAGAACACGGCCACCACCAGTGTCACCACGTAGGCGCGGGCGGCCGGGAACTCCGTGTAGCCCAGGACGCACTGCGGGGCCCGCGTGGGCACCTCCACCAGCGTCCAACCCGTGAGCGACGGGGCGGAGATGCAGAAGGACAGTGCCCACGAGATGGCAATGATCGCCTTGGCCCTGCGCGGATTCAGCTTGTCCTGGCGCTGGACGATGATGAGAAAGCGGTCCACGCTGATGATGAGCAGGATGGACACGCCCTCCAGGACAAAAAACCAGTAGAGCGTGGCGGACAGCCGGCAGAAGTAGTCCCCGAAGTGCCAGTTGACGGTGATCAGGGTGATGGCCGCGAAGGGCATGCAGCATAAGGACAGCATGATGTCAGAGAAGGCCAGGGTGGCCAGCAGCAGGTTGATGGCCGAGCGCATGGCGGGCCTCTGGTACACGATGATGCAGACCACCGTGTTGCCGAGGAAGCCCACCACAATCATCAGCAGCATCATGATCGCCAACGAGACCCTGAGCGGGGCTGACAGCGTGGCCGGCGGCGAGTCCCATCGGTTGCTCACGTTCAACTGGAAGTCCGCGTATGTCTCCGTGGACGTGCTGTTAACGGCCATCATGGAGACAAATGTGGGCCAGGGATGGGAAAGCCGGAAAGGGGCCCCTTTAACGCTCTGGGGACTGCCATTTTCGACCTGTTGGCTGCATCTTCTTCCCCTATGTCTTTGGACTTCTGGGGCGCTGGAACTGCCAGGAAAAGCGTCTTGCCTTGGCGGCCCTAGCTGGAGCTGGCGATTCATCAATCAAACCCTAAGCATCTCGGAGACAACTGATGGTGTTACATCCTCAGACCCCATGTGTAGCCTGGTGGGAAGAAGGATACAACAGAAAAGTGAGTTACACTCTCCAAGCACAAGTTGAAGATTTCCAGTTGTGCAAGTATTCCAAGCATCGTGATCAGAGAAGGAACAACTCATGGATGTGCAATAAGTGACAAAATCTGACATTGCTGAATAGGGTTTGAACCTTGTCCAGTGGCACCCCTGCCATCGAGTAGCTGCTGACTTGTGGGCCAGGGTAGAACTGCCCCGTGGGTTTCTGAGACTGTAACTCAACAGGAGAAGAAAGCCCTTTCCCCCAGAGCGGCTGGCGGATTCAGACTGCTGCCCTTGCAGTTAGCAGCCCAATAAACAGCCACCAGGGCTCCACTTCCAATAGCATAGGAAAGCCTACTTAATCATCCTATGGAAAGGCTGAGAAAGTGGATACTTTGTGATCCACATTTATCTAATAGCTCCAATAGTAATAAACTGACCAAAAGAAGCTGTAAAGAAGCCAAAGCCCCTTTAGAATGTAAGTTCCATGAGGGCAAGGGATTATTGTTTGCTGTCTCTCCGTCATCTAGAAGGGGAGCATAGGAGGTGCCCAAAAGATGAGGAGTAAATAAATAGATGGTAATTAGGAATGCTGTTAACATATTTCCCCACATGCAATGGCAAGAAAGTATAAGGATAGACCCTTCTTATGTCCTTACCTCAACATCCTGGATAATGTTACTACCCTCAAGGTGACCCCTGACTCCGGGGTGATTCCATGCAAACCTGAGTGAACCTGGTCCTGCACCAGGATGGTGACTGGGTGTGTGTGAAACCACTGGGATCCATAAGGTTTTCAATGACTGATTTCTGCCAAGTCGAATGCCAATCCTTTCTCCCGAGGCACTTCTGTGTAGACTTGAACCTCCACTCTTTCTGTTCACAGCTGAGTGTGCTAACCATATGCACCACCGTGGGGCTGGGGCTTATTTACCTGGTCCACAAACCAGACCTCCTTTCCAGTACTAAATTCTTCATCTGCCCTTTTCCTGTGCCTTATGGCAGGATTTTTCTCACAAAGATAATGACTGAGATGGATTTCATGCTTAACTAAAGGAACAAATAGCGTGAGGTATTTTTTAAAATGTGTGTCTTGAGGGTGAATCTGATTAGAATTGTCTTGGCTTCTGGGAAACAGCTTGTCGTGGATATTTTAATTTAGTGTTTTTGTCACAGTGTAGTTGTTAATACCAAAGTCAACGAGCTTTTATCAGCAGGGACTTTGACACCGAAGTAAAATGTAACAATTGGAAAAGAACTGTTCTGTCCCAGCCGTAACAATTGAAAAAGAACTGTTCTGTCCCAGCCGGTTAGGGTGCAGTGTAGCACTGATAAAACATACAACTTTCCTTCCTTAATGCTTCCCCCCCACTCCCTACTATCATGACCCCAAATCTACCTTAATAACCGGCTAGACCAGAGCATGTACACTGGTACTGATAAGAACTAGAAACACAGGGAATCCAGGACAGATAAACCCCCCAGGACCAATGAGAGTATCAATAGCAGGAGGGAAAGGGGAAGGTGGGGGAGAAAGGGGAACCGATCACAAGGATTTACATATAACCCCCTTCCTGGGGGATGGACAACAGAAAAGTGGGTGAAGGGAGGCATTGGTCAGTGTAAGACGTGAAAAAATAATAATTTATAAATTATCAAGGGCTTGTGAGGGAGGTGGGGAGGGGAAGAGAGGTGGGAAAATGAGCTGAATCCAAGGGCTCAAGTAGAAAGCAAATGTTTTGAGAATGATGATGGCAACAAATGTACAAATGTGCTTGACACAATGGATGGATGGATGGATTGTGATAAGAGTTGTACGAGCCCCCAAGAAAATGATTAAAAAATTTAAAAAGCACTGTTCTGTCGCTGTTCGTTTTGGTCAAAACGTGGTGGTTTCACGTTAAGGAATGGACTCTGTGTTGTGAAACATCAGGGAAGGAAAAAACAAGTTGGGAAACAGAACCATTTCTAAGTCCTTGTTCTGGTTTCTGGGAGCCTTTGTAGTTGGACCATGAACTACAAAGTCCACCATTGGAAAGGCCTTCTAGTTTCTAAGGAGTCCAGGTGGTGCAGTGGGTAAGTGTGGGCAGTTTTAAACCAACAGGTTTACCAGGAGCCTGTTGGCCTTACTGTGGCCTTCAGATTCTGGAAAGACCTACAGCTTTGGACAACCGCTGAGACAGCTCTACTCTGTCCTGTGAGCTCGCTATGAGTCAGACCAACTTGACAGCAACAGGCTTGGTTTGGGCTTTATTGTGTCTCTGAAGTCCCTGATGGGGCCAACAGTTAGGTGCTCAGCTATTAACTGAAAGGTTGGTGGTTCGAATCCATCCCAAGGTGTTTGGAAGAAAGCAGAAATCTACTTCCAAAAATTGCACACTGAAAACCCTTTGGAGCACAGCTGTAGTCTGACTGGATTTGGCTGGTTGTTAGAGTTCCTATCCAAATGATCTGCCCTAGAAATGTCAGGTCGCGTGCTGGCTGCGTGCACACCTCTGAGGAGTTGTGCATTGATGGTCCTCTGTGAGTTGCATCTACACAGAAGATGCTTTCTGCTACGAACAAAGGAGATGCCATCCATACGTTCAACTACTGCGGCTTTTTCTAAAGCTGCTTCTACGACTACCCCACTCCCTCAACTAGCGCGTATCTGTACAATGAGCATCTATACAATTCTTTTCAAAGTGTACCCAGGGTCCCTTATGTTCACACCCATCAATTATTACACTTTACTTTGATCTTTAATATGTCAAAGTCCCTGCTAATAAGTGACACTGGGTCACATACCCGTTTTCACAACTGTGGGAGGAGGGTAAGTGATTATCCCAGTCATAACTAGCTCAAGTTCATCTAACTGGTACTAAAACTCCAAATGTCTAGGCAATCCTGGTTAGAATCATGGCTCCTGGAGGGAGGGTGAATTCATGACGGTGACATGGACAAGCATGGGAAAAAAAGCCATGACAAAACCCAGCAACCCTCCACCACCACCCCCCACACACACACGCACGCACGCACACGCACGCGTGCGCGCTCACGTGCTCGAAGAAATACAATCTAAGATGTGATTACATCCTGCTGCTTCTTTTCTGGTTGATGAGCAATGGACTATGGCAAGCAGAACTTTGATGGTTGACCGTCTGTGAGGACTCTTTTTTTCAGCTGTCTTAATAGGACAATTCTATGTGGGGTCACCAGGTGGCGCTCTGAGGCATTATCCCAGCCTACTTGCCACCTGAGGATCAGAAGAACTGTTGCCTTGCTAAAGCTGTTTCTCCTTCCTGTCTTCCTTTTTCCCCTCTCTCCCCTGTTGCCTCCCCCTCTTCTTTTAATTTAATTCAACCTTTAACCACCCCACCCCCTAAAACCCCCCCAAAATCTCTTTAATAGTGTACATTGAAAAAACCTGGTTGGGCTGCTAATCACAAAGTTGGTATCTCATAACCTCAGGCACCCTGCTGAAGAAAGAGGCTTTCTACCCCATAAAGAATGAGTCTCAGAAAATCACAGGGGCAGTTCTATCCTATAGGGTCTCTATGAGTCAGAACTGACTCAATAGCAGTGAGTTCATCTATGTGTATGTATGTATGTATGTACATATATACACATACATACACATATATATAAAACAAATCCTCATTTTGCCAAATGTTTGAGCTACTTGTATGTCTGTCCGCCCTCCCACCTCATTTCCTTCTGTACATTCTGGCAGCAGCCCTGTACGCCTTTGTTCCCAAACACCTCTTCTCCAAGCTTTTGTGTTCAGCCTAGTGATTCTGTCCGAGTTTTCTTGCAGGGGGAGGAAGCCACGCTGTGCAGTAGTGGGAGTGAGCCCTGGGACAGGAGGCGACCAGCTCCAACCGGCAGAAATGCCCAGAGGAGAGGACAGCAGAGCAGTGGGCTGCGTTCTTGAGGAGTGGGTGGGAACTGTGCACCTGTTTGAAAAGCTCCCCAAAGATTTGAGTTGCTGGAGTGCAGTGGGTTACACCCTGAGCTGCTTACCACGAAGTGGGTAGTTCAAAGTTACCAGCTCCTCCCCAGGACAAAAATGAATTTGTCAGCTCCAGGTGTATATACGCAGAAACCCTAGAGAGCAGTGCCACACTCCCACAGGCCACTCTCAGTTGGAGTAGACTCTAGGTCACTGGGCATATTATGAACAAAATGACCCGGGTGGCACTGTGGGCTAAGCACTGGACTACTAATAGCTGCTGTCAGAAAGACGAGTCTCTGTCAGGCTATCTGCTCCCATAAAGGCAGACAGCCTCCGAGAGCCTTGGAAGCCATTCTGCTCTATCCTGTATTCACTGTGAGTCAGAATTGGCTTGATGACAGTGGGTTTAGTATTTTTATTTTGTTTAATACATTAAAAAAATTTTTTTAATAATGAGCAATGGATTGAGCTACGGTGGTAAGTAGTTAAGGTTTCCAAATTTCTTTAGCTTCTTCCCCCTTTTCAGAAAAAAAATACTTGGCACCCCCTTGGCAATTAAAAACTATTGTATCATAGCCCATAATCCAGGATAAAGTGTAGGTATCTGCTTTTGCAGCCCCGCCCCCCAACCATCATTCCTGTGCCCACCAGGGGGCAGTATGGCCCATATTGGAAAACTGGATGCTCAGCTGCTGACCAGAATGGTTGGTCATTCAAGGCTACCCTGCTGGGGCAGAAAAATACTTGGCCTTCTGTTTCCATAATGATGGCGGCCCTAGAAATCCCCCCGGGGTAGTCCTCCCTGTCCAGGAATCAGAATAGACTTGGCGGCCATGAGTAAGCAAAAGAAGCAATCCTGGGTTTGTAAATTGTAAATGTGCTCAGCCACTAACAGAAAAACTGGAGGTTCAAGTCCCCTTTAAGCATCACAGGAGACACATCTGGCAAGGGATTGTGAAAAATCAGTTGTTGAAAACCCTGAGGTGCACAGGTCTCCTCTGACACAGGAGTTGGAGCTGACTGACAGGAAACAGTTTTATGTTTTGTTTTAATAATGATCCTAAATCAGGTATCAGTCATCAAAGAACAAAAAATCAGATCATTGTGAATGAGGGGATGTGCAGAGTGGGGACCCAAAGCCCATCTGTAGGCAATTGGACATCCTCTTACAGAAGGGTCTTGGGGAGGAGATGAGCCAGTCAGGGTTCAGTGTAGCAATGATGAAACATACAACTTTCCTCTACTTCTTTAATTCTTCCTCCCCCCGCACTATCATGATCCCAATTCTACCTTACAAATCTGGCTAGACCAGAGCATGTACACTGGTACAGATAGGAACTGGAAACACAGGGGATCCAGGACAGATGAACTCTTCAGGACCAGTGGTGAGAGTGACGATACCGGGAGGGAAGATGGAATAGGAAGAGGGAACCGATCACAAGGATCTACATATATCCCCAGAGGGAAGGTGGGATAGGAAGAGGTACCGATCACAAGGATATACATATACTCCCCTCTCTGGGGGATGGACAACATAAAAGTGGGTGAAGGGAGATGTCGGACAGTGTAAGACTTGACAATAATATATAAATTATCAAGGGTTCATGGGGAGGGGGGGCAGGAAGGGAGGGGGAAAACAAGAAGCTGATACCAAGGGCTCAAGTAGAAAGCAAATGTTTTGAAAATGATGATGCCAACAAATGTCCAAATGTGCTTGACACCATGGATGTATGGATGTATGGATTGTGGTAAGAGTTGTACGGGCCCCCAATAAAATGATTTAAAAATAATAATGATGATGATCCTGGAGTCAGAGCTTAGTCTATGACAGGGTGTGACTGGTAAATTAGCAAGTTTCTTAATTCAGGTAGCAATTCTCATCTTCAGCTAGAAATACGATGGGCTTTAAACTGATGAGAAGGAACAAGTACGAAATCTCTTTCTTCTTTTTTGTTTTTTGAAATATCTTCCTCATCATTCAGATCAAACATCAGCAGACCTGTCATGCTGAATCTGTTGCCTAAACAGGGGGTGCAGGGAGTGGAGGGATCAAGTCTAGAAAGAAGAAGGAAGCAGTGTGTGGGTAGAATCCAGGAAGATTAGCCTGGACAGGCAGCCAGCACAGGGTGCTCAGATTCGGGGAGAGAGGAATGAGAGCAGGGCATTTCCACATGCGGGAGAAAGACTGGCAGTCGACTGGGGTTGTTAAGCACTAACCGAGTTCTCCACAGAGAGCCCAGCACGGAAACTTGCCCTCACAAAGATGTTGACGGCCAAGGAAGCCCTACAGGACAGCGCTACTCTGTCCCCAGGGCCGCTCGGAGTCAGAATGGTCGTGGTGACATCCAGCACTTCTCTTAACCACAATAGTTGGAACGCAGGTCTGCGTGGAGACAGGATGGACTATGGAGTGTCTGAAATCCTAACCAGTCTGGACATTCTACAGCTCCTGCCTCTATGGTGGCTCAAGAGAATGATTGCATTTCTCATACTATGGCGCAAAGCAGCATCTCACCCATCCTGAAGTCTGTACTGGGCTGAAGAGTATCTTCCTAAGATTCACTTTCATATAGAACCTCATTTGCACACAGGCTCTCTACAGATATGTTCAACTTAAAAAACCAAACCAACCGAGCCTTGAGGACAATATCCCAGAGCAGCCAATGCACAGGAGGACCATATGGCCGGCCCCACTATGAGACACGACATCCCTCACTGACCCATAGCCCTACAGGGGACAACACTAGAGATACAGTGTGGGAATTGCATCTAATCTGACCTCACCACACCAAGGCAAAACACTAAGGGTGTGCAACAGAACAGCAAGGGGAACAGAACAACGAGGTCCTGAGGGAATGCCAAAAATAGACTTTGGAGCCAGGGCATGGCACCCCATCAGACTCAACCAGAAAACACTCCTAAAGAACAAATAGACCTTGAACTATTTACAGGCTTTTCTTCTTTTTTGTCAGTTGGTTTGTTGTAGTTGTTGTTGTTTTATTTTCTTTTGTTGCTTTGTTTTGCTCTGTCTTGGTTTTGTGCATATTATTACCTCTGCAGGTCTATCTAGATAAGATAGGCTGGATAACCAGTCTGGTGGAGAAAACAATGGAACTGATGGTTATGGGGGGATATGGGAGAGGGGGGAGTGAAGGAAAGGAAGTGGTGTTAACAAACCCAGGGACGAGGGAACAACAAGTGATCCAAAATTGGTGGCAAGGAAGCTATAAGAGGCCTGGTAGGGGAAAAAAAAAAAAGAGGCCTGGTAGGGCTTGACCAAAGGCAATGTAACTGAGAGGAATTACTGAAACCCAAATGAAGGCTGAGCATGATAGTGGGACAAGAGGAAGGTAAAAGGAAATAGAGGAAATAACTAGGAGGCAAAGGGCATTTATAGAGGTCTGAAGGAATGCATGTACATATGTAAATATACTTATATATGATGATGATGGGGAAATATATCTATGTGCATATATTTATAGGTTTAGTATTAAGGTAGCAGATGGACATTGGGCCTCTACTCAAGTACTCCCTCAGTGCAAGAACATTTTGTTCTATTAAACTGGCATTCCATGGTGCTCACCTTCCCAACATGATCTCTGAAGACAAAGTGGGTGCATAAGCAAATGTGGTGAAGAAAGCTGATGGTGCCTGGCCATCAAAAGATATAGTGTCTGGGGTCTTAAAGGCTTGAAGATAAGCAAGCGGCTATCTAGCTGAGAAGTAACAAAGCCCACATGGAAGAAGCACACCAGCTTGTGTGATCGCAGGGTGTTGATGGAGGTATCAGGCATCAAAGAACAAAAAAGATCATATCATTGTGAATGAGGGGGAGTGCAGAGTGGGGACTCAAAGCCCATCTGTAGGTAACTACCCATCCCCTTACATAAGGGTTGCGGACAGATGAGTCAGGGTGCAGTGTAGCAATGATGAAACATACAACTTTCCTATAGTTCTTTAATGCTTCCTGCCCCCCACTATCATGATCCCAATTCTACCTTACAAATCTGACTAGACCAGAGGATGTACACTGGTACAGATAGGAACTGGAAACACAGGGAATCCAGGACAGATGAACCCCTCAGGACCAGTAGTGAGAGTGGCAATACAGGGAGGGTGGAGGGAAGGTGGGGTAGAAAGGGGGAACTGATTATAAGGATCTACATATACCCTCTTCCCTGGGGGACAGACAGCAGAAAAGTGGGTGAAGGGAGACATTGGACAGTGTAAGGTATGACAAAATAACAATTTATAAATTATCAAGGGTTCATGAAGGAGGGGGCGAGCAGGGAGGGAGTAAAAAAATGAGGAGCTGATACCAAGGGCTAAAGTGAAAGCAAATGTTTTGAGAATGATGAGGGCAACAAATGTACAAATGTGCTTGACATAATGGATGGATGTATGGATTGTGATAAGAGTTGTACGAGCCCCCAATAAAATGATTACAAAAAAAAATTAACCAAACCAACCTCCCTGCCATGGAGTTGGTTCTGGCTCAGAGGACAGCATGGAGCTGCCTCTGTGGGCTTCTGTGACTGGAACGCTCCGGGCGTACAAAGCCGAGTCTGTCTCCCAAGTGGCCTCTTCCAAGGCAGTTTTGAACTGCTGACCTTGAGGTTTGACATCCAATGCGTAACCACTATCAGTTAATTTTGAACTGATCACCTCTAGAATAGAGGGAATATATTTTGATGGTTGAAATACATCTCTACTGTTCTCGTTTTAAGTACTTTTAAACTTCATCCCTAAGACGCGGATCCAACATCCCACACAATCTGCTCCCCTGATAATTTCTCCTCACTCCCCCAGTCTCACAGGAGCTCCACTAGACACCTTCCTTCTCCTTCACGCTAAGGTGATGATTGACTGGCTCTGGTTGCAGGTTACATGATCCCTGTTTCTAGGATAGCACCACCCCAGGCTGGCTCCTTCACAGCTGTCTTCTTCATCTTGTTATCCCCACACCCTGAAGGTGTCTACACCCAGGCACCCATGTGTGTTTCTTGCCATGGAACCCTGCCTATCTGCCCTCACCCCTCACCACCCTCACCCCACCTGCTGACAAGAAGGTCCAAGCTGGTTCCGGGTTCTGCACCCTGGAGGAAGTGCTTCTTTTAGAATTATTTTTCACAAACATAAAATAAATGGATCAAATACTGATGTCTCTGTTTTAATTCACAGATGTTGAATTACACACACACACAGGTGCTTCAAAATGTCCGTGGAAAAAATCACATGATCTTTCCTATCCATTTTTCCCACAAGTTGCTAGTGTGCGTGTCTATCTTTATTTCTCACTCGCTGTCATTGAGTCGATTCTGACTTCTAGCCACCGTGTCAGACAGAGTAGAACTGTGCTGTGGGTTTCTGTCACAGTAGACCCTTACAGGAGCAGCCAACCTTCGCGTTCTCCTGAGAAGCTGCTGATTGCAAACTGCTGACCTTGTGGTAGCAGCCTAATGCGAATACCACTGTACCACTAGCATTCTATATTTATCTATCTATATACAAGTATATATACTTATATACATAGATACACACATATACAGTCCGCCACCTGTCAGCTTGTCAACTGTGGCAGCTTTTGGGTTGCTATGAAGCTGGAAGCTACACGATTGGCATTTCACATGCCAGCAGGGTCATCCATAGTGGTCAAGTTTCAGTAGCCTTTCTAGACTAAGAAGACTAAGAAGAAAAGCATGGTGATCGGTTTTCCAAAATTAGCCCAGGAAAATCTGTTGGCCGTAAAAGAACATTGGCCCGCTTGCTTGCTTTGGACACGGCATCAGGAGGCATCAGTCCTGGACGAGGACAGCGTGTTTGGTGAAGCAGAGGACCAGCCAGTGCAAGAGAGGCCCTTGGTGAGATGAACTGACACAGTAGACACAGCATCATGGCCTTCAACTTGCCAGTGATGATAAGAACAGTGCAACGGGGCTACCTTATGCTGCTAGGAGTGGGACTTCACTGGACAACACCAGTGGTGTCAAGTAAGTGTTGGATTGCAAGGTTGGCAGTTCAAACCTACCAGCTGTTCCATGGGATAAAGATGAAGCTACCGGGTCTCATAAAGACTCACAACCTGGGGAACCCTAAACAGGATCGCGCTGAGTCAGAATGAACTCCCTGGCTGGGGGTAATACATCTAGTCATGCATAGACACATGCATATGTAGACACACATACCTATCTAAGATGCACATGTGCCTGGAGAATTTAAAGTACACATATGCCACATCCAGTAGAATTTGCTTTCTGTCTGCCAGATCTCTTCCAGCCAAATGGTGGGAACTTTGGTAGACTCTTTCTTCATAGCCTTCATTATGGAATCAAATAGCCAATTGGTATTTGTGATATTCAAGGTTTAATTCCTACTCCAGAAATACCGAAGATAATAAATGAAGTCTGTTTTAGCAGATGGAAACTCAGGAGCAGACCTTTGTTGTAGAAACAGCTGGACTCTGTCATTACCTGCAACCTTGGCACCTGTCTTTTTGACGCAACTTCTCCAACAGATGGCATATTTCAATTTCAATAACTTTATTGGCAATGAAAAATATGCAAGAGCTGCCAAAAGTAATACATCAAGTAGCTGTGTTTAGAACCAGGTGTGATTCCATGTGTCTCAGCTTCTGAAGAAAAGCGAGCTGGAAGGGGGCTGGCTTTGTATTCCTCAACTCAGGGAAGACTCTCAGGGGAAATTTTCAAGCAGAAACAGAAACAGGAAGCCTTTGAATGAAGCAAGTCTCTTTTGGATGATTCTTAGAATGTCTGAAACATATCATGTACTTATTATAGGCCAGGTTAAGCCTTCTCCAGAACTTAGTGGTTCTGAAAATATGGTACCTGAACTTGCAAGTCTCACTTGAGAACTTTTAAAAAATGAAAATTCTGGGCCCACCCTAGGCCTACTGAATCAGAAACTCAGGGGGGTGGGGCCAATACTCAGTGAGGACAAGTCTTCCAGGTGGCGGAACGTTCTCAAGCATGAGGAGGATTAGTGACATAGCATATTTCATTGAACCCCCATTATCGACCCAATATTTGCAGACGAGGAAACTGATGAATAGTAAGTAGGACTGAACCCTGCTTTAGAATCCAGGCAGTTTGACTCCAGAACCTTGACCTTGACCCTTGTGCTGTGTAAATGAAGCCATCTGGAGAATGACAATAAGTTGGAGTTACATTAGACTTTTGAATCCGAAATAAATTAGTACGTTGGAGTCACAGCAGTGCTCTCAGCAAGAATAGATAAGAATAAAGAGAAGTGGAGGCAAACGGGGCTGGTGAGGGCCGTAAACTCTGATAATCTGTGGTGCCCCCTCTTTGCATATTCATGTATTCAAATGGGATATGTGAATTATATATACCTGTATATACAGAAGAACCAATGCATTTGGATTATGGTGCTGGGGAAGAACACTGAAAGGACCATGCCCCAGCAGAACAAACATCTGTCTTGGCGGAAGTACAGCAAGGACGTTCCTGCAAAGCAAGGACAGGAGGCTTAGTCTCACATAATTTGGGCATATCCAGTCAGTCTCCAGGTTATGGACTTTGAATTTACCAGAACCAGTTCTGCCATTGCCAATGAGATGAAACAGGAATACACTTGAAATTTTACATTTGGGTGATTTTTCATGATAACTGGAGCAGAAAAAATTAATAGGTTGAAGCCCTGGAATTGGACCTAAGACTTGGGACTCAGCAAAAGATTAGCGATCCCTTTCAGAAGCCTTCTGGGTGAGATTGGATTGTTGGCAAGACCCTGGAGAGCCACCACATTCAAAGAGGTGTGGTCAGTTGCCTTTGACCAGGGTGAGTATCAAAATTCTTAGATTATGTAAGCTTGCATTCACTGTGAAACAACTGAACCAATCCTTCCATGTAACAAATCCTCCATCACAATCACCTTCACTCGCTGTACAGGCAACTTTTAAATCATTAAAAAAACTTTTGAGCCTCCCTACTCCCACCCATCTCCCCCTCTCCATGCCCACCCCAAGGTGATAAAATAAGGCTAAACAGGAATTGTGAGTACCTGTTACGATTGATCAGAAAATTTTAAAGAAACAGGAATGGATTTCCTTCATAATGGAGGGACTGTTTATATATAGACAGTGTTTCAAAAAATGTGTGACTATTGAAATCTGTGGCTAGAAATTGTCTTCTGAGGACCACTTTTGCTGTGTCCCAAAGGTTTTGGTATGTTGTACTTTAATTTATTTTGAGGAATTTTTTAATCGCACTTGTTATTTCTTCAGTTATCCAGTGTTTTTCAAATAAAATATTGCTCAATTTCCATGTCATTGATTTTTTGGACATGTTATCTCATTATTGATTTGTAATTTTATTGCATTGTAATATGAAAAGATGACTTTTATTATGATGATGCTTTCAAATAGGCTTATGCTTGCTTTGTGGCCAAATGTATGATCTATTCTGGATTCTGTTCCATGTGTGCTGAAAACGAATGTACAATGTGTTGTTTTGGGGTGAAGTATTCTATATGTGTATAAGAGATCACATTGATTAATCAATACTTCAATACATCTTCAACAAAATAGAAGTCAACTGGAAAAAATCAACAAAGATACTTTTCTTTCTTTGAAGATGTTGTATTGAAGTATTTTACTGTTATTGTAGCATTAAGTGAACACACCAAAAAAGATGAACCAATATTGATACCTCAATCCAACACCTACAACAATTAGAACAAGAGTAACAAAACAATCTGTGGTAGTTACATAATCTGTTGTCAATTTGAGACTTAAGAGCGAAGGGGTGGAGTTTAGCTTGTCAATCAGGTTGCAGCTTGATGACCTCATTTGGAGGCGCTAAGGAGATAAATAGCTCGCTGGAGGCAAGATACTCACTTACTCCCTGGGAAACTTTGCTGTTGACAAGCCACACGGAGAGAGACTGAGGGAGCCAGAGTCCTGGAGTTGAGGAATCATGTGGAGACCCATGCCAGAACTCAGATCCTTCCACCACCACGGGACCCACAAGACTTTCCACCCACTGGCCTGCGATCTTCCTGCATTTGGTATCATTGCATGTGTTGTGTGAGTCTGAAGAAGAATTTATAGACTGGTAACAGACATAGGGGCTAATATGAGATTTATGGACTTGACCTGGACTGGGCTGGAATGTTTTCTCAGTATTCAATTGCGCTTGTATATAAAGCTCTTTCTTATACACATATGCGTGTTTATGAATTTGTTTCTCTAGTTGACCTGGACTAGCACACAAACCCTTAAAAAAGTAATAATAAATAAATAATCAGCAAAACAATAGAAAAAAATAAAGACAAATTGGTTCTTTGAACCCAGAACAAGACACACCATTGAGTTGATTCCAGCTCACAGTGACCCTACAGGACAAACATAACTGCCCCTTTGGGTTATTGAGACGTTAAATCTTCACAGGACTAGACAGTCTTTTCTCTCCCATGGAGCAACTGGTGGGTTCAAAGTACAGACCTTGAGGTTAGCAGCTCAATGTGTTACCTGCAGTGCCACCAAAGCCTTTTGGTTCTTTGACTGGATTAACACTATCTGAAAAGCACTGACATGTAACAAAGGAAAGGAGAGTCAGAAGATTACGAAGAAGCTGTGATATTGGTGGTATCTCAATAGAACCAACCAAAATAGAAAAGATAATTGCACAATATTTTGAAAGACGGTGCTCCAGCAGATTCGAAAGCTTAGAAGAAATGGACAAATTTCTAGAAACACTTACCAACAGATTGATATTGAAAACCATATCAAATCTATAACACAACGAGAAATCGATTTGGTCATTGAAAACTCCCAACAACAAAATGTCCAGGACTTGATTGTACGAGAGAATTCCACCAAGCATTAAGAGAAGAGCCAACACCAATTCTACATAAAAACTATCTCAAAATATAGAAAAGGACAACACATTATCAAACTCATTCAATAGAACAAGTACAACCCTAAAACCCCAAAAGGCAAAGACAACACCAGAGTAGAAAACTAGAGAGGAAAATCCTTTATAAACATAGAAGCTAAAAAAATTCTAGCTAATAGAATCCAACAAAGCATTATAAAAATACATCATAATTAAGTAGGATTTATACCAGATATGCAAGTGTGGTTCAATAGTAGAAAACAACTAGTGTAGAACACGATATAAATAAAATAAGTAAACAAACAAAATCTCCAAATAAATCATATGAATATGTCAATTGAAGCAGAAAGGCATTTCTTAAAATCCAACATCCATTTTTAATAAAAAACCCAATAAAATAGAAATAGAAGGGAATTCATCAACATAATAAAGACCATATACACAAATCCAATGTGCCCAGCATTTCCATCAATGGAAAGAAACTGAAAGCATTCCCCCTTCAGACAGGAATCAGACAAGGCTGCTCCTTGGCACCACTTCTATCTGATATAATCTGGGAAGTCTTAGCCAGAGCTATCAGATAGCAATAAGTCAAAGGCATCCACGTTGGCAAAGAAGTAAAAGTCTATTTGCAGGTGATAAAATCATACATAGAAAAACCCAAGATTTGGTACACAAATTGTTGGAAATAATTGAAGAAATTGGCAACATGGAAAGCTTTAAGATCAACATCAAAAATAAAAATATTCACATATATTAAGGAAGAGGACTCTGAAGAGGAAATTCACACACACATTTGCAATAGCTACACAAAAGATAAAATATTTAGGAACAAATCTAATCAGAGTAACAAAATACCAATACAGCAAAAACCATAAAAGACTTCTACAAGAAACCAAAGAAGAAATGTGATTTATACACCAATCGTCAGGACTTTGATGACTTTAAGGGGGCCAGGGACAGCGGCAGGAGCAGGGAGCAGGAAGCGGTGGGGTGGGATGAAAACGAACACACATCGATGGAGTGTTCAATAGGGTCTTAGTGATTTCACTTCTTGGGATGGACTGTTACAAACATCTAATGCTTCCTTTTAAAAACAAATCCCACTGGATTCCTTATTCGTCTAACTTCAGTAGTGGATGGAGTGGTTTTGTAGCAAAACGGAGGAAAAGTAAAATTGAAATGAAGTTGGAGTTTTTGGTGATAAAAAAAAGTTCATCTATAAAAGAAGACACCCAAAGAGACTTACACAATAGATGGAAGAATAGCCCATGTTCCTTAATGTAATGAAAATGTCTATGCTGTCAAGGGGACTCTATAATTCCATGTCATTCCGATCTAACTCCCAGCACATCTCAGAGAGAGAGAGAGAGAGAGAGAGAGAGACTGATTGCCAATTTCATATGCAAAGGAAAGAAAGCCAGGATAAGCAACACACTACTCAAAAACAAAAACCAAGTAGGAGGTCTCTCACTCCCAATTTCAAGACCTGTTATACAGCCACAGTAATCAAAACAGTTTGGTATTGGTATCATGATAGATAATAGATCAATGGATCAGAACAGAGAACCAAAACATAAACCAAACCTCTTTAGACAACTGATTTTTGATAGAGGACTAAAACACATTAAATGAGGGAAGCCTTTTCTCAAGAATGGATGCTGGAAACACGGGGGCTCCACTTGCAAAGGAATACAACAAGACCCAGGCCTCACACCAGCCCCCAAACCAACTCAAGATGGATTCAAGGCTGGACTAGAAAGATAGTCAGGGAAAAAAACAGGACCATACTTAAGGGTACAAGGTATAAATACACTACCAAACACGTAAAACACAAAATAGAAGACTGAGACTTTCTCAAAATAATGACATTTATGAAAATCAAAAACTTCATCAAAAGAGTTAAAAGAAGAAATTAGGGGAAGAAATCTTTGGCAATGACATGTTGATAAAGGACTAATCTAAAAATATCTACAGCAAACAGCACGACCTCAATAAGGGAAACACAAATAATTGGTTTTAAAAATGATCAGCAGATATGAAGAGACAATTCACTGAAGATGACATCCAGGCAGGCAGCCAACAATACGTGAAGGAACGCTCCTGGTCATTAGCGAAAAGAGAGTACACATTAAAACAATGCTGAGATCCCACCTCACACCAACACTCATTAGCAAAACTAAAAACAAACAAACAAAAACTAACAAATGCTGGAGAGGATGTGATGAGATTGGAACATTCATACATCGCTGGTGGGTTTGAAGAATTTTACAGTCTTGGTGGAAAGCAGTATGCTGCTTCCATAAACAAATGCTGATGGGATTTACCATATGGCCCCATAATCTCCCGATTCAATATCCCCAAGAAATACAAACAAGCACACCTATATTTATTTCAGTGTTATCCACAATAGCAAAAAGATGGAAACAACCAAAAAGCCTGTCTTTGAAGGAATGGGTAAACAAACTCTGGCACATCTATACAATGGGATATTATGTATTTCTACAAAACAATAAAACAACTGTCAAGCACCTCATGACATGAAAGACATTATGCTCAGCAAAGTCATTGCACCTCCTAAAGACAGATCCTATATGACACCACCACCACCACTGCCACTCCTACTCCTCTCCTACTACCACCCCATTACTGCTGAGTCGGGCTGTACAAAATATAACGATACAATTTAAAAATTATTTAAAAATAAAAGATAAAAAGTGATGCAGGCCACACTCTAGGGATACCACCGTTACAGACCTGTGACCTGAGTAAAGTCACTACCGCCCACCGCAAATCCTAGGAAATCTCAGAATGCAGGCACCCCAAACTTCCCTTACAGGAAAGTGTGGGAAACAGCAATAAGTTGAAAATTGGATTTGGCGTGTAACTTTCTCCTTCAGGTCTGAGAGAGTGAAAAGAAGCAGTACGCATAGGCAATCGGAATTAACGTCATTGTTATTTCACATGATGTTTCTGGGTGGATCCTTCACAAATTTTTCCATGGGTGTTTTCATCTCGAAATCATACTTAAAAGCTTGTACACTCAGTTTTTGTATTTTGACGCTGTGTTTTCACAGTTCATCGGACGATCGCTGATACCCGCTCTGCGTGGGAGTGAGCTGTCGCCAAACCCCCAAAGCACGATACAAACGCAAGGCTGTGCTACATCGGACGACATGTTGCGTGTCTCTCTGTGCAGGACACGTGTCTCTCTGTGCAGAAACACCACAAATAATGCAATTAAAGAGTGGCTGATAGTGCCTGCTGTGATTAATGAGAGAGGCAGGAATGTGAGGCTATAACAAATCAGTTCAAAATGAAATGGAAAATACAATTGCTATTGGAGCAAAACGGTATAAAACGTACATTTTTTGTGGGATCGTTCAACTTAAACATTGGAGTTAAATAGATAATATGTACACCCATGGTGTGGTAGTCGGATGATTTTATGTCAACTAGACATTCCTGACTAGGGATTCAGTCAGATTTGTCAGTCAGGTCACCACACTGATGCGATCTCCTCGGGGAAGTGCCTGATAACTTGTTTATTATCATATATTGAGCAATACTGTGTCCTGTGCAACAGACAATAAAAGGGGAAACATACGTGATACACATAAGTAAAACTTTTTGTATTCAATAAATGTTAATATGTCCAGTATATTTGAAGGTTTGCTTGGTTGTTATTATATAACATTATGATTCATGTTAGTAATGTATGCTAAGTGGTATCTGCCAAGCATATTTTAAAACTAAATTTATAGATATCATTGTTTACAAAACTTAGAACATAACTCTGCTTATAAATGCTACTTAGTTAAAAAGTAACTTTATTGATGTCTTTGGCATCGTGAGTCATTTGTATTCTTTTGAGAGTGTGCATCGCCCGTGACAAAGAGTTCCCACTGGTTGTGCACAAGAGTGCATCCTTGTGTTCTTGTGATGGTAAACCAAAACCAAAGCCCCGTGAAAGAAAACCAGACCTTCAAGCCCTCCTTGCTGGTGTTGGTAATCAAGAAACAAATCAACCTGTTAACTATTAATATAATCCATCCTTGTTCAGTAACCAACCACTCCTATTGGGTCTATTTGCATATTGAGTGAGCTTAGTACGAGTTAGATTCAACAGCCCACCCTACCACTTGTTCATTGTCATATAGATACTGCATTTTAACCTAACTGCGGCCACAGTTGGCTTTATGATGTCGCTCTGGTAGCATGGCTATTCACATTCCTCGCCTGTGGTCAGAGAAGATGAACCATGGACATATCTCTGAGGGATGGATTTAGGCTTCCACTGCCATCTATCTAACCTTCTGCAAACCAGATGCTTATAATTTAAGCTCTGATACCAATTTTCACACAAGCCGGTGTGCTTCTTTTAGGTGGATTTAGTTTATGCCTCACTTAGCTGGCTACTTGTTTGAAGGCAAGTCTTTAAGATCCAGATGCTTGAAGCAACAAAGCCCACATGGAAGAAGCACACCAGCCTGTGTGATCACAAGGTGTCGAAGGGATCAGGTATCAGGCATCATCAGAACAAAAAATCATATCATTGTGAATGAGGTGGGGAGTGCGGAGTGGAGACTCAAAGCCCATTTGT
>NW_022111368.1:19095696-19144998 GCF_000313985.2 Echinops telfairi
GGACAGGGCAAGATATGACAAAATAATAATTTATAAATTATCAAAAGTTCATGAGGGAGGGGGGAGCGGGAAGGGAGGGGGAAAATGAGGAGCTGATGCCAGGGGTTTAGGTGGAGAGGAAATGTTTTGAGAATGATGAGGGCAATGAATGTACAAATGCGCTTTACACAATTGATGTGTGTATGGATTGTGCTAAGAATTGTGTGAGCCCCTAATTAAAAAAAAAAAATATATATATATATAAAGATCCAGGTGCTTTTCTTTCTGATAGCTGGGCACTGTCTAGTTTCTTCACCATACTTTGCTATAATACATCTTCAGTGATCTCTTCATGAGGGTGAGCATCAAGCATAGTCATGCTATAATAATTCATTCTTCTTTGATTGGGTATCGATTTAAATGTGAACCCCCAAATACGGTTTATAGATGTCTCTGATTCACCTTAGATCAATGAGTCGACCCTGACTCACAGTGACCCTCTAGGACAGAATGGAGCTGTCCCTGTGGGCATCTGAGACTAGATCTTTACCAAAGTAGGAAGCCTCATTTTCTCCCATGGAGTGCCTAGTAGTTTCAAACTGCTGACCTTGTAGTTAGCAACCCAACATGTAAGCTACTATGCCACTGTTTTGCGAATACCTTAAGCATACGTGTACCTTGCTTGCTGCGTAGCCATCCCTGGATGCAAGGACTCTGTGCAGGACCAGCACAAGCTGGTGGTCACCAGGCTGTCCTCTTGCCTCTACTTATCCGCTGTGTGGCACAAGTGCCCTTGCTGGTCCTACACAGAGGCCCTGAAAACCCCATAGAACGTAGTTCTACTCTGGCAAAAATGGGGTTGCCAGGTGTCAGAATCAACTCCACACCAATGAGAGTTTTTGAATATAGATTGACATTTTGCTCTGACCCAAGAATCTGTAACAACACCAGGTATTCTGATAATATGTCAATATATGCAAATATTTTAAAAAGACATCCTCTTATTTATTTCTGAGGACACTGGATCAGTAAGTCATTTACTGACGGCCGTGTAAGTGGAAGAACAGGGAAACAAGTCGGATCTTTCCTCTTGTTTCAGGGCACACATGGGCTTCCTTGTGGACAAATTAGTTCCTGTCGAGACAGGGTATGACTCAGACCAACCCACTGGCTACATTTACTCTAGGTATGAAAAAGGAATCATTGGTATTTAGGTGCTCCTGAAAAGTTAAAAATAACCCCCTCTTATAAAATGAGTTCCCATTTATCTGTACGTTGCCACCTTGCTCTAAACAGGAGGCCAAAGGACGTGGTTTGGTAGCAGAGTGAATATGCATTGGGCTGCTGAACAAGAGGTCAGCGGTTTGAAGCCACCAGCCGCTCAATGGGAGAAAAATAGGCTTTCTATTTCCAGAAAGCGTTACAGTCTGGGAAACCCACTGGGCAGTCCTACCCTGTCTTTTGGGATCACTGAGTAGTGTGTGTATGTGTGTGTGTGTGTGTGTGTGTGTGTGTGTGTGTGTGTGTAGTGTATCTTCTAGGGCCGTTAGTATCCAAGTGAGCCCTGGACAATTCTATTTGTGCCCTTCACAGTTAAAAAGCCGCCTCTTCTTTTTTCTTTCAAAACGAATAGAAAGGTGTTGCTTCTAAGGCAGAGTTTTCAAGTCCCCGAACCAGGCATGAAGATTTTACTAGAGGCACAAAGCATATGGTCGCTTGTGTAAAATGGATATAGCTTGATATTTTAACAAAAATCTGAGACAATTATCACTTTTTCAAGATGTTACAAAATAGGGCCTGCCAACGCTTGGATTCTCCAGGTGGAGTGCGTGATGGCGTCGTCAGTGGCCTGCACCAGGGGGCCCCTCACTCGCACCACCGAAACCCCAGGTTGGCACCTGCAACTTCCCAGGCTTCAGCAGGGCTGCTGGCTGTGCGAAAACTTCTTTTCCAAAATCACATCTGTGGCAGCCCTCCCCCTCCCACCTGCTTCTACTTGACTTTCAAAAAACCTGATTTTGAACTTCTTGGATATTTTTGTATTTCACTCTCACTGCCACTGAGTCAATTCCAACTCATAGCAACCCTGTAAGACAGAGTAGAGCTGCTACTGCGGGTTCCTTTAAGGGGCCAGCACGCCTCAGCTTCCTCCCACAGAGCCGCCGGTGGATGTGAATCGCTGACTTTGTGGGTAGCAGGCCAGTGTGTAACCACTACCCCACCGGAGACTTTCTAGGTTATAGACCCCAATAGAAACAAGACAAAAATAGATGGAAGAAAGGGGGACAAAGGTCTCATACAAATATGTTTTTTTTATTTATAGCCTAAACACAATAGATATGGCTTATGCATGCTATTAAACTTCTTTTTGATATTTTGGTTTTTGTAGCTTTATTGAGACACGCTTTACAAATAATAAAATTTGTCCACTGTAAGTTTAGAATTCAATGATTTTTAGCCAATTTTTAGTTGCAAAACTGTGAGCATGATCTAGATTGAGAACACTTTCCTCATTGCCAAAAAGTCCTCATGCCTACTTGCAGTCTTTTGATCCTGTTTTTTTTAATTAGAAATATTGATATGTGTGTCAGGCCAGGTTGACTAGAGAAATAAGCTTTATATCAAGAAATAATTATACAATTCTGCTTGACGAGATTAAGCTATGGAAAGATATGATGTATGTATTAACACTCAAGTAATAACAAATTAAAAGGGACCCCCCCAAAAAAAACAAAACAAAAACAGATCCAGGAATGGGTTTGGGGCTCGCACTGAATCCTAGCTCCAACTTAAGAATAAGTAGTACTTACATCATGGCCCTGCTTGATACTCACCCACAGGAAGAAAACACAGAAGACATAGGCGCTATAGCAAAATGTGGCAAAGAATGTAGATGGTGCCCGGCTAACAGAGAAAATAGTATCTGGACTCTTAAAGGCTTGTTTTCAAACGAGCAGCCATCTAAATGAAATGCCAACTAAGTCCACATGGAAGAAGCACACCATCACCAGTCATCGAGGGATGGTACACCATACATCCAACGTCAAAGGAGGGACTAGTATCAGAGCCTAAATTGTGAGAATCCAGTTGTATTAGTCTGGGTACTTTGGAGAAACAAATCCACAATGACTCATATATAAGAGAGAGTTTTATGCAAAGAAAATGTGCATCACGAAAAACATCCCAACCCAATGCTGCCCAAGCCCACAAGTCCAACATTAACCCATACCCAACACCAGTCCACAAAGTCCTTCACCTCACAAAACAGAGGCAATGATGCCGACTGCAGGAGGAAAGCTGAGTCAGTGAACGAACAAGCATCTCAGCACTGGCAGGGGTCTCCACACGGCTGCTCCAGCACCCAGGGCTGCATCGGGATAGATCCATGCGGCTTCTCCTTGGGGATGTCTTGTAGGAAATCCATCTTGCAAGCTGAAGCAGGGAACTGCTAAGGCAGCTGCACCCGATGCAACCATCACAAAACAAGAGACCCGAGAACTAGAAAGGCGAGGCTTCACCATCCATTTATCCCTCTGCCTTTCAACCAGCCCCACATGTGATTATCGGCCAGGCTGGCACAATTAACTAACTCACCAGTGTACAGAAGGCTATGGTTGAGAGAGGGAGCCCAAGATTCATTTGTGGAACTACATAGGACATAAGTCTCCAGAAAACTCCCTCTCTCTACAATTGAGGGATGGGAGGAAAGTGGATACTAAACAGCCGTGGGGAGATGAGTATAGTGATCAAAGGCATAAATCTGACTTGAACAGCTATTACTGTGTCAGTGGATGCCCTCTATGGTGCATGCTGATCTGTATCTTCAGTTTGTATTGCTGTTTGGTTTTTGCTTGTCCATATTAGGATGTATCTCAAAGGTGTATGTCATCGGAGGGCACCCTCTTGAAGTTGGTATATGTTTTGACATTTTTCGATATATGAAGCCCAGGATTGATGGACCAAGTAGAATAAAGGTTTCTGGGGGAGGGGAGTTCAGTGGTGGAGGGGAGATGATGTCAAGGGGTCCGTGTAGAAAGTAAATGTTTGGAAACGGGTTGAGGTAGCAATTGTATGATTCTGCTGGATGTGATCAAATGGTGGGATGCGCCTTGGGTTTCCCAGCGCACTGCTACCTCCAAGGTTGGGGCTCCAAGTCCAACAGCTGTTCTGCAGGACAAAGATGCGGCTGTCTGTGGTGCTCACCTCATTGTCCAGGTCAGCACTGCTGCCTCGGAGTCACTGGTTCATTATGACTCGATGGTACTGGGCTGGGACTTCAGTGAATCAATAAATTAAGCTTGCCAGGCTCGCAACACTTATTATTTCAGAATCATGAATATCAGCCCAGGTAGGGCAGTGTAAGACATGAAATAATAATAATATATAATGGGTTCAGGATTCACAAGGTTGGGGGGGAGGAGGAGGAAAAAGAGGAGCTGATACCAAGGGCTCAAGTAGAAAGAAACGTTTTGGAAAGGTTGATGGCAACATGTATACAAGTGTGCTTAATAGAATTGAATGATGGATTGTTATAAGATTTCGAAGAACTCCCAATAAAATGATTAACAAAATAAATTTAAAATATGTATTACTGTGGTCTCAAAATTAAAAAAAGAAATATATCAGTCAATGCTCAGTAGGTGTTAAGAAGAAAAATAAACAAATACACTATTTAACCATGACTCTTCTGCCATGTTAAAAAACATAGTTGTAAAATGTTAACTTTGGTAAATATTTTAAGATCTTAAGCAAGAAACAATGTATTCACTTGTTTAATAAATACAAATATTTCGTGAGCAATTCCAGTGAGGTAAGCAGAGGGATTTATGAATAAAGTTGGTGAAGAAATGGTGTGGGGGCCATGTCTGACCTCTCCCTGCTGCACACTCCACATCTGCCCAAAGATGATTCCTATGGGGCAGAGGGCCGACATGCCTCACCTTCAATCTGACTTTATCTTACTCTGACTTCAACCCCATGGCATTCACTTCTCTGTTGGGTTCTATAATCATTTGGAGTGGCTACACCAAACTCACAGGCAATAATCAGGATTATGGGGTCTATTAAGGAGGCTAACAGGTTACTAGTCAGTATAAAAAACCGTTAAGGATACAGCTCTTTTGTCCACAGCACCCCTTTTCATTCATACCTGCACACATGGCTCTCTTGGGACCTTAACCTCTCAGCCATGCCACTCGTTGGTCTCTGCCCATGTCAGCGAGTGTCACAAAGCTCCTTTAATGCTGGTAAATACCCAAGAATACTCCACTTTCCAAGCTGCCTTCCTACCATCATCATTTCCAAAACACTTTCTACTTGAGCCCTTGGTATAAGCTCCTGTTTTTTTAAAATCATTTTATTAGGGGCTCATACAACTCAGTTTTACTCGGTTGACGGGAAGCCCCACAGCGTCCACTTCTTCACACAGACGTTGGGCGAGCTCTGCTTTCTTGGCTCTTCATTCTTGGTGGTCATGAGATTCTCAACTCCTGCTTCCAAAGTGGCTCACTTTATATTTAACGGAACGGCAAAATCGACATATTCCTGAATGAGAATCCTGTATACATAGACAGGAACCCTGTCTATGATTACCCAATGCGCTGCTAATCACAAGGTCAACAGTTCAAAACCACCAGAAGCTCAGTGGGTGAAAGATGAAGCTTTTTACTCCTGTAAAAAGTTACAGTCTTGGACACTCACAGGGACCATACAGTTCTACACTGTCCTACAGGGTTGCTATGAGTCAGAATTGACTCAATGGCAGTGAGTTTTGGAATTTCACACACACACACACACACACACACACACACACACACATGCACACACACGCGCGCGCGCCAATGGATAGAAGAGTCCTACCAAGTCATTTCGCTTCACCATAGTTGGCCTTTAGCAATTTATAATCGTTTTTATAGAATGCATAATCCATTTTTTCTCAAAATGCGGTATTGGGTCAGGGGTGTAAAGATGACACAGATATGGAATGTGATAAGAGTCGTATGAGCCCCTAATAAAATGATTTTAAAAAAAGAGGAGCTTATACCAAGGGCTCAAGTAGAAAGTGTTTTGGAAATGATGATGGCAACATTTGTACAAATATGCTTGCTATCATTGATGTATGGAATGTTATAAGAGATGGAAGAACCCCCAATAAAATGACTTAAAAAGAAAAAAAAAGATGACACAGAGCAGATTCTGAGCCCTGCCTCACACCTGCAGAACAGAGCTCTGTACTGGTGGGTCCTGGCAATCTGCTCCCTGAGAACCCTTACATCCAGCAACCTTTAAGAACAGCTCTATTACTGGACAGTACTAGATGATAACAGAGAAGTAAAAGGCTGGCTGGGGTTGACTCCACATTACACAATGTCCCTCATGATGAAAATAGAATTTATATTTTATAATAAAATTTCTATTTGTCACCACGGCACTATTCACAATAAAAATAAGTGGAAGAATAGATGATAAACTATGGTACATACACCCAAGGAAGCACTATGCATCACTCAAGAATAATAATGAAAATATGAACTATCCCATGGCATGAATACATTTGGAGGACATTGTACTGATGTGTAAGTCAATCACTAAAGGACATGCATTGTATAAGACCCCTATCATAAAAACAAACCCCAAAAAACAAGATAGAGGTCTTCATACCAAAAGAGACAGACTTTGGTGGTTATCAGGGGTGAGAGAGGAAGTGAAGGAATATACTAGGGTAGACAGGTAGGGTTAAGGGGAAGATGATATTCCATAGGAGGGGAAAGAGGGAAAACAGGAGGGTTAGCAAGCTATTGGGGGTTTAATAAGTTGTTTAAGTGGTTGAATACAAAAATTATGATCTGAAATACATACTCCAATCCAATTCACAATGAAAAGTTTAATATATACAGTATGTATATAAATTCTATTTAATATATAATACATATCTAGGGGTTACCACAGCACAAGGACTGTAATTTCTTTGGTTACATTGAAGGCATCCATGACCCTGCTTTGAAAAGCCCTCTGTAGGCAACTGAACATCCCCTTACAGAAGGGTTGCAGGGAGGAGACCAGCCAGTCAGGGTTCAGTAGAGCACCAATGAAACATACAACTCTCCTCTAGTTCTTAAATGCTTCCTTCCCCCACCTCCCACTTTCATGATCCCAATTCTACCTTACAAATTTGGCTAGACCAGAGGATGTACACTGGTACAGATAGGAACTGGAAACAGGGAGTCCAGGATAGATGATCCCTTCAGGACCAGTGGTGAGAGTGGTGATACTGGGAGGGTGGAGGGAAGGTGGGGTGGAAAGCGGGGACTGATTACAAAGATCTACATGTTACCCCCTCCCTGGGGAACGGACGACAGAAAAGCAGGTGAAGAGAGACGTCGGACAATGTAAGACATGACAAAAGAATAATAATTTATAAATTATCAAGGGTTCACGGGGGAGTGGTGGCAGGAAGGAAGGGGAAAATGAGTAGCTGATACCAAGGGTTCAAGTAGAAAGCATATGTTTTGAGAAGGATGAGAGCAACAAATGTACAAATGTGCTTGACACAATGGATGGATGTATGGATTGTGATGAGTTGTATGAGCCCTCAATAAGATGATTTTTTTTAAAAGAAAAAGAAATGAAAAGTCCTCTTCAGTCATCCTTTCCTCAGCAAGGAAGGGCTGAGAATGTTGAGCATTGCGGGTGGGTGGTGGAGCTGGTTCTGGCAAGCTGAGTGACCGCGTTTTCCTGATCTAGGAGACTATGGGCACCCACGTGCATTAAGCAGAGTTGTTGCAGGCATCCCTGGTGGTACAAATGGTTCATCAGCTTGACTACTCACCAAAGACCAAAAGTTAGAGTCGTCCAGAGGCATCCTGGACCCCAAACCAAACCAAACCAACTCATTGACTTCGAGTTGATGCTGCCTCATAGCGACCTTATAGGACAGAGTAGAACCGCCCGTTGGGCTTCCCAGACTGTAACTCTTTACTGGAATGGAAAACCTCGTCTTTCTCCTTCGGAATGACTGATGGTTTGGAACTGCCAACCTTGAGGTTAGCAGCTCAATGGGTAAGCTGTTTAAATGATCACACCAAGGCATCTAGGATCTTGGTCCAAAGCCCCGACAAGCAGCCATTGAAAACCCTGGGGCGTACAGCTCTGCATGGGGTGCCCACCAGCTGGAATTGATGTGGTAGTAACTTGTATGGGTTCTTGCAAGAAATAAACTAAGTAATGCACTTTGTAAATTGCTTAATAAAGTGCCTGTTGTTATTGTCCATGTTTTTTTTATCATAACATTATTATTTCCTCTTTTCCTTCTACTCATAGTTGCCCTTATCATCACCACGCCTGGGATCCCTAAAGACTTACAGGTACTCAATTTGCTCGGCCCCTTGGGGGCATACCATTTGGCAGCATCCACTGGCACTGAGCGGATGCCCGGCTCTTTGGCCTTTGGAGTCATTTAGGTTCAGCCAACAGTCTCTCAGCGGCCATAGAACACGCTGCTGATTTGCTCTTTCCCGAATGCTGCTCTTCAGAGGCCGCCTTTCTTGCAGACCTCCGAGACCGTTTAGAAAACCTTCCAATCACTAAGTGTTCACATGAATCTGGACAAAACTCCCTTGGGATTCATTTATATATTGTTTTGCTCTACATTTTCCTTTTTCCTAAGCTAATGTCTGCAGATGCCCTTGAAAGAAACAGGACAAAATAGTGCCTTTAGGCTTGCAGACCTGAAAAGAATCCAACGAGCAATGGATCATTTGTAGTAACATAGAGGAATGGACTGTTGAAAGCTTGCTGATTTATGTTTTCATGGAATTTGTTGTTGTTGTTGTTTTTAAATCGTTTGATTGGCATATATGCCAGAAATCACACATTATAATCATTCAGTCATATTAAGAAGAGTTGTGCAATCATCACCACAAGCCGTTTCAGAACATTTTCTTCTCATGCTCATTGTGGTTAGCTTCCCCCTTCCCCCAACTTCTTCTGAAACGCCTCTGGCAGTTATCAATCCAGTTACTGTCCCTAGAGAGCTACCTATCCTGGGCGTCATGTATGGAAAATCATGCAAAACATAATAGAATCATGTAAAATCATGCAAAACAAATAAACAAAACCCAACAGTGACTAGACAAGGCAGAAAAACATCAAAGAGAAAGCAGAAAGTCTTAAAACTGAGACAACTTTAAAATGAGTCAAAAGGGAGATCAAGTGATAGGGTATTACATTGCAACCTAACAAAATCTGTCATAATCAAACATTAAAATGCTCTCTGGATGATAGCAAGCAAGCCTATTCCCATCCCTCTACTATGGTCAAAGGGACTTCACCAGAGTATATTGTATATATATTGACTGTATTATGTCCTTATATTGAATATATTATGGACTGCCGTATGGGCTGTATATTGATTATATTATACAACATATACAATATAGTCATACAACACATGGGCTGACAATATAATATAGTCAATATGTCCTTCTGGCAGCCCATCATATAGTCAATATGATCAAAGGGAATTCACCAGAGACTTAATCCACTCGGAGACCCGGAGAATGTATTTCGGACTTCTGCCGTCATCCATAGTCTTCTGCAAGCTGGGTGTTCACAATGTAAGCTCTGATACCATTCCCTAACTCAGACTGAGGTTTTATTATTTATCATCCTTGCATATCCAGGAGCCCTGATGGCATAGTGATTGCTTGTTGGGCTGTGATCTACAAGGTCTAAAGTTTGAACCCACCAGCTGGAGAAAGAAGGGCTTTACAGTCTCAGAAACTCACAGGAGCAGCTCTATCCTGTCCTATCGGGTCACAATGAGTTATCATCAGCATCAATTCCATAAGCAGTTGAGCTCTTAACTGGAGCATTACCAGGGAGGGCTCATTGGCTCAACTGTCCACCCCCACTCCTAACCATTCTGGTGACTGCAGAGATAGTCAAAAGCCAAACAGGAGTTATCATGGCTGCATTTTGTAATCACCCAAACGTTACAACCTGGGCCGAATGATTTAACGGCAAGGTGCCCTGGTGGTATAGTGGGCTACATGTGGAGCTGCTAACCACAAGGTCGGGAGTTCGAAACCACCAGCACCTCCATGGGAGAAACACAAGGTTCTCTACTCCCATAAAGATTTACAGTCTTGGAAACCCACAGGGGCACTTCCATTCTGTCCCGTAGGCTCATTACAAGCCAGAATCAACTTGCTGGCAGTGAGATCGTCAGAGTGAGAAGGCAAGATGCTGAACCAAGGGGTGGTTCCCTCTGTGGCACACGGGGCGCTATGAGTAGGGTCCACCCTGGGGGCACCTAACAATAACAGCGTGGCAATGTCTCGGGGTTTAACAACAGCTCCAAACCACCAGCCGCTCCGCAGTCTCGGAACCCACAGGGGCAGTTCTGTCCAGTCCTCTAGGGTCCCTATGAGGCTACATTGGCTCCACGGCAAGGCGTTTGGTTTTGGGTTTTCAGGACTAAAAACAAACAAAAGAGCGGAGGCAGTTCAGATGGGCGCGTCACTGGTGGGAACTCCTTCATCACTTAGGGTACGACCTCGAAGGAAACCGTGGGTTTGGGGGTCGGGGAGCCAGGGCTGCCCTGTGCGAGAGTGCATTCAGTGCTTGGTAGTGTAAGGTAGTCCAGAGGCGCCAGAAACCCAATCAGCCGAATGTTAGCAGGCTTTTTTAGAGAAAAAACCCCGCCTGGGCGAAGTCCCACAATCCACAACCTCCAGGCCAAGGGAGTAAGGCCCCGGGCTATAGGAGTGACCTTTTTATTGCCGGGAGACACTTGGCTGGGCTGGCCCTGGGCCTGTCTAGTAAGGTGGTCAGGGATTGGAAGGTACAGGCACGTCTGGGTTCCTGACTAGGCAGGGGTGCCTGCCAGAAAGATTGGTGGAGCAGGCACGCCTGAGACCCTGGCCAGACAAAGGTGCCCGTCCAGGATTGGTGGGCGCAGGCACGTCCGAGCCCCCAGGGAGGCTGTTAGTGATTGGTGGACGCAGGCACGTCCGCGCCCCTAGCCAAGTAAGAAAGGCTGCTGGTGATTGGTGAACGCAGGCACGTCTGCGCCCCCTAGCCTGGCAAGGGTGGCTGCTGGTGATTGGTGGACGCAGGCACGTCTGCGCCCCTTGCCTGGCAAGGGTGGCTGCTGGTGATTGGTGGACGCAAGCATGTCCGTGTGTCTCGAGCCAGGTAAGGGAGCACTTCCTAGTTCCTGGTAGAGCGCATGCGTGGCTGAGTGCAAGGTCTGGAGAGAATTGCATCAGCCAACTCTGATCAGCTCCGCCTGGGGTGGGGGTTTATTGATTTGGCCAGACAGGTGGTGCTGGGAGACAGAACTGGTGGTAATGGGGAAGGGGCAATCAGAGAGGGAAATGATATTTGACAGTGTTAGGTGTTGAGAGGGAAATGAGTAGGCTGGTGTAGGGCATAGGTCAAGGGAAAGGGTTTGTGTGGGGGGAGGTCAGATGCTTGCAGGCATCCTCCCTGAGTTGCCAGACTGAAGTGGGCCCCCGCTCCCTGCTGTTAAGGACAATGACAGGCTTGCAAGTCATCAACTTGGTTCCTGTAGGTGGGGTTCACACCCTACTGATAATGGTTCCTATGGAGATCCAGCTGCCGTCCTGCATCCGCCCATCTTGTCACATGTTTACCCCCAACCCCTCATCTTCCTATTGCGTGTATGCCCCTAGACCACCCCCTTCCATTTCTGTATAACCTATAGTGCAACCCCTTCCTGTGACATACGTCTTTACTAGTATAGTGGGCTTGCACGCCCCCAAAGGTATATAGGCCTGGGTTAGCAATAGAGAGCCCCCCCCTCCCCCCCACTGTCTTGGCTCTCTCCCTGGCCTCTCATTGGCTTCCGCTCTCCTGTTTCCCTTTCCCCTTGTCCTGCTTCCCTTCCTCCTCTCTCCACGTGGACCACCAAGTGGGGTTGAGGTGAGCAATGCTACCACGAAATGTGTCTGATACCATTATTTGACTCTCTTATCTCTCATGCTCATGATGACTTTAATATCTATATGTCTCAACCGTACAATTGTGCTTACTGAACCCATGACTAGCAGTGGGGGGCTGCCCCCCTCATACCACAGGTTTGGGTTGTTATTGGTGTGGGGAATAGGGACGTTGGTTTTTCTAATTATGCTCACTGCCATGAGCCGATGCTGACACTTAACGACCCTATAGGACGGTAGAACTGCCCCCGTGGAGTTTCCAGACTGTAACTCTTCACTGGTATAGAAAGCCCCATCTTTCTCCCCATCTACAACCTGTGACATAGATGTTAGTCTGATTAGAACGTGTTGGTATGAACATGTTAGTGTGGTTAGAAAATGGAACCCTGGTGGTGTAGTGGTTACACATTGGGCTGCGATCCGCATGGTCAGCAGTTCAATACCGAGGGAGAAGGATGGGACTTAATACTCCCATGAACAGCTACAGCCTCAGAAACCCAGAGCCACTGTGGGTCAGCGTCGTCTCCGTGGACAGTCACTATGGGTCAGCGTCGTCTCCGTGGCAGTGAGTTGGGTTTGGGTGTGGGTTTCTCCCTTGGAGCGGCTGGTCGTTTTAAACTGCTGACCTGGCCGGCTGCAGGCCCACGTGTAACCACTATGCCGCCAAGGGCACCTTTCTCTAACCATACTCACATGCTCTAATCACACTAACATCTATTTCACAGGGTTGCAGAAGTCTTTCCTTCTGTCTAAAATAGTCCATCCTTCCTGTCTGAAATAGTCTCAGTGGCCCCTTGGATAGTTCCTATTCTCTGCCTCATTCTTAGCATTTCCACTCTCGCAAGAAGGAAGGGATTCCCGCTGCTTTGACCACGGGGGCAGCCACAGGGCCTGTAACTGTTTCCGGATCCGAGTAACTGCTCAGTAACAATTTCCTGAATGAGCTTGTTATCTTGCTTTTCTTCCGTTGCTTTCTCAGGGTTGTCAGCTTTCTGCAGGTGGCATATTTTATTTTTTTAACCAAGAAGGAGGTTATCTTTGAAAACCTTGAGTAGCATTCGATGTATTTGTCTCCATTTTATTCCATTACTGAGTTGAACTTAGACACGTGGCGCTGATGGGTGGGGATGGACAACAGACGATGAGAGAGGGAGAGGAAGACAAACCAGCTATTTCAGGCCATTTCCTGGACATCAGCCACGTCCTTTGCTAAATCAAGGGGCTGGAATTTAATACTCCTTATCAAGAAAGCCAACTTTCCAATTTAAACCTAAGGCCATACTGTTGGAATACCAGCTGCTCCAATTTCTAATAATTTCCAACATATTTTTATTGTTCAGTTTTCTAATAATGCCAAACACATGTCTTCTCCAGCATGAGGAACACATTTAGTTCAAAAACAGCCAAGATGGAAAACATTTGAAATACACGGCAGAGCCACAGGGGCAAAGCAGCCCCAGGTTAGCAATTTCCACGTGGCCTTCTTCCCCCATACTGAACTAGGAGAAAAGGGCCCTTTGCCAGAATGGAGGCTCAGTTCGGGTTTCTTCATATAATGTTTAACAAGCAGGTCAAACGCGCACGCCTGCTCTGTGTTAGCCTCCTCTGAGTAAAAGTATCTGGCGGCCTGGAGTGTATAGAAGATGGTGGCTTGTAGTTGGAGAAAAAGACCGTTTTGGATGGCCCAGAGTCCCTGCCTGTCTTACATATTCTCCCCAAGAGGTTCCAAGCACCCTAGAGATGCTGCTCATTCCCGATCTTACAAACCCAACTTCTCTCTGTCTCTCTGTTTGGTGCTCTGGAGTCTATGAGACTAGATCAGGCCATTCTTTGGCTTAAACTCCTTAATGGCTTCCCAGCTACTAACTTTGGGATAAAGTCCAACCTGCTGCTGACTGTATGATGTATAAGGGTGTGTGGAGATTGATTAAAGGACTGTAAGGGCAATTTGGAGGGTCTGATGACATAGTGGGTTCAGCAACTGCAAGGTGCACAGTTCAAAAGCACCAGCTCTGCCGGAGAAAGACGGCTCTTTCTCCTCCTGTGAAGAGTCACAGTCTCAGAAATCCCTGCACCTGGTCCCATAGGGTCGCTATGAGTTGGCAGTGCGTTTGGAATAAACACTTTGGCAACCCTGGTGGCATTGTGGTTAGTCATTGGGCTGTGATTCACAAGGTTTGCTGTTCGAACCGCCAGAAACTCTGAAGACGGAGCTTTCTGCCGCTGTGGACAGTTACCGGGTCCGACGCTCACAGGGACATGCCTGTTCTCCCTTGTGCTACTGGGTTTCTGTGAGTCAGCACTGACTTGATGGCAGCGGGATTTTTTTTTGCTTTGTTTGGTTTTAATGAACCCTTTAAAAAGTAGTCCCCAGGCAGCTCAGATAACTAAGCCCTTCGAGCGTTGAGTCCACCCATAAGAGCTTTCGCAGACAAGCCCGACGATCTGCTTCTGCATGGTCACAGCTTTCAAGTCCCTGTGGAGTGTCTCCACTACACAACGTCTGCTTTTACCCCAAACTGTGTAACGAGGGACTTGCTACCTTGGTGATTTTCTTTTCCTTGGTATGTATGTGCGAGCCGAGGGATGATGTAAGGCGGGTTTTTTTAATGTGGGTCAGGGTAAAGGGCAAGGAGAAAAACCAGTGACCGGAATCCTTTCATGGTTTGGTCCTGATCTCTAGCCTGGTTTCTGCCTTCCGGAATGGGGCTCCCCTGCCCCACCCCCTGAAAGGTTCTTTAGTCACCTTGAGTGGCTCAAACATGCAGTGCTCGCCTACCTCCAGCCCTCCTCTGTAGCCATGGTTCTGTTTGCATGCAGGACCTTGCTTTCCCCATCCCCAACCACGACCCCTGACTTGCTTGGCTTCAGATCCAAGGTTTGGTCACCTGCCTATGTCCCCACAACATGCTATCCTTCTCCCACCAACATGCCTCACATCATAGCCCAAGACCTGCTTTGTTTCTTTATTTGCTTATGTTTACTGTAAGCTCCACTAGGGTAAACATTTTACTTTTTTCTGTTACCACTGTATCCCCAGTGTACAGCGTGGTGTCAGACAATAACCATGCAGAAGTGAACACATACACAGGCCCATTCATTAATCTGAGTTACTCATCAAGCGTTTTGAGCACCTGTGGCATGCAAACGCTGTGGGCAAAGCTAGTACACCCCCGAGGTCGCGTTTCTCTGAAATGACGTCTCACACGCAAGGTCCCTGGAGGACGCGTCCTACGACAGGATGAAGCCAGAGGCGTCATGAAAGCTCTTTTGGTCAATCCCCCCGCCCCCCCCACCTTGAGCCCGAATGCTTTCATCCGAAACTTTTAAACTAGGATAGAACTCCGAGGTTTATTTAGAACTGTATTATTTGTGGGCATTGATAGGCTCCCATTTTTTAGGTCTAAGCCAAACATAGGGGCTTTGCCAAGTTTTTAACACAGCAAGCCAGGGAGAAGAAATATATCATCAATATCTGTTCGTCAGTCTTTGTGGAGAATTACTTCATTAACGTTTTTTCAGAAATAATATTACGCTGGGGAGGAGGGAAAGAAATGAGAGAATCCCAACATCTAAGACTAGCTGGTTGGAAGAGTCGGAGAAGGGATGGAATGACTCTGGAGACGTTCGCTTCCTCCCACCGTACGGCTTTCTCCACTGGGAGCCAGAGTCTGTCCTTGAGTCCCCAGGTAGTCGTAGTTAAGGAAACTTAATCTTCCCTGATTGCATTTTACTTACCTCTAAAATGGGAGGAAAAAACAAAAAGTAAGAAATTGTGAAGGAGCCCTGATGGCACAACGGTTAAGTACTTGACTTCTCACACAAGGTCAGCAGTTCAAACCCACTGACAGCTCTATGGGAGAAAAGACCTTGCGACCTGCTCCTGTAAAGATCTGCCCTTTGGGGAGGTTCCGTCTTCTCCCATAGGGTCGCTGTGAATCAGAATGGACTTGCCAACAGCAACAAACACGGGGTAATAATACCTGTGCCGTGCTTGTTGGAACAAACAGCTAGAGACTCTCGTGTGGAGTCTCTAGGACCCACAGCCGTGGGGACAGCTGGGGAAAGAGCCATCTGTGGCAGTGCCACAGCAGGGAAAGGGGTTCGTACAGGAGAGAGGCTTCTCCCACTCCACAGGTCTCACCTGGAGGTAGAGGTGGGAAAGGCGGGGGTAGATAGCTGTTACAGGATGATGGGACATGCCAAGTGAAAATGTAACTGTCTAGGAATAAGACATAAAAGGGGAGGGGTGGTTTTGTTTACTTGTTTGTTTGTTTTTTACCATGAAGCCATATGATGCTTTGTTGTTGTTTCCCCTCCCTTTTATAGAGTGGGGTCTTCAAAAAGTCCATGGAATAACCCCATTCCCTTCTAATTCCACTTTTCCACAATTGTTTTGAAACCCCCTGTGGTGTGATCTCCCAGTATCCCACAAATATCCCCACCAGCGATAAACGTTCCCTTCAATAACCTCGTCAGTTTGAGGAAATCATTAAAGGAGTGAATGACCCCAGCTTCATGAAGCCTTGTCAGTCCTGGAATCATTCTGCTTATCTGATGGAAGTCCGCCTCGGAGCATCCTGGGACAGCGTGTTCCCTATTACCTGATGGGCTGGCCGGTTGGCCAGCAGGAAATGAGAGGGGAAGGCAGGGCCAGCTGGGCCCGGAGAAATCGAATACCCAATGCCTTTGTTCAAAATAACTTTAACCAATACCTTTGAAAAGGCTAATACAAACCATGCCTGGGAGTCTTTGCATCCTTCCAAATATTTAATATAAAACACACACACAACAATCATTGGGCTTTGGAAGAAAAGTGGCTGTTTTCCCCTGAGACAGCCTAGAGGTCGGAATCTGAGGGCATTCCTAGAA
Organism: Echinops telfairi; assembly: GCF_000313985.2. Lineage (NCBI taxonomy): Eukaryota > Metazoa > Chordata > Mammalia > Afrosoricida > Tenrecidae > Echinops > Echinops telfairi. The sequence goes on from NW_022111368.1 coordinate 19,112,511, forward strand.
GGCATTTGTAAAGGCGAGGGAACCGTAGCTAACCGAGATGCCCGGTGTCTTGTCGCACATATGGCGGAGAGGCCAGGGCAAGTGGGACAGGCATTGAGTGTGTTGGAGAAGATAGGATGGATGGAGAGTAAACCCATGTTCCACAAGGTGGCTGAACACAGTCTGACTTAAGTGTGAAGAAAGTAGTTATGGCGAGAAAAGGGCGGGGAGACCCCTGGTGTGATATTGACTTATCTCTGAAGTCTGTGTTGTTCTGGAACCAATGTTAGATTACGATGATGTGTCAATGGGGGTGGATAAAGTCAGGCTATCATCTGGATAACCAGTGGGGAATCGATCCTGTCTGATAGCAATCTCATGGGTGTCTGAGTGGAACTGGGCTCTGTGATAGAGTTGTCAGCGGTTGATTTGTTTTTCAAGAGTAGAACATCAAGCCTTTCTTTCGGAGGCATCTCTGCCTAGACTGGAGCCTACAACTTTTGGGTTAGCAGTGGACCCTGGGAACACTCAGCACCCTCTAAGTCTCCAACACCTGGTTCTCACAAGCACCAGTGATTATTGTGTAGATTCTGACTCGTGATGACTCATGGGCTTCAGAGTAGAACTATGCTCTATGGCAGTGGTTCTCAACCTGTGGGTCACGACCCCTCTGGGGGGAGGTCGAATGACCCTTACACAGGGGTCATCTGATTCATAACAGTAGCAAAATTACAGTGGTGAAGTAGCAACGAAAATAATTTTATGGTTGGGGAGTCACCATAACATGAGGAACTGTATTAAAGGGTTGTGGCATTAGGAAGGTTGAGAATCACTGCGCTATGGGGTTTTCAACATCTGGGTAGTGAGAGTTAAAAAAGATGTTTGTGCTTCCACCCAGCTAGAGGATGGCAAGTTGGTTGTAGGACGTTTGGGATCATACGTATCTCCATTGGTTCATTCATTCACATAACAAGTCAACAAATCATGAGTATAAGACACTCTGGAGGCACTGGGGATTTAGTAGTGAGTGGAGCAGCCCCCCGGCTTCCCATAACTTACAGTCTAGTAGGGAACAAGTAATAACCAGATAAGCACAGAAGAATATGAAGAGCAGGGTAAAAGGAGAGAGTACACTCAGCTGATCTTGAGGGACTTCTAGGTGCCAGGACAGTGAGCAAAATACAACCTCCACTTTTAAGAAGGTTACAGTCACCTGGAGAAACCAAGGAGTTGGAGCAGGTGCTCTGTGTGGTAGAAATGCAGCATGGTTTGAAGACATAAGGAGCTCTTGGGCACTTAGGTTGTACCCTTGAAGCTTTCTCCAGCCTTCACTTTAGGAGGGATAATGTGAGGAGATCTATACACCTGTGGAGCCCACCCATGTGGGCTTTGAGGGGCTCTTTCTATGGGTAGGCATTTTCTATGGGCTCTGCTCCCTAAATGATTCACTAATTGAATCAATCCAGACAACAGGATGACTCGTTTCCTTATCTTATTCATCTAAGCCTGTATTGTTTCTGGGCAAGGATGTATGAAGTATTTCAGCTGTGTAAGACTTTGTGGTAGTTACATAATCTGGTGTCAATTTGGGACTTGAGAGGATTAAGAGTGAAGGGGTGGAGTCTAGTCTGTCAATTGGGTCATAGCCAATGAGGCCTCTGTGTGGGCATGGCCTTCCTCTAAGGATTCTGGGCATTCCTGGACTTCCTCCCCGGAGGTGGGAGACAGACTCTCTCTTGCTGATCACTCCTTGGAGACTTTACTGGCAAGAGACATCCCTGAGGAGAAGCCACATGGACCTACCCTGATGCAGCTCTGGATGCTGGAGAAGAAATGTGGAGACTCCTGCCAGCGCTGAGATGCTTACAACGCCACTGGATCCACAGGAATTCCCACCCACTGGCCTGTGATCTTCCTGCATTCAGTGTCATTGCATGTTTTTCATGAGTCAGAAGAAGACTTTATACATTGGTATTGGACATATGGGCTAATATCAGACTTATGGACTTGATCAGAACTGGGCTGGGATGTTTCTCAATATTCAACTGCTCTTGTATATGAACCTCTTTCTTATAAACATATGTGCGTCTATGAATTTGTTTCTCTAGTCTATGTGGACTAACACACTTCATATAGCATACTGATGACATGTTGTCAGGAGAGATCAATCCTCGGAGAAGGGTATCATGCTTGGAAAAGTGGCAGAACAGCGATAAAGAGGGAGACCCTTAAGGAGATGGATGGACACAGTGGCTGCAGCACTGGGCTCAAGCACAGGAACACTCGTAAGGATGGTGCAGGACTGCGCGGTGCTTTGTGCTTATGTGCATGGTCACGATGGGTCAGAACTGACTCGAGGGCACCTAACCACATGACAAAAGAAAAGTTCAGATCCATTGTGGGCACGGGGGAAGGAGAGCTTGCTTAGATTTAATTGTGCCCCCTACAAAGAGAGGTTGCAATTCTAGCCTATACCTGTGAAGGTAACACTGTTTGGAAATAGGCCCTCTGATGATATTATCAGTTATATTTAAAAAAAAAACAACCCTCACTGCTATCGAGATGATTTCTGGGTCATAGCAACCCTATACTATAGGGTAGTACTGCCCCTGTGGGTTCCTTAGACTGTATCTGAATAGCAGGGTTCAAATTGTGGGCCACAATCCTACATGACCATTATCCTTATGATAAGGACAGACCCAGAGGCAGGAAGGACATCCATGTGACAATGGAGACAGATGTAGCTGAACTGGAAAATTAGGAGCTCCATAGTGTGTCAGGAACCCCCAGAAGCTAGTAGAGAAGGCATTGAAGAGATTCTCTCTCTGATGCCCTGGGAGACTCACGCAGAGTCCACAAGAGTAGGTAAGCGAGGGGGCAAAAAACCAGGACATGTTTCAGGTGGCTGAGTCTGTGCAGACTCCAGAATTCACCAGGGTGGAAGTGCCTGGGGCAGGCTGCATGGCAGTTGGCTTCTGGGCGGAAAGGATAGCGGTTTCCATCACCACTGACCACATGGGAATGGAGACAACACACAAGGAGAGGCGGCTAATGACTCCTCTCTGCCATGATGCGCTGGTTCCTGAGAGGTGTGGCTTGAGCCTGGCTTTAGCCGCGTTTGTAATTTGTGTGTCTTCTCCAGAGCCCTTTCATTTGGCTCCCGTGCCTGTTGGAAAGGTCCTCTTCATTGCTAGAGCCAATGTGGTAGTAGGGCACCTCTGTGTTTCCCACAAAGCAACGGCGGTGAAAGATGCCCAGCTGGAAACAAGCCGAGGATCAGTAGCACTGCAAATGGCATGAGTGGTCGCACCCTGGCCAGGGCAGCGCCAGAATCGAAAGGCCCCCTGTTGTATTGCATGGGGGAGAACTTACTGTACTAGAGAGAAGGGATCGAGCTTTTTCTACTTCTTTTATCATCTTGCCACAGTGTTCCTAGAGTGATGTACGCACAATCCGCATTTATTAGAATAAAATGCACCTTGAAAGCCAGAAGCTACTGCCCTTGAGCCAGTCCTGATTAGGGTTTCCTAATACTGTACTCCTTCACTGGGGAGCAGACAGCCTCACCTTTCTCTCAAGGAGCAGCTGTGGGATTTGACCTACTGAACAGGCCGTCAGCAGTCTAATGCCTAACCCCTAGTGCCACCTTTAAAATGCTCTGTAGTAAGCACTTTGCTTTCCACACCAATGCTAGGACACTTTTGTGGGCAGTAGTGGCAACAATGGTGGCTACAAATATGGGCTCACATGTAACGATTGTGAGGATGGCGCCGGCCTGGCAGGATTTCATTCTGTTGCACACAGGAAGCTCCGAGTCAGAACCAACTCCAGGACACCTCGCAACAACAACAACAACCGTCGTCATGAGAATATTAGTCATAACTACTACCCTGTATGAATTCCACATGCCACATGTGGGATCATTGGCGGTTCACTGGGAGGATTCTCGCCTTCCTAAGGGAGACCTGTCTTGAACGCCCAGTGACTATAGCCACACCCCTACCCACAACAAACTCAGTGAGGTATGTCTGTTGTTTTGATGCTGAACAGGTTTCAGCAGAGCTTCAGGACCAACAGGATGCTTCAGAAAAATCAGCTAGCTAGTGAAAGCCCTATAGATCACAATAGCCTGACCTACAACTGATCAGAAGATGGTATAGAACCAGGTAGCATTTGCGTCTATGGTACGTGGGCTTACCCCGAGTCAGAGAACAATGATGGCAGCTAACACTACAACAACACGCCAGACACCAGGCTCCACTCCGGACATATATTAGTCCATGTAATTATTTCAATGCATCCCTCGGAGGCATTATTTAACCAGATTTTCTGAGACAGTAACAAACACAGAGAGGCAAGTTATGTGTGAAGGTCACACGGCTGGTAAATGAATTGAAGTTGAAGAACTTGAATAAAATGCCCTAAACCACAAAGCTGATTGTTTGGGCCGGGTCCGGACCATCCAGCCACTTCCCCGAGCTCTCCCGAAAGATAGCCTGCTGGACTGTGCAGCCCCGTTCCCCCGCCTCTCAAGGCCAGAGCTGGACCGTGCAGTCCCTGCCTCCAGCATCCCGAGGAGCTCATCTCTCCAGGCTGGGTCTGTACAGCCCCTTCCCTCGGGGTTCCAGGAAGCGAGTCTGCGAAAAACAAGATGATTTACTCACAGACCACATCCTGACTCAGACCCTGCAACTGTAGCATCAGAAAGCCTCCTTCCCCTTGCATACAGCCTTGGCTCAAGCCCTATATCTGTCCCACTGCCTCACTGACAGGCACGGCTTCCCTGACCTAAGTCGTTGGGTCCCGGAATGCACCGGGGAGCTCAAGATGCTCCTGTCCCTTTCTCTGCTCTCCCTTCCCTCCCAGGAGTTCTTTCCCTCGATAGCATCTTTCGCAACTTCACATTCCTGGTTGAATTCTACCTCTGCTCTGTGCCTTCTCTTTCCATCTCTCACGAATAATGACTGAGTTAGGATGAAAACGCCAAAGTCCATTCTCCTACCTGCCACCTCATATCATGAGACAGTTGGAGAAGCAGGGCTGGGGTTACATTGTCTGACCCACAACTGGGGCTAAACCCCACTTTCTCCTGAGCAGCACCACTCAAAGGCCAACAGGGACTGGCGAAGGGAGACAGACCCAGTGCCACGACAAGATTAATAATTTGGAGACCAGGGTTGAGGGATGGACCCCTGAGGTGCACGTTTCTCAATCAATGCAGAGCATTTGGAGGAAGATGGGGGCTGGGGGGCTGATGGCCCTGAGGGGTTGTTTCCAGAAAGAACAAGTCTACGAGGTTTATGTTTTGAATTACTAGGAGAAGGCAAAGGAAAACAGCATTCATATGACTGAGTAATGGATCCTGTGTGAAGATCTTAACAGGTCTCATTTAATCTTCAGAAAAGTTTTGAATCAAGATCCGTGTCATTCAATAGATGAGAGAACTGAGGTGCACATGGGCATAAGAACTGACCCAAGTTACAATGACTGATAATTGTCAAACTGGGACTGAATACCCAAGTGTAGCCTATTCCTCTCTGCAGGTCTCCATCTCCTCTTCTCCCATCCCTGGGCAGGACATCTTCTGCCCTATTGAACTAGGCTGTAGAAGCAGAGGATCTTCCCCAATCTCAACCCGAAACTCTCCAAACTAACTGCCTTCTGCATGTGGACTCTGCCCTCTCCTCATTAGGAGGCTGAATTGACCTTGGTCCTGAAACCAACCCCCTTCCCTATTGCACATCACCTCACTCTCTTTCCCTAGGATCAGCACTGCCCCAGCCAAGCTCCTCCCTGTCTTATGCACCATTTACCCAGGTCGTAGGGCCATTGTGATCAGCTCAAAAATGCACCACAGCACCTGACGTGTTTTATAGTTTTCCCTTGAACTCATAAAGTCCAGTCTCCACAGCGAGCCCCCTTAAAAGAATTGTCTCTCAAATGAAGCAGAAGGGCTGTTCTTTATGTGGACAGGAAAGAAGTTCCAAGTGGCTAAGCAAAATTGAAGAAGAACAACATAGACGTCCTCACACTTCTCAATCTCAAAACTCACTGTATTACCACAGTAGGCAAAACAGTATAGCTTGTGTCTAGCACTAGAGACAATAGAGAACATGATTGAGAATCTAGAACTAGTCCATCCACATAGGAACAGCTGATTTTTGACAGAGGGTTAATGACCATCCAATGGGGAAGAAACAGTCACATTAACAAATGATAGGGATAAAACTCATTGTCCATTTGTGGAAAAATTAAAAAAAAAATCCACGCTCATACCATCTGCAAAAATGAACTCAAAATGGGCCAATGACCTAAGTGTTCAAACTAAAACTATAAAGGGAATACAGAAACAAAATAACCTAAATTTTCCAGCTAAAACTGTAAAGGGAATATAGGAACAAAACTAGGGATCTAATTTTTGATGTAAATAGCCTATCAAACAAAATAAAAACACATAACAGAAGAAATGAGATACTTGGCCTTCTACAAATTAAATATTTATGCTTATCAAAAGATGTTAATTACCAAAAAGAGAGCTGGCTCCTGGGGGGAAATGGCAACAGAATATGCAACATATTTCATATATATATTTCAATGCCTCAGCCTAAGAAGACAATCAATTTTTTAAAATGGGCAAAGGACATGAACAGCAGCTAACAATAACATGTAGAAATGCTCTTAATCAGTAGCCACTAAAGAAATGCAAATCAAAACCACAATAATATACCATCTCAGCCCTGCAAAAATGGCAATGATAAAAAACGAACCAGCAAAAAATGAAAAACAAGTGCTGGTTGTGGGGAAGTCAGACCTCTTACACCTTGAAGGTAGGGTTATGAAATGCAAAAACTCCTATGGAAAATGGTTTGGGGCCCCCTCAAAAAGCTAGAATTAGAAATACTATCTCATCCAGCAATCCTGGCTCTTAGGCATAGGTCCTACAGAAACGAGAGCCGTGACCCACAAATAATCAGGTGTACATCCATGTTCATCACAGCATTATTCATAATAGCACAGAGATGGCAGCATTCTCAGTGTCCAGTGGATGTTTGGATAAAGACATTTTGGTACATACAATGGAATGCTACAAATGATAAGGATTAGTAATGCGTTCACAAAATATGGATGCATCTGGAGGACATTATGCTGAGTGAAATACTTCAGCCACAAAAGGACAAAAATTGTGTGAAGCCATTTTTTATAAAAAGTCAAGGTTTATACCCAGAAAGCAGCTCTCTTTGATGGGTTCAAGGGCCAGGAGGATGAAGGATGGAGAGTCGGGTGTCGGGAGTAAACACATGTGAATGCATGCACGGCCAGGGATGGGAGGACAGGCAATCGACAATGTGGGGGAGGTCAGCACAATGTGCCCAAGTTAAGTGAAGACACTGAGCGATGCAAGAATAAGAGTAAACCATGATACAGTACATTGCTTTCTATGCTGGGAATGACAAACTCAGGAGTGGCATCCCATTTAGCATCAAAAAGAACTTTCAGGATCTGTTCTGAGTAAAATGGTCTTGTTGTTAGGTTCCACCGAGTTGGTTCCAACTCATCGAAACCCTACGTACAACAGAACAAAACGCAGGCATCCTCACAGTTGTTCTCATGTTTGAGCCCATTGTCGCAGCCACTGTGTCAATCCATCTCATCGAAGCCTTTCTTCTTTTATGATGCCCCTCTACTTTACCAACCTTGGTATTCTTCTCTAGGGACTTGTCTCTTCCGATGTTCAGTCAGGGAGATGCTCTTGCCATCCTTGTTTGTGAGGAGCATTCTGGGTGTACGTCTTCCAAGACAGGCTTGTGTATTCGTTTGGCAGTCCATGGTCCTTTCAGTATTCTTTGCCAATACCATACTTCAAATGCACCGATGTGCCTTCTGTCTTCCTTAGGCAATGTCCCACTTTCACACGCAAACGAGGCGATTGAAAATAGCATGGCTTGGGGCACATGCACCTTAATCCTCAAAGTAACCTCTTTGTGCTTCATCACCTTAAAGGGATGCTGTGCTGCAGATGTACCCAATGCAATGCATCTATTTGAGCTCTTGACTGCTGCTGCCATGAGCATTGATGGTGGATCCAAGCAAAAGGAGATTCTCAACAACGTCAATCTTGTCCCTGTGTCATGATGCTGCTATCGAAGTGCTGTTAGTAATAGGATATTATCCATATACCTACAAGTCAAACCAGTTAAATGACTATTCCGCAAATTTACACGTCAACCACTAAATCCAAAGATGAAGAAATTGAAGAATTCTGCCAATTCTGAAATTAATCATACATGCAATGAAGATGTATTGATCATTATTGGAGATTGGAATGCAAGCATTAGAAACAAAGATGAAGGACACAAGTGAGAAATATGACCTTGGTGACGGAAATGAACCTGACAATCACATGATAAGAATTTTGCAAGACCAAGGACTGCTTTATGACAAATACCTTCTTTCAACAACATAAATGGAGATTATACATGGTTGGCCTCACCAGCTTAAGTAACCAGGAATCACATTGTCTACATCTGTGGGAAAGACCATGGGGAAGCTCAATATCATCAGTCAGAAGATCTTCAATTGCTCAGATGCAAGTCAGGTTGAAGCTGAAGAAGCTTAAAACAAGTTCATGAGAGCTGAAATACGACCTTGTGCCTATCCCACCTGGATTTAGAGAATACCTCGACAACAGATTTGACACCTTGAGCACTAATGACGGAAGAGGTGTGGGGTGACTTAAAAAACATCATACATGTAGAAAGCAAAAGATTAAAATGGATGTCAGAAGACTGCCTAAAACTTGCTGTTGAACATAAAATAGAAGAAATGCTACAGTAAAAAAACTGGAGAGAAAGCTTTAAAAGGCAGCTTGAAAAGATAAAGTAAAAGAATTATAGTCTCGGGAACTTATTGGGGCAGTTCTCTATTTTAAGGGTCACTACTGGTACTCTGACCTTTAAGGTTGCTCTGAATCAGAATTAACTCAATGACAGTGAGTTTGGAGTTTTTCTTTAAGCATCATTCCTTGTGTATTAAGATGGATTAAAGATTTTTAAACATACAAACAAAAAATAAATGTGTAAAGATCTGCAGTTAAAAAAACAAACAGGAAGTCCTTTTCAACTTCAATTTGAACTTAACATAGGAGCAATTGATATCTGTGGTAGTTATATAATCTGGTGTCAATTTGAGGCTATTAAGAGTGAAGAGGTGGAGTTTAGTCGTCAGTCAGGTTGCAGCTTGATGACCCCATTTAGAGGCACTGTGGAGATAAACAGCTCACTGAAGGCAGGACACATACACGCTTCCTGTGAGACATTCCTTTGACAAGTCACATGGAGCTATGCTGATAGACCCAGAGCCCTGGAGCTGGAGAAGCCACATGGAGACCCATACCAGAGCTGAGATGCTTCCACCACCACTGGATCTACAAGACTTTCCACCCACTGGTATGTGATTTTCCTGCATTCTACATCATTGCATGTGCTGCATGAGTCTGAAGAGGAATTTACAGACTGGTGTCGGACATATGGGCTAATATAGGACTTATGGGCATGATCTGGACGGGGCTGGGATGTTTTCTCAATATATAATTACTGTTTGATATAAAAATTCTTCTTATTCATATTTGAGTGCCCTTGGATTTGTTTCTCTAGTCAACCCAGACTAACACATTATTTCCTTTACAGTCAGCCCTGGCCTCATTTTGGCTAATGATATTGCACTTCTCTATCATCTCTTCCCACAGATATAGTCCATTTGTATTCTGTCTGGTGAGATCCAAAGGTTTGTGTGTATAATAGCCATTTATATGATTGGTAAAAAACTGTTTACAGTGAAAATGGCATTTCTAATACCAATGCCATGTTCTTTAACTACTATTCTTTCCTCTATGTTTCCAACTTTTGCATTCCAATTGCCAGTAATTATCCAGGAATCTTGCTTACATGTCTGATCAATTTCAAACGGAAGACATTGGTAAAATTCTTCAATTTCTGCATCATTAGCTTTAGTAGTTGGTACATAAACTTGAATAATAGTTGTGTTGATTGGATTTCTTCATAATCAGATAGATATCCTACCACAGACGGCATTGTACTTCAAGATAGATCTGAAATGTTCTTTCTGATGATGAGTTTGACACCATTTCTCTTGAATCTATCAATCTGGCATAGTAAAACATAATGATTTTCTGATTCAAAAAGACCAATACCAGCGCATTTCAGCTCACTGATTAACACCTATGATATTGATCTTTGTGCATTTCATTTCATGTCTTATGACCTCCAATTTTTCTAGGTTCAAACTCTGTGCATTCCACATTCTGATTATAAATGGCCAATTGCAGCTGTTCCTTCTTCTTTTCGATCAGCAAATGAAGGTCCTGACTAGAGAACTGTATCCGGAGTCAGTTTTATCCTGAGTTGTAATCTATTGCTTCCTTACTAAACCCCATGATCCTGAGCATTGTGTTTGAGTTCTCCCACTGCCACAGACTGTCAAAACCCAGCAGGGTTGGTGAAGAGTGCCAGGGGAGGGAGGGAGGAGCAGTTGGTGTCAGAATTGGTTAAAAGATTAGCAAGAGGAGGCATTTTTGACCTGTGCCTCATAAGAATCAGCCCTGAGTGGTTGGTTGTGATAATGATTCTCCTTCCAGTTTGTGAAACTGGACAAGGAGGTCTGATGCTACTGTCGTGGCCATTTTTACATGCTTGCCACTGCTCTCTTGCTCTTTCAATTGAGATAGTTAATGTTTATTGTGGCAACCTGGCCAATAAACACAGGTGGGGTTAATTGAAAGGCAGAGAGATAAATGGCTTGGTGAGCCTCGTCTTTCTAGTTCTCGGGTCTCTTGCTTTGTGATGGTTGGACCAGGGTGCAGCTGCCTTAGCCGGTTCCCTGCTTCAGCTGAAAAGGTTCACTTCCTGCAAGACATTCTCAAGGAGAAGCAGCATGGACCCACCGCGATGCAGCCCTGGGTGCTGGAGCAGCCGTGTGGCGACCCTGCCAGCGCTGAGATGCTTACACATTCACTGACTCGGCTTTCCTCCCGCAGTTGGCGTCATAGTGTGTGTTCTGTGAGATGGAGGAGGACTTTGTGGATTGGTGTCAGCCATGTGGGTTAATGTTGGACTCGTGGGCTTGGGCAGCACTGGGTTGTGATGTTTTCTTGATGTGTACTTACCCTTTACATAAAACTCTCTCTTATATATGAGTTTCCGTGGATTTGTTTCTCTAATGTACCCAGACTAGCGCAACAGTCAGACTATAATGTCATTGGGTTTATCCTGCTTTGAGTGTGCTGAGGTTCTTGGATGTGTAAATTGATGTCTTCCATCAAATGTGGTCATTGTTTCTTAAAATAAGCTTTCTGCCTCTTCTCTCCTCGCTTCATCTAGGAGTTTCCATAATGCATATGCCGCGCTGCTTCATGATATCCCATGGGTCCCTTCGCCTCGGTTCACCTCTCTCTGTTCACGCTTTAGTCTTTTTTCTCCTGGGACCGGCTCATTGTAATTGTCCTAGCTGATTCTGTGGCTGAGCTTCCTTGGTGAATCTAAAGTCCAATCATTGTGCTTTCAGAATTTGGGGGCTCCTTTTCATCATTTCTCTCTATTGATATGCTCATTTTGTTCCTCCATGGTTTTCCTGATGTGCTTTAGTCATTTGTCCATGTCTTCTTTAGCTCTTTGAACATATCTAAAATAATTGATTTCGTGTAACACATTTGATGTGTGTTCTTCTTCATAGTCAGTTTCTATTCACTTATTCTCTTCTTCTTTGAATGAGTCGTGCATATTTGTTTCTTTATCAGCTTTGTGATTTTTCTGTTGACACTTTGACCTGTGAGTATCATCACCTGGCGATTCTGGCAATTGCATACTCCATCTCGGTCTGGATTTGCATTTACTCTTCTTGATCGTGAAAGGTGGTCATCAGCCATGTGCTCAGTGAGTCTCCCAAGCCTCGCAGTGCCCTTGCTCTCACTACTGTGTTCCTTGTCATATGTGATTACAGGAGTTTCTGTCCCTTTAGCTTATGTTCAGCCAATGGTTCAACAAGAATTCTTTAAATGCCAAGGGTAAAAACACAAAAAAATCAATAAACAAATAAAAAGCCCCAGTACATGTTTCCCAATCCTCTGTACTGCAGAAGCCACAGAGCCTGGCTTTTTCCAACTCTAATTCAGCCTTCACTTCTGATTTGTACTGAACATAGTAATCAGGCCCGGGTTAGAGCTTAGTCCTCTCAGGTCTTTTCTGAACATGCAGCAGGCATACATATGGTTTTTAAAATTCTGCAGTACAGTGCACGCAGATGATTTTGAGTGCCCTAATTTCCCAAAGAAACTCTGTCCTTTGTTTTTCATCTCAGACTTTATAGGCACAACTCTTTATGTAAGGAAAAAATATAAATGTGTAAATTTGAAGCTATAGTTAAGAGAGAAGTAGTGGGAGATTCATGACAGAAGAGAAATAGAAGAGAAGCCACACAGAGGAGAAGGCAATTTGAAGACGACAGCAGAGTTCAGAGTGAGCTGGTTATAAACCAAAGAAGCCAATAATTGTCAATAGCCACCAGAAGCCGGAAGTGGCGTGGAATGGATTCTCCCCTAGAGCCTTGGAAGAGACCTTTTGGGCACCTGGATTTGGGCCTGGTGGAGCTGATTTTAAACTCAGGCCTCAAGAACTGTAAAAGAGTGATTGTGTGCTGTTTTAAGCCACTAACATTGTGGGAATTTGTTGCAATGGTCATTGTAAACTAATGTAATGTACTCTTGATATCTCTTGACATCTCAAACTTACTCTTCACCCCAATGCCAACTCTCTTCTTCCAGCAAATGGTAATTCTAGTGTTCCCATAAAAATCCTTGCAGTCATCTTCCTCTTTACTTCTCTGACCTCGTTCCAACCCATTGGTAAAGCCTGTTCTTTTAGCTTTGAACTATAGTCAAAATCCAGCCACTTCTCACCACTGCCCCACCAACACTCTAGATCAAGCTCCTCGCATAACTTATTGAACTATGGAAATAGGCTCTACCTCATAGCCCTATCCCTCTTACCCCTATTCCTTACATAATAGCCAGAGTGATCTTTTAAAAAATGCATGGGAGAGCAAGCATTCCTTTGCTCAGACCCTCTTGAATGACTTCAATTTCGTTCAGAACAAATTTCAAAACCTTTAAAGTCCAATATAATCCAGAAAACCCCAAACCCATTGTGGTTGGTGTGGTTGTCGGTTGCCTTTGACTCGGTTCTGATTCATGCTGAGCTCATGTGTGCAGAATAGAACTTTTCCAAAGGGGTTCAAGGCTATGAGCTCTTAGGAGACCACCAGGCCTTCCTTCCAAGGTGCCTCTGGGGTAGGTTTGAACTGCCTTCCATTTCATCAATAGTCTAGACTTCAACCACTTGTACTACCCAGGACCTCCACTAACTCCTACTGCCATGATTTAAGCTTATCTATAACCCCTCTCCTTATAAGAGACCATGGTGATCAGCAAGTTCAACAGTTCGCAGCCACCAGCTGCTATGTTTGAGAAAGATGAGGTTTCCTATTCTTGTAGTTAAAGTGTCAGAAACCCACAGAGGTAGTCCCACCCTGTCCCATGGGGCTGCGATGAGTGGAATCGACTCAATGGCAGTGAGTTTGGCTCGGGTTTGCCCAACCACCTTTTACTGCTCCCATATTCTACAGCCATACTACTTCCTAACATGTTAACCGCCTCTGATTACACTCTTAGCTTAGGGTCTTTCGCCATCAAATGGTTCCCTCTGCCTGGAACAATCTCCTCAGATACCTGCAAGATTTATGGTGTCACTTCTTTTATTCTACTTAAATGTCACTTTCTCAGGAGAGTTTTCTGTACCAGAATCTCTCCCATCACCCTCTATCCCTTTACTCAGGTTTATTTTTCTTCTCACTGTGTACTTCTGATTCCAGACTGATGTTGTATAGAACCACAGTGTATTCAAATGTTCATCTTCACAAATTAGGATGTGAACTTCTTGAGAAGAGAGGCTCTGCTTCCTTACTATTTGCGCGGCCCTGGGAAAGCTCCCAGACCTGCCTTGCCACTCTGAGCTCGGGTAGAACTGGCTGGTGCTGCAGGTTAAAAAAAGAAAAAGGAAGCTAATTAACAACAACAAAAAGCTTCCAATCACAGGGACTTGATTTTGCTCATTTTCACTCTGGAAGGTGGCAGAGGCATGTGTCCAATTACTTGCTTGAAAACCTCTGCCAAGGCTCAGGTGCAGGTTCGGGATGGCAAGTTGAGGCATTGATTCCTTCCTCCTCATTCTGCCCTCCCTGCAAAGTCAGGGCAGAGAGTGCTCATCAGTCATGGACTCTGTGTCATCTCTGTAGGTTTTATGATTCACCAGGGACCCGCTATGGCTTGGTTGCTGTTGGCATGCAAATTTGCACTTGTGTCTATTTGCTGGCCCCCGTTTAGATGATTTAATTTTAAGTTTGGTTCGTATGAATTCTGACACTGTAGTATGCAATCTATTTGAAACGTTGCTCTGGATCCCTCCAGCCCTCAGGTTGCCAAGAGAGCTCAAATGAGTTGGAATCTGGAGCAATGAATGACAGCACTTGAACCGCAAAAAATGCCCCCTACAGAGTGGCTGGGATTTGCCAGGGGCCACACAGAACAGCTTGCGTCCCCTCCATCTTTCTTAATTCCCTGAAAATTCTAAGCCCAGAAAATATCTCATTTCTTTTCTCTCCAGTTGAACACTTTTTAACAGGCATTAGGCAGACTAATACTCTCACCTGTGTTCAGACTCCCCACTACTCTCACTGTCTTCTCCTCCTACAGCTCTTAAAGGCTCCCCCCAGTGCAACAGTCCCCAAATCAAACTCTTCCGCTCTAAACATGGGTTCCCTGCCCCTTGAGTCTCCATCTCAGAACAGGCTCTCACACTATCACTGGCCATCCACACACCCCAGAGCCACCGGAGTCGTCTGACCCCACCCTGCATTTGAAGTCTGCATTCTAGTGCCTGCTGATTGTAGCTGCCCATCTCTTGGATGTCACTTTACGGTTCACATCAAGCCTCTAAGAAATCCTGGAGTAAAGAAACCCTTTTCCCTTTGCTAATTCAGAGCTTTCAAATAGTCTTTGTGCCAGGAGCCCTTGCCCCCAGCACTACATTTCCCCAGACTGCTGTGCCACAGAAAATTCGGGGCGGGGGGAACATCACCCTGCTTTCTCTTTGGGGCTGCAGGTGACTTTCACCTGTCTCCATTAGGAGTGCCTCCTAGGGTGTGACAGTGTGGACACGGCTCCTTCATCCTGCAGAGCCATGCCAGGGTTGAGGGGGAGACACGGAGACATGAGAAAACGCATCTCCTGGTGGCTTGGCTCCTGTAGTGAGGGGGATTGGTAGATGTGTCCTCTATCAAAATAGCGCCAAGAAGACACAACAGGGCCACTGGCACCGAGGAAACCGAGTGTGTGTCACCTGGCCCCAGCAAGGTGCCCTTTCCTCTCTTCAATTTCCCTTCCTAGTAGGAGGAAACAAATTGATTCCGTCTATTTCATCAGGCAGAGCCCAAGGGGCATATTCCTAGGCCAATTTCCATGAAAAAACGTGAGCAAAAATCAAGGGCTTGGGAATACTTTGTTGTTTTTAATGAACAGAACTTAGGCGGTGGGACCAGGACATTCGGCATTGGCTCAGAGAAAGGCAGGGCCGTCTGGGCACTTTTCTGGGACAGCACAAGTGGTAACTAGTGAAAATGGAGAGGCTGCTACCCCAGGCTTTGTAAGGGTTTAGGCGAGCCACTTGGATGCATGGCTTCTGCTTGCATTTCCTCCCCTTTGTCTTACATGATTTTTTAATGTAATATTTTTTCTTCTAGGGGTGCATTTGATAAAACCCACCCAAGGCCCCAGTCCAGAGGTGCCTAGGTCACAGCACAGCCTTTCCTCAGCAGCAGGAGTGTTGTCGTTCCAATCACAAAGCCACTCAGTCAGGTATTTTTCACTAGTGTAGTCGCTAGGGTTTCTATTTATTTAGATACACATAGGTTGAGTCAAAAGGAATTTATTGTGCTAGATACTCTTTTTGAGGGTGGAGACACAGTGGTGAACAAAACAGTCCACATCTCTGCTTTGCAGAGAGAATAGGGAGGTAGGTAATACACAGATAAATACAATATCCATTCATGGAGGGTTTCCAAAATGGTAACTCCTATGGGAGTAGGAAGCCTCATCTTTCTTCCATGGAACTACTGGTGGATTTGAACTGCTGATCTTGAGGTCAGCAGTCCAGTGTGTAACCACTACATCACCAGAGCGCCTCAAATAAGTTTATATAATGCATACCATTATATTTACTTATATATTCTATCGTTATATGTAAATAGAGCTTTGTATAGTTATAACTTTTCTTATCCATAACTATATATAGATTATATAGTTATAATATATATATAATATATAGGTATAGAACATATATAAGTATATATAGATGAATATTTATAAATACTGAAAGATGACATATTTATAGATTTAATATATTTATATATCTATGTATAAATATAAATTTATATGATATAGACTTAAATATATGAAGTGTATTTACATATGTGTATGCTTGTATATTATATAAGTATATGCACATACTTACATATTGTATTATTTGATTAACAGAATATATACTTAATATATAGCATACTTACTAAATACAAAACATACATATGGGCATAGAACTGTACATCCATCCATCCATAGATAAACACAAACTATATCTATAATTTTGAAGACTGGCCATCAGATGGTGATAAGTGCTATGAGGTAAAATCCAGCAGGAGCGAGGGGAGCGTCCGGGGCTGGGCCCTTCCAAATTCGGTGTTGGTCTAGAAGAGCCCTGTGGGCTGTCGGTTGGGGTGGAGGACGAGGTGGCAGGGATGAGGCCTGACTTCACTTACCCTCTCTGGGAGGAGACAACAAATTGGCTTCATTTCTGTTTCATCAGTTAGAGCATACAGCATTCTCCTGGGCCGCTTTCCACGAAGACCGTGAGCAAAAATCAAGTGTTGAGGGCCTCATGAGGGACCTGCGCCTGAATATGGGCCAGCAGGTGGGCAGGTGATGTGAAAATGAAGCCAGGGTCTTGGATTTGACCTTTAACTGTTCATTGGCATCGACGGTGGCACATGGGACCTCTTTGGGACTCACATACGAACCAACGTGAGGTACTTCTATGTTTACAGAGAAAGAGCCAAATGCTGACCAAGCCCCCTCTGATCTTAGTAGCTAAACTGAGCTGATGGTCTCGGCTGAAACCTGTGTCTGTGCTCCTTGAAAGTAGTTCATCGGTACATTTCAATATAGAAAGCACCCCGCGGAGGCAGGCGTTTTCAAATTTTAACTGGTCTAACTCAGCCTTTGAGAGGGAGACAGAAGTGAGTATTCTGCCCCCAGCGCCTTCGAGTGAGATGGGGCACTGCAGTACCGACTTCCTCCTGCATTCGTGACGGCGCACTTTCTCACGTCACCTGAGCTGCCCCCAAATCTGGAGCTACTCTGCAATAGCGCCATCCTAGGACTATGGACAAAGGACGTCGTGCATTCTGGGAAAAGGCTGAGCCTGGGGACACGTTGGGGAATCTCGCTGGCCAAGTGTGTGTTCAGATAATGAGATAGTCAGATGGGAGGGATATTTTGTAGACATCTTGAAGTGCTAGTGAATTTGAACGCTCATGATACCCTCCGGGTTTATCCCCTTTAGCTAGGCTCCCTGGTCATCTCAGCCTGGAACCCAGCGGCCCAAACCCTCTCTGTCCAACCACACACGTGGCACTTGGTTGGTGTCGCTCCAGATGACTGGGTGGAGTTTCCCCTCTCACTTACCCTAGCCTGCAAGGGTCCAGCACCACCAACACATTGCTGTCCAATCAATTCTGACTCACGGTGCCCAATGTCCGCATGAAGAGAAATGTTTGATAGGTGTGTCATTAGGTTTGTCAAACTGCCAGGGCTTTCTTCTAAGACCCCTCTGGGTGCACTTGAACCTTGAGCCTTTTAGTTTGCAGCTGCGTGTGCTGACCACTTACACAGAGCAATGTCTTTTGCAATTCCTTCTGTTAACACCTGGGGATCAAGTTCTCCCTCAGAATCCGATGAAAAGCAGTTGGGGTGGGGCCAGAGGCTCTACATTGCTAAGGAGCAGCTAGGGAGGCCTGGTGCCATAGTGGCTTATGAAGTGTGGGACTGCTAGCAGCAAGGCCAGCAGTTCGAAACCACCAACCTTTACAAGAGAGTAAGATGAGGCTTTCTACTCCTGTAAGAATCTACAGTCTTGGAAACCTACAAAGGTAGTTCTGCTCTGCCCTATAGGGTCACTGTGAGTTGGCATTGACTTGTGGTAGTCAGTTTGACCAAACTTCTAGGTGATTTCCAGGGTGTTGGTCCGGGGACCCTGCTTTAAGTAGTGAAGGAGAACATGTAGAACTTTGTAGCCAGCAGACCTGCGCTCACATCCTGTCCTGTCTTTCACTAACCACACCCCATAAAGCTCTTTAGTTTTGGTTTTTGTCTTTTAACTTACAATAACAGAGTAACATTATACATTTGTGGTGTATTACTATAAACATCCCCAGGCATTGGAATGGGGCCTGGAGTTGTTTACATAAGCAGAAACTTCCTTCTTAAGAGTTCTTTATAACTTTCATAGCTCCCTTTTGTTATTCTCATAAAACAGCAATGACAACCAAACCCATGGACATGGAATCTCATGTGACCCATGGACCAACCCCATGGACATGGGATCTCATAGGACAGAGTAGAGGTGCTTCTGCAGAGTTTCCAAGGCTGTAATCTTCCCAGAGGCCAACTGCAATGCCTTTCTCTGCATGCAGAATGCAGGTGGTTTGGAACTGCCAACCTTTTGGTTAGCAGGCAAGTGCTTAACCACTGGACCACCGGGCCTCCTGACCAAGCTCCTATTAAAGACGCAATGACCGTCCATCCTCTGACTCCATAGCCAGTGGTGATTGAAGGAGCTAATTAATGTACATGTTTCACACACTGCTGGGCATATCATGCTTCCCAAATGGTTGTAGTTGCTGTGATTATTATTATAATTTTTGCTCAAAACTTTTCCAGGCTCATGTGAACCCATAAAACAGCCGCTTCATAATTAGCACCACTACAAGCTTTCAGCGTGATATGCTGGAGAACCGAGTGTGTGCTGCCTTTGAGGATTAAGCGTATGTCAGCAGCAATCTGTTTTCATTCCGAGAGCACACGCTAAACATCAGCCTCTTCACTCCTTCGCTTGCACCTTCACCCGGAGTGAATCCATCAAGACCCTCCACTGAGAAGAACAGATTATGATGATCTCTACACAAGGCAGTTTGAACTTGCCTTCCCATGGCTTATAAACCAACTTGCAACCCAAACTGCTGAGAAATCTCTGCATGTCAGATATTCCCCCACTAATTGATAAGAAAGTACTCAAAAATAGAACCGTCATCTGACAAGTCCTGGAACTAAATGCCTTACACATAGCCGGCTGCTAAATGTGACTGGCATGCTCCCCTCGACTCAGTGGTTCCCAAGGAAACATGGTTAATACATTCATGACTAACATTTGCCTTGTGAATCCCAGTTCACTGCAGTAGGCATGTGAGTACAGCACTGGGGCGGGGGCGGGGTGGGTGGGTGCTGAGAGTGCCCTTTCAAGCATTTTATCTTTTTTTCCCCCCTTCCCCCTGGGTGAAGTGCCAAAATCTGAACCGAAGATGTAACAAATGTTCAGTCAACCATCAAAAAGAATCCACATCTACACATGCCCCATCCTTCTAAATGCCTGTGTGTATGGGCATCCTCCTGGTCTCAAAACACAGAGGCATTCACCATGCCCAATGACATGTTTTTATGAGTAGCTAACCCTTGAATCGTGAGTGGTTACGTTGTTTTTTGGTATAGTTTGCTTATTTTTTCTTAATTTAATACTATTTTTCTGTGAGTGTTTGTCACCTTATTTAGAAAACACGAACTATTTCAATTTACAGAAAAGGATACAGATGAGTACTAAGGAACGTTATCTGCACCTTGTTTTGCTCTTATAACCAGAAACAACAACACTAACAACAACAAATCTCTAAATGCATATCTTCCTTCAGATGTGTTGTTCCTGACTTCTAAGGCATTGCTAGCAATAGTCACACCACGGTGCCATGTAACAGACATGAAAACCTTAGAGCAGTGACAGCAAGTTTCTTGTTTTTTTTTAACCCGCAGATCCAATTGCTGTTACCTTAAGGCTTCTTGCAATAATCTCTCTCTTTTCATTTTCATTTACACAGCCTCAATCACCATTCTTTCGCACACCCCCCCATTCTAGTCTAAGTCAACAATTATTCCCCCTCACCCCTTTTAGTACTTTGAAGCTATCATTTTCCACTGTCGCCCTTGCTTCATTGTAGCTTGAGAAATCAGCTGTCTGTCTCACTTTAATTCCTTCATGTGGAACTGTCTCCTCGCCCCTGGTATCCTGCAAGTTTTCTTTGGTATGTTTAGATGCTGGTGCCTTTTTATTTTTTCTAATTTACAAGTGTGTGACAGCTCCATAATCCGTCAACTTGAGTGAAGGGATGGAGTCTAGCCTGTCAATGAGGTCATAGCCAATGAGCTCTCTGTGTGGGCATGGCCTTCTCCTGAGGATTCTGGGAATCCCTGTCTTCCTTCCTGGAGCCGGGACACACACTCTCCCTGTGTGAGACATTACTGTTGACAAGCCACATGGAGCTACGCTGATCACAGCCAGAGCCCTGGAGCTGAAGGAACCACATGGAGAGAGCCGCACCAGTGCTGAGATGCTTCCACAAGACTTTTCACCCTCTGGTCCGTAATCTTCCTGTTTTCTGCATCATTGCATGTGCTGTGTGAGTCTGTGGAAGAATTTATGGACTAGTATCAACCCATGGGCTAATTTCAAACTTAAGGGTTAATATCAAACTCATGGACTTGATTTGGACTGGGCCAGGATGTTTTCTTAATATGTAATTACTCATGGATGGATATGAAACTCTTTCTTATACATACATGACTGTCTCTGGATTTGTTTCTCTAGTCAACCCAGACAAACACAGGTGTAATTGCTTCTGGTTAAAATATATGCATTTTATTTATCAGGTGAGGTTCCCCATTCAACAACTTTTACACAAATTGTTCAGTGACATAATTACATTCCTCAAGTGCAAGGGCACTTTTGTTGTTTCCATTCTGGCAGGTGCCTTTTAAAAAATCCTATTTGACATTAACTAGACTTCCTGACACTGAGGAAATGAACGTTTTTCATACTTTTTTGGAGACACAGCCATTTTGTCATCAAATCTTGTGTCTCCTTTCTTTTGCCATTGTTTTTCAACGTTTGAGGGACATTCTTACTTTCTTGTCTGGGTAGCCTAACTTCTTTTATTTTCCACTTCCTCATTTCATTTGTGCATTCTGAGTGACTTCAAGTTTTTTTTCTCCCAACCCACAGTCTGTCTTTTGCAGAATCTTTAAGAAGCATGGGTGGCATAGTGGGTTTTACGTTAGGCTGCTAAACACAAGGTCAGCAGTTCAAACCCACCAAGGGAGAAAGATGAGGCTTCTGCTTTCATAATGATTGTTAGCCTTGGATACCTACAGGCAGTTCTACCCGTCCCTAGGGCGTTGCTATGAGCCAGAAGTGACTTGGTGGCAGTGGTTTTGTGTTTGTTTTTCATTCTCCTATTTAGTATGCTGATGGGTTTCAGTTATGGGATTTTTAATTTCTAGACACTCTGTGTTCTAATTAAAACCTCCCACCCCTACGCCAGCGCCTGGGCCTACAGTGTAGAGCCTGGAATGGAAGCCACCAAGGCTGAAACGGAGAGTAGAGGAGAGAGAGAGAGAGAGAGAGAGAGAGAGAGAGAGAGAGAGAGCAGGTCATGCTGCCATTGCTGAAGCCAGGCCCTTTCTGAACCTGCAATGGTGGGGAAGTTCATTTGAATCACCCTTCTTGCTATACATAATTTAACAAGGTAGGGGAAATATGTTTTTTAAATGTTAAAGCATAAAAGGGTTAAAAAGAAATCATGAAATTGCCAGGTCAAAATTGGGGAGAAAACACCCTGAAATCCAGAAAGGCAAAAGGATTGGGGAGTCACTTTTGCCCTGAGGGCATCTGCTTGAGGGAAACTCAACTATCATTTTTGTCAGACAAAACCAGACAGAGTGAGTTTGGAATCCCCACCTTCTCTCTTACAGAAAGTACGTGAGACTTTGGGCCAGTCATGAAAGCTCTGTGTGTCAGCTTCTGTATCTTAAGAATGCCCATGTTGGTAGCATCGCTGTGTCAGATGTCTGAAAAGTCTCTGCTTGATTGTGGTAGTCGAGGGCCCTCCCGAAATGAAGCCACCCCATGAGGTAACAGAGGAGAGCTGCCCCGTGGCGTTTTCCTCGCTGTAATCTTTTTTTTAAAAATTTTTTATTATGTGTTTTATTCTTTTCTGTACTTCCTACTAGAATTGTAGAAGCCTGTATAATACTGATTCAGTTCATTGGAAATGTGAAAATTTGAAATAATAGATAAACCTTGACTCTAACTTCAACATTGGGCTAGAGAAGATTAGGAATATATTGTTCATAGGATTCACACTAAACTATTGACAACGAACATCTCTGAGGATTCTTCGGATGACATTCGCTTTCAACTCATAATTCCTTATTCTATGGGCCACCTCATGAGAATCATTCAAATTAAATGTGATGCCTAGTTTTTTTGTTTTGTTTTTTTTAAATCATTTTACTGGGGGCTCATACAACTCTTATCACAATCCATACATACATCAGTTGTGTAAAGCGCATTTGTACATCATTCTCAAAACATTTTCTCTCCACTTAAGCCCCCAACATTAGGTCCTCATTTTCCCCCTCCCTCCCCGCTCCCCCCTCCCTCATGAGCCCTTGATAGTTTATAAATGGGTATTTTGTCATATCTTGCCCTGTCCGACGTCTCCCTTCACCCACTTTTCGGTTGTCCTCGCTGTAATCTTAAGCTGATCACCAGGCCTTTCTTCTGTGGATTGCTGGGTGGGTTGAACCAACCTTTAGGTTAGTAACCTAGCACAAAGTGTTGGCAACGCCTTGTGACTTTAAAGAGCCCTGCACTACTCCCCGAAATAAAATATTATTCGTCATCCTCTGCACTGAATACCTTCTCACCCCTATTCTGCTTCATTTTTTAATTTTAGCCCTTCCCACTACCGCTGTCCTGGAGCTCTTGTTGCAGCAGTGCTTTGTAATAAGTCATGGTCTATGTTTGTCTGGGTGGACTAGAGAAACAAATTCATGGAGACACTCATAGTTGTATAAAAAAGAGATTTATGTATAAGAGCAGTTGAATATTGAGAAAACATCCCAGCCCAGATCAAGTCCATAAGTCTGATATTAGCCCATATGTCCAATACCAATCTATAAAGTCCTCTTCAGACTCAGAAAACACATGCAATGACACTGAATGCAGGAAGATCACAGGCCAGTGGGTGCAAAGTCATGTGGATCCAGTGGCAGTAGAAGCATCTCAGCGCTGTCGGGTTTCCACAGGGCTCCTCCAGTTCCCAGGGCACCGGGGTCTGTCAGCGTAGTACCATGTGTCTTGTCAGTAGGTGTATCAGGGAGTGAGAAGAAAGAGTCTCCTACCTCCAAGGAGGAAATACAGGAGTTCCCAGAATTCTCATGGGGTCATGCCCACACAGGCCTCATTGGCTATGACCCGATTGACAGACTAGATTCCACCCCTTTACTCTTAATCCTCTCAAATCCAAATTGACACCAGATTATGTAACTACCACATGGTCTTCAACAGTTATGGGCCTTGATGCTCATGTTTACAGGCCAGGTCTATTGGAGTAGATTAGGCTGGGCTTAGCCGAGCACATCTGCCTCTGTCTTCTATCTTCATATCCGCCAGTATCTATCTCACTGTTCTTAGATAGGATATTAGCAAAGCATCTTCTTAGGGCAATGGGTGAAGGTCAAATCCCATAAACACACTTCGGGTAGCTGCTCTAGTCACACCCAACAATATCCCATAGGCAAAGCAAGTGACATGGCCAAGTCCATACTCAAGGGATAGGGAAACATACTCTGTCTACTTGGGAGTGGGGCATGGACGTGACTGAGTTGTCACATGACAAAATGTGGATGCATAATTCTAAAGTAGGGTACAAGGAAGTGGGGAACAATGCTCCAATCTGTCCTACCCCTTGACATGTATTTCCACTTAGTGTATGTTTTCTGCCACTGTCGTGCAAACTCCATGAAAATAGGAGCATTAGTTGCTTTGTACACCACTCCATCCTGTGCACCTCTGCAGACGGAATGTTTAGAGGAATGGATGAATGAAAATATGAATGAAGTGAGTAGCAGTAAATAAAAAAACCAAACTCATTGTCAAGTTAATCTGGACCTATAGTGAACCTATAGAACAGAGGAGAACCTTTTGGATTTCCAAAGCTGTAACTTTTTATGGAGTAGACAACCTCATTTTTTTCCTATAGAGCGGCTAGTGGGTTGCAACTGCTGATCTGTGGTTACCAGCTCAATGTGATCCCTCTACCCTCTATACCAGCAGCGCTGCTTGAGAGTAATAGTAGTATTTGTTGTTGTTGTTAGATGTCATCAAGTCAGTTCTGACCCATTGTCACCGTATGAACAACTGAAGAAAACACTGCCGGTCCTGCGTCATTCCCATAATAGTTCCTGTGCATGAGCCCATTGTTGCAGCCACCATGTCAATCCATCTCCTTCAGGGCCTTCCCCCTTTCCACTGCCCCTCGACTGTACCAAGCACGATGCGTTTCCCTAGAGAGTGGTCTCATCCTGACAAAGTCTGCCACTTGTCAGTTCGTCATATGGTGGTGATTGTTGTGTTGCTGTGATGCAGGAAGTGATGTCAGTGATATTCCAAATGCCAGCATGGTCACCCGGAGTGAACATGTTTGGGCAGAGCTTCTGGACTGACAATGGGCAACAAAGAAGACTCAGCTGCCCCTTGAAGGAAAAGCCACTGAAAACCTCATGTCTGACGACAAAGAGTAGCAGTACAGTAGTCAGGCTCCTGCCCGTCCTCGAATCATCTGTGAAATGTAAGAAACAAAACCAAAAGCCAAAAATGTGGCTTGGTCATAGGGCTTGTTCCTTGATGTGGAAAAGAAAAACCACTTTCCCAATTGCCAGCCAGTTAACCTTCTCAGGACAGAAAGGCGGGGAAACCCCGCCCCCACCCCCCAGGGAGAGAATGGAGTCCCAGTTCTAAACCAGGTCATCTTTTCTCCATTTGGGTAATTTTAGATTCATGTTCAAAGCCAGACTCTAAAGCAGAAGCAACACCTGAGACACCAAAAACCGCTTCATGAAACATTTCAATATCTCAATCCCCCTGATTTTTCAACCATTCATTGCAAGAAAAAGCTACCGTGCCAAGTTAACTCAAATAACGCTCACGATCTCCCTGACGGCAGAATTACCCAGCTTCCATTCAGCAACTAGATGTCCACATCTGGGCTTGGAAATATAGAGTTGAGCATGCTTTATTTATTTATTTTGGTAGAGAGGTTTTTCTCAAGTAACTGCACCATGAATGGAAAGAGCCCTAAAAATACAAATTCTCTGCAATTTAGCAAATGGAGGGACAATGAAAAGTCTAATAATAAACTTGAGACAGACTAAATACCACATAATTAGTGCACTTGAACCAAAGGCGGAGGAGGGTGGGAAAAAAACCATGTAATTAAATAGGAATACTTTAGGAAGAAATAAAAATGGGTCCAATAATAGTTAAATCAACCAGAAAGAGAAAGGTTATAAAAAGCAACCTCCAATTGACTTCCCCCAATCAGAAGAAGCCCAAAGAGAACAAGCTGTAGGAAAAGGCAGCCAAGAGCCAGAGACACTGTGCTCGTGATCTCACTTCCAAGAACAGTCAGCAGAGTCTCAAGGAGTGCTCCCTGAAGCTGTTTCTTTAAAACCCAGTAAGTTCTTTAAGAACCAACACTGAGCACCCGGTTTGCAGGGCTTATGGATGACAGTGAAATCCCGAAATCCCTGAACAGGGTTCGCGTGCAGGTCTGGGCTCCAGGGAATCCCCTCTGATCCTTAGCCAGGATGTACAGAGCCTTGCTAGCAGAGGGCATCTTTTCTTCTCATGCCATTCAGTCAATTCTGACTCATAGTGACCCTCTAGGCCAGGGTAGAATGGCCCCTGTGGGATTCTGAGATACACAACTCAGAAAGTGGGATTTAGGAAGTCTCATCTTTCTTCTGCAGAGAGCATAGTGGTTTCGAACTGTTGGGTTTGTAGCCCACTACCCAACAGGGCTCCCAATGCAGATGTAACACCTTATAATGCCTTCTCTCTTTGGACCCATTTTACATTAGTCCTAGTTTTTATTCTTTTCTTTTTTTTTTTTTTTAAATTTGGGGTTTTTTCCAAATCATTTTATTAGGGACTTCTGTTTTCTTTTCAACGGAGGTTTTTTTTGTTTTACTTTGTTATTGTTACTGAGCTTGGGTGGTTTATTTATTTATTTTATTTTTCTTGATATGAAATCCAGGGGAAGTCAATCTATAGAGATAGTAACTGGATGAATCACATCCTGGGGTTATGGCAGGGGAGGCGCCCGGGAGTGGGGTGGGGGGAGCTAATCATAATGAGTACAAAAAAGAAGAAAATGTTCTACAATTGAAAGTAGTAATGAATGGACAACTCCTCTTAATATATGTAAGCTATTGGACTGTATATGTGAATTATATATCAATAAAGTTGTTAAAATAATCTTAAAAGCACCAATGAACAATAGCGAGTACGATGTTTTCTACGTAGGCACAAGGCCTGGGGCTAGCAGTTCTGGGGGCAGGCAGCCGACAGAGCGGTGAGGACGTGGCTCCTGTAAACTTGGTGGAAGCGCCTTCAGTGGAAAACGGAAAGTCTCAGCCAGAGCACGTCTCCGTTTGCTTGGTTGCAGATGGTGCTCATACCTATGCCAGTGGCCGTGGCCTTGACGCTGGCTCCTGGAGACCCCATGTACGTGAGAGGACTGAACTCCACAGGGTTTTCGATGACTGATTTTTCAGTCCCTAGGCCTTTCTTCTGAGCCACTTGTATGTGTCGGGTAGGGGGGAGGTGTCTCAAACTTTCAACCTTATGGTTGGCAGCCAAGTGCCTCAACTATTTGCACCACCCAGGAGCTCCCCTTGACGTCAGTTATTTAATAATAATGCTATTTGAATATGCACGGGCATGGCTGGGAACTACCGGTGCTTACAGCTCTTCAAGTTGGGAAAGGAAATAAAAAGATAAATGAAACAGAGACCAACTAACATAAAAATTAATAAACGAATGGTAATGCAAGTGTCTAGCACACAGTGTCTAGCACACAGCAGGGATGTAATAGGATCTGTGACTTGGTCATTATGTGGGGCTTTTCAGCTGGTGCCATAAAGACTGGACCACAGTGGCAGCTGCGTGGAGAGAGAAGATAATGGGAAAGGCTGAGCTGAAGCCCTGGGTGGGGACTCTCTGATGCCCTCAGCCATGGCAGCAGCAGCCTCCCTGGGCATGTAAGTGCCACGCGGCAGGGATCTTTGCCTCTGTTGTTCACTCTGTACAAGGTAGCTCCAGAAAGTTAGTGAGAAAATGCCATTGTCTTTTCATTCCATTTCACTATAAGTTTTTTTGAAGCTCATTTGTACCCCAAGCATCTTGAATAATCTTTTGTTCATAACTGGTTCAACAACAGAATTCTTGTCCTCTATGCTGGGGACCTGGGTTCCATTCCCCCTGGATGCACCTCCGACGGACCTGTCTCTCAGTGGAGGGGTTTGTGTTGCCATGGGGTCAGTGGGGCATCAAGTCTAACATGGACTAAGAAGAAAGGCCTGGTGATCCACTTCCCCAAAACAAAACAAAACAAAACAAAATCCACTGAAAACACCACGGAGCATAATTCTGCTCTCTCTGATGTGCACGGGCTCATCATCAGGTGGAATACTTAGCAACTTAAAAAACAAAGCAAAAGCCCTCTGCGTTTAGACAGACAATAAAGCAGTGGGTGACACTGCAATGTCATTTAGCTTTCACCAGAACGTCCCTTGGGTTCGAAGCCACCAGACCCATGGCTTCTAACTGCAATCTTAGTGGTGGGTGAGACCTTCAGACTCTACCCATACCCCAAAGTTTCAGACTTGATCCAACTGCCTACTTGAGAACTTGGGTATCCAAACTTATGCAAAACACGCCTCTTGGTTCCAACTCTCTCCACTCCCTCATCTAAGGGGCAAAATGATGCTGAGCACAAGCCCTGTTCTTTCCTAGTCTTCCCACGCTCAGGACAGCTGGCACCACTGTCCGCCCCATCAGAGCCCAATCCCCGAGCCACTCTCCCCTCCTCCCCACAACCCAGGCGCAGTCTTGTCGGCTCCACCTCCAAAACACAAGGGTGAAACAAAAAAAATCCGTACAAGAGACCAGGTTCCCACAGTGACGACATTCGAGTGCAAAATCTGGAATTGCAATGAGCAATAGAGACCATTGGTCTCCATGCTCCAGAGTCCATGCTGCTGTGCACCTGAAGAACATGGTCTCTATTGTCACCCCACAGGGACGTTGGCGTGATCTACCGATTCCCAGTGAGGTTTCGTGACCTTCCAAGGCCATGGAGCAGAAACCGCAAAACCGGGTAAAAGGCAAGTCTTTCTTGCCCTAAAGCATGTGATCCTCCTATTACTTTGTACTGATTCTAAAGATATAAACATGTTTCCTTTTTTAGCCAGTCCCCTACTTAGTGCATTTTCAACACGTAGGAAGCCTGGCGGTGCAATGCATTACTTGTTTGGCTGCTAACCCCGAGGCCAGCAGTTCAAACCCACTGGCCACTCCATGAGAGAAAGATGAGGCTGCCTGCTCCCATACGGATCTATGATCTTAGAAACCCAAAGGGACAGTTGGACTCTACCCTCTCCGGTTGCCCTGAGTCAGAATCTACTCGTTGGCAATGGGTTACTGACATGAGCTCTGGGCTGCACAGCAGGCCCAGGTCAGAGATGATCTCTATTTCACAATGGTGGAAACCAAGCCTCAGAGAACTACACCATGTGTCCCAAATACCCCAGGGAATACGTGGGAAAATGGAGTTGAAAGTTGATGCAATTTTCCCAGGGTCTCTTGGAAGGCCTCTGGTAGGAGTCTGAGGCAGGGTTAGAACTGGTTGCCTTCGTGAACTCTGACTCATGATGGCCCCAGAGCTCAGAGAGGAGCTGCATGCCGTAGGGTTTCCAATGCCTGATGTTTCCAAAGAGAGCTAGATTGCCAGGCCTTTCTTCTGAGGTACCACGGGGTGGGCTGGAACCCACCAACCTTTTGGGGAGCAGCTGAGTTTGTTAACCCTTTGTACCTCCCAGGAGCTCCAAGCCAGGATCCAGGGACTCCAATCCAGGGTTATCCATCTCCAAATCCCATGTTTGGTTCCCAAGGCAGATGCCCTGCGTCAGATGTCTCTGCCCCAAATCAGCAATCCCAATAATAAATAATTTTAGCCACTCCATATTTCTCTTTCAAACAGACAGGTTGCCCAGCACATTCCATGCTCTCTCACGTTCCTTCTGACTACACATGCCTGCGTTCTGGACTCAGCATCGGGCCGATGATGGGGACACAGTGGAAACAAGCACTGATTTTTCAGGCAGCATCCAGGTCCTTGTTGGGGAGGGCTCTGAGAATGTGGCTCTGTGGAGGTGGCAGGAGCCTGGAGTCCCTCGGGGTTTCTATGGAGACACCTCTGCTGCTTTTTCCATCTCTCGCACCTGCAGCGAAGTTCAGGACCCCAGTCTAAATCTGGCAGACGCTCCAAGGAAAGGGGAGGGGCACTGCGGGTCTGCTCTCCTTTCGGGTCATGATGAAAATGGTCGCCTCTGTCAGACGGGACTGAGGATAAGTACCCCTTTTTGTGTGGAGGGGGTATAAAATAGAGATTATCGCTCTATAGTGACAGGGTCATTTCATTAAAATGCCTTTGCAAATAGGTTTTCTTCTTTAAAAATGATTTTCCATAGTAGATGAGGGGGCAGAGGTGTTGTTATCTATGTTGAGATTCTGATCAAGGACTGAGTCAGACAAGCCATGGCCATGGCCAAGCTGGGCCATGATGCTTGGATTCTTGTCAACAGGGTCTTTGCTCATCCCTTGCCAAAGGAGCTCTGACCCGTCCCACAGACACACTGCTATCTGGGAATGTGGGCTGGCCACGATTTGGGGAGACTTAACGGCCCAGTTGGCTATGTGGTTAAAGTGCTCGGCTGCTATCCAAAAGGTCAGTGGTTCCCACCTCTTCGCTGCCCCATGGAAAAAAAACGTGGCTGTCTGCGCTATAAATATGACCCCAAACCAAACCAAACTCACTGCCATCCAGTCAGGCAACCTCATAGGACAGGGTAGAGCTGTCTCTATGAGTTTTTGATACTAACTCTTTATGGGATCAGAAAACCCTGTCTTTCTCCTTAGAGATTACACCCCTATGGGGCAGTTGTACTCTGTCCTACTGAGTCGATATGAGTCACTACAGGTCTTTTTTATGGCCCCGTTCTGGTCAGTCTGATAGCTGGTACTTGTAGGAGAGAGTTCGTTGTTCCTGTGCATAGGGGAGTTTGTAAGGGGCACAGGTCCCAGGGTGACACAGAGGGTTTGGTCCCATTACTAACAGAAAGGTTGGTGGCTTGAGCCCAGCTAGCATTGTAAAGTGACCGTCTTCTCTTGTGCAGATTCCAGGCCAGGGGAGAGGGAGCATTAGAACTGATGGTGAGGAAGTATACGCAACACTTTTAAAATGTTATTTAACTCTGAGAGCGAATGATATGTGAATATTATATAAAGAAAACAACTGAAAAAAGGAAGAAGAAATCAGACTTGACCTTGGTTACCATGAAGGAGGAAGAGTGTTTCTGGGGGGACATTGAGTTTACGTTAATGATGGTGGAATCATTTGGAAAAGGATACCAATAAGGGCTGTACAATACAAAGAGTATAATCAATGGCACTGAATTGTACATGTAGAAGTTGTTCAAGTGGAGAATGTTTGGTTCTGTATATTTTTGACACAATAAAAAATAATAATTACACGAATAGTAATGAAAACAAAGAAAAAGAAATGTTCTAAAATTGATGGTGGTAATGATTGTAGAACTCTCCTTGATATGATTGAACTATTGAATTATAAGATATGTGGATGAAGTGTCAATAAACCTGTTGAAAAAAATACAGGCCCCCACCCCCATAGAGCAGCTCTGGTCTATAAGACATAGAATTGGAATCCATATGGAAAACCAGACATGAAGACTGCAGGTTGAGGGGTATAAAGTCCTTCGGGACAGTAATGAGCTGCCCTCAGACTACTACCTTTAAACCAATTCCAACTCGTACTGACCCTCTGAGCCAGAATAGAATTGCCCATCGGGTTTCCCAGGCTGTGATCTTTATGGGGACAGATCACCGGGTTTTTTTCTCCCGTGGATTGGCTGGTGGGTTGGAACCAGCAACCTTTTAGTCAGTAAACAAGTGCTTTAGCCATGGTGCCCCCAGGACTCTTTTGTGTTGCTACACTAGCCCTGGATTGTGACCTTTTGTGCTCTGAGTTAATCAAATGTCTTGTATGCTGAAGTCCCCATTGCTCCCATGACTTAGTGTGATGCACCGAGACAGGCCCCAGGTTGTTGCCTTTGGGAATGTAGGGGGTTCATTACATGTTGTTCAGGTTACCTGCTGCTGTGTAACCAATCACCCCAGGACTCAGAGGCTCAGAACAACAACATTCATGTTATTTACTGTCCACGTTCAAAATTCTAGAAGCTGACTGCACTCAGGCACAATGACAGTTGTAAGGCGATGGCTAGAGGGAAGGCTTGGAGGTCACGCCCACACACGCGCCTGCCGCACGGACTGGGGAACCTCAAAAGGCTGAGGTTGCTTGAGTTCCTCTCTGATGCCTCCAGCGGGGTGGGTTGATGGTTGGGAGCGGGGGGAGGGCCACTCTCTTCTTCTTGCACTTGGAGATGGTGTTTCCTCCACCCGGGCACTGCCCTCGTGTCTGTAGGAAGATGGTCTGGAGAGGAATCCTCCCGCCGATCCATGATGAACATGGGGCCTGAGCAATAAATACACCTTTGTGGTTCTGTGGAGCACTAACCAGCGCATGGGCTGGCCCATCCCACCGACTTTGGGTGGGTTTGGATCAAGTCCCTGCCAATAACTGGCGATGGGTATTTGAGTAACTTAGTTGCCCTCTCTGAGAAACAGATTTCTCATCCGTGAGCTGTATAGTGGTCCCATTAAGCTAATGGGACTACGAGGCTTAAAAGAGACTGGAGCACACCCTGACCCACTAGGCCAAACAGAGCAGCCAGTCCACAGAGAGGACCACATGGCCAACCCCACTATGAGACGAGATGCTCCTCACTGGCCCATGGCCCTGC